>NW_028270171.1:64297422-64950780 GCF_037043375.1 Chiloscyllium plagiosum | reverse complement strand
CATATGATTCATGGACCAAGAACATGGAAACTGCCTGTATCACAGAATTCTGCAATTTCTCTCCATTTAAATTGATTACCATTGTTTCATCCTTCATGCCAAAATAGTCAACTTACTTTATGTTAGTTCTAATGAAAGTTTGCTTACTCACTATATTTGTTTACTCAAAGTGCTGTGAGTGTTTGGAACACTCTTCCCCACAGACCATTGGAGGCAGAGGTATTGAATATTTTTGAGGCACCAACAGAAGGTTCATGAATAACAACAGATTCAAGGATTATCGAGGAATGGGCAGCAATTTGCAGTGGGGGAAAAATGTAGACAGTTGTATCAAATTACACAGTTCCAGGACATCCAGGAATATAATGCAAAATGAAACGATAATATCGATGCAACATTAAGTTGGAATCCAAAATGCCAGCGATCCAGAAGGTCTGCTTTGCTGGGGTCTGCATCACAGCACGGGCAAAGTGGTTCTCTAACCCATCCCATCCCAGCCATTTACGTAAATTCCAACACTAAAAGAGCGATAGAATCTTTACTAATCCCGTTTTGTCAAAGGGAGATGATAAAACACGGGAAAGGATCGAGTAAGTCCCAAAAAGCGGTGCACCCGTCAGAAGCATCGAGCATGCCTGAGGCTGTAGCTGCAACCCACTCTGCTCGTTCCATGGACCCAGTTCCTCACAAGGCCTTGGTCACTGAGTTCACCAAGTTACGTGAAATGATTGAAGCCATGATTGAAGAACAGTTCAGCCGTGGCTCGAGCCGCTCTCAGCCGTGCTCCAAAAACATGAGCGATAACATGACAGCCTTGGAAACAGAACAGATGATGTCATGCGCCGAGCTGCAGTGGCAGAGACCGCGATCAATTCCTCTCATTTGATTCCTTTGAAAACCAGGTCCATACCTTAACTGAGCATGACGACGACCTCGAGAACAGGGGTAGGATGAAGAATGCTCACATCGTCGGTTTGCTGGACCGGACGGAAGGTGGTCAGCAGGTGAGCTTATTGAGAACTGGCTGCTGTGATTCCTTCACTTCAAAACTGAAAAGGGACAGGTGAAGACTGAGACAGTTTATCGGGTTATGGTGCGCAGGTCAGACTCAGTCCAGTGCCTTCGGCCTGTCCTTGTGCGGTTACATAGTTATGGGGATAAACAAAGACTGATGGAATTTCCAAAACACAGGGGACAGGTCCGATTGCTTTAATTCACGAGGGCTCCAGTATTCTGTTCTTTCAGGACTTTTCAACGGTGGTGACTCAGGAAAGAAAATCTTTTGATGACATCAAGAGAAGAGTAAGGGAACTCTGGATTCAGTATTCCTTACGGTACCCAGCGGTGCTCTGTATTGCTTAGTGGATCCATACACTCGTCTGACACTCCAGAGAAAGTGAAATCTTTGTGACATTTTAAAATAAGATGGATGTTTAGATAATCATGTTTCTCTTAAAGAAATTTTCTTGGAATTTTCTGGTATTAATCAGTGTTAAATTGTCGTCGGGGATGGGTAGAGTATTCACTTTTAACTTGTTCATTAGTATTACTACTCTTTTTTTCTTTCCTTCCTTGTGTCTGGGGTGCGACTCAAGCTGAAGTGGGTTACAAAGTAGTTGTGATGATTAAATACCGACTAAAGGGCAGTTGAAGCCCGATTTTTGTTGTTAATTGCCCTGGATGCCATATTGGTAGCGGGCAGAACATAACGTTTTGTGATATGGAACCGTCCCCACTGGGCGGGCGTGGGGTAAATTCCCTATGGAGTGTCATTGGCACTTTGGATTTTGTTTCTTCTTTTGTTTTTTTTTAGTTTAGCTTTGGAAAGTTTTGAGAGCTTGTTAGTTGTATTAGTCTTAGTTTGTGTTGTTTTTAAGTTCTATGAGTCTTTATTCATTCATGATCAGTGATGTGTAATTCGAGTTTTTCCTCTCTAGAGCTCAAATGTTGTTACAGTGTGTGATGGATAATAATGTTCTTAAATGGTGCACTTGGAACAATAAGCGGAGCCATCATCTAGTCAGGAGGAAAAATGTACTTTCTTGTCTTAGAAAGGAGAGGGTGGATGTTGCCCTATTGCAGGAGATGCACCTTGATGACAAGGAACATGTGACATTACAACAGGGCGGGTTTAATCAGATTTATTTCTCGTTTCTTAATAGTAGGAGTAGGGGAGAGCCATACCGTATAGGAAGAATCTTCCAGTTAAATTATTAGATTATATTTGACACTCACAGGAGGATCATAATCCCGAAATCCTTGGACTATGGGAAAGAATACAGTATTTTGAATGTTTATTGACTCCCGGCAGGCCGTCTTAAAATCGTGGTAGATGCATGTTCCAAATCAAGTTATCTTGCATTATGGCACATTATTATAGACGATTTCAACTGCCTTACGTACCCCACAGTGGACAAAATGTCCAAAGGTTCCCCAATACCCTCGTTATAATGTAAGCAATTAGTGGATTTGTATGCAGAACTGGAGCTGGTGGATGTCTGGAGGCAGATCTACCTCACAAGTAGGGCTTTTATTTTCTTCTTTCATCCGCAGAAATGCTGCACGAGGGTTAATATCTTCCCCAACCCTGCAGCAATCTTAGATTCGGTGGCATCCTGCACAATTGGGAATATTACCATTTCTGACCATGAATAGTATACTCATTGATTAAGATTAAGTGCAATATAACAGATTCGAGACACTGGCGAAAGTATCCCTTTATTCCTAAGGCTACTTAGTTCGTTGAGTATTTCTGCAATGTATTCAGATCTTTCTTAGCCATTAATTCAGATTCAACCAGTAAGCCTTAGCAATGGGAAATTGCTAAGGCTTATGGCAAAGGAATAATTATTCCTTAGGATGCAGCAGAAGGGGTTGCAGGAACGCTGGCTTGAGGCACAGCTGAGTGCAGCCGAGAGGGCATACTGTGATATACCCTCAGTGGTTAAGCTGCAGAGGATCACAACACTTCAGTCTACAGTGAATTCCACGCTCACACAGACAGCCAAGAAGGAACTTACTTTTGCAAGCAAAGGCTATTTGAACATGGTGATAAGCCAGGCAAGTATTTAGCTTATCTTGCCAGGAAAACGAGCGCCAATCTCAAGCCATTACCTCAATTAGGGAAGGTACTGGGATCCTTACCTTTGATTCCAAAAAGATTAATGCAGCATGTCCGAGATTTTTCTCCAAATTATTTCAGACTGAACATTGCGAGGATAGATGTATTAAGATGGAGTCATTTTTCAAGACCCTGGGTCTTCCATAAGTAACCCCTGAATAAGTGTTGTGCCTTAATTCACCATTGTCAGCGCAGGAGGGTGTGAAGCAGCTTCAGAATATAAAGGCATATGGTCCTGACGGATTTCCGAGTGAACTCTATAAATAATTTATAAACCTATTGTCAGGGCTGATGTTTAACATGTTCTGTCACTCATACACTCACAAATCCCTGCCTCCATCCTTAAGAGAGGCTCATATCTCTCTGATGATGAAGAAAGGAAGACCCTGATGGATTGTGCTTCTTACACGCCAATCTCACTTTTAAATGTTAGATTCAAAATCCATTCTGAGACCCGTGCATTAAGGCTGGAAACGCTGCTGCCTTCCGTTGCCAAAGAAGACCAAACAGGCTTTATAAAGGGCCACAGATCTTCCTACAATGTGAAGAGGTTACTCAATATGATGCAAGAGTGTCAACAACAATCTGTCCAGGGATTATTGATCTCTTTAGAAGAGAGAAGCCATTTGATTGGGTTGAGTGGCCGGATCTGTTCTCTATATTAGAACGGTTTGGCCGACGCAAAGTTTTTATCAAATTGGTGAGGGTCCTTTACGGTGATCCTCTGGCTGCGGTTTTCACTAATGGTGTGCCAACCAGTAATATTAATATTTCTCCAGGCAGCCGACAAGGTTGACACCTTTCACCATTGTGGTTTACGTTGGTGATTGAGCCACTGGCGGAGGCCAACCGTAGGGATGTCAACATATCTGCCTCAGAAGTAGGACAAAAGTCATGTAAGTTTACTGTGGGGATATAGGTAAAGTAGTGTTATTTATGCAATTATAATTACTTATGCAACGTAAATGAACTCACACCAGTATGTAATTGTTTCAGTTAAGAGCTGAGTCAACTAGAATGCAAACTATGTGGAGGAAATAGGTAATTGTTTTTGTATTAGATAAAATTTTATGCAAGAATGAAACGTGACTGCAAAACAATGGTAGGTGTTACAGACAAATAGATAAGGTGCTGCGAGGATGTAGGTTAAGCCAGATATGCTTGCACAAGCAGCAGTTATAAGCATCTGTTTCCCACTTTTACAGAAACACAGGAACAAACCCCAATTAAAAGGTCATAAGGATCAGTATGATTGGGGAAAGCACAGATGGAGGGAGTAGATAATGGTGAAGAAAGGATATACCTAACAATGGGCCACAGCGGTATGTGGTCAAACGGCCTTGTGAGGCCAGAAAAAAGCATTTTGTCACAGACAAGGCCGGATAAGGCAAGAAATAAACAGGAGTAATGGGTGCCGGTCTTAGAGAAGTGGAAGATGTAGACGGGGAGGAGCGATGGGATAAAAAAATAGGAACCAAATTACATAAATATCGTGTATTCGTTGAATTCAGTGTGTGTGTGTCCCTGCCTTGTTGACAGTGGACATCGCACCCTCTTACAAGAGTAAAATAAATGACACTACTGATTCAGATCTTGTATCGGACTGAAATTATTGAAGTGAGTGAGATTTGTTTCTCACAATTGGGGGCTCGTCCGTGATGTTCTTCCATCGCCGTGGGGAGTGGCTGGCCCTGGACACTGGGAAGACATATCCCGTTCCCAATTGAGGAGCAGTCTCGTATCCCGGTTTGGTCCTCTCTCTTGAGCGACTGATATGAATCCCACAAGAGAGAAATCTGAATCAGACAGTGTAAGGAGGTCGATAGAAAATACGGCGAAAAGGGGCCAGCAACTCTGTGCACAGACCAGGGTAAGAAAGTTGACTTTTAAGTACTGCCTTGGTGGCCGGGATTGAGTTTTAGTAGTTAATAAGGGACTAACTCAATGTTGGTTGTGCCGTGGGTAAGGAAAAAATCTCTGGGAGAACAAAAGAAGAAAAAGGCAATGGAAATGGAGGCGGGGTCCCTTACAACACACCTCCAGCAAGTCCATTGGGCACGATGTTGTGGTATTGGAAAAATAATACTTGTACAAGGGAAAAAGATGATTAAATACTGTTGCTTTGTATGGACGAAGGAATCCATTCTTCGTCCCGCCGTCTTCTGGCCAAAGTACGGGTCGGACCAAGACTGGGTTTGTAAATATTTGAATTTATATGTCAATGAAAACCAGCCTGACAGTCAGGAGGAATCAGATTATGCTTCAAGTCGGAAGGGCTAGTGGCTGAAGGGCTACTGAGGGTACACTTTGTAACTAAATCATGGCCAGACATCCAGAAAAATATTCAAAATTTAGAGGGCTGAAGCGAGTAGCACCCAGAGGTGTTGTTGCGGGAAGCTCAGAAAGTGCCTGTGAGATATGGTGTGTGAGAGAGAGAGAATGAAAAGAGTTGTACAGCTGGTAGAAAGTTTAATCCTTTGTGATTTGTTTTGAATGTGCATTTGTTTGTTGGTGATTGAATGTTTGCGCTTTATTCCCTGGAGCTTGAGTTCCAGGACTGTTTTGAATCGGATATTTATTACGGAAACTTAACATGATTTCTTTTAAGGTTAAGGATTCTATAGTGATTTTGAAAAAAAGTAATAACTCCTGTTCTTTTTACAGGTCATGAATGCCTTACTATCAGTTTCTAACTAATCTCTTTTATCCTTACATCAAAGCGATTTATAGAGGACAGTTGAAGTTTCAGTACAACATTAGATTATAGTAAAAACAAATCCTATGGTTAATATCTGTGACCTTGGATTCGGCCATTGTTCATGCATTAGAATTTTTTTTAACTTGAATAGACAAATTCTTTTAAGGCAGCTCTGATTATTTCACGACCTACAGCATTGTAATTGAGCAATGATTGGTCAGGAATACTTAAGAAAACTAATCTTGGATTTAAATTAAGGGACTAAAACTGGGTAATTATAGTGGATTTCAAAGTTGGGAACTGTATGCATATTACATTTTAAATATTAACTACTGAATAAATGAATGTAAATATATAAATATATTTACACGTTAGGAACAGGCTTTAAAGTTAGTCAAGCATGAATTGATGAATTGGTATTTGAAGTTATGGGGAGCAAGAAATATTGCAATATTTCTTAGAAAAATTTCTCAAGATCTAAATAAAACATTGAGTGATGAAAAACGGTCATTGGGTGGCCCTAAGGCTGTTCAGTTGGTTAAATCGGGTCAGCAATTGATCTAGGAGGTAAAAACAATGACTGCAGATGCTGGAAACTAGATTCTGGATCGGTGGTGCTGGAAGAGCACAGCAATTCAGGCAGCATCCGAGGACAGGCAAAATCGACGTTTCGGGCAAAAACCCTTCATCAGGAATAAAGCAATTGATCTGGCAACGTAACACGAGAAGTGGAAACAAAAGGCAAAAATAATGATAAACCACGGTTGATGAGATAATAAAGAAAAGGACAAACTTAAAAGGAGAAAGAAACCGGAATGGTCAGGGGGCAGATGTTAAGGGGACTGCTGGACAGGAACAATGAGCGAAGTGGAAATCCCCATAGGTGGAATGTTATTACTGTGAAAGGATGGGTCACTTTAAGAGAGCGTGTCCAGATTTGAAAAAGGAAGTAAAGACAGTACCGTTTATGAACCTTAATGAAAAATACTGCCACCAAATTGGGACTGAAGGAACTGAAAATGGTGCTATGAAATCTGCTGAGGTTCTTAAAAATGAATGTGCTCGAGCAAAACGATTACAGAAACAGAATGAGAAAGCACAAGTGACTGGTAAACAAATAGAACTGCACAATTACAGTTTTAAAAATGTTTTGGTCATTTGTTGCGTTTCCACCCTGAATTACAGATAATGATTTTATATTTATATAATATATAATTGATAATTAATATTTACAATAAATCAACAGTGCTAGCCTGAATCAATATTAATTGGCAGGATCCCTTCACACATTCTCAGTGACCTGTCATATTGATTCCTGGTTAATTTAAAACATGACTGCATTCTTTCATTGTTAATTGAAGAATGGAAAGCTACATGACTGGCTGATGAGGTAACGAAATAAACAGCTCTGAATCCACAGGAAGCGATTGATTATTCCCTAATACCGACTGTCCCAGGTCCTTGGGAAGTTCCTGTCTCGGGCCACTGCCAATCCCAGAAACTAAAGATATTTTCTTAAACAAGTATATACTGGGCTTGTCCTCCTCTTTGTCTTTCCTCAGGAAACAGACTTTATTGGCACAGCCTCCATCCCATGAATTTGCTGTTCATCCGATTCGGCCGGGAGATTGCGTCTAAGCAAAATCATGGACAGGGACTAAATTTCAACCGGACTGGGAAGGGCCGGATCAGGCTCTTCTGACCACCGAAACGGCAATAAGGTCGGTAGAAAAAGGCTGGACTCACTACACTCGGATCAAAGGGCCAGTGGAATCTCCAGTTGAGGAAGAAGTCTGGACAGCCGAACCAACGCAAGACCTGCTGAAACTCAGACTAAAGAGACTTTGAGTTATTGATTATACAGTGGCGACGCGAGCGCGGGATTATTTCTGTAGGGTTGTATATTAAGTCTTTTTTGTGCTTCAGCATGATTTTTAGAATACTGGGAATGCTTAGAGTTATGATGCTAGCACTCTAAGTATGGGATCTTGTCAAATATTATTTTCATATGTATTATTAACGGTTCCTGAGTCTGTCAATCCACAAGTAATAGACGCTGATGCACGCAGCTTAGTAAATTGTGGGGATGTAGATTATCACAGACAGTACCGCAGCTCTGAGATACATCTTAAGTCTTATAGGGATGGCCTTGGGGATGGTACTTGGTATAATGGTCTCGTCACAGTACACCGGGCCCCCTTCCGACCAGCTCGCGATTGTCCTGATAAAAAGTGTAACCCAATATACCTAACAATAAAGAAAACCACATGACACGAAGCAAATCTGGGGGGCACCTATGAGATACAATTAGATGAAACATTTGGGATAGAAATGAAAGCAAACGTGAAGGCTTTCTCGGGCTGTTGTTTTCGAATTAGTGTAGGACAGGGAAAACGGGTAGAACTTCTGGATAATAAGGTACAACCTTTCACCCCTGCCGATGACCCTAAAGTAGTAAAAATTATAGAGGTAAAGGACGTGAAACAGACCATCGACATAGAAACTGGGCAAGAGGATGCAAATGCCTGGGTTGAATGGGTAAAGTATACTGTAAAAACTCTGAACAAGAGCAATTGCTATGCATGTGCCTCCGGTAGGCCAGTGGCCCAGGTGGTTCCCTTTCCGCTCGGGTGGAAGCGAGACAGGAAGGGCATGAAATACATGATAGCCCTGTAACACGATGAGACTGCATGGAATGATAAGAATTGTACCTCCCTATCTCTGATGTTCCCTCCCTTGGAGAAGAAAAATTCAAAAGCACCCCCCCCCCGCCCCATGTTTTCAGCCGCAGTTGGAAATCACACGTCGTGTGTGCGTAGACGAGGTACAAACCGGTCTAGAGATTTGGGGGAGCTGAAATTGTGTATATAGATTAAGAATGTCACCGAAACGGACAAGGGAGGGGACTACCCAGCACGAAAGGTTCCCCGAGCGGAGCTGTGCTGGTACTGTGGAGCCAAAATATTGAGACCCACCCTACCTCCAGATTGGAGATGTATATGAGCAATTGTACAATTGGCAATTCCATTTACCCTGGCATCTGAGAGGGAAACGATAGTAGGTAAAAAGAGAAGGGGTAAAACATTACTGTTAGACACTTCTTTCGATGACAGGATTTATCTCAATTCTATAGGAGTCCCTTGAAGGGTACCTAATGAGTTCAAGGCTCGCAACCAGATTTCAGCAGGCTTTGAGTCAGCTCTCTTCTGGTGGGTAACAATTAATAAAAATGTAAATTGGATAAATTACATTTTCTATAATCAACAGTGATTTATAAATTATACAAGAGACGTGGTTAAAAGAATATCAGAACAGCTTGATGCGACAAATGGGATGGCATGGGAAAACAGAATGGCCCTTGATATAATTTTAGCAGATAAAGGGTGTGTGTGTGTGTGATGTTAGGAAGAAGCTGGTGTACCTTGATTCCTAATAACATTGCGCCTGATGGTTCAATTAGTCGGGCCTTAAGGGGATTGACTACCTTAGCAGAGGAACTGGCTGAGAATTCAGGAGTGACACATCTCTTACGGGATGGCTTGAATCATGCTTTGGAAAATGGAAGGGGGTGGTGGTTTCCATCCATACTTCCCTGATAGTAGTAGTCAGGGTATTGGCTGTTGCATCATACCCTGTATACAAGGGCTCACCCAAAGACTGATTGAGACAACCTTAATGAAACAACTGCCCCTAAAAGGGAATCAGGCAGAGGAACTTTATCGACTAAGTAATGATGAGATGAGTGAGACCAAGATGGATGCAATCTCCGGAATCATGCTTGCGAATTTCGGGGGTGATGCTCAAAAGAAAAATGCAGAAGGTAACAAATGGTAATTAAAGAAAAAGGGGAAATTGTGGGGAAATAGGTAAAGTAGTGTTATTTCTGAAATTATAATTATTTATGCAAGGTAAATGAACTCACACCAGTGTGTAATTGTTTCAACTAAGAGCTGAGTCAAATAGAATGCAAACTATGTGGAGGAAATACATAATTGTTTTTGTATTAACTGAAATTGCATGCAAGAATGAAACGTGACTGCAAAACAATGGTAGATGTTACAGACAAAAAGATAAGGTGCTGTGAGGATGTAGGTTAAGCCAGATATGCTTGCATAAGCAGTAGTTATAAGCATCTGTTTCCCACTTTTACAGAAACACAGGAACAAACCCCAATTAAAAGGTCATAAGGATCAGTATGATTGGGGAAAGCGCAGATGGAGGGAGTAGATAATGGTGAAGAAAGGATATGCCCAACAATGGGCCACAGTGGGATGTGGTCAAACGGCCTTGTGAGGCCAGAAAATAATCATTTTGTCACAGACAAGGCCAGATATGGCAAGAGATAAACAGAAGTAATGGGCGCCGGTCTTAGTGAAATGGAAGATGTAAATGGGGCGGAACAATGGGAAAAAAAGGAAACAAATTACATAAATATCGTGTATTCGTTGAATTCAGTGTGTGTGTCCCTGCCTTGTAGATAATGGACATCGCACCCTCTTGCAAGGGAAAAATAAATAAAACTACTGATTCAGATCTTGTATCGGACTGAAATTATTGAAGTGAGTGAGCTTTGTTTCTCACAATTACATTGTATGAAGATGATTGTCTTATTTTTTTGTCAAATCCCGTAATTTCGGTCGTTCATGTGATGCAATGCATTAATTCGCTTGTTGCCTTTCAGGGTGATAAGATTAATTTTACGAAGTTGGAGGCCATGCCTATGGAAGTTCTTAGGGAAATACCAAATACTGAGGGCAAATCTTGATTTCCTTTTAAATGGTCACTGGGCTGGTTTCCCTATTTTAGTATATGCATTATATCTGTCTTTGATCATTTTTTTTATTATCGTGAACTGTGCCCATTTGTTTGACAAAATTAAACAAGACCTTTCAAAAATGGGAAGCATTTCCAATATCCTGGCTAGTTCGGATAGCTGTTATTAAAATGAATGTCCTTCCTCATTTCCTCCCCCGCCCCCCCCCCCCCCCCAACTTGTGAATGCT
This sequence comes from Chiloscyllium plagiosum, assembly GCF_037043375.1. Lineage (NCBI taxonomy): Eukaryota > Metazoa > Chordata > Chondrichthyes > Orectolobiformes > Hemiscylliidae > Chiloscyllium > Chiloscyllium plagiosum. Next base: position 64,939,958 of record NW_028270171.1, on the reverse strand, counting down.
TTCTTCGATGTTTCCCAGAATGATATTTGGAAAAATAATTGCTCTTTTAGCTTTTTTATTTGGCACCATAAGCGATTCATATTCAAGCTAACAAAATTGCAACTGCTCCACAGATTGAGGGCCGCTGAGGACTCGACGTCAATACGGCTCGACATTGAGCCCTCTCAGACAAAGTGAACCCTTGTTAGTCTGTTGTTCTTAGATAAAATGACAATATTTATGGAGTATTGTTAAAACGTAATGATTATCAATACTGTTAAAACTTGAAGGACAATGTGTCAGATCGAGGGCAATACAGCCAAAACCACGTTTCTTACCCCTATAATTGGTATGCCGGGTTGTCGACCAGGGATAATGGATTCCAGGTTTAAACTGTGGGCAGCGAATGGGGGACCTTGCTTGGGTGATTTCGAATTGGTAGAATCCCTACAGTGTGGATACAAGCCCTTGGGCCCAGCATGTCCACTTCGATACTCTGAACAGTAACCCACCCAGACCCATTCCCCTACCATCCTATATTTATCCTGACTGATGTCTGAACTTACAGATCCGAGAACACTATGAGCGATTTAGCAATTGCCGATTCATCTAACCTGCACGTCTTTGTGACTGTGGGAGGAAACCGACGCAGACACAGTTGAGAACATGCTAACTCCACACAGCCAGTCACCCAAGACTGGATCCAAACCCGTGGCCCTGGTGCGGTGAGTCAGCAGTGCAAACCACTGAGCCACCACGTGTTACATGATGGAGAAACAATGATATCATTTGATCAAATAACTCGTAAGTATGGATTACCTGGTAGAGACTTCTGCTTTTTTTTTTCCAGATTAGAGATTTGATTTTAAAAACACACACTTTTAACAGACTCTTCCAGATCTGATACAGAGAAGTGGGTGCATATAGCTAAGGATACACTCTTTGTTAGTACCCTTTATCATTTGTTGAAGTGTTTCCCCTCAGACAAGACTGTGCAGCTTCGTGACGTCTGTGCTAGAGAGTTGGGGGGTATAGATCTCTTTGAAGACATGGGAGAATATTTGTGAAAATGCTCGAAGTATTTTGATCTGTAATAGGACTCATTCCGTGCAGTTGAAAATTCTTCTGACACCAGATTTTCTCACAAAATTCAGTGTGGGATTATCTTTAGCATCTCCTAAATGCAGACTGACTACAGGCACTCTTACTCATTGCATGTGGTCCTGCTGCAGGCTTTGTATATGTTGGATCACTGTGTTAGGTGTGGTCGAGTGGGTCTTCGGGACCGAATTGGATATGAACACGGTTTCTCTTTTCCTGGGCCTGCGCAGAGTATCTTACGCAGATGCACATGGGAAAAAAATTATGTCCTTACTTTCTGTGCTAGGAAAAAAAAACATTCTGTTGTGTTGGATGTCTGAAACTCCGAGGGCCTGTTGGGTTTTTGAAAGCTCATCATGGAGAATATCCCTTTGGACTTTCTCAGCAGTATGGTGCACCAAAAAACAGAGATTAATACAAGTAATAGAGTCATAGAGATGTACAGCATGGAAACAGACCCTTTGATCCAACCCATCCATGCTGACCACATATCCCAAACCAATCTAGTTCCACCTTAGAGCACCAGGCCCATAACACTCCAAACCCTTCCTATTCATATACTCATCCAAATGCCTCTTAAATGTTCTATTTGTACCAGCCTCCACCACTTCACCTGGCAGCTCATTCCATACATGTACCAACCTCTGTGTGAAATAGTTGCCCCGTAGGTATCTTTTGTATCTTTCCCCTCTCACCCTAAAACTATGCCCTCCACTTCTGGACTCCCTGACCCCAGGGAAAAGACTTTACTTACTTACCCTATCCATGGCCCTTATAATTTTGAAAACCTCTATAATGTCACCCCTCAACATCAGATGCTCCAGCGAAAACAACCCCAACCTATTCAGCCTCTCCCTGTAGCTCAAATCCTCCAACTCTGGCAACATCCTTGTAAATCTTTTCTGAACCCTTTCAAGTTTCACAACATCTTTCCGATAGGAAGGAGAGCAGAATTGCACGCAATATTCCACCAGTGGCCTAACCAATGTCCTGTACAGCTGCAACATGATCTTTCAACTCTTGCACTCAATACTCTGACCAATAAAGAAAAGCATACCAAACGCCTTCTTCACTATCCTATCTACCTGCGACTCCATTTTCAAGGAGCTATGAACCTGCACTCCAAGGTCTCTTTGTTCAGCAACACTCCCTGGGACCTTACCATTAAATGTAGAAGTCCTGCTAAGATTTGCTTTCCCAAAATGCAGCACCTCGTATTTATCTGAATTAAACTCCATCTGCCACTTCTCAGCCCATTGGCCCATCTGGTCAAGATCCTGTTGCACTCTGAGGTGACCCGCTTCGCGGTCCACTGTATCTCCAATTTTGATGTCATCTGCAAATTTACTAACTGTACCTCTTATGGTCGCATCCAAATCATTCATGTCAATGACAAAAAGTAGTGAATCCAGCATCGATCCTTTTGGCACTCCACTGGTCACAGACCTCCAGTCTGAAAAACAACCGTCCACCACCACCCTCAGTCTTCTACCTATGAGCCGGTTCTGCATCCAAATGGATAGTTCTCCCTGTATTACATGAGATCTAAACTTGCTAATCAGTCTCCCATGGGGAACCTTGTCCAAACCTTTACTGAAATCCATATAGATCACATCTACCCCCGCCCTCATCAATCCTCTTTGTTACTTCCTCAAAAAACTCAATCCTATTTGTGAGACATGATTTCCCACGCACAATGCCATGTTGACTATCCCTAATCAGTCCTTGCCTTTCCAAATGCATGTACATCCTGTCCCTCAGGATTCCCTCCAAAAACTTGCCCACCATCAACGTCAGGCTCACTGGTCTCTAGTTCCCTGGCTTGTTCTTACCACCCTTCTTAAACAGTGGCACCACGTTAGCTGACTGGACCTCCAGTCTTCCAGCACCTTACTAGTGACTATCCATATTACAAATATCTCAGCAAGAGGCCCAGCAATCACTTCTCTAGCTTCCCACAGAGTTCTAGGGTACACCTGATCAGGTCGTGGGGATTTATCCACCTTTACCTGTTTTAAGGCATCCAGCACTTCCTCCTCTGTAATATCGACATTTTGCAAGGTGTCACCATTTGTTTCCCTACATGTTATATCTTCCATATCCTTTTCCGGGTAAATACTGATGCAAAATACTCGTTTAGTATCTCCCCTATACTTCCTATGCCAGGAAAAATGTTCTGTTGTTTTGGATAAACACCACCCCCCCCCCCCCCCCCCCCCCCCCGGGTCTGTTGGGTCGTCGTAAGCTCGTCATGGAGAATATCCCTTTGGACGTACTCACCAGTATGGTGCACCAAAAAGCAGAGATTTACATAAGATATGGCAGCCCTTTTTGGCTTACCTGCCAATCTAAAAATGGCTTTTATATAGCCATGACGATATTGTCTAATGAATCCAGTATGAAGAATTGTGAACATATGAATGTGTATCAGTTAATGCTCTCGTTTTGTTATTCTGAGCCATATTATGTATTTACTATTTATTGTTTATTTTTGTTTTTCTTCTGTCCGTTAAGAGACTTTAACTTGTTTTGTATGCACATTCACATGGGTGTAATTTTGTACAGTTATTTGAATTGTTTTGTTATTGGTTTAATATAATAATAAGGATCTATTCTTCAGTAAAAAAAAATTGTTAAAAAAATTAAATGGGAACATTGATAGAATAGAGTCCCAAAGAGCTCTCATTAGATAGACCACTCATGGTGGTTTACGTTGACTGTCACCACACCTCAGGTGATGGGGTGAGGTTGAGAGAGCATCCCCTTCATGGTAACCTCAGTCAGTGTGGGGAATTGAACCTGCACTGATGGCCTCCCTCTGCATCACAAACCAACCATCCAGCCAACTGAGTGGGAGACTGTGTAACTATTACACACAGAATCAGTCACAGGCAAAGGGCAAGAGAAACTTGCATGACAAGGAAAAAGGTATATTTGAGATAACGGTCATGATAACGGCTGAGGATAGAAATGTTCTCTGCTAGAAATTGTATTTTATAATGAGACACGTGTTTGGAAGCCGTCTTTGGCTGAAGACAATAAGGTGAGACAAGTGAAATAACCATAATGACTAATTGTGATTGGATATCGATAACCATAAAATAACTGCATGGTTTTGATTGGTCTGTGGAAGCATGCTGAATATTGTATGAATTTATAAAGCAGATAAAATATATTGTTAGGAAAGTCCATCCCCATGGGAAATGACTTCTGAAGACATGCTAGAAGAAACACGGGGTAAAAAGTTTCTGAAAATCATCTGCTCCGTAACAGGAAGCTGGGGGTTGAATGACTGAAAGTTCCTGTAACATGGAGCTGAAAAAAACATCACATCACCCCCAAACGTATTGAATGTTGGAGCATGTTTAAAGTACCGAATGGCCTCATCATGGATTTTAACTGTGTGTGATTTGAAAAAAGTACATCTCGACTCCATCCTCTTACGTGTTACACACTGGGGCACTGCCACTTTACGGAAACTGGGAATAAGTTGGAACATTATCTGAAACATTCCATAATTGGCATTCTCCAGAATATTCTATAACTGTGTGGGGGCATTAAAAATGCAAGAGAGAAACAGAGGGAAGGTGCTGCATGCAGTAGTGAGATTGGTGGATCATGAGCCTTTTTCGGGGGTCCGTGCTATAACAGATATACAGTGAGTATGAGGGGGCAGAGACAATACAGTGACCCTTATCCTGACAGACCGGGAAGGTTATTGATGCTTGTCCTGTTTTGCTGGTCATTTCTTCAGACCGCAGATATTGCACTGAGGTGGATGGTGAGCTCAGACCAGGCTCGGTGGGTCTGGTGGTGTGATCCCTCTGGGAAGAGATTGGTTCCCCTCTTTTATAGCCCATCCACCAGGACCTCCATGCCCCTGTAAAGAAACCGTGGTGTAATTACCCCTTATCTGGCATGCTCGTGGCAAAATCTGCAGGGCAACTCCAAACTGAGAAAGCTCAACCATGTGCCCATTGGCGTTTTAAAGATGACCCCAGTGTCAGGGATCAAGGAATATCCAGGGTCATCCAGGCGATGGTGAGTACCTCCAGTCGTGATGGTTGAGAGAATGGCTCTGGCATTGTATGAGAGGGACACCATAGAATGGGGTCGGTAGTTAATGAGATGAGTTTGGTAAGATAGCACCAGGAAACTAGCTCGGCCTCGTGCAGACAATCCCTCTGTCACACTCAATGAAAATGTGACTGAGACAGTTTTTTTGGTAGATTCAACCCAGTGAGGCGAAGACTCTGCTGTCCTCACTCCCAGTTACAAAGCTGTGTTGCATGATACTATCGAAAAGTCTTCATTTCAGCATTCTGAAACCTGTGAACATATCCTTCCATGACATTTTTTCTCAGTCTCCCCCACTCTGCCTCCACTCCCAAACACACTCATTTACAGTCATACTGCACGAGAATGCCAGTATGCCTGACCATTTGGCCCAGCTGGTCCGTGCCAACCAAAATGTCTATTCACACTCACCCCATTTCCCTGCCCTTGCTCTGTATTCCTCTAATCCTTTCCTATCTGTGTCTTTGTCCAAATGACTTTTCAATGTTGTAATTGCACACCTCAATCACTTCCACTGGCAGCTCAGTCCATATGCGTATCACACTCTGTGTAAAAAAGATGTCCCTCAGGTTCCTTTTTTATATATTTTTTCCTTTCCAAACATGAATAGATGTCCTCTAGTCCTCGATTCCACAACCTTGAGAAAAACTTGAAGTATTCACCCCATGCACGCCTCTCATGATTTTATAAGAGTTACACTTCTACATGAACCCTCTCAGTTCCTACGCTGCAAAGAAATAAGTTCTAACCTGTCCAACCTCTGCCTATAACTTAGAGCCTTTAGCCCAGGAAACATCATTGTAAATTTCTTCTACGCTCTTTCTCGTTCAGTAATATCCTTTCCAGAGCAAGGTGAACAAAACTGAACACAATACTCCAACTGCGGCCATAACAACATCCTGTACAACTGCAACATAACGTCCCAACTTCTAAACTCAATGTGCTGATGTAGGCCAGTGTGCCAACAGCCTTCTTCACTGTCCTGTGTATCTGTGACTCAAATTTCAGATAACCATGCACCTGATCTCCAACGTCCTTTTGTTCCACTACACTCCTTAAGACCCTCTCATTCATCATTAAACTCTTACCTGGATTTGACTTTCCAAAATGCAAGACGTCACATTTACCTATAGTAAACGCCAGTTGCTATTTCTCAGCCCACTTCCGCAGCTGATCAACGTACTTCTGCAATTTCTGATAATGTTCCTCACTGTAAATTGTGCCTCCTAATTTAGAATCATCTGCAAACTTACTAACCTTGCGTTGTGCACTCTGGTCCAAATCATTGATATAGATTACAAACAGCAATGGGCTCAGGACCGACCACTGAAGCACTCTACTAGTCACAGGCCTCCAGTGCGACAAGCACACCTCCACCATAGCCATTTGATTCATAACGTCAAATCAATTGTGTCGCAAATTTGCCAGTTTACATTAGAGTCCATGCGATCTAACCTTCCAGAGCGGCCTACCACGTGGAACATTATCAAAGGCCTTACTGAAATCCATATAGACTATTTCCACCACCCTGCCCTTGTCAACCTTCCTGCTCACTTCCTCAAAAACTCTAACAAAATTTGTAAGGCATGATCTGCCACGCACAAAGCTATGCTGACTTCTCCAAGTCAAACTCTGTCTTTCCAAATGCATGCATATCTTATACCTCAGAAAGTTCTCAAGCGGTTTACCGAAAACAGATGTGAAGCCTATGTGGTCTATACTTCCCAGGCATTTATTTGCAGCCCTTTTTGAATAAGGGCACATTTGTTACCGCCCAGTCTTCCGGGTCCTTGGCCCCTTAACAGTTTTATCTCGCCTCTTGCAGTGCTCTTGGATAAATCTGGTCAGGACCAAGAGATTTATCTGACTTTATGATTTCTAATATGTCCATTAGCACCTCTACTGTGATATGGACTGTACCAAGATATGACAATTAACCTCCCAAATGTCACAGGTCTTCAAGTCTTTCTTCATGGTAAACACAGATGGGAAATTGAGGACCTCACCCATCTCTTGAGGTTTTACAAATGTGTGCCTATTTTGTATTTTAAGGCGTCCTATTCTCTCTCTGGTTGTTCTTTTTCTTTCATTTCCTGAATTTGGATTCACATTAATCTGCTCAGCCTAGGCTATCTCATTTTCGCCCTCCTGCTTTCCTTCTTCACTGAACTCCTGTATCCCCTGTGTACCTCCAGGGTATCCCTTGGTCCCAGCTGCCTGTACGTGTGCCACGCCTCCTTTTAGTGCTGGTCAGAGACTCAATATCGCTTTTCATTCAGGGTTCTCTCTTCCAGCCTCACTTTCCCTTCACTCTTACAGGAACATATAGACCTTGACCGCGAGCTATCTCACTTTTGAAGCTCTCCCACTTGCCCGGGATCCTTTTACCTGGAAACAAACAACTCCAATCATCCCCTGCAATCCCCTGTCTAATTCCAACAAAATACGCCTTTTCCCAATTTCGAACTTGAATCCGTGGACCAACTTTGTCCTACCATAACTATTTTAAAATTAATACAGCTCTAGTCACTTTTACCAAAATGCTCCCCCACTTTACCTCCGTCACCTATCCTACCCTATTTCCCAAAAGTAAGTCGAGTTTGTCCCTTCCCCAGTAGGACCCTCGATATATTGCTTGTGGATACTTTCCTGAACACACTTAACAAATTACGTTCCATCTAAGCTCATAACCATCTGGAAGTCCCAGTCTATGTTAAGAAATTTAAATTCACCTATAATGACAACCTATTGCTCCTGCAAGTCTCCATGTCTCCCTGCATATTTGTTCCTCTAATTCCCATTGATTATTTGGAGGCTTATAGTGCAACCACTATAACATCACCATCCCCCTCTTCCTTCTTTGAACCGTTTACAAAATCTTATTGGATATTATCTCAGTTATTTCATCTTTAAATACTAGAGTGATACGCGCCTCAATCAGAACTATTGGTATTTAAATTGTTTCCATTTACATCTCTTCCTTGCAGTGACTTTCACATTCACAGCATCCCTTGTCAAGGCACAGTGGAGATATGGAGCTGTAAATGGATGGGAGCTGCACATCCTGTCACTTCCAGCATTGGTTACATGTTTCTCCACACTGAGCAGTGATCTAATACAGTGTTACCGAACAATGCCACAGCCTGGATTTATATATGAATGAACTAGTGCGGACTGCTCGCCACACTGGAAATTTAGTGCAGGATTACAGATCAAGCATTGGTGTGGGCTGCACAGGATGTCACTCTGGACATTGCTGGGTTACATACAGCTGTACACTAGCCGTAACAACACAGTGCTCCATTCTGAATATGTAATAGATGGGCTGGTTATGTGAGTTGGATTGCGAATGTGAGAGTACTAAACATCTGATTTTGTGTTTTTACTCTTGTGATTGGACCTTCAAATATTGACTTATCCTGTTAGACCCATCCTTCTGGATGAGTCATGGTGAGTGTTGTTGCAGCACCTGAGTCTGCAAATGGAGCAGAGGCTGCAGAGAGGGGAGTATCCGTAAAATGGAATGAGGGAATCACAATCAGATCAAACGTGGTCTTTGTGAATGGTGGGGCAGGATTGAATGGAACACTAATGTAACTTATTCATATATTTCTGTTTGGTCCAAGCAAACTCCCCTTCTCTCCCAGTGTCCCATACTGGTCGGGAGTGAGTCACCTCCTGCTGTCCTTGCATAACAGGATGCTGGGACCTCACTAACCTCCAGATTTCCCTGTGCCCCAGTTTCGAGCTCTGAGTGACTCCCTCCTGTTCCTGTGTCCCAGTTTCAAGCAGTTGAATGACTGCCTCCTGTTCCTATGTCACAGTCTCAAGCAATTGAGTAACTGCCTCCTGTTTCAGTGCCCCAGTTTCGAGCTCTGAGTATCTCTCCTTTCCCTGTGCTTAAGTCGCAAGCAGTTGAATGACTGCATCCTGTTTCTGTGTCCCAATCTTGGGCAGCTGAGTGACTGCCTCCTGATCCAAGGTTTGCGAAAGTAGACGTCCTCCTCCTATTACTGACTGACAGGCTCCAATAGCTCTGTGCTCACGTGCTGCTCATGGGGAATGGAGGTGAGGGCCTGAATGGCTTCTCTTGACTAAAAGTCTTTCTGCTGTTTCTGTAAAATACCATCAAAATCTGAATGATGTATTTTTGTATTTTACTCTCAGCAATTGAGCAAACAAGTTGACTGACAGAATTCAGAAGCTGAATAGCCTTCTCCTGTTCCTGTGTTATACACTCAAGAGGCAATAGAGTCTCGGACATGTACAGCACAGAAAAAAAAACCTTTCGGTCTGATCGCCCATACCGACCAAATATCCTAAATAAATCTCGTCCTCCTTGACAGCACTTGGCTTATCTCCCTCTAAACACTTCCCATGCATGTATCCATCCAACTGCATTTTAAATTGTGTAACTGCACCTGCCTCCACCACCTCTTTTGACTGTTCAGTCCATACAAACAGCAATCTCTGTGTGAAAATGGTGTCCCTCATGTCCCTTTTTAAATCTTTCCCCTCTCACCTTAAACCTTTGTCTTCTAATTTTGGACTCGCCTATCCTGGGTAAAAGACGTTGACTGTTTGCCTTATCTGTGCCCCTCCTGATTTTATAAACCTCTTTAAGGTCACCCCTCACCCTCAACACTTGAAAGTCGTCCCAGTCTATTCAAACTCTCCCTGTACCTCAAAACCTCCAAAATCTGCAACATTCTTTTAAATCTCTTCTGCAACCTTTCAAATTTGACAACATCTTTCCGAAAGCAGGGAGACCAGAATTAAAGGCAATATTACAAAAGTGGCCAAACCAATGTCCTGTACAGATGCAACATGTCGTGAAAATGTTTAGACACAAAGCACGCACCAATAAAGGGAAGATCACCAAGTGCCTTCTTCACTGCGCTGTCTACCTGTGACGACACTTTCAAGGAACGGAGAACCTGTACCACAAGGTGACACAGTAGCTCAGTGACTAGCATTGCTGCTTCAGAGCGCAGCGATCTGGGTTTAATTCCATCCTTGAATGACAGCCTGTGTGGAGTTTGCACATTTCCCCCGTGTCTGCATGAGTTTCCTCCGGATGATATGTTTTCCTCCGACAGGATAAAGACATACAGATAAGGGTAGATTGGCCATGTTAAATTGCGTAAAGTAAGCAGGGATGTGTAAGCGAGGTGGATTAGCCATGGGAAATGCAGGCTCAGAGGGATAGAGTAGGCGTTTGTCCAATGGGATGCTGTTTAGAGGGTCCGTGTGGCCTCGATGGGCCGAATAGGCTGTTTCCTAACTGTAGGGATTCGATAATATCTATGGAGTTCTCCTTGATTGGCAGCTCTCGACAGGACCCTACCTACATGTTTTACCTTGATTTATCTTGCTAAAATGCAACATCATATATTTATCTAAAATAAACCCCATCTGCCACTCCTCGGTTCACATAAGAAAAGTCCCAATATAGTCTGAGAGATCATTCTTCACTGTCGATTACACCAACAAATTTGGAATTATCATCAAACTTACTGACCATTATTCATAACTCAAATGCAAATAATTTGTATAAGTGACAACAGGCAGTGGACCCACTATTGATTTTTGCGGCACGCCACTGGTCACAGGTCTCCAAGTTTAATTAACAAATATCCACTGTCACGCCCTGTCTCCAATATTCAAGAAAATTTTGGATCTAAATGCCAAGCTCTCCCTGGATTCCAGGCAGTCTAACCTTGCTAACCAGTCCACCATGTAGAACATTTTGGTTTTCTTACTGAATTCCATAAAGGCAACATCCACTGTCCTGCCTTCATCAAGCATCTTCATCACTTCCTCAAAAAATTCTACCGAGTCAGTGAGACGTGATCGCCAATGTACAAAGCCCTCTTCAGTCCTTATCTTTCCAAATGCATATACATCCTTTCCCTCAAAATGCCCTTCAACAATTTAGTCACTATTGACGTCAGGCTCAGGGATCTATAGTTACCTGCTTTTTCCTTACTTTCTTAAATAATGACACTACATTAGCAGTCCTCCAGTCTTTTGACACCTCACCTGTGGAAATAAATGTTACAAATATATCAGCAAAATGCTGAGCAATCTCTTTCCTAACTTCTCACAAACGTCTGGGATACAACTGATGGGTGCCGGAGATTTGTTCACCTTTATGTGTTTTAAAATGTCCAACACCTCCTTGTAATATAAACACGTTTCAAGATATCACTATATATTTTTTTCATTCTCTCGCTCTTGTAACCTCCTCGACATTAAATACTGAGAAGAAATACTTGTTTCGTATCCTACCCATCTCCTGTGGTTCCACACATAGGTAGCCTTACTGATCTTTAAGGGTCCCTATTCTCTCCTGAGTTAATCTTTTGCCATTAAAGGATTTGTCGAATTTCTTCAATGCCTCGTCAACCCTATTTCTAAAACCATCTCACGTCCACATTTTTTCTGGCTTGATTTCCCCGTTGACTATGCACGTACTGCCTTTATACTCCTCTCGGGATTCACTTGATCTCAACTCTGTTAACCTAACATATGCCTCCTTCCTTACCTTGACTAGAGCATCAATATATCTAGCCATCCAGCACTCCTTGCACCCACCAGCCTTGACCCTCTCACGAATAGAAACACGTTGGGTCTGGAGTCTCTGAAACCAAGTTTTGATGGTCTTGCATTTTCCAACCGTCCCTTTACCTGTGAAAAGGATATTCCAGTCAGCCTTTCACCGGGCTCACCTAACACTTTTAAAATTGTCCTTAGTCAAAGTTAGAACTTTAATGTTTACATCAGGTCTTTCCTATTCCGAAACGAATTTAAAACTAATATTTTGCGCAATAGACTTGAAAGTTAAATAAACACTTCCTGCATCTACCTAACAGGCTCGAGAGGCTGAATGGGCGCCTCGTGGACCTCTGTAATAGACTGGAAAGGCTGAGTGGCCTCCTCCTGTTCCTGTGTTACAGACCCGAGACATTAAATGCCACAGCAACCCATGGATTACGAGTAGCCGTTAAACTGTATCTGATGGAGGTCCATCCCTTCTCAGTTACAGAAACACAAACAACACAATGTACTCCAGGTGCCCTCTCAGTAACACCTCATACAGCTGTAGCGACACATGTCTTTGTTTTGAATGATTCTGTTGGCAAAATGTACCAATATTGTAGATTTCCACCTTTTTAAGTAGCCACAGGCTAATATGGGCTAAATGGCCTTCTCTTTTCCCTCTGTTAGAGGCCCATCGAAACAGAATTGCTTTGGCCTGTTGCTGAGCAGAAATTGATAACAGGGCATTAAAACCAGGAGTAGCCTCACACTGGTCAATAATATCATACTTTGTGTTGAGGTATCTAGAAACTTGCCCATTCGACTTTTTTTTATGCAGCCGATCTGTTATTTTATAACTGCCTCCTTTCATAAACATAGTGGAACATATATAGACCCCTGCAGTGTTCTGTTAATACTCTCATATACAAGTTACAAAAAGATTATAAAGATTTATGGTCTATCCCTCAGCAACCCTCAACCATTCCATCCAAACCCAGTAAATGTTCCCTTTTATACTGATATGAAAAGTGATGTGTGGAACTGGTTAACCGAGCTGTTTATTCAGTCATGATTTGGAGATGTCTGTGTTGGACTGGGGGTGTACAAAGTTAAAAATCACACAACACCAGGTTATAATTGGAAGCACACGAGCTTTCGGAGCGCCGCTCCTTCATCAAATGATAGTGGAGGACACAATTCTAAGACTCAGAATTTATAGCAAAAATTTACAGTGTGATGTAACTGAAATTATACATTGAAAAATACCTTGATTGTCTGTTCAGTCTTTCATCTGTTCGAATACCTTAATAGTTTCACTTATTTCTTGTGTAAATCACAAAACCCTTTTTTTTAAAGAAAAGTTGCATTCTCAGGTTAACTGTAACATTGACTGTTAGCTCGACAATATGTTGAAGGTGTTAGCCCCCTGTGTTCTCTGTCTATGCCATGATGTTTAGATTGATTTAATCTGAAAAATGAGAATTCAGAGTTTCACATGAATTCATGCAGTTTTTGAGCGAAGTACAATGTAACTCTGCAAGTACAAATACACCCCACAAAACATATGTGTGCATGAAGGTCGTCTGTTTGTGTGTTTGTGTATGTGTGTTTGTCTGGGTTGAGGGTTGTGAGTGTGAGAGGGCGTGTATATGTGTGTGTAGTGATGTAGAGTGTCTTAAGTCTGTGAGGGGGTGCGTATGCGAGTGTGACAGTCTGTGTGCGTGTCTGGGTGAGGGCAGTGAGTGTCTGTAAGAGAATGTGCATATGTGTGTGCATGAGTGGAGAGTGGTCTGACTCTCTGAGCGGATGCCTGTGTGAGTGTGGGTATCTGTAAGGGTGTGTGGGAGTGTCAGTCTGCGTGTCTGTGTACATGTGGGCCGGTGTGTATGTGTGTGTATAGAAGTGCCTGTGTATGTGGGCGTGTAGTGGTGTCTGTGTCTGTGTGTATAGTGCAATGGTGGTCACTTGTAAAGTAACATGAACACAAGATCCCGGTTGAGGCCCTCCCTATGGGTATCAAATTTAGCTGTCATCCTCTGCTCGGCCACTTTTCGTTGCTGCCTGTCCTGAAGTCCGCCTTGCAGGATGGTCAAAAAAGGTCCGAAGTGGAAGATCCTGGGCCACTGAAATGTTCGCCAACTGGGAGGGAACACTCCTGTCTGCTCTATTTCTGTTCGCCGAGATGGAAACACTATATAGGACAAACAGGAAGACAGCTAACGATCCGCATCCACGAACATCAACTAGCCACGAAACAACACGACCAGCTATCCCTAGTAGCCACACACGCAGACGACAAGCAACATGAATTTGACTGGGACAACACTACCATTATAGGGCAAGCCAAACAAAGAACAGCCAGGGAATTCCTAGAAGCATGGCACTCATCCACAAACTCCATCAACAAACACATCGACCTGGACCCAATATACCGGCCACTACAGCGGACAGCTGAAACTGACAACCGGAAGCTGCAGCGACAGGCCACTATAAATGCCGGAAGAAAAACCCTGTAACCCTTCAGAGGAGGCTCCCAAGCACTGAGGATGTCACCTAGACAGGGGACGAAACGTTTGCAACCAAAACTTCCAGCTCGGCGAACAGAACCACAGCAACGAGCACCTGAGCTATAAATCTTCTCAGAAACTTTGAACACTCCTGTCTGTTGATTGTTGTGCGGTGCCCATTCATCCGTTGTCGTAGCCTTTGCTCGGTTTCCCAGTATTTGTTCAGTGACTGTGATTAATGCCAACCTCAATTGATTCTAATTATCACAGTGGAGGGTTTTAATGATAAATGGGCGCCGTTCAATGTGTTATTCCATAACATGAGCGAGAGCATTACCGACAACACTGATAGGGGTCAACAGATCCAGAGAGTGGGGGAGGAGAGATCAGAATCTGAGAACATTAGACTGGAATGTTCCAAAAATGGATCAGAATCTGGGATCATTGGACTGGCATGTTCCAACAATAGACAGGAGTTTATCCAATTATGTTTGGTATCTTTATTGGTGGTCATTATCATTGCGGATCTATTACGCTCTTCTCATTATTCAATATTTTTTATTATCCTTTCCTAGATATGTTTGGTGTTCCTGGTAAGTGTCACTGTCCAGTTTTTTTTCTCTATAAACTAGTTATGACTGTATTACAGTTCTTTCATATAGTCTACACTTCTTGTCGCTGTTATTGTTCCTGCTGAAACTCTCTATCCAGATAGTCACTCTACAGACCACTACTAACTACATCAATGAACGTGATCAATTACTGTCTCCCTCTCTGCTCTGGCAGTGTTACTCACGGGTCTCTATGTTGACCTACTCAGCTCCAGCGTATAACTGCAATTTATTGTATTTAAATATTAAATATTGTTATTTAAATATTAACAGCATGGATATCACTCTCCACTTTTCTGGTTACAAACTTCTCTTCCTTCCACTGTTTCCATCCTATCCCTGGCCAATATATGCAGCTGAGGCAGACAAGTCACAACTGTGGGTGATCTCTTTGACTATGAGCTCCTTCTTCACACCATTCCCTGGCCATTTCTAACTTGAAATACTCACCACTCCAGAATATATTTCACTGGCTTAGTCCATCTGCTGTTTGAATCTTGAGTTATGAAATACAGTCTTAATGAAGCCAATAATCTGCTGCTGACGCTCCCGGCTTCAAACCTGCCGAAGCAAATCTGCTTCAAACTCACACCAAACTCCCATCTATCTGTCATTCATGTGCACGCTACTGTATATTGCTATTGTGTCTGGCAATGCCTTTATTTTAACATTCTCAAACACTTTACCTCATCTGTCCATGAAACTTCTCTCGTTCTCTCTCTGTTGATTTACAAAAAGCCAGCCAGTTGTTCGTATTTAAAATATTTTCCTCCATGTGCGTTCCTTCTCAAACAATGAGTTTCGCATTCAACCACGCCAATCGCGCACACACACACGCACTCTCTCTCCACCTCTGGTGAATACATACACGCACACAGAGAGAGCAAACCTTCCCATTGCAGGAAGTAATCTGTTGTGAGTATGGTTAGTATATGATAGTAAAGTTTGCAATACTCTCATGCTGGGCAGATAGTGCAGTTTACTGAGCAACACACTAGCATGGTCTGCACAGCTCTCCATGCTGGGCTGTCATCTTGTCCCAGTTTATGGTATTTGTGATGTTCTGTGAAGCAAATTCAGAATTTGATGTAACAAACCATTTCTGGTGATCTGACAATGCCTTTATTCATTGTTCTCATTCTTGTAATTATACTTTCGAAGATCTCACTTCAGTTAGTCCCACTGCCATGTCTTTTTCCCCATATTTCTACAACATCTTTTCAGTTAATTAACTGTCTCTTTCTGTCTTTAATGTGAATCTCCCTGTCCCTCTGTATCTTTCCCTGGCCTCGGGTTTTGGCTCCCTAGTATATCGATTGCTGGCATTGTGTAGCTCAAAAGCAATGAAATAGTGTGTGTCAAGCTGTTGTTCACTTCCCGGTATGTCCCATGTGATGGTCCATGGACAGGCGTGTTTCAGAAGTTATGAGACACATCCTTGTAACTTGGTCTGTACCAGTGTTTGCCCCTCTCAGGTGATCTTGCTGTCAGTAACACGAGGAAGCCCCTTGAATAAAGGAACAGTCATTTAAATTGTGTGGCATTGCTGTCACTTTTTTTTTTAAAGAAAAGGTTAATTTCTTCTTTTTTTAATAAGAGGTCTTAAAGGCCAAAGTGCCTACTGAAAATGGCTCAACAAAAAAACTTATGAGGCTTTTATTTTTTAAAAATAAATAGTAGTAACAATGGCCAGCTGGCACAGAACAGGCTTTATAGTTTTTTCCTTGCAGATGTAACAGTTACCAGGTGATTGGGTCCCAGAAGGGTTGGAAGTTTTAATAAATTATCCCTAGCTGCTATTCCCTCTGAAACCTCACTTGATACTGTTTCCTCCTGGACTGGAGAACTGTATGCAAGAATGTATGTCTGAATGCTCAGTTTTGCCAAGGGGTGTGTTTAGGTGATGTTCGTATATTGGAACAGTTCATGTGTAGCAGGTTCTGTATCCATTATTCAGTTAATGCTTCCAATAGCTAAGTTATTCTAAATTCCTCTTCATATTGTATGGATTTTCATTCGAGTGTTTAAATATAGTGTGTTTTGCATAATAGTGAGTGGATTGACGACTGGAATCACATCTGGGACATCCAATTCCCAACTACCTCGTTATTAAGGAAAGGTTGGCATCCAAGTTACCTTCTTAAAATAGTTTGATGCAGTCTAGTTGGTCTATAGCAAACTGGAGTCTCTTGTCTGGTTCTAAATCTGTAATTGGGTTTAGAATTACAATCCCTACAGGTTGTTCGACCCAAAAAGTCTACACCGGACCCTCCGAGGAGTAACCTACCCAGACCCATTCCTCTACACTATTATTACACATTTACCCTCACTAAGGCACCTAACCCACACATCCCTGAAAACTATGAACAACTAAGCATGGCCAATTCACCTGACATGCACATCTTTGGATTGTGTGAGGAAACCAGAGCGTCCGGAATAAGCTCATGCAGACACTGGAGAGTACGCACCAGGAGGCTATTGGATTCAAAGGTCACGTATGGTAGTTGTCAGTGTCTTTTGTTCCAGATGTTGAATTCGGTTGGTTTAAACAGTGTTTTGTGTATAAAGATTCTTTCAGCCACTAGGAGTTCTCTGTGTGTGGAAGAAGTAAAGTTTTACAAAAGGGAATGAAGGCAAAGCTGTAGGAATTGGCAGCCAAGCTGGAGTTAGGATTGCGATTGTCTGTGAGAAAATGAGAGATAATTGCAGCTATAGCTCGGCAATTACATTTGGAGGATCTGCCATCAGACTCTTTAGAAATGGCTCGAATTCAATTTCAAATGAGGCACCTTGAACATGAGAAGGAATTGAAACAGTTTGAATTATGATGAAAAGTAGAAATAAAAGAAAAGGAAATGAAGAAGAAAGAGAGAAAAAGACAAAAGAAAAGCAGAGATTTTCAACTTTAAAAGTTAGCAATTAGAGAGGAAAGAGGACATAGAAGGCGGTGATGAAGGTAGACGGTAGGCGTGATGAAGAGTTTAGTGAGGATGAGCACCCTATAGTAGCCAAAGGCCTGATTGGGATATGTTTAGATACATCCAGGCATTATCTAAATTTGATGAGAAGAATGGGGAGCCTTTTTAATTTCATTTGAGAAAGTGGCTAAACAAATTCAGTGCCCAGTGACCATGTGGATTTCCTTGATCCAAACAAAGCTAATGGGTGTTTGCATCCCTATTGGAGGAGGTGTCTGAGGAGGAGGAGGAGATGTAGAAAGCCATCTGAAGTGCATGCGAGCTCGTGCCAGAAGCCAACAGACAGCGTTTCAGGAATCTAAAAAAGCGTCTCTGGTTAAACGCACATTGACTTTGAAAGAATAAAAACATAATAATTTTGAAAGGTGGGTAAGGGTATTAAAAACTGAGCAAACCAATGACACTCTTAGAGAGATTCTTATTTTGGACAAGCTCAACAATTCACTTCCTGCACTCGTGAGAACTCGTGTGGAAGAGCAGAGAGTTAAAATGGCAAGATTAGAAGCTGAAATGGCAGCTGATGATGATTTAGTTCAGAAATCAAAGTTTGGTTTCTGTGACGGATTGAGAAGAATGTGCAAGATCTTCTTAAAACATATCCTTGTGAGAGGAAGGTTTATTGGCATAGGCCAGGAGAAGCCGGTAAAGAGGTTACAGCATTAAGAGGCACAGAAGCATGTAATTCTTTTATGCTGAGACATGAGGAGCTATGTCATTCAGAGGGAGCATGGGAGAGATGAGAAGTGCTCCATTATGTAACATGTGGTTGAAGCGTCCAGTGGAAACATCAACAGATTTATTCCACCATGCGGAAGGAGGCCTTGAGCTTGACATTGGCGTTACAAAATTTCAGCATTTACATTGTGAATAACATACTTGAGATAAATTTTTTATCACTGATCGTGACCCCTTAATGTTTTTGGAGAGGTTTGGGGAGAATAATTCTAGTCTGCTTCGATTGAGCTTATTATTACTGCCATTCAATTTGAAATTATACAGTTGACAGGGCGAGAAAACCTAAGTTTTGTGGAGACTTGTATGAACAAAGACAAAGGCATTCTGTGGCAGGAGCTAAATGAATGAAATCGAATCTAGTTGTGAACATTTGTATGTTCAGAGTCAATGTAATATATATGCATTTCAGTCTGCTCATAGAGGAAGGTTAGGAAGTCTAAAATGAATCCATTTTTGTATACTGATGGATCATTTTATTGATGGTGGAGTTGTGTGTATACTATCACTGTAAAAAGGTGATTTTCTCTTGGGTTATTATTTTGAAGAGAGGTTTTAAAGGCAGAGGTGCAGAACTGCTGGATGAAAACAGTTTAAGTAAATAACTGAGAAAGCCTTTAGGATTCATTAAACCATTGGTAAAAATGGAAGCGCAGTAGCCAGCTCTCCCAGACCAGGTTTGCTCGTTTTGTTTTTAGCTGCAGCATTCAGAAGCTGCTGGGGATCCCAGAAGGGTTGGAAGTTTCAATACATGATCCCTAGCTGCTTTTCTCTCTGAGATCTCTGCTGATGTTGTTTCCCCTTGGATTGGAAAACTGCTGTAACGATCTGTATTTGAAGAGATCTTTGTGCCAAGCGGTGTAAACCAAGAAGGTCTGGTATCTATTGTTTGTGTAAGTGTTCCAACGTATAAGCCATCCCAATTTTTTCTTTTCTTTGATTGTATTTTAACTAAAGTATTTGAATAGATTATATTTTGCTTAATGTCAAGTGGTTTGACCAGTCACAATGTATCTAGAAAGCACACTTCACATCTATCTTCAAAGTAAGGAAAGGTTTGGGACTAAGCGGCCTTCTTAAAATATTTTGCGGGGATCTGGTCTGGTCCACGACACTTGTAGCTGAGGGGTTTCTGACTGACTCCTGTTATTAAAAATTTCGTGGAGTGGCTGGGGATGGTTTGCTGGAAGTTGTAAGGTAAGCTGCCTCAGACATTCAGGGAGACCTGAGGATTTGGTGACCCAAATCTGGATGGAGCATGGGGACTGTAGCTACAGCATCTGAACCTGAAACATGAACAACAAATGGAGCAGAGGCTGCAGAGAAGGCAAACTCTGAAACCACGGAGTGAGTGTGTGTGGGGAAAAGGATCTGCTGTATCCACCCCACGTATTCCAGGAACAGCTTCCCAAGCTACACTTAACCCAGGAGCCGATAGTGAGGGGACCCTGACTGAACAAGGAGCCTGTCACAGAGCGGTGTCACCTCCTTCAACACGTCCTGGAGCATCACACCAGGGGGAGGTGGTGCTGCTAGTGGCTGTTAGGGTAACTGGTTCATTCAGCTTCTATGATCCATAACTTTCCAGGCGGGACTAGGTGACATATCCATCATTTCCCAGTATCTCAACATCAATGTCACCATTCGGTGATGGAGGATATATGTGGTGGATGAGGTAAATAAATTGTTTCTCCCACAGCGGGGAGCTGCCGGTTGTATCCAGTATAGTGGTATTCCCGATGGTGTGCATGCCATCTGCAGAGTCCCCATGTCAATGGGGAGAGGTAGAGGAACTGAAGGAGCTCTCTCTCTCTCTATTAATGTTACAGCGTGTCCATGCACAGTACATCATGTTGGTGAATACCCACTGTCCTGGCAGTCGTCATGGCCTCTTCATTTAGAAGCAGTCAGCCATTCCCATCGTCATCGGGTCTCCACATATAAAGAAATGAATATATCTTGGAGAAAAGCCGTCCCCTTGATGCACGTATCAAAACACCATCCCCACCACCAATCAACCACATTAAAGTATTCCATGTGTACGGAGAGCAATAGGGTCACTTGGAGTGTCTGGGAGCAGACAATCAGGGATGGAGCAAAACCTCCCATGTCTGAACGGGTCTGAGTGAATCCCCTAGGGCACAGTATCATTAAGTCATGTAACATATTGCTTTCCGTTATTCCTGTAAATGAAATGACAGGTTATATCATGTTAAATTCCACCTGCCAAACTATTATCTATTGCCTTTACCTCTCTGAATCTATTTGCAGACTCTCCAACCTCTCTTGATAATTTAATCTCTTGCTTACCACAGCGACATCACCAAACTCAGCATCTGTATATCTGTTCCATCCTCCTGATCAATTAATATAGATTGTAAATAGTTGAGAACCAAGTCCTGGTTACTCTGTGACCCTACTGGTTACGTTCTGTCTAACTGATTGAGACTGATTTATCCTGAGTGCCTGCTCATGTATGATACCCAGTCCTTCCCCATTCCTGTGCAACACAGTCGAAGGGTTGAAAAAGAACAAGGGGCATCTGTGAGGAATCCAACCCCTCGATGAGGCTGATATCTACACCGCCCATGTTCCACTTTCCTGCTGTCTCTCCATCCTAAAACTCTAGTCTCTTGTTGTAGATTGCGCAACATGAAAAAAAATCCACTCCATATCTACACATTCAATTACTTTTAGCATTTTACAGACCTCAATGAGATCTCCTTTCATTCCTCTAAACTGGAGAGAAAAGGCCTAAACTGCTCAATTTCTCTTCATAAGACAAACACTTCAAATATGGAATCAATCTAATGAAGCTCTTCTGAATTGCCTCCAATGGAAATACCCCATTCTGCAGGACACCCAAACTGTACTCCAGTTGCAGCCTCACTAATACCTTGCATAGCAACACCAACACTCCCTACCTTTCTACTCTATCCTTTTATAAATAAACACTGAAATTAAGCTTGCATTTCTCATTATTTGCACTACCCGCAGGCTGGTTTTCTGTGATATGCAAGCAGACACCCAGATCCCTCTGCACGTAAGCACTTTGAACGTTCTCTCCATTTAGATAATAATTTGTCTCTCTATTATACTGGCCAACTTGAATAGCCCCATATTTATTCACTTTAATTTTCCTTGCCAAATGTTGGCCCATTCACCCAACCTATCGATATAGTTTTAAAATCTCCTGCATCATCATTCCGAAGTAATTTCCCACAAATGCTAGTGCCATCTGAAAATGTGGCATCGTCTTTTCTATCCCATCAACCGAGTACAGTAATACCATCAATCTCAAATGGTTGAGGCATGAGTACTGAAATCAATGGCACTCCACAAATTGCATTTGTCAAAAGAAAATGACACATTTAATCCATCTGACTCCATTTTGTTGGTTAACCAATCCTCCATCCAAGCTAATAAATTACTCCTAAACCCATGTTGTCTGATCTTACCATTTACTCTTTGGAGAAGCGACATATCCGATGCCTTCAGGAAGACCAGATATGTTCCATCTCCAGAATTCCCACGCTCCACCTTGTTTATGGCATCTTCAAATAACTCAAGCAAACAATTCAAACACGATTTAGCGTTTGTAAAATCATATTGACTCTGATGGATTGTGGTTTAACTTTGCAAATGTCCTGAATAATGGACTCTAACAATTAGCCTTAAATTACAATAGTTTATTGTTACACTTTAGTCCCTAATGTATACCATTATTATAAGTTCTTCACTTTCGGAAACCTTTACATTTTCTTTGAATTCCTGTTTAATGGGCACAAAACTTTAAGAGATCTTCTCCAATTGCTGTGTAAGAGCCATGTGTGGCTGAATGGACTCATCATCCTGCTGATGTACAAAATCGATGAGCTGATGTCTTTCTGGTATTCCCATGTTGTCATCTCCAAGGCCAGAATGACCTCCTCTTGTCGATGCTTTCGAGGATTGGGAGATTATGGAATCTTCCTGTTGCTGGGTAACATTTTGCGGGGCTGATGGGTCTTCTCATACTTCTCCATAACAGGTGGAAATACTGAACGGTCTCCTCATGTATCCCGGAGATGGGACCGAGGGATTGATTGGTCTTGTCTTGTTCCCATACAACAGACACGTGCCAAAATTACCTTTTCCTTTCTCATGAAAGAAGTCTCAGATAGTTTTTATCCTTATCCAATTCCCTTGC
Source organism: Chiloscyllium plagiosum (assembly GCF_037043375.1). NCBI lineage: Eukaryota > Metazoa > Chordata > Chondrichthyes > Orectolobiformes > Hemiscylliidae > Chiloscyllium > Chiloscyllium plagiosum. The sequence goes on along the minus strand of NW_028270171.1, from coordinate 64,917,241 downwards.
AATAGGCTCGGTGGGTCTAAATGGCCTCCTGTTATCCCAGTGTAATAATCTCCAGTCACTGTGTGACCTCTTGCAGTTCCGATGTTACAGATTTGAGGAGGCTGAATGGACTGATCATGTTGCTGTTTCACAGTATACTGGTGCAGCATGGCCTACTGTTATTGGCTCGAGTGGCTCATTGGCCTTCTTCATTAAATGTATATCAGGCTCCAGGGGCTGAATAGCCTCGTCCTGTTTTGATGTAACAGGTTCGAAGGCCTGAATATCCTCCTGTTGTTCCTGTGTAACAGGCTGGAGAACGGAATGGTTCCTCCACTATCTGTGTTATTTGTTTCATTGTTGACTCCTTCTGTCATCTATGTTCAAGTAAGATCATCTTTAATTTTTGTAAACTCCAATGGCGACTGGGTCAACCTAATCATCCTTTCGTTATAAGCTAGCACCTTCATTGCAGGAATCAGTTGAGGGAACCATCTCTGAGCTGTTTCCAATATAACAACATCTTTTCTTCATTGAAGAGATTAAATCTGTACACACGACTCCAGATGTGATCTCACTAAGACTGTACAGCAGCAGCAACACATTACCAGCCTGCTGTAGACTTCCCACCCAGGTTAGAACTGTCTCAGCTCTCTGGGGGAATACAAAGCATTGTTGGAAGATCATTGTCCTTCTCCATTCCACAGCATCACGGGAGATCTGGAGCAATTAAAGTTTGAGAAGATCATAAATGATGTGGCGAGACGGTCTCTACCATTAATCTCCCCGGAGCCCACGTCGCTCAGATTCCACAGAATCTAGTTAGGTGGAGCGCAAAAAACAGCAAGGAGGAGGAAACATTGATGGGAGTTATATATCAAAGTGAAAGCTGCAGTACAAATACTGGACATGTTATTAAACAGGAAATGAGATTTACACATTTGCGGGTACTTCAGTAATAATATACTGTTTAAATTATATCTAAACTGTGTTAACCCAATTGAATGCTAATGCTGGGAAAAATGGATTTCATGACCACGTGTGAGATGGTTTACATTAACATTATGTCGAGCACTGAATTCGAAATCAGGTTATTTAGGAATTGGTGCTGAGTGATCAGAAGAGCTAATTGAAAATTTTGCTGTAAAGGACCTTTTGGGAACAGTGACCACAATGTATTGGTTTTCTTTTATACTGTTTGAGGACACGATAGTTTTTGTTTTATTTGAAGTAACCGCGATAAATCTGAATCATGCAAGCCCTGAAGGTGTGAGGAAAAAGTGGGGACTACAGATGCTGGAGATCAGAGTCGAAGACTGTGGTGTTGGAAAAGCGCAGTCAGGCAGCATACTAGGAGCAGGAGAATTGACGTATCGGGCATAAGCCCTTCATCAGGAATGAGGCTTATGGGTCAAGGGGGCTGAGAGATAAATGAGAAGGGGGTGTGGCAGGAGGGAAGTAGCTGGGATTGCGACAGGTAGATGAAGGTGGGGTTGAAAGTGATAGGTGATGAAGGGAGACAGAACGCCTCATCTATTGCATCCATTAAACCCAATATGGTCTTCTCTACATTGGCGAGGCAGGAGGTCAACTTGTGGATCATTTCAGAGAACATCTCTGGGACAGCCGCATTGAACAATACCATTGGCTTGTGGCTGAGCACTTTAACTCCCCTTCCCACTCTGCCAAGGACATGAGGGCCCTTGGCCTGCTCCATCACCAAACCCGAGCCACCAGAAGCCTGGAGGAAGAAAGCATGCCATGGGACCCTCCAACCATAGGGGATCATAGTGGATTTCCCCATTTCCCCTAATCCCACCTTATCCCAGTCCAACCTTCCAAGTCAGCACCGCCCTTTTGAATGTTCCTATGTGTCCACAGTCCTTCCTATCCATCTGGGCCACCATCCCCTCCGACTATCACTTTCAACCCCACCTTCACCTACCTATTAGATGAAAGGAGGCAGCTTAGAAAAATGCCAAATGTTGCAGTAAGCCAGTAGATTCAGAGAAATGTAGGACTCAGCAAAGGATGACCAAGAAACTGAGAAGAAAATCAGGAAGGGAAAAGCGTGCAAATGAAAGAAAAACATAAAGACTGCTAAAAAGCGCCTATCAATGTATGAAAATAAAATAAAAACAAGGTCAAATGCTGTTGGTGTGCGTTCAGGGTAATTTATTGCAGAAAACAGAGAAATCGCAGGGAAAACAAACAGTTTCTTTGTGTCTATCTTCATGGAAGAATGTTCAGGATTCACTGCATGCAAGAGTTTCAGAGGAAGCAGCAATAGACACGTTGATTGCATCGCGGATTTTCACTTTATTTTCCGACACATTCCCGCAAGGCATTTAGCCAATCTGGATAAGGCAAAGCCTATAAATATTATCCAATAGTTTAAGAAAGGATGAATTTGGAGAGTGGTGAACTACAGACCAGTTATCTTGTCATCTGCAGCCGGGTTGGACTCGATTACAAAGAACATGCTACTCGATATTTAGAAGGTAATAACATAACTGGGGAGTATGATAATGTATCGATGAATGGAAAACCAGAAGTGGCAATTTTTTTTTGGAACGGTATGAAGATGATTCTTGTGGTCACAGGCAATGAAGAAACAATGTATAACGTATCGTTAGATTTTCATGAGCTTTTATTTTACGAACTCACACAGTAAGCTCACAAGAAAGTTAAAGTGAGAGATATTGGGAAGAACATATGCAAATGAAAAAGTAAAAATTAGGTTTACATTCATGTGAATGAATTTCGAATATAGAGGATGTCGTGCACCAGTTGCATCGTGTGCTGGTGAGACTAAACTTAAAGTATTGTGTATGATTCGGAGTCCCAATCGAAAAAAGAATGTAATGACTACAGAGGAACTGCAAATGGTATTATGCTGATTAATCTCTAAAATGGCAAGATTGTCTGATATGGAAACTCAGCCTGTGGTCTCGAGTTTCAAAACAAGAGAGATGATTGCAGTGAAACATAGCGGGGACTGAATAACAGAGGGACATGGAGAAGTACAAGTAGGTGAGATCAAGGAGAATCCCACGATATTCTACACGGACAAGTAGAACAGAATAATCAGCAAACAGTTAATGGCCATGAGAAAGTAAAGAAACAATCTGTGTGTCAAGCTGGAGAACATTGATAAGACCATACGACCATAAGACATAGGAGCGGAAGTAAGGCCATTCGGCCCATCGAGTCCACTCCGCCATTCAATCATGGCTGATGGGCATTTCAACTCTACTTACCCGCATTCTCACCATCGCCCTTAATTCCTTGTGACATCAAGAATTTATCAATTTCTGCCCTGAAGACATTTAGCGTCCCAGCCTCCACTGCACTCTGTGGTTTTAAATTCCACAAGCCCACCACTCTCTGGCTGAAGAAATGTCTCCGCATTTCTGTTCTGAATTTACCTCCTCTAATTCTAAGACTGTGTCCACGGGTCCTCGTCTCCTCGCCTAACGGAAACAATTTCCCAGCGTCCACCCTCTCCAAGACATGTATTATCTTGTAAGTTTCTATAAAATCTCCCCTTAATCTTCTAAACTCCAATGAATACAATCCCTGGATCCTCAGCTGTTCCTCATATGTTAGACCTACCATTCCAAGGATCAACCGTATGAATCTCCGCTGGACACGCTCCAGTGCCAGTATGTCCTTCCTGAGGTGTGGGGACCAAAACTAGACACAGTACTCCAAATGGGGCCAACCAGAGCTTTATAAAGTCTCAGTAGCACAACAGTGCTTTTATATTCCAATCCTCTTGAGATAATTGACAACATTGCATTCGCTTTCTTAATCACGGACTCAACCTGCATGTTTACCTTTAGAGAATCCTCAACTAGCACTCCCAGATCCCTCTGTACTTTGGCTTTACGAATTTTCTCACCGTTTAGAAAGTAGTCCATGCTTGTATTATTTTTACCAAACTGCAAGACCTCGTATTTGCTCACATTGAATTCCATCAGCCATTTCCTGGACTACTCTTGCAAACTGTCTAGATCCTTCTGCAGCCTCCCCACTTCCTCAGTAATACCTGCCTGTCCACCTAACTTTGTATCATCGGTGAACTTCGCTAGAATGCCCCCAGTCCCTTCATCCAGATCATTAATATATATCGTGAACAGCTGCAGCCCCAACACTGAACCCTGCGGGACGCCGCTTGTCACCGGCTGCCATTCTGAAAAAGAACCTTTTATCCCAACTCTCTGCCTTCTTTCAGACAGCCAATCCTCAATCCATACCAGTAGCTCACCTCGAACACCATGGGCCCTCACTTTGCTCAGCAGCCTCCCATGTAGCACCTCATCAAAGGCCTTTTGGAAATCTAGGTAGATAACTTACACTGGGTTTTCCCTGGTCTAACGAACTTGTCACTTCTTCAGAGAACTCCAACAGGTTTGTCAGGCACGACCTCCCTTTACTAAATCCATGTTGACTTGTTCTAATCCGACCCTGCTCTTCCAGGAATTTAGAATCCTCATCCTTAATGATGGATTCTAGAATTTTACCAATAACTGAGGTTAGGCTAATTGGCCTATAATTTTCCATCTTTTGCCGTGATCCTTTCTTGAACAAGAAGGTTACAACAGCGATTTTCCAATCATCTGGATCTTTCCCTGACTCCAGTGACTTTTGAAAGATCTCAACCAACGCCTCCTCTATTTCCTCAGCCACCTCCCTCAGAACTCTAGGATGCAGCCCATCAGGGCCAGGAGATTTATCAATTTTAAGACCTTTTAGCTTTTCTAGCACTTTCTCTTTTGTAATGGCAACCATAGCTGGAAATGTGTTGCTGGAAAAGCGCAGCAGGTCAGGCAGCATCCAGGGAACAGGAGAATCGACGTTTCGGGCATAAGCCCTTCTTCAGGCATTCCTGAAGAAGGGCTTATGCCCGAAACGTCGATTCTCCTGTTCCCTGGATGCTGCCTGACCTGCTGCGCTTTTCCAGCAACACATTTCCAGCTCTGATCTCCAGCATCTGCAGACCTCACTTTCTCCCTAATGGCAACCATACTCAACTCAGCCCCCTGACTCCCTTTAATTGTTGGGATATTACTCATGTCTTCCAATGTGAAGAGTGATGCAAAGCACTTATTAAGTTCACCTGCTATTTCCTTATCTCCCATCATTAGGCTTCCAGTATCAGTTTTAAGTGGCCCAATGTCTACTCTTGCCTCTCGTTTGTTTCTTATGTATTGAATGAAACGTTTACTATCATTTCTAATATTACTGGCTAGCCTACCTTCATATTTGATCCTCTCCTTCCTTATTTCTCGCTTTGTTATCCTCTGTTTGTTTTTGTAGCCTTCCCAATCTTCTGATTTCCCAGTGCTCTTGGCCACTTTATAGGATCTCTCTTTTTCTTTGACAGATTTCCAGACTTCCTTTGTCAGCCATGGCTGTCTAATCCCTCCCCGGATAATCTTTCTTTTCTTGGGAATGAACCTCTGTACAGTGTCCTCAATTTTACCCACAAACTCATGTCATTTTTGTTCTCCTGTCTTCCCTGCTAGTCTCTGCTTCCAGTCTATTTTCGTCAGTTCCTCTCTCATGCCCTCATAATTATCTTTATTTAACTATAACACCATTACATCCGATTTTGCCTTCTCTCTTTCAAACTGCAGACTGAACTCTACATATTATGATCGCTGCTTCCTAAGTGTTCCCTGACTTTAAGATTTTTTTTTTGATGGATTGTTATATGAGACAGTCACATCTATTTTACTTTGGAGAAGGGGGAGGCAGGTACAGAATTCAAGAAGGTGGACTGGGAAGCTCTTGAACAGATTGATGTAAACTACGAGTAGGGATTTGAGGCTTTGTTCTGAATAAATATGGACCAATCTCCATGTCTGAATGAGTTATACCACAGGTGGCTGTTGGGGTCAAGGGAGGAAAGACACTGACTGAATATTTTAATTAGAATATGACCATAGGGGAGATACCAGAGAACTGGAGAACTGCTAATACTATTCCACTACACAGTAAGGGTAGGAGAGATAGACCAAGGAATTATAGATGAGCGAGTATTAGATCACTGTTAAGGAAACTACTGGATAAAATAGAGAAGGAGAATATCGAACTCCAATCAGAGTCACATTCTTTGATCAGGGATAATCATCATGACTTTATCAGAAGGAAGTCACATCGAATGGATTTGATTGAATTAGTTTGAGGAGGTCGATTATTTAGTTTTGTAGGAAGACCTTTGACAAATTTCCACCAGGGAAACTTAAAAATAAAGTAAAATCTCACAACATGAAAGATAACGTGACAAGTTACAACGAAAATTGTCTTAGTGGAGGAGACAGAGGATGATGGGAGAAGGCTGTTTGTGTGACTGGAGACCAGTATCTCCTGGTATACCACAGGGATCAGTGCTGTGTCCCTTATTATTTGTGTTATTCATATAAAATGTAGATGTGAATGTGAAGGAGCTAGGTGGCGAGTGGGAGAGATATGATAAGGAAGTGTATGTTTGACATAAAGATTGACTGGGTGGTTAGCAGTGAGGAGGAACGCCTTAAGTTACAGGAAGATGCAGAAGGAGTGGTCAGATTGGCATATCAATGGCAGATGGAATGTAACCCTGAAAAGTATGAGGTGATGCACTTTGGGAGAAGGAACCAGGTAGGAGGGGACTCGATGAATGGCAGCAGACTGGTAAGCTCAGAATGTGCTTCTCCACACATCCCTGAATGTGGCTGGACAGGGTCATGGGCTAGTTAAGAATTGGACCTTGGGTGTTGTGTTTCCTAATCGGTCGTAGATTATAGGTGCTATACAGGACTTTGTTTAGTCCATGATGGAGTACTGTATGTATTTCTGGGAGCCACATTATAGGAAGGATGTGATTGTACTGGAGAGGTTGCAGAGGAGATTCACGAGGATACCCCTAGGATGGTGCATATCAGCTATGGAGAGAGGTTGGTAAACTCGGGTTGTTTCCTTTAGAGCAGAGAAGGCTGGGGGGGATGTGATTCAGAAGGATAAGACTATGAGCGACACGGACAGGGTGGATAGGCAGCAGATGTTCCTTTTAGTCAGAGGATTAAGAACAAGCGAGCACACTTTTAAAGTGAAACGTTTGAGGTTCAGAGAGGAGTTAAACATTTTTTTCACCGAGAGGGTGTTGTGTTCTGGGATTACTTCCTGAGAGGGAAATCATCACAGGTAACCTCACAATCATTAAAAAGTACTTGGACGAGCACTTGGAAGTGTCATAACATTCCAGGCTATGGGCCTGCTGTAGGTAAGTGGGACTAATATAGATCGTGCTGTACTTCTGTAGGCACAGAATCGATGCTCCTGTGAGTGGATGGTTTGGAAGGTCAATTATCAAGGCAAGAATTGATGAGTTTCTGAAGAGTATATTCACAAAGGCTATAAGATTGAACTGTAATAACTTGTTAAATCATGTCAATGTGAGAAATATGAGAAAATAAGTGCAGTTTCCTTACAGTTTGAAACCAGAGCTTGGAGAATGGGGAACAGGGAAATGGCAGAACTATGAAGCTACTACTTCAGTTCTGTCTTCCCAGAAAACTCAAACAATACAAGGAAAACCGAATCTGGTGTGGGAAAATGGTAGAGTATGTGCAACATAGAACATAGTAAGTAAATGGTTTAGGAGAAATTATTGGGGCTGAAAGTAATGGTCATAGACAACACTAACATAATTTTTAAAATGGGAATTAGGTTTGAGAAACAGACTGGGAGACAAATGAAAGAGAAGCAATGGATGTTAAACATTTTGATTTTTAGAAAAAGTTTGGTAAAGCTCCATGCCCAGTTTGCAAAATCAAATCTTAGTGAATTGGAGCTAATGTATGGGCATGTTTCTAGAATGGGACAGCTGGCAGAATACGGTGAATAGAAATAAACAGACTCGTCAAGCAACAGCCTGACAATGTCTGTAAGGTATGATTTTGTAAGGTATAAGTCCTTCCAGATCTAGTCAAGAAACGTTGGGGACAATCAAACAATTCACTGGAGGAAGAGACACCACAAATAAACCCTTCCTCCATGATGGAAGAGCCCAGCACTTTAGTGGATAAGATAAGGCTGATTTATTCGCAACAACCTTCAGTCAGAAGTACTGAGTGGATGATCTATTTCAGACTATGTCCCAGACTCCCCATCACCTTCCCCGGATATCTCCTGTCTCATCAGCAGGACGGATACAGCAGACATGGCGGCACATTGGGATACAGCTGAAAGGGAATTGCTCTTGGAGTCCTCAACAGTGACTCCGTATCCCATGAAGTCTAATGGCATTAGTTTACACATGGGAAAGGAAACGTCCTGCTGATTACCATGTACCAGCCTCTTTCAACTGGTGAATCAGTACTTCTCCATGTTGATCAACACTTGGAGGAAGCACTGAGGGTGGCACAGACGCAAGATGCACTCTGGGTAGCGGATTTTAATGTCCACCTCCAAGTGTATCTCAGGTACAGCAATACTGATCGAGCTGGCCTGGGACTAAAGGATATAACTGCTAGACTGGCAAGTGGTGAAGGAACCAACAAGAGGAAAATAAATACTGACCACAGACTTACTAATCTGCCAGTTGCAGAAGTAGCTGTCCATGACAGTATCGGTAAGAGTGGCCATCGCATAGTCATTGTGGAGACAAGGTCACACCTGCACATTGAGAATAGCCTCCACCATTGTGGGTGGTACTATCACGGTGCTTAATAGGACAGACTTCGAACAGATCTAGCAGCTCAAGTCTGGGTGTCCATAAGGGGCTGTGGTTCATCTACAGGAGCAGAATTGTACACCACACAACCTCATGGCCTGGTATATCCCCCTCACAACAATTACCATCAATCCAGAGGATCATCATTGGTTCAATGGAGTGTGCAGGATGGCAGGAGCAGCACCAGGCATACCTGACAATGAGGTGTGTCAGCCTGGTGAAGCCACCAAACAGGACAACTTGTGCACCAAACAGCATAAGCAATAAGTGATAGACAGAGCTAAGTCATCCCACAACCAAAGGATCAGATCTAAGCTCTGAAGTCCTTCCACACCTCGTCCAGAAACGTTGGAGATAATTATACAACTCACTGGAGGAAGAGATTCCACAAATAACCCCTTCCTCCATGATGGAAGAGCCCAGCACTTCAGTGTATAAGATAAGGCTGATGCATTCGCAACAATCTTCAGTCAGAAGTGCTGAGTGGATTATCCATTTCAGCCCCCTCCAGTGGTCCTCAGCAATTCAGTTACCAGTCATCAACCAATTCGATTCAGTCCACGCGATATCCAGAAATGGTTAGAGATACTGGATACTCCATAGGGTCCATACTCTGACAACATTCTGGCAATAGTACTGAAAACTTGTGCTCCATAACTTGCCACTCTCCTAGCCAAACTGTTTCAACACAGTTACAACAATGGCTTTCCCCGATTATGTGGCAAATTACCCCAAGTATCTCCTGTACATAAAAAGCAGAACAAATCCAATCCGGCCAAATACCACTTCATCAGTCTACTCTCGATCATCAGTAAAGTGATGGAGGGTCTCAGTGCTGTTAAGCAGCACTTGCTCAGCAATACTCTGGTCAATGACGCCCAGTTTGGGCTCCACCAGGGCCACTCAGCTCCTGACCTCATTACCGTGATTCAAACATGGACAAAAGAGCTGAATTCCAGAGGTGGGGTGAGAGCGATAGTCCTTTAAATCAAGGCTGCCTTCGACCAAGTATTGTATCAGGGGCTTTAGCAACACTGGAATCAATGGGTATCGGAGCAAACTCCCCGCTGGTTAGAATCATACCTGACACGTAGGAAGATGGTCATGCTTGAAAAAGGTCAGTCAACTCTGCTCCAAGTCCTTAGGAGACTCTCGAGCAGGGGGCTGAAAACTTCTTCAGGGCTGCTTTATCAATGACCTTGCTTCCATTTTAAGGTCAGAAGTGGGGATGTTCGCCAATGATTGTGCGATGTTCTGCAACATTTGTGGCTCCTCAGATACTGAAGCAGTCCATGTTCAAATGTGACAACATCTGGACAGTATCCAGGCTGGCAAGTGGCAAGTAATAATCAGGCCACACAAATGCCAGACCGTGACCATCACCAATAAAATACAATCGAACCTGCCCCTTGGCATTCAATGGTGTTACTATCAGTGAATCCTCCAGTATCAAATTCCTGGCGGGTAATCATTGCTCCGGCACTCACTGGTCTCATCACATAAACACTTAAACTATAAGAACAGGTCCAAAGCTAGGAATACTGCGGCGAGTAACTCACATCTTGACTTCCAAACGTCTGTCCATCATCTACAATGCATAAGTCAGAAGTGTAATATAAGACTCCCAATTTGCCTGGATGAGTGCAGTTCCAACAACATTCCAGACACTTTATACCATCCAGAACAAAGCAACCAGTCTGACTGTCCCTTCATCCACAATGCTCCACCATCAACGCTCAGCAGCAGCAGCAGTGTTTTACTCTCTACATCCTGCAATGAAATGATTCACTAAAGATCCTCAGAGACCACCTTCCCAACTCACGACCACGTCTGTCTAGAAGGACAAGGGATGCAGATGTATGGAAATGCCATCATCTTTAGGTTCCCCTTCAAGTCAGTCACCATCCTGACTTGGAAATATATCACCGCTCCTTCACAGTCGCTGGGTCAGAACCTGGAATTCCCTCCCAAATGGCATTGGAGGTCAACAGCAGCAGGTGGACTGCAGCGTTCAACAAGGCAGCTCACCACCACCTTCTCAAGGGCAATTAGGGACAGGCAATAAATGCTGGCTCAGCCAGTGACACCCAGATTCACGAAATAAATAAATAGAAATTAACAGAGGAAGTTTTCTGAGGTGTCCCAGGGATCAGTGCTTGGGGCACAGCTATTCACAATGCCCTTTTAACATTTGGCTGCGGGAATCAGGTGCAATATATCCCAGCCTGCTGACAGCACTAACGGATATGAGATTTTGAGTGGGTGAGGAGGATGTAAAAAAGCACCGAGAAGACGAATACAAGTGGAGTGAATGGGTAAATACGTGACAGAGGGAGAACAATGTGGATAGAGGTGAGGGTGTGCCCTTTGGTGGAAACGATAAATTGGCAGCCTACCATTTGAAAGGGATTGGTTGAAACATGTTGATTTACAAAGGGACGTATGTTCCTTTTTGTTGTTTCCTTCTGCATAAACCTCTGAGCTTCCTGCAGCGCAGTGAGTTCTGTAACCAGAAGTCAATACTAGAAATGGCATTGCCACGCTGACCAGTGTACATAGAACCAGCAAGTGGGGAGCTATAACATTGAAAAGGATCTGGATCTCCTTGTACACAGTCACTGAAAGCAATATTGCAGGAAAGAAAGCAGTTAAGAAGAGAAATGGTGTGCTGACCTTCATTTCAGGTGGATTTGAGTCCAGGAGAAAGGGTATCTTACTGTAGCTGTATAGGGACTTGGTGAGACATCATCTCAAATATTGTGCAGTATTGTGGGCAGTTTTGATCTCCGTACCTAGTGAAGGACAAACCTGACATTGAGAGAGAGCAGTGAAGGATGACCAGACTGATCTCTGGTATGACAGGCTTGTTGTGGGAGCAGAGTTTGGGGTGACTGGGAAAGTATTCCATGGGGTTTCGGAAAATGAGTGGAGATCTCAGTGAAATATACAAAACTCTGACAGGGTGAGACAGATTAAAAGCAGGGATGATTATTCCCCTAGCTGGGACGTCTAAAACAAGGAGCCACAGTATTACGTACAGACAGGCCTTTCTTCATTGAGATGAGAATAAATGCCTGTACTGACTGACTGGTGAATATGGGGGATTCTCTCGCACCTGGAAACCAAGACACTGATTATAAGTAAGGATTTAGAGACAGTAAAGGGATGGTGGGAGAGCAGGTGTACGGTGTGGAAATGAAGGGCCAACCATCATTACATTGATTTGGGTAGCAAACTAGATGGACCAAACGTACTACTGCACTTCCTATTTTATAGCTTCCCAAGGTTACTCACATTAACGGATATGTGTATCGTGTGGGATAAGTGCATTGAGGAGATTTTTTTTCATGAACTAGAATGGGGAGGCTCAATGTGTTGTATAACCGACTCCTTTCCCGCTGTTTCTGTGCAGTCTGTGGGAAAGCTCTGTAAATGCTGTCACAAGCTCTCAGATGTGAGGAAGGGGGTCTCTGCAGGGTCTACAGGACTGTGTTCCCATTCCCTTTTCAGACACTGGTGCTGAGGGCGGGTATTCTGTCCGGTTTCATCCTTTCAGACCTCGGAGTAGTTTGATACAAATGAGTGCCCTTGCTTGGCCGTTTCAGAGACCATTGAAATGTTTATCACATGTCAGGGTCTTTGGAGTCAGTTTTCGGCTAGCCCAGGAAATCATGGAAGATTCACTTCCTAAAAGTATATTGGAGAAGGAAATTCGGTTTACAATCGATATTGGCTTCAAGGTCACTATTACTGACACGAGATTTTAGATCTCGATATTTTATTAATTGTTTTTAACTTTCACCAGCTGCCAGAGCATTAGCCTGGTCTGGATTAGTAATCCAGTGACATTTCCACAGCAGCACCATCTCCACATGGGAACCTGTCAGAAACCACACTAAGCAGGTTATTTCTGTGCTGCTTGACGGCTCTATCAAAATGAACTCCCACCAATTTTACTGTCGTGATAGGACTGATGGGGTAGTAATTGGTCAGATTGTAATTAATCCACTCTTAGGGAATGGGACATAGCTGAGTAATTTTCCACATTGCCAGGGAAATGTTAGAGTTGTACCTGGAATGAAACAGCTTCCCCACCGCTTTCCTTCCCCAAATACTCACCGCTTTCCTTCCCGGCTGCCCCTCTGGTCGTCGTCACTTCCCCCTGGTGCTCCCGCTCTTTCTGTGAAGAGAGAGTGAAAGAGAAAAAAAACACCGCTGCCCGCTACCGGTAAGTACTTTTAAAACCAAACAGTCTTACCTTCGCTGCTGCTCGCACTGGAAATGACCGACGGCTTCGAAGGGTGAGTATAAATACTCACCGCTTTCCTTCCCGGCTGCCCCTCTGGTCGTCGTCACTTCCCCCTGATGCTCCCGCTCTTTCTGTGAAGAGATAGTGAAAGAGAAAAAAAAACACCGCTGCCCGCTACCGGTAAGTACTTTTAAAACCAAACGGTCTTACCTTCGCTGCTGCTCGCACTGGAAATGACGGTGTTGGAGTGAGTGTGACGGGAACACGATGATGCTGATGGTGTTAGTGTGAGGGGATAAGCTTGACCGTAATTGAGTGAGTGTAAGGGTGTCAGTGTGACGTTGATGTAGTGAGTGTGAGAGTGTCAGGGTGATAGTGATGGAAGTCAGGGTGACCATGATGGAGTGAGTGTGAGTGGCTCAGTGTAACCCTGATAGAGAGAGTTTGAGTGGGTCAGGGTGACAGTGATGGAGTGAGTGTGAGAGGGTCAGGGTGACGGTGATGGAGTGAGAATAAGGGGGTCAAAGCGACAGTGATCGAGTGAGAGTGAAGGGGTCAAGATGACTGTGATGGAGTGAGTGTGAGGTGGTCAGGGAGACGGTGATGGAGTTAGATTGAGGGAGTCAGGTTGACGGTGGTGGAGTGAGTGTGAGGGGTTCAGGGTGACGGTGACGGAGTGTGTGTGAGGGGATCTGTGAGACGGTGATGGATTGGGTGTGAGTGTGCCATTGTGACGGTGTTGGAGTGAGAGTGAGGGTGTCAGGGTGACGGTGATGGAGTGAGTGTGAGGGGGTCAGGGTGAGGGTAATGGAGTGAGTGCGAGTCGGTCAGGGCAACAGTGGTTGAGTGAGTGTGGGGGGGGGTCACGGTGACGGTGATGGAGTGAGAGTGAGGAAGCCAGGTTGACTGTGATGAAGTGAGAGTGAGGGGGTCAGGGTGAAGTTGATGGAGTGGGTGTGAGAGGGTCATGGTGACGGTGATGTAGTGATTGTGACGGGGTCAGGGTAAGGGAGATGGAGTGAGTGTGCGGGTTTCGGTCTGATTTTGATGGAGTGAGAGTGAGGGGGTCAGTGTAACCATGATTGAGTGAGTGTAAGGGGGTCAGGGTGACGGTGATGGAGTGAGTGTGAGGGGTTCAGTGTGAGGGGGAACGAGTGAGTGTGAATGGGTCAGGTCAACGGTGATGGAGTGAAAGTGAGTCGATCAGATTGGCAGTGATGGAGTGAGAGTGACGGAGTAAGGGTAACGGTGATGGATTGAGAGTGTTTATGTCAAGGTGACGGTGATGGAGTGAGTGTGAGACGGTCAGGGTGAAGTTGATGGAGTGAGTGTGAGGAGGTGAGTGTGTCGGTGATGGAATGAAGTTAAGGGGGTTAGGAAGACTGTGAAGGAGAGAATGTGAGGGGATCAGCGTGACGGTGATGAAGTGAGAGTGACGGGGTCAGTGTGATCGTGATGGAGTGTGTGTGAGAGGGTCAGGGAGATGGTGATGGAGTGAGAGTGAGGGGGTCAGGTGAAGTTGATGGAGTGCGTGTGAGGAGGTCAGTGTGTCGGTGATGGAATGAGATTGAGGGGGTCAGGAAGACTGTGATGGAGAGAATGTGAGGGGTTCAGGGTGACGGTGATGGAGTGAGTATGAGCGGATCAGGGTGACGGTGATGGAGTGAGTGTGAGGGGGTCAGGGAGTCAGTGATGGAGTGAGTGTGAGAGGGTCAGGGTGACAGTAATGGAGTGAGTGCGAGGGGGTCAGATCAACGGGGGTTGAGTGAGTGTGTGGGGGTCAGTATGACGGTGTTGGAGTGAGAGTGAGGGAGTCAGGTTGACGGTGATGGAGTGAGTATGAGGGGGTCAGGGTGAAGTTGATGGAGTGAGTGTGAGGGGGTCAAGTTGATATTGATGGAGTGAGTGTGGGGGTCACGGAGACGGTGATGGAGCGAGATGGAGTGAGGGGGTCAGGAAGACTGTGATGTAGAGAGTGTGAGTGGTTCAGGGTGACGGTAATGGAATGAGTATGAGCGGATCAGGGTGACAGTGATGGAGTGAGTGTGAGGGGGTCAGGGAGACGGTGATGGAGTGAGTGTGAGAGGGTCAGGGTGACGGTAATGGAGTGAGTGGGAGGGTGTCAGGGTAACGGTGGTTGAGTGAGTGTGTGGGGGTCAATTTGACGGTGATGGAGTGAGAGTGAGGGAGTCAGGTTGACGTTTATGGAGTGAGTGTGAGGGGGTCAAAGTGAAGTTGATGGAGTGGGTGTGAGGGGGTCACGGTGATGGTGAAGTAGTGCGTGTGACGGGGTCAGGGTGAGGGAGATGGAGTGAGTGTGAGGGGTTCGGTCTGATTTTGATGGAGTGAGTGTGAGGGGTTCGGTCTGATTTTGATGGAGTGAGAGTGAGGGGGTCATTGTGACCATGATTGAGTGAGTGTAAGAGGATCAAGGTGACGGTGATGGATTGAGTGTGAGGGGTTCAGTGTGATGGTTAATGAGTGAGTGTGTGTGGGCCAGGTCAACGGTGATGGAGTGAGAGTGAGCGGTTCAGGTTGACAGTAATGGATTGAGAGTGACGGGGTAAGTGTGACGGTGACGGAGTGAGAGAGTTTTCGTCAAGGTGACGGTGATGGAGTGAGTGTGAGGCGGTCAGGGTGAAGTTGATGGAGTGAGTGTGAGGAGGTCAGTGTGCCGGTGATAGAATGAATATGAGGGGGTCAGGAAGACAGTGATGGAGTGAATGGGAGGAGGTCAGGGTGACATTAATGGAGAGAGTGCGAGGGGTGCAGAGCAACGTGGGTTGAGTGAATGTGTGGGGGTCAGGGTGACGGTGATGGAGTGAGAGTGAGGGAGTCAGGTTGACGGTGATGGAGTGAGTGTGAGGGGGTCGGTCTGATGGAGATGGAGTGAGTGTGAGGGGGTCAAGGTGACGTTGATGGAGTGAGTGTGACGGGGTCAGGGAGACGGTGATGGAGTGAGAGTGAGGGAGTCAGGTTGACGGTGATGGAGTGAGTGTGAGGGGGTCAGTCTGATGGAGATGGAGTGAGTGTGAGGAGGTCAGTGTGTCGGTGATGGAATGAGTTTGAGGGGATCAGGGAGACGGTGATGGAGCGAGAGTGAGGGGGTCAGGGTGATGTTGATGGAGTGATTGTGAGGAGGTCACTGTGTCGGTGATGGAATGAGATTGAGAGGGTCAGGAAGACTGTGATGTAGGGAGTGTGAGGGGTTCAGGGTGACGGTAATGGAGTGACTCTGAGGGGATCAGGGTGACCGTGATGGAGTGAGTGTGAGAGGGTCAGGCTGACGGTAATGGAGTGAGTGCGAGGGGGTCAGGGTAACGGTATTTGAGTGAGTGTGTGGGAATTAGTGTGACGGTGATGGAATGAGAGTGAGGGAGTCAGGTTGACGGTGATGGAGTGAGTGTGACGGGGTCAGGGTGAAGTTGATGGAGTGGGTGTGAGGGGGTCACGGTGACGGTGATGTCGTGAGTGTGACGGGGTCAGGGTGAGGGAGATGGAGTGAGTGTGAGGGGTTAGGTCTAATTTTCATGGAGTGAGTGTAAGGCGGTCAGGCTGACGGAGATGGAGTGAGGGGGTCAGTTTGACCATGATTGAGTGAGTGCAAGGGGATCAAGGTGACTGTGATGGAGTGAGTGTGAGGGGTTCAGTGTGACGGTGAACGAGTGAGTGTGAGTGGGTCAGGTCAACGGTGATGGAGTGAGAGTGACGGGGTAAGGGTGACGGTGATGCGTTGAGAGTGTTTATGTCAAGGTGACGGTGATGGAGTGAGTGTGAGGCGGTCAGGGTGAAGTTTATGGAGTGAGTGTGAGGAGGTCAGTGTGTCAGTGACGGAATGAAGTTGAGGGTGTCAGGAAGACTGTGATGGAGAGAGAGTGAGGGGGTCAGAGTGATGGTGATGGAGTGAGTATGTGGGGATCAGGGTGACGGTGATGAAGTGAGAGTGACGGGGTCAGTGTGATGGTGATGGAGTGAGTGTGAGGGGGTCAGGGACACAGAGAAGGAGGGAGTGCGCGGAGGTCAGGGTGACGGTGATGGAGTGAGTGTGAGTGTGTCAGGGTGATGGTGATGGAGTGAGTGTGAGATGTTCCGGGTGACAGAGGTGGAGTGAGAGTGACGGGTTCAGTGCAACCATGATGTAGGGAGAGTGAGCAGGTCAAGGTAACGGTGATAGAGTAAGTGTGAGGGGGTCAGCGTGAAGTTGATGAAGTGCGTGTGAGGAGGTATGTGTGTCGGTTATGGAATGAGATTGAGGGGGTCAGGAAGTCTGTGATGGAGAGAGTGTGAGAGGTTCAGGGTGACGATGATGGAGTGAATGTCAGGGGTTCAGGGAGACAGTAATGGAGCGAGAGTGAGGTTGTCAGGGTGAAGTTGATGGAGTGAGTGTGAGGGGATCAGGGTGACGGTGATGGAGTGAGTATGAGGGGATCAAGGTGACTGTGATGGAGTGAGTATGAGCGGACCAGTGTGACAGTGATGGAGTGAGTGTGAGGGGGTCAGGGAGACGGTGATGGAGTGAGTATGAGCGGATCAGTGTGACGGTGATGGAGTGACGGTGATGGGAGTGAGTGTGAGGGGGTCAGGGTGACCATGATGGAGTCAGTGTGAGGGGGTCAATGTGACCATGATGGAGTGAGTGTAGTGGGTCAGGTTGACGGTGATGGTGTGAGTGTGAGGGGATCAATGATACGGTGATGGAGTGAGTGTGAGGGTGTCAGTGTGATGGTGATGGAGTGAGAGTGAGGGGGTCAGGTTGACGGTGCTTGAGTGAGTGTGAGGGGGTCAGGGTGACCATGATGGAGTCAGTGTGAGGGGGTCAGGTCGACGGTGTTTGAGTGAGTGTGAGGGGGTCAGGGTGACGGTGATGGAGTGAGTGTAAGGGGGACAGGGTGACGGTGATGGAGTGAGAGTGAGGGAGTCAGGTTGACGGTGATGGAGTGAGTGTGAGGGGGTCAGTGTGATGGTGATGCAGTGAGTGTGAGGGGATCAGTTTGACAGTGATGGAGTGAGTGTGAGGGAGTCAGGGTGACAGTGATGGAGTGAGAGTGAGGGGGTCAGGTTGACGGTGCTTGAGTGAGTGTGAGGGGGTCAGGTCGACGGTGCTTGAGTGAGCGTGAGGGGGTCAGGTCGACGGTGTTTGAGTGAGTGTGAGGGGGTCAGGTCGACGGTGTTTGAGTGAGTGTGAGGGGGTCAGGGTGATGGTGATGGATGAGTGTAAGGGGGTCAGGGTGACGGTGATGGCGTGGGTGTGAGGGAGTCAGGTTGACGGTGATGGAGTGAGTGTGAGGGGGTCAGTGTGATGGTGATGCAGTGAGTGTGAGGGGATCAGTTTGACGGTGATGGAGTGAGTGTGAGGGAGTCAGGGTGACAGTGATGGAGTGAGAGTGAGGGGGTCAGGTCGACGGTGCTTGGGTGAGTGTGAGGAGGTCAGGGTGACGGTGCTTGAGTGAGTGTGAGGGGGTCAGGGAGATGGTGATGGAGTGAGAGTGAGGGAGTCAGGTTGACGGTGATGGAGTGAGTGTGAGGGGGTCCGTGTGATGGTGATGGAGTGAGTGTGAGGGGATCAGTTTGACAGTGATGGAGTGAGTGTGCGGTGGTCAGGGTGACCACGATGGAGTGATTGTGAGAGGGTCAGTGTGACCCTGATGGAGTGAGTGTGAGTGGGTCAGCGTGACAGTGATGGAGTGAGTGTGAGGAGATCGGCGTGAAAGTGATAAAGTGAGTGTGAGAGGGTCAGGGTGACAGTGATAGAGTGACTGTGAGAGGGTCAGTGTGACGATGATGGAATAAGTGTGTGCGTATCAGATCGACGGTGATGGAGGAAGCGTGTGGGGGTCAGGGTGAAGGTGTTGGAGTGAACGTGAGGGGATCAGTGTGACGGTGATGGAGGAAGCGTGTGGGGGTCAGGGTGACGGTGATGGAGTGAGAATGAGGGGGTCAAGGTGACGGTGATGGAGTGAGTGTGAGGTGGTCAGGGAGACGATGATGGAAGGAGTGCGAGGAGGTCAGGTTAATGGTGTAGGAGTGAGTGTGAGGGGGCCAGGGTGACAGTGATTGAGTGAGAGTGAGAGGGTCTGGGTGACAGTGATGAAGTGAGTATGAGGGGGCCAGGGTGACGGTAATGGAGTAAGTATGAGGTTGCCAGGGAGACAGTGATGGAGGGAGTGTGAGGGGGTCAGGGTGATGGTGAAGGAGTGAGTGTGAATGGGTCAGGACGACGATGATGGAGCGAGTGTGAGGGGTCAGTGTGACTGTGATGGTGAGAGTGTGAGGGGGTCCGGGTGATGGTGATAGTGATGGAGTGAGTGTGAGGCGTCCAGGACGACGGAGATGGAGTGAGAGTGACGGGTTCAGGGCAACGCTGATGGAGTGAAAGTGAGCAGGTCAAGGTTACGGTGATGGAGTGAGTGTGAGGGCGTCAGGATGATGGTAATGGAAAGAGGTTGAGGGAGTCAGGGGGACGGTGATGGAGTGAGTGTGAGTGGTTCAGGGTGACAGTGACGGAGTGAGTGTAAGGGGATCAGTGAGACGGTGATGGAGTGAGTGTGAGGGTGTCAGTGTGACAGTGATGGAGTGAGTTTGAGGTTGTCAGGGAGACGATGATGGAGGGAGCGTGAGGAGGTCAGGTTAATGGTGTAGGAGTGAGTGTGAAGGGGCCAGGGTGACAGTGATTGAGTGAGTGTGAGAGGGTCTGGGTGACAGTGATGGAGTGAGTATGAGGAGGTAAGAGTGATGGTAATGGAGTGAGTATGAGGTTGTCAGGGAGACGATGATGGAAGAGTGCGAGGAGGTCAGGTTAATGGTGTAGGAGTGAGTGTGAATGGGTCAGGCCGACGATGATGGAGCGAGTGTGAGGGGTCAGTGTGACTGTGATGGTGAGAGTGTGAGGGGGTCCGGGTGATGGTGATAGTGATGGAGTGAGTGTGAGGCGTCCAGGGCGACGGAGATGGAGTGAGAGTGACGGGTTCAGGGCAACGCTGATGGAGTGAGAGTGAGCAGGTCAAGGTGACGGTGATGGAGTGAGTGTGAGGGGGTCAGGGTGATGGTGATGGAAAGAGATTGAGGGAGTCAGGTCGACGGTGATGGAGTGAGTGTGAGGGGTCAGGGGGACGGTGATGGAGTGAGTGTGAGGGGGTTAGGGTGATGGTGATGGAATAAGTGTGTGCGTATCAGATCGACGGTGATGGAGGAAGCGTGTGGGGGTCAGGGTGAAGGTGTTGGAGTGAACGTGAGGGGATCAGTGTGACGGTGATGGAGGAAGCGTGTGGGGGTCAGGGTGACGGTGATGGAGTGAGTATGAGGGGGTCAGTTTGACGGTGATGGAGTGAGTTTGAGGGGTTGAGGATGAGTGTGTTTAAGTGAGTGTCAGAGTGTCAGGGTGACGGTGATGGAGTGAGTGTGAGTGGTTCAGGGTGACAGTGACGGAGTGAGTGTGAGGGGATCAGTGAGACGGTGATGGAGTGAGTGTGAGGGTGTCAGTGTGACAGTGATGGAGTGAGTTTGAGGTTGTCAGGGAGACGATGATGGAGGGAGCGCGAGGAGGTCAGGTTAATGGTGTAGGAGTGAGTGTGAAGGGGCCAGGTTGACAGTGATTGAGTGAGTGTGAGAGGGTCTGGGTGACAGTGATGGAGTGAGTATGAGGAGGTAAGAGTGACGGTAATGGAGTGAGTATGAGGTAGTCAGGGAGACAGTGATGGAGGGAGTGTGAGGATGTCAAGGTGACGGTGATGGAGTGTGTGTGAGGGTGTCAGGGTGACAGTGATGGAGGGAGTGTGAGGGGATCAGGGTGATGGTGAGGGAGTGAGTGTGAGTGGGTCAGTACGACGGTGATGGAGTGAGTGTGACAGGGTCAGTGTGACTGTGATGGTGAGAGTGTGAGGGGGACAGGGTGATGGTGATAGTGATGTAGTGAGTGTGAGGCGTCCAGGGCGAAGTAGATGGAGTGAGAGTGACGGGTTCAGAGCAACGGTGATGGCGTGAGAGTAAGGGGGTCAGAACGACGGTGATGGAGTGAGTGTGAGGGGTTCAGGGTGACGGTGATTGAATGAGATTGAGGGGGTAAGGGTGAAGATGATGGAGTGAATGTGAGGGGTTCAGTGTGATGGTAGTGGAATGAGTGTGAGGGGGTCAGGGTGACAGTGATGGAGTGAGTCCCAGTGATCATTGGACTAGATCCCTCCAATCATCTTACTGGAGCCCTGCGCAAGATCCACTGGATAATTGCACGAATCAAACTGGATCCCTTCATTCACTGGACATTATCCCAGCTATCATTTAACTAGATACCCAGTCATTGTACTGGATCCCTGCACTAGATCCACTTGATCACTGCACCATTCAAACTGGATCCCTCCCATCGCTGGTCTTGATCCCAGTGATAATTGGACTAGATCCCCCAGCCATCAGACTGGATCCCTGAACTAGATCCACTTGAATGGTGCAGTGATCACCATCCCAGCGATCATTGAACTATATCCATCTGGGGAATCTCCCGTCCACAGCCTCCAACCTCATTGTCCATGAAACGCGCACTACCTGATTCTACCTCCTTCCTAAGACCTGTTGTCTCATCCTGCGCCTGTCCGACCCAACTCATCTCTTCCTACCACAACACCTTCCTGTCTCCCCAGTACAGGAAATCCCAACCTACATTTGTTACACCACCTATGCACTTCATCTCCTCGAAGACGTTTGTTTTACTGGCCCACAACGCGTCATTTTCACGTTGGACATTCAGTCGCTGTACACATCCATCTGCCATGACAAAAGTCTCCATGCCCTCTGTTTCTTCACCTCATCCCATCCCAACTAGTAGCCTTCCACCGACACCCTCATCCACCTGGTTGAACTGGTCCTCACCCTCAACAACGTCCAATAATCCCACTTCCTTCAAACCAAAGGGGGAGCCATGGGCACCCGCATGTGACCTAGCTGTGCCTGCCTGTTTGTCAGATATGTGGAATTATCCGTCTTTCGCAGTTACACTGGCACCTCAGTCCACTTGTTCCTCCGTTACATTGATAAATGCATTGGTGCCACTTTGTGCTCACACGAGGAGGTTGAACAGTTCACCAACGTTACCAGCACCTTACACCCTGACCTCAAATTCACCTGGATTTTCTTGGCAAATTCCCTCCCCTTCGCGGACCTGTCCATCACCCTCTCCAGCGAATGACTCACGACAGATATATACTACAGGCCCACCGACTCCGATAGCTACCAATACTACACCTCCTCCCACCCCACCTCGTGTAAAAACGCCATCCCTTGTACCCAATTCGTCTGTCTCTACCACAGCTTTTCCCAGGATGACCAATTCCACTTCAGAAAGTTCCAGTTGGTCTCCTTCTTCCATAATCGCAAATTCTCTCCCCCCTTCCAGTGCATCTCCTCCACTTCACTCATCACCGCCTTCAAACCACACCCCTCCCGCAACAAGGACAGAACTCCATGGTTCTCAACTTTAACCTCACCAACCTCCGCATAAAACATATCATACTCCACCACTTCTGCCATCTCCAAACAGACCCCATCATCAGATATATATTTCCCTCCACATCCCTATCAGCATTCTGAAAAGACCATTCCCTCTACGAACCCCTCGTCAGGTCTACAACCCCCAATAAGCCCACAACTCACTACTGGCATGTTTCTCTGCCACCGCAGGAAGGGCAAAACCAGCGCCCACACTACTTCACTCATTTCCGTCCTTGGTCCCAAGGGATCCTTTCACATCCGTTAGAAATTCACCTATACCGCTTCCAATGTCATCTACTGCATCCGTTGCACCCAGTGTGGACTCCTCTATATCAGGGAGACAGGGCACCTTCTTGCAGATCATTTCAGAGAACATCTCTGGAACACCTGCACCTACCAACTTCACCATTCCGTGACTGAACACTTCAATTCCCCCTCCCACTCTGTCAATGGCGTACAGGTCCTTGGCCTCGTTCACCACCAAACAATAACCACCCAATATCTGGAGGAGGAACGCTGTATGTTCCGCCTTGGGACTCTGTCACCTCACGGAATAAGTGTGGATTTGAACAGTTTCCTCATTTCCCTTCCCCCATGTCCCAAGCCTCAAACTTGGCACTGCCCTCTGGACCCATTCCATCACTGCTCCTTCTGAACTATCATCTTCTCCCTCACCTTCATCCAACTCTCGCTTTCCCAGCTTCATCCCCCAAACCCCACACCCCTAACATTTATCTTTCAGTCCCGACTCACAAGCCTTATTCCTGGTGAAGGGCTTATGCCTGAAACGTGGACTCTCCTGCTCCTCGGATGCTAACTGACCTGCTGTGCTTTTCCAGCACCACACTCCCGACTCTGATCTCCAGCATCTGCAGTCCTAACTTTCTCCTAGGAATAATCAATGACCTCGGAGTGAAGATTCCCCTGGATTGCAGTGATCACAGTGTGACTGAGTTTTGCGTTTATTTTGGGTGAGGGTAGGCTGGATCTGAGACGAGCGCTTAACACCTAAACAACGGGAATGGTATCAGATAGCGAAGTTAGAGCGGGCTGAAGTGAAGTGGAAAATTCTGTCAGAAGGTGGATCAGTACAACTGCATCATATCACCCAGACTGTTAAAGACATGCAGAAGGAGCAAATCAATTTCAGTGCAGGCACAATGACAGGTAAAGTAGAAAGGAGACAAAACAACACATTGAGGTGGAGTGGAATTATTTATGAGGAAGGGTTCAATATTTAAGCTATTTTACACAGAGACTGCCGTCACATTGGAAAAAGGAATTTCCTGCAGTGTAACGTTGATATTTGCCTGTGACATCACAATGTTGAAATACACTGACATAGTTTCTTTTGTAGCAGCGTGGCCTAGTGAAAGCATGATCGTCCCATAAACCACAATTCAATACTTCAAAGCTCTCCTCTGTGCTGTACAACTTATTTGCTGCTCCTGTAGTCAGATCCCAATCTCTTCACAGTGTATCTTTTTCTGCTTCATGCCTCACGTAAACACTTGAAACCTGATCCAAAATCCAGTGGTTCCACTTGAACCAATATTTTGTAACTCCCGAGCTGACACAGATACCAGTGACCAATTAGACTTTTCGAGCGCTCTCACTCTGATATGATCTGAATGATAAAGTTCACTGTATCTGATCCGCAGGAGACACTGAAGAATTTCTCCTCGCGAGATGGTGTTGTTTGTCCCATTCCCGCGGACTGAGCTGCCTCCATTGGTAGAGCTGTTTCCATTGGTAGAATATCACACACTAACAGTGAATATCTTTTGATGTCATTCTCGAAGGTACATGCCAGAAAAAGCTGAAGACTGCGGGAAACTGCTGTGGTCAGCGCTAACACAGAGCCCCAGCTGGAGCCTGGTGGGCCCATACACCAGAAATCAATGATAAAAAGATTCTTCTTTTTAGAAGAATCCGATTCAGACCATCATCTTAACACCTCCTGAGGAGAAAATGGATGTGGGAGAGCGGACAGTCTCAATTAGTTCCAGCATTTACAATCTTGATCCGTGTGACAACAAAAGCAGAAACCTGGAACTGTTTATCTTGCTTCTGAAAATCAAGTTAGTAAATTTTGAAGAGCTTAGATATTTCTTCCTGGTGTTCATGAAATGATCAAGAGCAGAGTACGGTTCCCTGAGTATGGTCTGACTTCTGGGTTATGGACTGTGATATTCTGCTCACATGATCTGAACACATACAAAGAAATGACTCAGTGACAAGATCTGCTGAATCGGATTCCGTGAAGAACAGAATCCGATGGACTGAAAAGAGCCATATGAGCGAGAATGTAGCAAATTGTTTTTAGGGGTCAATATCTGTACAAGTATACTGAAACAGCGTTGGGTGTTATTGTACTGCATCTTTTGTATAATGGTGCAAAAGACCGGAATTTTTTTATCGGGGGGACAACTTCAAAATCCTCAATGATGCAAAACACACAAATGAGGTAAACAACAAAGTAACCACATAATTTGTTGTTACATCATGCGGTAAACCTCCCTGCTCAAATTTCGCTCAAAATCGTTCTCTGTCTAATTCCTACGACTGATATTCGAACAGTGAATAGTCTATGTCAATACAAACTGCTCTGGTCTCACACTGTCAGCATTTCATACGCCCCCTTGTGTATGACAGGCAATAGTAATTGATCCCTCACTGTGTTACTTCAGCACACGTAGAGAATAAATAACTATAAGAACAAAAGTCAAGTATGTGACTGGTATTTGACCCGATTCTGTTGCAACCAATCCATTCAGCTGTAACTGGAATTGTTTCCACCTTTCCTGTGTCGGTAAGAAGATTGCATAGCTTAGTGGTGAGTTTTCATGCATTGAATTAGACCCAGCATCTTTTCCCAGGTTGAAATTTACAGGGATATAAAGACATGATGAAAGACACGGACAGTGTTTACTGGACTATGAAGACGTTAGGAATGACACAGCCATGATACCATCTCGTTAGAAACGATGGAAATGAGGTTTACTGGGAGATAAAGCCACTAGAAACGAAAAGAGGCGGTTTAATGGGATGATGGCATAGATAAAGAATAATGCAGGAGAAATCAGGAAAGACATAATTGTGTCCGAATAGAGGTTATCCAGCTGATGTGAAGATCTTAAGAGCAAATATGAGGGAAATTTCCTCGTTTAGGTGAGTGGAAACTAGACGTTAGAACTTCAAACCTAGCGGGGCACGATAAATAAGTTTGGATTAGGCATTTTATATTCTGAGAGTTATTGAATTCAGAGATGAATTTTCAGAAACAAAAACATTTTAGGAGCTGATTCCAGAATATTGGAAAAGCGCGAGCAGGCACACAAGGAGTGAATTACACAGCGACAGTGATTCTGGGCTGCCTGAATGGAGGTGCAAAAGGGAAACACTCTGGAAGTGGTTAACATTCATAGGAAATAAATTGCATAACACCTGCAATTGAAAATGTTAAGTGTACGATGAGCTAATGGAGTTGGAAGGTGCAGCAGCTCATTCTACATGAAATATTATATAATACAAATGCACTGTTCTGTTTGGTTTAGCTCTGCATTGAATGGAAGTCGGTTAGTTCAGTTCGCTGACTAACTGGTTTGTGAGAAAAGTGAGACGAACAGCGTGGGATTAATTTTCTCACTGTCTACCCGCCGTTTTATATGATCATGGCTGACCAAACACGTCAATGTCTTTGCCCAGCTCATCCACAACAACCTGTCGTACAACGGGATAAAGACAGTTAAGCAATCGAACATTTCTGTTCATGCAGGTAACATGAAACATATTGCATTCATCAATAATCTTCACCATTCCGACATCCAAGAACACGTTGCACAGTGGGTTTCGACACGAAATTTGCAGATTTTGCGGATGAGCATCTGATTCTAGCCTGATCATGTTTCAAATCATATGATTCCGTAAAAACTCACAACCATGAAGATAATGAATTTCCTCTGGTCAGTAGCAGGGACGGGAACTCCAGACGACAGGAATTGGCGATGAATCAGCACAACACTCAATGATTCAGCGGAAAACTTAACTAAACTCTAATTCTAGTGCGGTTCAAACCATCAAACATTGAATAGCAAAGTTACCAAATTTGTAGAAATCTAACACACTTTTCATTGTGCCACAGAGCTGCACTCGCCACAATTTTACTGCACCCAAAGTTGGGGTTGTCGTAGAGAAAACGTCGACTATCACCAGGAGATGCGGAGTTTTTCAAGGAGTAGATCTTTTACTTGCAAACAAAAACAGTGACATTCAGAAAACAAATGTTTGACTCGGCCGAACATCAGGGTCCATGGCATAGAGTCATAGAGTCATTGAGATGTGCAGCATCGAAACAGAACCTGCTGTCAAACTTGTCCATGCCGACCAGATATCCCAACCCAATCTAGTCCCACCTGCAATCACTCGGCCCATATACCTCCAAACCCTTCCTATACACATGCCTCTCAAATGTTGCAATTGTACGAGCCTCCATCACATCCTCTGGATGATAGTAGTATTGTCCCAGTCGAATTCATGTTGCTTGTTGTCTGCGTGTGTGGCTACTAAAGATAGCTAGTCGTGTCGTTTCGTGGCTAGTTAATGTTCATGTATGCGGATTGTTATCTGTCTTCCTGTTTGTCCTATATAGTGTTTTGTGCAGTCCTTGCATGGTATTTTGTCATGAGCAAAACTAATGTAGTGTACAAAATACCATGCAAGGACTGCACAAAACACTATATAAGACAAACAGGAAGACAGATAACAATCCGCATACATGAACATCAACTAGCCACGAAACGACATGACGAGCTCTCCTTAGTAGCCACACACGCAGACAACAAGCAACATGAATTCGACTGGGACAACACTACTATCATAGGGCAAGCCAGATAGAGAACAGCCAGGGAATTCCTAGAGGCATGGCATTCATCCACAAACTCCATCAACAAACACATCGACCTGGACCCAATATACCAACCACGACAGCGGACAGCTGAAACTGACAACTGGAAGCGGCAGGGACAGACCACTATAAACACCGGAGGAAACATCAAAGAAGCGCTTCGCAGGAGGCTCCCAAGCACTGACGATGTCGCCTAGCCAGGGGATGAAACGTTTGCAACAAAAACTTCCACCTCGGCGAACAGAACCACAACAACGAGCACCCAAGCTACAAATCTTCGCACAACCTTTGATTGCGAATTAAAATCAGAACCAAGGAAGGGTCTGTTGACCCGAAATGATCATTCTGTTTTCCCTGAGCTGCAATTTTGACTTTTGTCTCTTATTTACAGCACTTACAGTCCATTCAGATTTTGTTTGCCAGTTACCTGAATTGCACACCTTTGCACTGTGGGAAGGAATCGGAGCAGCCAGAGGAAACTCACACGGGAGAGATAGAAAGGAGTGTGTAAATTCCACACAGTCAGTCAAAGAAGATATGAATCTAAGGCGGGTTTCTGGCGCTGAAAGGCGCAGTTCTACCCACTGAGCCCTCCCAACATGCAAGCGCCCATCCTGGAAGCGAATTGAACCCGACCTCACGCAGTGACAGGCGGTTTTACTACACAGGAATCCTATGAAAAAAGAAGACTATTTGTTCACACTGGAAATTAACATTCGCTCAACTATCCGAACACTTTTTATAAATTACTTGAACTATTGCCTTGTATGTCTAGGCATCACAAATTCACATCTGAAAACTTCTGAAAGTTCTGAGGATTTCTGCCTCTGCAAACTTTGCATGCACTGAGTCCCAGATTTCAACCAACCGCTGTTTCAAAACATTTGTCTGCACATTCACTCAAATCTTTCCTCTTCTATCCTTAAATCTATGCCACCCTGCCCTTCCCCCGTGATCGATCTCACCATCAAAGAGAAACATTGATTTCAGTGTACGCCATCCATATTCCTGATTATTTTATATATTTCAGTCATGTTTCCTCTCAATCTCTTCGACTTTAAGTCTGTCCAATTTCTCTTCATAACTGAAACTCTTCTACCCAGACAATATCCTGGTAAATCTCTCCTGCATCATTCCCAGTGCTATCATATCCGTGCTATAATGCGAATTGCAGAACTGCACACAATAGAGAAGACAGAGCTAAATGAGCAAGGGAAAAAAATGATGTATTAGTCCACAGACAGAGGTATTTTGAAATAAACTTTCTTTTCATCAGTGCTGCCCAGTGTCCTTTTCCAGAGCCTGATGTTCTAATAATCTATGGTCCATGTGGTAAAAGCTGCTACATGAGAATTGATCTCACAACCACGGTATCGAAATGGATTGATTGGCTTGAAGGTGAGCACATGGTTCTTCTATGACGGCACAGAGGCGCAAGAAATGCCAAAGCTGGGAGTGTTCCTGGTCAAAGGCGGGGACGAAGAGCATAATTGTTGTATTAGGATACAACACCAGAATTAACCCGCACTACAGATTGGCTCAGCTGAAGCGTGCTGCAACCTTCAGCGAGAGCTCGATTAATTGAAAGAATTCTGAGATTTTCCTTAACAATGCGCTGTTTTGTTACTTTGACAGTAAGAGCGGTTTTTGATCACATCGTCTCCACGTCAGCCTCTTGCTCCCAGTTAACACTCCAGACCAATCCACATCACTTTCATTCCGACACAGCCGCATGTCATATTTTCATTCCCTCTGTGATAATCAGAATTGACAATATCATTCTCTAAGATGGAGCAATGTAGCATGAAGTTGACGGAGTAGTGAACAAAGAAGAACAAAGAACAGAGAAAATTTACAGCCCAGGAACACGCCCTTTGGACGTCGAAGCCTGAGCTGATCCAAATCCATTGTCGAAACCTATCACCCAATTCCAAAGCATCTGTATCCCTCTGCACTCTTCCTACTCAAGCATCTGTCCAGGTGCACCTGAAATGAATCTACCGTGCCGGCGTCTAATACCTCTGTTGGCAACCACGTTCCAGGCACCTATCACCCTCGGTGTAAAATACTTCCAATGACTATCTCTTTTAAACTTTTCAACTTTCATCTTGAACGCGTGACCTCTCATTATTGAATCCCTCACCTTGGGAAAAAGCTTATCTCTATCCACCCTGGCTATACCCTTCATGATTTACTCAGAAGGGAAGGGTGAAGAAGAGCAGAGCAGTAGTAATTGGGGACTCGATAGTTCGGGGCACAGATAGGCGGTTTTGTGGGAACGAGAGAGACTCACGTTTGGTATGTTGCCTCCCAGGTGCAAGGGTACGTGATGTCTCTGATCGTGTTTTCCGGGTCCTGGAGGGGGAGGGGGAGCAGCCCGAAGTCGTGGTCCATATTGGCACCAACGACATAGGTAGGAGGAGTGCCGAGGATGTTAGACAGGCTTTCAGGGAGCTAGGTTGGAAGCTCAGAGTTAGAACGAACAGAGTTGTTGTCTCTGGTTTGTTACCCGTGCCACGTGATAGAGATTCGAGGAATAGGGAAAGAGAACACTTAAATGCGTGGCTACAGGGATGGTGCAGGAGGGAGGGATTCCGGTTTTTGGATAACTGGGGTTCTTTCTGGGGACGGTGGGACCTCTATAAACAGGATGGTCTACACCTGAACCTGAGGGGCACCAGTATCCTTGGGGGGAGGTTTGCTAGTGCTCTTGGGGGGGGTTAAACTAACTCTGCAGGGGCATGGGAACCCAGATTGTAGCTTCAGGGTGCAGGGCCTGGAGTGTAGGGAGGTTAGGAACATAAGGTAGGTGAACTTGCAGCGTGGGTTGGTACCTGGGACTTCGATGTTGTGGCTATTACGGAGACATGGCTAGAACAGGGACAGGATTGGCTGTTGCAGGTTCCAGGATTTAAATGTTTTAGTAGGGTCAGAGGTGGGGGTAAAAGAGGGGGAGGTGTGGCATTGCTTGTCAAAGATACTATTACAGTGGTGGAAAGGACGATGGATGAGGACTTGCCATCTGAGGTAGTTTGGGCTGAGGTTAGGAATAGGAAAGGTGAGGTCACCCTGTTAGGAGTCTTTTACAGGCCTCCTAATAGTCCTAGAATCATTGAAGAAAGGATAGGGAAGGTGATTCAGGAGATGAGTGACAGTAATAGGGTGGTTGTTATGGGGGACTTTAACTTTCCTGATATTGATTGGGAAAGCTATAGCTCAGGTTCGTTAGATGGGTCAGTGTTTGTTCAATGTGTGCAGGAGAGTTTCCTGACACAATATGTAGACAGGCCAACAAGAGGTGAGGCCATACTGGATTTGGTTCTGGGTAACGAACCAGGCCAGGTGTTAGAATTAGAGGTAGGTGAGCACTTTGGGGATAGTGACCATAATTCGGTGATTTTTACTCTCGTGATGGAGAGGGATAAGTGTGTACTACAGGGCAAGAGTTATAGCTGGGGTCAGGGAAATTATGATGCGGTGAGGCATGACTTAGGATGTGTGGCTTGGAAAAGTAGACTCCAAGGCAAGAGTGTAAATGATATGTGGAGCTTGTTCAAGGAGCAACTATTGAGTGTCCTTGATAATTATGTACCTGTCAGGCAGGGAGGAAAGGGTCGTGCGAGGGAGCCGTGGTTTAATAAGGAATTGGAATCCCTTGTTAAATGGAAGAGGGCGGCCTATCTTAAGATGAGACGTGAAGGTTCAATTGGGGCGATTGAGAGTTATAGGGTAGCCAGGAAGGACCTGAAGAGAGAGCTAAGAGCAGCAAGGAGGGGACATGAAAGGTCCTTAGTCGGTAGGATTAGGGAAAACCCTAAGGCTTTCTATAGGTATGTTAGGAATAAAAGAATGACTAGGGTAGGAATAGGTCCAGTCAAGGATAGTAGTGGGAAGTTGCGTGTGGAGGCGGAAGAGATTGGGGAGACACTGAATGAATACTTTTCTTCAGTATTTACTCAGGAACAGGGCATTGTCGTTGATGCGAATACTGAGTCACAAATAAGTAGAATGGATGGCTTTGAGGTATGTAGAGAAGAGGTGTTGGAAATCCTGGAAAAGATGAAAATAGATAAGTCCCCTGGGCCTGATGGCATTTATCCTAGGATTCTCTGGGAAGCAAGGGAGGAGATTGCAGAGCCATTGGCCTTGATTTTTATGTCCTCTTTGTCTACAGGAGTAGTGCCAGAAGACTGGAGGATAGCAAATGTGGTTCCCTTGTTCAAAAAGGGGAGTAGGGATAACCCTAGTAACTATAGGCCGGTGAGTCTCACTTCTGTTGTGGGCAAAGTCTTAGAGAGAATTGTAAGGGATAGGATTTATGCACATCTGGATAGGAATAATGTGATCAAGGATAGTCAGCATGGTTTTGTGAAGGGCAGGTCGTGCCTCACAAACCTTATTGAATTCTTTGAAAAGGTGACGAAGGAGGTTGATGAGGGGAAAGCGGTAGATGTGGTATATATGGATTTTAGTAAGGCGTTTGATAAGGTTCCCCATGGTAGGCTACTGCAGAAAATACGGAGATATGGCATTGAGGGTGAGTTGGAGGCTTGGATTAGGAATTGGCTGGATGGAAGAAGACAGAGGGTAGTAGTTGATGGCAAAGTTTCGTCATGGAGTGCCGTCACTAGCGGTGTTCCGCAAGGATCTGTTTTGGGACCATTGCTGTTTGTCATTTTTATAAATGACCTGGATGAGGGGTTAGAAGGTTGGGTGAGCAAGTTTGCGGATGATACGAAAGTCGGAGGAGTTGTTGACAGTGAGGAAGGATGTGGCAGGTTACAGCAGGATATAGAGAAGCTGCAGAGCTGGGCAGAAAGGTGGCAAATGGAATTCAATGTAGCTAAGTGTGAGGTGATTCACTTTGGGAAGAATAACAAAAAGATGGGGTACTGGGCTAATGGTCGGATACTTGGTAGTGTGGATGAGCAGAGGGATCTTGGTGTCCATGTACACAGATCTCTGAAAGTTGCCACCCAGGTAAATAGTGCGGTGAGGAAGGCATATGGCGTACTGGCTTTTATTGGTAGAGGAATTGAGTTCCGGAGCCCTGAGGTCATGATGCAGTTGTATAAGACTCTGGTGCGGCCGCATCTGGAATATTGTGTGCAGTTTTGGTCGCCATACTATAGGAAGGACGTGGAGGCACTGGAACGGGTGCAGAGGAGGTTTACCAGGATGTTGCCTGGTATGGAAGGAAGATCGTATGAGGAAAGACTGAGACACTTGCGGCTGTTTTCATTAGAGAAAAGAAGGTTTAGGGGTGACTTGATTGAGGTGTACAAGATGATTAGGGGGTTAGATAGGGTTGACAGTGTGAACCTTTTCCCGCGTATGGAGTCGGGTATTACAAGGGGGCATAGCTTTAAATTAAGGGGGGTAGATATAGGACTGAAATTAGGGGTAGGTTCTTCACTCAGCGAGTCGTAAGTTCATGGAATGCCCTGCCAGTAGCAGTGGTGGACTCTCCCTCTTTATGGGCATTTAAGCGGGCATTGGATAGGTATATGGAGGATAGTGGGTTAGTATAGGTTAGGTGGGCTTAGATCGGCGCAACATCGAGTGCCAAAGGGCCTGTACTGCGCTGTATTCTTCTATGTTCTATGTTCTATGATTTTGTAGACGTCAATCAGGTCCCCCTCAATCTCGTTTTTTTTCTAATGAAAACAAACGTAACCTCCTCAACCTCTCTTCAGAGTTAGCATCTTCCATACCAGGCAACATCCTCATAATCCTTCTCTGCACCCTCTCCTAAACGTCCACATCGTTTTGGTAATTTGACAACCAGAACTGTACACAGTATTCTAAATGCGGTTGAACCAAAATCTTGTACAATTTTAGCATGACCTTCCAGCTCTTACACTCAATGCCTGGTCCGATGAAAGCAAGCATGCCCTATGCCTTCTTGTCCACTCGATCCACCTGTGCAGCCACCTTCAGGATACTAAGAACCTGAACTCCCACATCTCTGCTCAGCAATTTTACCCAAGGATCTTCCGTTTACCGTATACTTGGCTCGAGAATTAGACTTCCCAAAATGTATAAACTCACATTTGCCTGGATTCAACTCCATCTGCCACTTCTCCGCTCAACTACCCTAGCTATATTCTCCTTCATTCTTTGACAGTCCCCTATGCTTTCTGCTACTCCACCAATCTTCGTGTCATCTGCAAATGTAATGACGATATTTGGGATTGCAACCCTTGCAGACTGGAGCATTGCAGCTGCTCGTAATTAGATTCGATTAATAATATCTGGAATATAATCCCGCTCAGAGGAAGAGTGACAAAAATTTTTACTTTGCTGAAAACCCATTCATCCATGTCCCTTCAAAAGGGAAATCTGCTGTCCTTAATGAGACTTGCCAACATATAACTCCAGAACAACAATAGTACGGTTCACCCATAAATTCCCTCTGACTCAGTTCAAGGAGATTTAAGGATGAACAACAAATGTTGTTCAGGCTATGATGGCCACACTCCTTGGGAGAATAAGGAAGGATAAAAAAGATGTGTGGATGACGGGGAAAATTGGGAATCGTCTCAGCGTGGTCTCAAATTCAGCTGATTATCCAAACTAAATAGACACAAGGATACCCACGCCTCCATGAAGTCAGGTCCATGGGGGCGGGGTCTGTAGGAAGGGATTCAATTACCCGCTGAAATGTCAACTCACTTGCTCAGTCACAATGTGGGCAGGCCATTCACCACTCCCCTATGTGAGAAGGAATCAGTCAGGAGACCAACCTGCAGAGTTGGCATCAGGTTTACAAATGATAGCAAGGGTCCGATTCTGTTGTTATTGCAGGTGTTCATCCCATCCAGCAATGAACCATACTTGGATGTCTGATTCCAGTGGAGTACCACTGTTTCCTGATGTAGATCAATAATTCAAATTTAGTTGTAGGAGTCATATTTAGATGTTTACAGACGATGCAACAATTGGTCGTGTAGGTGACTGTGATGAATAATATCAGGGTTCGCAGGGAAGTTTCAATCAGGTGGAAAGGAAAAACGGTGAATGGAATTGAATCCAGACCAATAAGTGGTAATGAATTTGGAGAGTTGAAACAATAGCAGTGATGATTCTGAGTGGTGTACAGGAAAAAAGAGATTTTGGAGTGGACATTCACAGATCTCTGAAGATTGTTGGACAGGGAGATCAATTGTACGAGAGGCTCTCTGTTGACCACAGTCTGAGACTGATATTCGATCTTTAGCAAACGCCAGTTTCGGAAATACCTGAAGGAATGAGCACAAGTCTGGTCAATGCGATAATCAACATTTTTCAAAATTGTAAAATAAAATGTGGAGAGCTCGAATATAACTCTTGGCCCATCAAGACAACTTCACCACTCAATGAATTTATCGCTGCTTCCTCTCCAAGTCATGCTGGTATGTGCCTTGGAGGGTAATTCATAAATGGTGACGTTTCAGTGCATCTTCAACCTTGTCGTTATAGTCGGTACAGTCTTTGAGCTTTGAAGATTCTGTCAACAAAGCCTGGATGACTTACTTCAGTGAACATTCTGGGTTGTGCACTCTGCTGCAATTGTGCCTCAGCAGTTAAGGGAATAAATATTCAGGTGTTGAACAATGTACAGTTAAGTGACTGTATTGTGGTAGATGGTGTCCAGTTTCTTCAGTGGTATTTCAGTGGCACCTACCTCGGCAAATGGAGAGAATTCTGTTCAACATCTAGTTTGTCCGTTGCGGACGATGTCGGTTTCATGGAGACAAGGGTTGAGTTAACAATCAAACAAAGTTCACCGACGGGCATGTTTTTGTCGTCAACTTCTTTTATGCGCGATCAGGTTCCATTTCTCCTAAATACTAGCTGCCAGGACGATTACATGGAGGAATTCAGTTACAATGAAGTCATTGAATGTCAGTCAAATATGATAAGATTCTTATTTGTCAGAGTTATCATTGCTGTATTTGGTCCTTCTGTGGATCAATCCGATTCCAATCGCTTTCTGATTTCAAGTTCCAATTCCAGTCTGCGCCTGAAATTTCAAGCCATTTCATCACCGAAATTTC
Source organism: Chiloscyllium plagiosum (assembly GCF_037043375.1). Taxonomy (NCBI): domain Eukaryota; kingdom Metazoa; phylum Chordata; class Chondrichthyes; order Orectolobiformes; family Hemiscylliidae; genus Chiloscyllium; species Chiloscyllium plagiosum. The sequence goes on along the minus strand of NW_028270171.1, from coordinate 64,881,869 downwards.
TCCACCTGTCTTAATAATATGTAAGGACGCTGCAGGGGACAGCAGAGATTTACGAGGATGTTGCCAACTCTGTATAACATGGACCTTCGTGGAATGATTGGTTAGGCTGGGATTATTCTCCTCGAACCAAAGGAGTTGGAGGGGTGCTCCATAATCGTATAATACCAATCATAAACGTTCAATATCGGTGGAATCTTGACAGGGTAGATACGGTCAGGTGGTTTGCCCCATGCTGTGAGGAGAGCACCAGAGGACATAATCTCAGAATGAGATATTGCCCATTTAATTCAGAAATGAGGAGTCATCTCTTTGCTCAGGGGGGAAACATTCTGTGCCATCAGTGTTGTTGGGTGTTTTCAAACTGTGCCAGATAGTTGATCAGGAAGATGATGAAAATTTGTCGAGGTAAGTGAGCAGAAAGGAATTAAAGATTATCAGATCAACCATGAGTTCGTTGAATGGTGGGGCAGACTCGATGGGCTGAATGGCAAACTCCCACTTGTTTAACATTTTGTCTCATGCCTTATTTTATTCATAATTTCAGAATTGTGGGGGGATGGGATGAAGTGATAGAAAAGGTTCATTAAACAGATCAGACAGATCAGGAAAAAGGTTCATAAACTCAGGAAGACGAAATGTGCTGTGACATGGGGATAACAAATGACAGTGGGCACAGCATCCAAGGAGCAGGAGAATCAACGTTTCGGGCATGAGCCCTTCTTCAGGAATGACCTGGGGTGTGCAGTGAGAGAGGGATTCACTGAAATCCTTGTAGAGGGAGGAAGAGAGCTTCTTCAAGGAAGGCATCCTTGCAAGAGGATTCGCAGTAGGTTAAAATCTTCGAGGAGAACGTGAGGACTACAGATGCTGGAGATCAGAGCTGAAAATGTGTTGCTGGAAAAGCGCAGCAGGTCAGGCAGCATCCAAGGAGCAGCAGAGTCGACGTTTCGGGCATGAGCCCTTCTTCAGGAATGACTCTCTAACCTCGTTAGTGAGGTGTTACTGTGGGTGTTACTGTGAAACAGTCCCCGCCTCTCGCTTTTCAGAAGTTCCCCTGTCTCTATTTATTAGTCATGTTGTTGACCCAGATTCACAGTGATTACAGCCCCCATACTGTACCCAGATATTGCTCACAACGTCCTTTGGTCTCTTTGATTACAGCATTCCTTCACAAAACATCCAGGAAAATAACAACGATGAAACTTCCAAAAACAGAATGCAAGAACATAAAAAGCAGGAGTAGGTTATTCAGCTCCTACAGCCTGCCTTTCGATTCAATAAAATCATGGCTGATCTGCTGTAGGTCCCACCTCCTGCAGTGCCTGCCGTGTCAAACATCCATCCATCCCTAACTTCCAACTATCTCAATGTTCTAGCTCCCCAACCTCTCTGGGATAGAGAAGTTCCGATGGTCACTCCCCTCTGTGAGAAGGAAATACAACGCAAACACACACTGTGACCTTTTGACATCAATAAAATATATGAACACCAGGTAAGACTGACTGACCAAGATAACAAGGCAGTATTTGACTGATGATGGAATCAAGGAACCTGAAGTAAATGGAACATAATGGAGATTAGAAGGAATCTCCCCACTGTTTTCTTTTGAGTGGGAGCAGCAGCAAAGGTAAGGCGAACCACGAAGGCTACAGCTAAGGCAAGCGAGATTTTAAAATTACTTACCGGTAGTGGCCAGCGGTGTTTTTCCTCCACAGTCGGACCGGGAGCAGCGGCGGAAGTGACGTGGACCAGAGGGGTAGCCGGGAAAGAAAGTAAGTGACCGTATGTATTAGCAAGGTCCTGTGGCACAGAAGGGAAGGGGGCAGAAGAGAAAAGCGCTAGTGGTAGGAGACTCGATTGTTAGGAGAATTGACAGGATCGGGATTCCCGGAAGGTATGTTGCCTCCCTGTTGCCAGGGTCTGGGACGTCTCCGATCGGATGTATAAGATTCTGAAAGGGGAGGGCGAACAGCCAGACATCGTGTTACATATTGGCACCAATGATAGAGCCAGGAAAATGATTGAGGATATAAAAAGTGATTTCAGGGAGTCAGGGTGGAAGCTGCAGAGCAGTACGAACAGAGTAGTCTTCTCAGGTTTACTACCGGTGCCACGAGATAGCGAGGCGAGGAAGAGGGGAGCGGGCACAGCTTAACACATGGCTGCACAGCTGGTGTAGGACGGAGGGCTTCAAATATGTAGATAATTGGGCTGCCTTCTGGGGAAGGTGGGACCTGCACATGAAGGACGGGTTGCACCTGAACTGGAAGGGGACCAATGTCCTGAGTGGAAGGTTTGCTCGAGTGGTTCAAGAGAGTTTAAATTGTATTGCAGGGGTGTGAGAATTGATGGAAATGAGGAAATAGCAAGAGGTAGCATTAGCCAGTGGGAAGGAATTTCCAGGGAAACAACCAAGGGATCGGTTGAAGTGTGTTTGCTTTAGTGCAAGGAATATCAGGAATAAAAGTGATTAGCTTAGAGCATGGATCGGTACCTGGTGCTATGATGTTGAGGCCAGAACAGAGACGTGGGTTTCTCAGGGGCAGGAATGGTTGCTGGATGTTCCAGGATTTAGAACATTAAAAACCAATAGGGAGGGGGGTAAAGAGGAGGGAGTGTAGCACTGCTAATCAGAGAGGGTATCACAGCTACAGAGGTTGCCATTGTCATGGAGGATCTGCCTACTGAGTCAGTATGTGTGGACATTAGGGACAGTAAGGCAGCAGTCACGCCAGGGGTTTACTACAGGCCCCCCCAATAGCAACAGGGAGATTGAAGAAAGCAGAGGTTGGCAGATTCTGGAAAAGTGTGAATGTACTAGGGTTGTTGTAATGGGTGACTTTAACTTTCTCAATATTGATTGGAACGTCCTTTGAACAGATGGTTTGGAAGGAACTGTTTTTGCAAGGTGTGTTCAGGAGGGTTTCCTCACTCAGTACGTTGACAGGCCGACGAGGGAAGAGGCCATTTTGGATTTGGTGCTCGGCAATGAGCCGGGGTAAGTGTCAGATCTTGCTGTGGGAGAGCATTTTGGTGATAGTAACCACAACTGCCTCACATTCCACATAGCTATGGAGAAGGAGAGAATCAGGCACAATGTGAGGATATTTAATTGGGGAAAAGGAAACTATGATGCTATCAGACGTGAGTTAGGAAGCACAGACTGGGAGGAATTGTTCCATGGAAATGGCATTATAGACATGTGGAGACTGTTTAAGGAACAGTTGTTGCAAGTGATGCATAAATGTGTTCCCCTGAGACAGGCAAGAAGTGGTAAGAAAAAGGAACCTTGGATGTCGAGAGCAGAGGAGCTTCTCGTCATAAGAAAGAAGGCAGCTTATGTAAGGTGGAGGAAGCAAGGGTCTTGCTCAGCTCAAGGCGATTACAGGCGGGCGAGGAAGGAGCTCAAAAATGGTCTGAAGAGAGCCAGGAGGGGCTTGGCAGGAAGTACTAGGGTGAATCCAAAGGCATTTTACACGAATGTGAGGAATAAGAGAATGATCAACGAAAGAGTATGGCTGATCAGGGATAGGATAGGGCACTTGTGTATAGAGTCTGAGGAGGTAGGGTAAGGCCTTAATGCGTGTTTTGCTTCTGTCTTTACTAAAGAAAAGGACTTTGTAGTGAAGTAAAGCATTGAGGTGTAGGTAAGCATGCTGGAACGGATAGAGATTGAGGAAGCTGATGTACTGAAAATTCTGACAAATATTAAGATTGACAAGTCGCTAGGGCCAGACCTGATATGTCCTCGGCTGCTTTGGGAAGTTAGAAATGTGATTGCTTCACCGCTTGCGAAGATCTTTGCATCCTCACTCTCCACCGGAGTCGTACCTGAGGACTGGAGGGAAGCAAATGTAATTCCTCTCTTCAAGAAAGGAAATAGGGAAATCCCCGGCAATTACAGGCCAGTCAGTCTCACGTCTGTCATCTGCAAGGTGTAAGAAAGGATTCTGAGGAATAGGATTTATGACCATCTGGAAGAGCATGGCTTCATTAAATGCAGTCAGCACGACTTTGTGAGGGGCAGGTCATGCCTCACAAATTTTATTGAGTTTTTTGAAGATGTTACTAGACAAGCTAATGAGGGTCGAGCGGTGGATGTGGTGTATATGGACTTCAGCAAGGCACTTGATAAGGTTCCCCATGGTAGGCTCGTTCAGAATGTCAGGAGGAATGGGATGCAGGGAAATGTAGCTGTCTGGATACAGAATTGGCTGGTCGACAAAAGACAGCGAGTGGTATTGGAAGGAAAGTATTCTGCCTGGAAGGCAGTGGTGAGTGATGTTCCACAGGGCTCTGTTCTTGGGACTCTACTCTTTTTAATTTTTATTAATGACTTGGATGAGGAGATTGAAGGATGGGTTAGCAAATTTGTAGACGACACAAAGATTGGAGGTGTCGTTGACAGTATAGAGGACTGTTGTAGGCTGCAGCGTGACATTGACAGGATGCAAAGATGGGCTGAGAGCTGGCAGGTGGAGTTCAACCTGGATAAATGCGAAGTGATGCATTTTGGAAGGTCAACCTTGAAAGTTGAGTACAGGATTAACGACAGCATTCTTGGCAGTGTGGAGGAACAGCGGGTTCTTGGGATGCAGATAGATGGATCCCTTAAAATTGCCACCCAAGTGGACAGGGTTGTTAAGAAAGCATATGGTGTTTTGGCTTTCATTAACAGGGGGATTGAATTTAAGAGCTGTGAGATCTTGTTGCAGCTCTATAAAACTTTGGTTAGACCGAACGTGGAATACTGTGTCCAGTTCTCGTTGCCCTATTATAGGAAAGATGTCGATGCTTGAGAGAGGGTTCAGAGGACGTTTACCAGCATGCTGCCTGGAATGGACGGCTTATCTTACTAAGAGAGGTTGACTGAGCTCGGACTCTTTTCATTTGAAAAAAAGAAGGAAGAGAGGGGACCTAATTGAGGTGTACAAGATAATGAGAGTCATAGATAGAGTTGATAGCCGAAGACTTTTTCCCAGGGCAGAAATTGTTAACACGTGGGGTCATAGTTTTAAGCTGTTTGGCGAAAAGTATAGAGGGGATGTCAGAGGCGGGTTCTTTACGCAGAGAGGTGTGAGAGCATGGAATGTGTTTCCAGCAGCAGCTGTGGAAGCGAGGTCATTGGGGATATTTAAGAGACGACTGAACATGCATATGGTCATAGAAATTTGAGGGTTCGTACATTAGGTTTACCACAATCAATGGTTGGCACAACATCGTGGGCTGAAGTGCCTGTTCTGTGCTGTACTGTTTTATGTTCTATGGTTGGAGTGATTCAACACAAAGAAGATGGCTGTGGTTCTTGGACATCCACCACCTCAGTTCCGGAACATCTCTGCGGGAGATCCACAGCACAAGCATCCCCAGTTGCTCCTCAATGTCTTTCCCCCCATCATAAGCTCAGAGATTGGGAAGGTCAATGAAGATCATACAATGTTCAGAATAACGTGTACTCCCTCAGCTCCCGTAGCAGTTTGTGTCCATGTGCAGCAAGACCGGGGCAGCATTCAGGCTTGTGTTATTAATATGTCGGTAACATTCATGTAACAGTACTGCTGGGCACAGTGCATTACCACAGTAAAGGAAGAGTTCATTCAGCACCTCAAGCTCACTTCACAGGAATGTGAGGAGCTCATTCAGCCCATCAACATTATTGGATAAGAATAGGGATAGCCCATTCAATCCCTCCTGTCTATTACACAGGAAGAGAAGGAGCCCAGTCAAACACATTGTGCTGTGAAACAGGAACCAGGTATTGCCCAATCAGGCCCTTGAGCTTCTCCCCTGACACCAGGAGGCGGCCATTGAGGCCCTCAAGCCCCTTGTACAGAAATAGGAGGATGTTATCGACGCCCCAACATGCCAACCAATGAAGCAGGGACTGCACGGATGGAATGCTCCATGTTGTTCGTCCTGGCTCCATTGCTAATGGTACAAAATTCATACATTAACGTTGTTTGCTGACAGTGAAGAGGGAAGACAAATATTTCATGTGAAGTCTCAAAGAAGCATCTTCCATCTCTGAGAAGATCGACTTGTGTTCTCTATGGAGGGCAGAAGCTATTGCGAATGGCTAACTCTTTCAGAAGTAAGGCATTGTAGCTGCTGACAGATTTGTGAACAATGTGACGCTCATTGCAGGGTCATACACCAACTGCACATTGAGGTGGTGAGAGTGCAGTCAAAGCCTGAAGCTCTCTCTCAACCAACATGGGAGCTCCACAGAGCTACATAAACTACCAAGAAGCATGTATCATGGGGAAAATGCAATTTCTCATGTCACCAGTGCCTTTCAATGGAAAGAATGTTTGTTCGTCCATGATCTTCAGGTTTCAATGCAGTCAACTCTTATTCTGTCACCATGCAACAAATTAAGCATCCATTATTTCACACCCTCTTCATGTTACCATCATCCTAGAGATTATTGTGATAAAATAGCTTAGCACTGCCTCTATGACAAGGATTTATAAAGGATAGAGAGTCTGTCCACAATAGCCCAAATGCTGCCTCAACACTCCACAGCTCCTACAAATGATTCATTTTGTAATGAAGGCTGGCATTTCATTTCCTGTACTGTTAATGGATGCCCTGCATGAATTCTGTTCATGACGTATGACCAAGAGCATCCAGGTCCTTTATTGCAAAAAGCACTTCCCAACCTCTCACCTTCTAATAAATACAACATGTAAAGGACTGTATGTGTTGTTCACATTCAAATCACTTCTTTGTGTTACAAATAGCGGTGTTCCAAACGCCCCTAGTCTCTGTGTTCTCTCCATCATCCAATTCTCAATCCATGTAGGATATCTCCCACTTACCCAAGGACTGTAACTTTTTTCACTCACCTGTGTGCAACCGTGTCAACCTTCTTCTGAAAATTCAAATACACCGTTCACCCTAGTTCTCACTCGTTGATGTCACATCCAATACCCTCCATAAACTCCAGTATGTTTTTCAAAGATAGTTTTCCTGTCCTGAATCTAGGTTGGCGCTACTCAATCATATTATTGTTCTCCAATAATTTATTTATGATTAATTAGAAAAATTGTTCATAGTTTCCTAACTAATGACATACGCTTATCCCCCAGTTGGTTTTCTGTTTTTACCCTCCGTCCTGTTGTATATATGTATGGTCGAAATAGCTGCTTTCCAGTCTGCAGGATCCTTTACAGAATCTGAAGAGATTTAACCACCTTCATATAATTAAGGAAAACGCAGGAGAGAAGGAAGCTATTGACCCATTCTGTCTGCACCAGCTCCGAAAAGAGTTATCCAGCAAGCTCAATTCTCTAACCCTATCGTTGTAACCCTCTCAATTCATCACTCCTCTGTTCCAGCAGCTTACCAACCTTCAACACAATGAGTTTTTTTCCAGGACTTCAGCTTTAATAATTCTAAACTTCCTGAAGTTCCTAGCTTTCGCAGTCACCCTGTTCTCTAGTATTTCCAAAAATATTTTCTGTTGCTTCTTCTGTTTGGACAGAACAAATGTATTCACCTCACCGGACAGAGATGGCCTCTGTCAACTCGTGAATACGTGAGAGGATGGGGCTCAGACATAATGGATATGTCCCCATTCCTGCCTGTAAAGTTCCAGGATCAAAATGGTTGATGGGCATTTTCAGTGCAGCCCTCTCCCTGGTGGGAGAATGCACAGCTCTGTGACCTCCTCATTGTTCAAATCAACTGGCCTCGCTCTTTGCACCTGTGAAAGGTATACCATTGGGAAATAGTTGTGGAAATCATAGAAAGGATAGTGCAGTGCCCTGCTCCTCGCTACGCAGTCTCCGCAGACCCAGATACACTGTAAAATACATACCTTGCACAGAGTAGGCACACCAGGCCCTCTAGTCTCCCTGAATGAATGCAGCAGCTGACAACACAAATCCAAGAAAACCATCCAGAGAACCTACACTGACGTTCCAATGTCTGGAGCAAGTCAATACGTACATATATGGCACACCAACTCAGTGTTGAAGATGCTTACCTCTCCTCTGTTTCTATTCCATGCTGATAAACTGTTGCATTTCAGTGCAGTCCCTGAAATATGAATAGTTCTGCTCTCCATGGAAATAGTTGACAATGTAACTGCACAATTTTCTGTACCTCAGTCACAATAACAGCAACACCGCTATTGATAGTGAAGATGCTATGGAAGGTGATGGTCTAACAGCATTTTCTCTAGATTATAAATTCTGAAATCTCCACAAATATTTCCCAATGGTATACCTTTCCGAGGTGATGACCCAAATCCGGACTTCAATCCCGCCACAGCAGATGGTGAAATTTGAATTCAATAAAATATTTAGAATTAACTATCTAATGAAATATTGATCGTTGTCAGAACTAAGATAATCTGGCACACTAGTGTCCTTCAAGGAAGTGAATTTGCTATGTTCACTGGTCTGGCATACATGTGATTCCAGACGTCAGCAGTGGTAGACTCTCAAATGCTCTTTGCAATGGCCAAGTCTGATATTCAGTTATACACTACAAGGTCTCAAAGAAGTGAAACCAGACAGACCTGAGCACGGCCAGTCTACAGCACGTGGAAGTGCAGTGGTTCAGAAATGCAGTTCTCCAGCACTTTCTGAAATCAACTCGGAAACAGAAGTAAATGCTGGCCCAGTCAACAACACCCATGTCCCATGAAGAAAGAAAAGAAGATGACCACACCCAGCATGGAGAGATAGAGGGGACAGAACTCCCTTGAAACAGGGACTTGGATATATATATCTACATGGGCATGAGACTAGTGATATGGGAAAAAGTGAAAAATAAGTGAAAATGATCTCTCAATTTTTTTCCATACCAGCTGATTATCCACATTTCCTTTGTTTTTTTCTGTCTCTATTTCTCCATATATCCAACTCAATCCACCAACACATATTACACTATTTTACAGCTGCTTTCATGACTGAAGCATGGCGAGTGGACTCAAAATGCTAACTCTGTTTTTCTCTAGACAGAGGCTGCCAAACCTACTCCATTTCCCCAGCACTCTGTTTCCTTTTGGTTCAGAACCCCAGCATTTTTCTTTGTTTGATTTAACCTTTATTTTGTTATTGTATGGGATATTGGGCCATCAAGTCCACACTGACCCTTTGCAGAGCATTGCACCCAGACCCACCTCATACCCGATTCTTGCATTTCCCATGGCTTACCGGACTCCAAACCTGTCCCTGCGTCTCCCACAGCGAACACACCTAGCTGCATATGATGGGTAATTTAGCATGGTCTATCTACTGAAACTGTGTGCACTGTGGGAGGAAACTGAACCTAACAGAGGTGTATATACGAGCATGACAGGTATGAGCAGAGTGAACAGACAGCAGCTGCTCTCTTTAGTCAAAGGGTCACAAATAAGGACGATCATGTTTAAAATGAAAGACAAGACATGAAGAGAGGATTTGTGGAATCTGATCTGAACCCAGGCGATGGTTTGTGTCTAGAATGCATTGCCTGAGAGGGCAGATAAGAAAGGAAACCTCACAATCTTTATAAAACACTTGTATGGGCATTGGATGGTGCAGACTCGATGAGCCTTGTCTTTAATACAAGATTTCATGTGGTGACAGCCATGAAAGCTCTGATATATCCTGAAGCAGCAACCAATGAGACTTGTTGGTTTGTTCCATCGAACTGCGCTCAGTACGTGGTGAGATTACAAACCAGCATCATCCCATGGAGTATCAGCACTTAATCAACCTAGGACAGCCCATACATCTCTTAAAACATGCATGTTAATTCACATGCTCAGTACAAGAATCGTCCAACGACAGCATGAGCATTATTTCAGCTGTTTGACACCATTATTTTAAGGACACCAATAACATAGAAACAGACTTTGCTTTATTTTTATATAGACTTCTCGTGTAAGGTTGTTATTTCTCTGAAGAATAATACATTCCTTCTCATATATTCGCATTGACAAAGAGTTCGTTTTCCTGCGAGCGGCTTGTGTAACATTCCATCCATCACCAGTAATATTTACTCCCAGATAAACCAGTACATACGATGCACAGCTGGCACTCTCTCTCAACAGCCACTTGAATGTACCAACACCAACTGGACTGGAACATCTCAAAAGCAATTAATGCTGGTCTAGCTCCATTAAAATCCCAAATGAACTAAAAAGACAATTCAATTTTCTAATAATTATGAAACAATGAGGACATCTTATTGATCCAATGTGTTTGTCGCTGTCGTTGAAGTTGTGTGATCTATTTCCGTGAAACCATTTCGTGCATAAATTGAAAGAACAAAAGCTCAGGTCACAGATGCACGGTAACTCGGCATTTAAACGCAAAATGTTAGGGAATAGTAGGTTATAGATCTTCAGGTAACTGGGAAAATATAGTTTGGTGGTTTCTGGCTGATGTAGTTGCATTGGGCTGAAAGGCCTATTTGTATGCTATATGGGTCTATTACTTTAATTGTTGGAAACAGAGAATGTAGTCTCACTATTTCCATAGCTTGTGAGCATCAAATAGTGAGGAATACAATCTCCAAGGACACACAGGATTTGAAGCTATGTCATTCTTCCTTCACTATCAAATTGTTAAGAACCCCGTTTCTCTCTGTGTAACATACCTGTTAGTGTTCCTGCAACACAAGAACCCCTGGGGTCTATCACCATATTCTGATCAGAAATTAAACACAGGCAACAGAATGCTGGCCTTGGTCATGAAACACATCTCACAAGAACAACTGAAAGGAATCTGTTGTATTAAAGTTATCTGTTCGACTCAATCTGATTTCTAACGCAGTTTCAAGCGAGACTTTCCCTTTGTCCTCTGGTCCTGACCTCTCTACAACTTCATGAATCTTTCCTGAGCGCTTTGGAGTGCCGTTTAAAAGACACGCATGGAAAGCTGTGCCCAATAATCTGAAAGGAAAAGTCTTCATGTTCATGAGAAACGTGTCATAATTTTTTCAGTATCTGAAGACAACAAAAATGTAGAAACTAGCATCAGGTGCAAGGAATCAAAACAGCTCCGTTATTCAATAAGGTCGCATAAGGTTATGCGATAAGGTCGTGGATGATCTGATTGTGACCTCAATCACACATTCCTCCTTTGCCCTTACAATGTTAGTGCGTCATTCTTAGTCAATAATCTGCCTGCCTCTGCTTTAGGAATATTCAATGTCTTATTCCCCAACGCTATCTGGGAAGAGAATTCCACAAAGACACAACACAATGAGATGATTACACCAAATCACCAACTTCTTAACAGAGACATTCTTCAGTTTTATAATCCATCCACTCATGGTAATCTCTCATACAAGCTGAAACATTGTTTCAGAATTCAACTTGAAAGACTACTTGGAATATTCTGAGATTAAACAAGATCACATGTTGTTCACCTAAACCCCAGCTGATCCAGGGCCAGTCAATTCAAGATTTCCTCCAGAAATATATGCTCCTCCCAGGAGTCAGCTGAGTGAATCTTCTATGGATTGCATTTCATATCATTGTGGCCATCGCGCTCTCGATGTGCTTACACAACTACCTTGTAGATGTGTAGAAAATCGCCCCTACTTTTAAATGTATTATGTTTCAGAAAGTTTCAACATTTATCTTAGCTCCCTAAAAGTTTGATGTACACGTAAAGTTTTTATTTTGTAACCCAGGTGCCTGGTTCCTCTGTGCCTAAAGCCAATCTCTCCACTGAAATAATACATTACGTTTCCATTCAACTCACCAATATCTTTGAGCACAGACAGATTTTTCCTACGATGTTCCATATACCAATATTTGCCTGTTCACTTGGCCCAACCTATATCTCTTCATGGGCTTATGTCCTCTTCATATCTTCCTTCTCCAACAGTTTCAACAATTTGAATTCTTCCCTAATACAGACAGAATATTTGGCCAAAGGAACACACTGTGGCGACATTTCAAAGTAATTTAAAATGAAATATTTTTACTCCATGTCTAAACTATAAATTTAGAACAAAGCTAAAGTGTGCTGCAGTCCTATCACTAAGTTCCCATTACTCAATGTAGGGTCAGATGGTGTGGAATGTGTGTGGGTAGAATTGAGGAACCACAAATGTGAAAAAACATCGTTGGACTAATGTACAGGCCTTTGAATCATAGTCAGGAGCTGGAGCGCATGATAGACCAGGAGATAGAAAATATATGTAGGAAAGGCAAAGTTACAGTGAGTGGGGGGATTTCAATATGCAGGTGGATTGGGAAAATCAGACTGGTAATGGTTTGCAAGGAAAGGAATTTGTGGAATGTCGACAAGATGGCTTTTTGGAGCAGCTAATGGTGCTGGCAACAAGGGAACGGCAATACTGGATTTAGTGTTGTGCAGTGAGTCAGACGTGATAAGGAAGCTTAAGCTGAAGGAACCCTTCGGAGGTAGTGATCGTAATATGATTGAACCTAAACTTCAATTTGAGAGGGAGAAAGTAGAATCGGAGTTAATATTACAGTTGAATAAAGGCACCTACAAAGACATGAGGGAGGAACTGGGGAGAATTGACTGGGAGACGAGACAAGCAGGAAAGACAGTGGAACAGTAATGGCGGGAGTTTCTCGGAGCAATTTAGGAGTCACAGCAGAGATTTATCCCGAGGTAAAAGATGCATTGTACAGCGAGGATGAGGCATCCATGGAAATGCATGACTAGGGTAAAAGAAAAAGAGAAAGCAGATAACATGGCAAATGGCAGTGGGAAACCAGAGGATTGGGAAGCTTACAAAGAGGAACAGAGGGCAACAAAATAAGAAATAACGAAGGGGAAGATTAAATATGAGGGTAAACTATCCAGTGATAGAAAGGATGGCTGAAAGAGTCGCTTTAGATTTATTAAGAGCAAAAACGGGAAGCAGTAGTGGATATTGGGGCACTGGAAAATGACGCTAGAGTGATAGTAGCGTGGAACAATTAATCGATGAGAAACTGAATAATCATTTCACGCCAGATTTCACGGTGGAAGACATGAATAATATCCGAAAAATTCAAGAGACTCGGGAGGCAGAGCTGATTAGGAGAAGGTGCTCGAAAAACTAAATGGATAAATAAGCTGGATGGAGACATTAATGGTGATATTCCAAAAATCATTGGGATCAGGGGGGATCCCAGAAGACGAGAAAATTACGAACGTGACACCCTGTTTGTTTTTAATAAAAAGAAGATTTTTGAATTTTTTTTACAAAATTACAAAAGTAGTACAAACTAGTGTATTCTGCTTTACAATATAATAGCAAACCCAATATAGAATTTAAAAACAAACTACGAATCTATTCTCCAAACTAGCAAACCATAAAATGGTATATCCTACATTACTAAAACTAAACAAAAGGAGAAAAGAAAATAAATAAGTAAATAAATAACTTGATACATATGTTTTAAAATATATTAAGTCATAACAGAACCCGTATTGATACAGGATCCCTCCTCCCAGGAGCCCCCCGAAGGAGCCAGAACTATCCCCAAGGCTAAGCAAAGGCCCTGAACAATGTGGCTGATATATCTGTGTCAATGTAGTTTAAAAAGGTCTGCCATGTTCGATAAATTAATTCCATCTTTTGGTTCACCATATTCGTAAGGAAATCAAGGGGGATATATTCCATGACTATCCTGTGCTAATTTGAAAGCCCTGGGGAATCTTCGGATATCCAATTCACTAAAACATGTTTGCCCGGACAAAAGAAAAGTATAATGAATAATTTCCTCCCGTATACATCCAAAGAAGGGAAATTTGGAGAGCCCAAAAGTAGAGGCACTGGGTCCCACCCAATCTCAGTACCAAAATCTTTGCCAAGGCATTTGCTACTCTGTCCCAACACATGCGGATCTTACAGCATGTCCTCAGACAATGCGTGAGAGTACTAACTTCTGTTTTGCATATGGGACACATTGAAGGTGCTCCTGACTTGAACTTTACAAGTCACTCAGGTGCCATCTGAGCCCAATGAAGTCACTTGAATTGGATAGCCTGAGTTCGGTTACAGATAGACATCTTCCTGACATTTTTGTAGAAGTCCTCCCACATCTCTAAGGAGATTTCCATCTCCAATTCTTGACTGTAGATTTTATATAACCGTTCCATGTCCTTGATACCTTATTAAATAGTTTGTGGTAGAGAGTACTGACCACGGGCGGACCCATTGGCCGACGCACTCTCCTTTCCCTATCCAATTTATAAGGATCAATTATCAACATGGTCTTCTTTTGTATAAAGTCTCCTATTTGAAAATATCGAAAGATATCTTTGCTATGCAGCCCAAACGTCTGACGCAGCTGTTTTGAAGGACATCATGACCTCCCCATCGAACAGGCATCCCAAACAGGAAATACCTCTGGACTCCCAGTTTCTGAATACAGCATCACTCAGCCCTGGCTGGAATCCCAACATTCCCACTATCGGGGTATAGGGGGAGGATTTTTGTAGGTTACCCTCGTCCTGTCGCATTATCGTCCAGGCTTTGATTGTATTTAATACAATAGGATTTTTACAATGATACGTAATAACTCTCACCTTGTACATAAATAGTAGATTGATGAGGGGATATTTTGCTTGGGATGCCTCAATATCGAACCAGATTTATTGTGGATCACAAGAGACCCAATCAGCTACGTAGGATAATAGAGAGCTCAATTCGTACCTCCTCAAATCCGTAAAATCCATCCTACCCCTTACTTGTGGAAGCTGTAGCTTTTGTAATTTGATAAGGGGCCGTCTATGACTCCAAGTAAAGGAGCCGAGCCAACCATAAAGCTTACGCAGCGCCTGTTTCGGCAGCATCAGGGGGAGCATTCTCATAGCGTATAAACGGCCAGGTAGGATATTCATGTTGAACAAAGCTATTCTATCGAGAATATTGGGAGATCTTCCCAGCGTTGAAGGTCCTATCATAATTTCTCCAATAAATGTGTATAATTGACTTTATATAGCTGACCAAACGCCGGAGTATTAAAAAATCTAAGTAAAGAAAACCTCATAGTGACCACCCAAAGGCAAAACGGGATTCATCCGGAAAATTGGATATACTGGCAAGACCTCCCAGCGACATGGCCTCTGATTTCACAAATTGATTTTATAACCTGAGAACATGCCAAATAAGTTAACCACTTGAATTAAGCGGGGCACAGATGTCAATGAACCATTTAAGAAAAGGAGGATATCAACTGCATAGAGAGCAATTTTGTGCTTACCCGATGCACCCTCCGGAGCCATTATATGAAGGTCAGCTTGTACAGATTCCGCTAACGGCTCAATCATTTGTGTAAATAACAATGGTGAGAGAAGGCATTCCTGACGACAATCTCTGCCAACGTGAAAGCTGTCTGAACTTAAACTTTTGGTGATCACTGCTGCTTTGAGATCATTATATAATACTGTAACACATTTAGTAAAGACCTCTCCAACACCAAACCGTTCCAGTGTATAAAAGAGGTATCGCCATTCTACCTGATCGAATGCCTTCTCTGCCTCTAGGGAGAAAATTAATCCTGGCATCGCTCCCTGCTGGCAGGCCTGTACCGTATTTAAGACTCTTCTAATGTTATTAGTTGATCTGCGACCCTTTATAACCCCCATCTGGCCTTCTTTAATAATGAGTGGCAAAACCCTTTCCAGTCTTCATGACACTTTTGAGACAATTTAAAAATTCATATTCAACAAGGATATAGGTCTATATGAATAGCAGTCATTTGGAGCCTTTTCCTTGTTTAGAATGAGACAAATATTTCCTTCTCTCAGAGAAGGCGAGAGGCAGCCTTGACTATGCGAGTCATAGTTATAAGTGACCCAACCAATTCCCCAATCAATTTGTTATGGAACTCAGCCTGGAATCCATCTGGTCCAGGCACTTTGCCAGTCTGGAGCTGGCCCACTGCCTCCTGTATTTCCTGGGTTGCTAGGGGGCATTGAAGAACAACACCTTCTTCCAGGTTAGGCCTGGGAGGGCAAGGCGTTTTTTCAAATAAAGACTTTATCTTCCTTGTTCTATCCTCACAACCCTGTGGCCTATAAAATTCAAAATAGAGCCTTCTAAAGACTGCATTGATCTTTTTTACGATCACAGGTCAAGGTACCAGCACTCTTTCTAAAGACGTAATGGCTTGGGCATCGCTTTTCTTTCTGGCAAGGTATGCTAGATACCTGCCAGGCTTGTCACCGTATTCAAATAGTCTCTGCTTCGCCAGTATTATCTCCCTCTTTGCTGTTTGAGTAAGTGTGGTATTCATGGTTGCCCAAAGAGCTGGGACCCGCTGTAGTTTAGTAATGGAGGGTCTATCCACATACACTGTCTCAGCCGCCTTCAGGCGAGCCTCGAGCAGACCCTGTTGTTCTCCCTTTTGTCTTTTCCGGGGCACAGAATATGAGATAACCAAGCCTCATGCGTGTGCCTTAGCAGTCTCCCACATCACCAACGGGTTACTGGCCGTGCCTGAGTTGATTTCCCAGAAGGTTTTAGTTCTTCAAGAAATATTTTATGAACTTACTATCCTTCAATAGGAAAGGGTCCATATGTCAATGTCGGGAAGCTATCTCATTATCACTAGTCTTAACCTCCATTTATACTGTGGCATGGTCGGAAATATATATATTATCTACTTCACAAAACAATATTGAATTCAAAAGGGTCGAGAGGATAGAAACATATCGATTCTGCTATGGCACTTGTGTGGGCTAGAATACAAAGTAAAGTCTCTAGCCTCCGGATGAAGACATGTCCACACATCTACCAGCCCCAACTCCCTCCTCAGATCTGCCAACTGCCTAAAACGCAAAGATATGCCCACAGAGTTCTTAGGTATTCTGGTCACTCCTGGGTCGATGATATAATTATAATCCTCCCCTATAATTGTGTGGTGCACCCGAGAGCAATCAACTTGGAGAATGCTTCCATCACAAATTTAAAAGTGTGCACCGGGGGGCAATACAGATTCAAAATCCCATATTCCTGTCCATACATTAGTGCATTAATTATTTTATGCCGTCCAGAGTCGTCTTTTATCTGGCTTACCATTTGAAAGGGAAGACTCTTCCGAATAAGAATGGCTACTCTCCTACTTTTTGAGCTGAAAGATGAAAAGAACACCTGGCCAAAACCACCCTATTGCAGCTTCGAATGCTCCTTAGCAGGTAGATGTGTCTCCTGTAGAAGGTTTACATCCACCTTTTCTTTTTTAAGACTTGATAATATCTTTTTCCTTTTGATTGGTGAGCGGCTCCCCATAACATTCCAGGTGCACCACCGAAACGAATGACCAGCCATGATCGTCCAAGCAAGCCTGAGACCCCCTAGGAGGGAGATCCCCACTCAAAGACATTGAATAAAACCAAAAATGATTCACACATAAAACACTCTTTAAAACAGCTAAATCAAAACAAATAAGAACTACTCCTAAAAACAAATAACATAAAACATGCTTAAAATGAGACTTTCCCCCTTGTTCACAGGAGGCACCATTATCTTCCAATAATCCCGCCATAACATCTCCCAGCCAGAGACATGTCCTCGGCCCAGGCATTACAAATTAGAGCAAATAAATTCCAATGTCTTATAAGACAGAAGTTAAAGATGGGTGACCCGCCCACCCCCCACCCCCACACCATCAGCTAGATGCACTTTGCAAAACTACACAAGATGAAAATACATGAAATTACAAAATTACAATCCCAGCAAGTAATAAACAAACAAATGAAAAAAAAACACCCAGAAACGTTCCCAACCCGCGCGAGCTATAAATAAGAGTCCATAGAAAGGATAAGGAATGATCCACACCCTACCCCCACCCCCACCCACCAAGGAAAGATTGCGAAGAGAAAGAGGAACAAAGGAAGAAGAAAAAAGCAAAAGGAGGACAAAATAAAGTTATTATCCATACAGTTCAAGTCCCACAGTCTACTTGAGAGCATCCAGGAATTATTTTACTTCTTCTGGTGATCCAAAGTTATGCAAGATCCTACATGACTGCAGCACAGTGTTGCCGGATATTGCACAGAATATTGAATATTTAAATCCCTCAGACGCTTCTTCGCCTCATCAAATGCGTTCCTGTTGTGGTCCACAGACAGAGGAAAGTCCTGGAACTGCAGCATCCTGGAGCTCTTGTATATCATGGCATGAGAATCCTTCCCTAAGACTATGGAGGCCTCTATCAGCATCTGTTTTTCCCTGTAATGCTGTAGTTGAACTAGGACTGGGCGGGGACGCTGGTCCGACCCGTGCCGGCGCACGGCAACCCGGTGAGCCCATTCAGCCCACACCTGGCCCAGCTCTGACTCCAGTTACAGCAGCTGTGGATGCCATTGCTCCAGGAAATCAACACGCGGGCCTTTCTCTTCCCGTTCGGGAAGGCCAAGCAACCAAATATGTTTCCGATGACCTGGATTTCCGATGTCATCAATATGTTCCTCTAAGTTCGGGACTCGATTTTCCAGAGCCCAGACCTGACCCATGGATGACTCAGCAGTGGTCTTGGAGGCCATGGCCTGTTACTCCGCTCTCCCCGACACGCGTCCCGAGTTTCTCGATGTCTTAGTCATGTTTCTGCAGCATGACCGAGACTGACTCCCAACTGGACTGGGCCTCCTCAATGGACGCATCAATCTTCTTTCAGAGTTTAAGATGCTCCGAGATCCGGCTCGCCCATGCAGGTGAGCCTCCCGGGGTAGCCGCAGATATCTGTCTTGCTGCGGGGTGGGGGGAGGGGTCCCTTTCCGTTGTGAACTGTGAGAACCTTTGCTTTTGGTCATTTCAAAATGCATCGAATTATAAAGTTTGATGTAGAATGGCCAAGGCTGCTGGGCAAAAACTGGTTTAAACAATTTAATAGGTGAGGTGAGAGTGGGTACCCCACTTTGCCCGAGTCTTGGGCCGAGCTCTGCAGACTCATATCTACTGGGTCACCGCCCTTTTGCATCTCCCTGACACCCTGTTTTAAAAAAAGGAATAAGGCAAAAGACAGAAAATTACAAAATGATCAGCCTAACCTCGGTCGTGGGGAAGTTCCTGGAATCCATTGTGAAGGATGAGATTTCTGAATAATTGCCAGTTCTTGGTAAAGTCGGGCGAAGTCAGTGTGGTTTTGTCAAAAGAGATTATGCTAATGAATCTGTTAGAATTCTTTGAGGATGTAACAAACAGATGAGACCAAAGAGAGCTAATGGATACTATATATTCGGAATACAAGAAGGACGTTGACAATGTGCTTCACAAGAGGCTGCTGAGTGTCAGAGGGCCCATGGTGTCAGAGGCAAGGTACTAGCGTATACATAAGCTCAGCTGTCTGGCAGAAAGTAGAGAGTAGGAATATTAGGGTCCTTCTCTGGTTAGCTGATGATGGCAACTGGTGTTCCGCAAGGAAACCACAACCTTTTACTTTGAACATTAAGGATCTCGATGAAGGAACTGAGGGCATTACGGCGATGCTTTTAGATGACGCAAAGGTAGGTAGAGGGACAGGTATCATTGAGGAGGCAGAAGGATTTAGATAGGGTAGGAGAATGGGCAACGAAGTGGCAGATGGAGTTCAGAGGATAAAAGAGAGGCATGGACTATTTTATAACTGGGGAGAAAATTCAGAAGTCTGAAGTACAAATAGATTTTCAAGATCCAGTCCGGGATTGTCTCAAGGTAAATATGCAAGTTGAGTCAGTATTTAGGAAGGTGTTATATCTGCCACACAGTGTGCTGGAAATCTTACATTCAGAAAAAGAACTGAGTCAATTCTTATAAACAATAATATTTATTTATTGAACGCATTTAATATTAGAACAATAAAACGCATTATAATGTAATGAAAAACACTACAAACTATCTTTTGATTAAACTTGACTTTGGATGATCACATACAACCCCACTAGAAGTTGACCGGATTCCACGAGGCGACTAATTTGCCCAATCCTCCACAGTGTGAATAACATGCGGAGTATGACATGCCCTGTGATTTGCCTTCATGTTAGCTTTGACTGCCTTATCAAGATATGGATGATTTTTCCCCGTTATGCAATTCCTTTTCGGTCTTTAGTATCTCCCTAGTTATTTGCCAAATTTCTTCATCTGTCCTGCCTTTGACTGTTCTTTTCTCCCCCAGTCCACCCAGGCTAAATCCTTTCTTAGCCTAGTATAATTATCATTGCCTAACACTAAAACTCTCATGTATGACTCAGTTTTCACTCTTTCAATCTGAATGTGAAACTCCAGCAAGTTGTGGTTATTCTTTCCAAGGCAAAGCTCATCCACCAATCCTTCCTTGTTACATAATATCAAATCTCAATTAGCCCATTCTCAGGTTGTTTCCATGACGTCCTGCTCGCAGAAATATTCTCTCATACACTCTATCAATCTTTATTCGAGGCTATCACTGTTAAGTTGATTAATTGAGTAAATTTGCATGTTCAACCACCCATAGTTACTGTTGTGCCCTTGTTACAAACCCTCACTCTTTTCAACCTCAGAAGTACTTTTGGGGCAGAGTGGCTGAAAATTACTCTTCCCAAGAAGTTTCTTCCCATGCTTTTTATTTGCACTGAGACGGATTTCAAACATGTTTTGACACAAAACACTTTGCAAAGGTTTGAGTTCCCACGTGCACAAACAAATCTTTATTTTCTTTACACTAACCACATTTCACAGTAAATATTGAGGAGTTAACAGAGCTAAATGTGTTCATGATATTTAGCAAACAGGGTTGAGAAAATTCCCAAAGCCTTTATTTTCATATATAAAGAGCAAACGGGTAACGAGAGAAATGTTTGGCTAACACAAGGACAAAGGAAGAAAGTTATGCGTTGTGTCAGAGAAAATGGGTGAGATTCTGAACGAGTACTTTGCATCTGTATTCACCAAGGAGAGGAACATGATGGATGTTGAGATTAGGGATAGATCTTTGAGTATTCTGGGTCAAGTCGACATAAAGAGGGAGGAGGTTTTGGATATTCTAAAAGGTATTAATGTAGACAAGCCCCCAGATCTGAATGGGATCTACCACACGTTACTAAAGGAATTGAGAGAAGAAATAAGCGGGGCTTTAAATTATATCTTTGCAGGAACCTTGAACATTGGTGAGGTCCTAGAGGACTGGAGAATTGCTAATGACGCCCCCTTGTTTAAGAAGGGCAACGGGGATAATCCAGGTAATTATAGAGCGGCGAGCCTGACATCAGTGGTAGGGAAGCTGCTGGAGAAGCTACTGAGGGACTTAAGTAAGGTGTTTTATTCGGTTCCCCATAGTAGGCTGATGGAGTAGGTGAAGTCGCATGGGCCTCAGTTTGTTCTATCGAGATGGAAAGAGAACTGGCTGGGCAACATGAGACAGAGAGTAGTAAAAGAAGGGGATTTCTCAAAATGGTGACCTGTGACCAGTGGTGTGCGACAACGATTCGTGCTGGGACCAATGTTGTTTATGATATATATTAATGATTTGGAAGAAGGTATCGTTTGCCTGATTAGCAAGTTTGCAGTTGATAAAAAATGTGTTGCTGGAAAAGCGAAGCAGGTCAGGCAGCATCAAAGAAGCAGGAGAATCGACGTTTCGGGCATAAGCGTCGATTCTCCTCCTCCTTTGATGCTGCCTGACCTGCTGCGCTTTTCCAGCAACACATTTTTAAGCTCTGATCCCCAGCATCTGCAGTCCTCACTTTCTCTTAGTTTGCAGAAGATACCAAGATTGTTGGAGTAGCAGATAATGAAAAGGACTGCCAGAGAATGCAGCAGAATATAGATAGATTGGAGAAATGGGCACAGATATGGCAGATGGAGTTCAATCTGTGCAAATGCGAGGTGAAGCATTTTGGAGGATCCAATTCTACAGCGAACTGTACATTAAATGGAAAAAGTCCTGGGGAAAATTGTCGGACAGAGAGATCTGAGTGTTCTGTTCATTGTTTCCTGAATCTAGCAATGCAGGTCAGTAAAGTGGTCAATAAGACATTTAGCATGCTTTCCGTGATTGGATCACTTGTTGAGAACAAGCGCTGGCAGGTCATTTTACGGTTGCTTAGGACTTTGGTTTGGCCGCATTTGGAATACTGTATATAGCTCTGGTCACTTCATTACCAAAAGGATGTGGATGATTAAATAGAGTGCAGAGTAGGTTCACTAGGGTGTTGCCTGGGATGGAGGGTGCTGGTTATGGAAAGAGGTTGGGTAGATTAGGATTATTTTAATTATAAGGAAAAAGGTTGAGGGGGGACCTGATTGAGGTCTACAAAATTAAGAGAGAGATGGACAGGGTAGATACCAAGAAGCTTTACCACAAATTGTGAATTCATGACCCCTTGTAATTGAGTTCCAAAGTGAGAGGGAAAGGTTTAGGGCCTGAGGGATACATGTGGGAAGCTCGGAAGTGGCAGGGGCAGGAACGATAGTGTGATCTAAGATGTATCTGCCAGATACATGAATGGGTGGGGAGCAGATGGATACAGACCCTTAGAAAATAGGTGGCAGGTTTAGAAAATAGGGGACCTGGATCAGTGCAGGCTTGGAGGGCCGAAGGGCCTGTTCCTGTGTTGGAATGCTCTTTGTTCTTTATCATTCATTCTAAACATTGCAAGTTTTCAACTTATTGTATGCTACAATTGAATAATATAGATCATTTATTTATTTGGTAGTGCATGTCAAATTATTGTCATTGCTAAATTTCAGACACAGAGTCATACAGATGTACAGCATGGAAACAGACCCTTCCATCCAACTCGTCCATGCTGACCATATATCCCAACCCAATCTAGTCCCACCTGCCAGCACTCAGCCCATATCCCTCTAAACACTTTCTATTCATATACCCATCCAGACGCCAGCTAAATGTTGCAATTGTACCAGCCTTCACCACTTCCTCTGGCAGTTCATTCCATACACATACGACCCTGTGTGTGAAAATGTTGCCCCTTAGGTAACTCTTACATTTTTCCATCCCAACCTAAAGCTATGCCCTCTAGTTCTGGACTCCCCCACACCAGGGAAAATAGCTTGCCTATTTCCCCATTCATGCCCCTCATGGTTTTATAGATCTCTCTAAGGTCAACCCTCAGCCTCCAACGTTCCAGGGAAAATATCCCTAGCCTATTCAACCTCCACCTATAGCTCAAACCCTCCAACCTTGGCAACATTCACGTAAATCTTTTCAGAACCCTTTCAAGTTTCACAACATGCTACCGATAGGATGGAGACCAGAATTGCACATAATATTCCAAAAGTGGCATAACTAACCTCCTGTGCAGCCGCAACACGACCTTCCAACCACTCTACTCAATGCTCTGACCAATTAAGAAAAGCATACCAAATATCTTCTTCACTGTCTTATTTTTGTGTGACTCTACTTTCAAGGAACAATGAACCTGCACTCCAAGTTCTCTTTGTTCAGCAACACTCCCTTGGACCTCACCATTTACGGGTGGCACGGTGGCACAGTGGTTAGCACAGCGCCGGAGGCCGGGATTCAATTCCCGCCTCAGGCAACTGACTGTGTGGAGTTTGCACGTTCTCCCCGTGTCTGCGTAGGTTTCCTCCGGGTGCTCCGGTTTCCGCCCACAGTCCAAAGACGTGCAGGTCAGGTGAATTGGCCATGCTAAATTGCCCATAGTCTTAGATAAGGGGTAAATGTAGGGGTATGGGTGAGTTGCGCTTCGTCGGGGCGGTGTGGACTTGTTGGGCCGAAGGGCCTGTTTCCACATTGTAAGTAATCTAATCTAATTAAGAGTATAACTCCTGCTAAGATTTGCTTTCCCAAAATGCAGCATCTCGCATTTACCTAAATTCAAATCCATCCATCACTCCTCAGCCCATTGGCTCATCTGATCAAAATCCCATCTTAATGTGAGGTAACCTTCTTCGCTGTTCACTACACCTCCAATTTGGGTGTCATCAGCAAATTTGCTAACTATACCTCTTTTACTCACATGCAAATCATTTATATGAATGACTAAAAGTAGTGGACCCAGCACCGATCCTTGTGACACTCCACTGGTCACATGCCAATAATCTGACCAACAACTCTGCACCACCACCATCTGCGTTCTACCTTAAGTCAGTTCTGTATCAAAATGGCTAGTTCTCCCTGTATTCCACGAGATCTACCCTTACAAACCTCGAATGCCTTACTGAAGTCCTTATTGATCACGTCCACTGCTCTGCCCTCATCAATCCTTTTTTGCTACTTCTGTAAAAAAAACTCAAACAGGTTTGTGAGACATGATTTCCCACGCACAAAGCCATATTGATTCTCCCTCATCAGTCCTTGCCTTCCCAAGTAAATGTACAACCTGTCCCTCAGGATTCCCTCCAACAACTTGCTCTCAACTGACGTCAGGCTCAATGGTCTATAGTTCCCTGGCTTGTCCTTACCACCTTTCTTAAACAGTGATACCACGTTCGCTAACCTCCAGTCTTCTGACACCTCACCTGTGACGATCAATGGTACACGTCTCTTAGGAAGAGGCCAAGCAATTACTTGGCAACAGAAGTCAAAGTATCAGAAGCAGCGTGTATGATTCCTCCTCTATTAATGAAAGAGAACTGGCAGGAAATGCGTCTCTGCTTCCTCCTGTATCACAGAACGTAAAGTGGACGTTGCTGCTTCTTTACTTCCACCCATACTATGAAAAGGAAAGTATCAGAAGGATCGTCTCTATCTCTTATCATTTCGTTGAAAGTAAACTAAAAGGATAAGCAACTCTACTTCCTGTTGTATTATAGAATGTAAAATGGAAGTTGCAGCGTCTCTGCTTCTGGATGTGCAATAGAAAGGAAAGTAGCAGGAGAATCGTCTACGCTTCCTGTTGTATTACAGAAAGTAAAGAAAATGGAGTGGCTTCTCCCCTCTCTCATATATCATAGAAAGCAAAGTATCAGGAGCAGCGTCTCTGCTTCCCCCTGTGCGAATGAAAAAAAGAAGCAGCAACAACAGCGTCCCTGCTTCCCATAGTATGATGAAACGTAAAGTTCCTGGAGCACCGTCTCTGCTTCCCCCGGCATCATCGAACATAAGGTGGTAGGTGCAGGGTCTCTGCTGTCAGGCGTATGAGACAAAGGAAAGTATAAGGAACATCGTTCAGCTTCCAAATGTATGAGAGTATGCAAGGTAAAAGGATCAGCGTTTTTGCTTCCCTTCGATTACAGAAAATAATGTCACAAATGCATCGTCTCTGCTTCCTCCGATATAATGCAAAATAAAGCACCAGGAACAGTGTCCCTGCGCCGTAATGAATTATACAAAGTGAAATCCTGTATTGTTGAAAGCAAAGTAACAAAGTAGTAGTCCCTGCTTCTTCCTATATTAAAGAACGTAACGTACCTGGAGCAGCGTCTCTGATTCTTCCTTTTTGTTTAGCAAGTAAAGTAGCAGTAGCAACGTCTCTGTTTCCACCTGTATCTTATAACGTAACGTAGCAGGTACATCGTCTCTGCTCCTTCTTGTATTACACAAGCAAAAGTAGCAGGAGCAGCACCTCTGCTTCCCCCCCCCCCCCCCCCCCCCCGTATCAGAGGAAATAAAGTAATATGATCACAGTCTCTGTCTGGTGTTTCTCATTTCTTTTTTACTGCATTCAGTGGTGAACTGACCTGTATCTCCAATTTACAGATGCTTGCAACATATCTACCTTTTGTTTTAACGCAGTGCTTTCCATCGAATGGTGTCACTCTCCTTCAATTCCCACTCAATTACAATGAGGCACGGCTTCAGAACCGATCCTCTGGCGATGATGCGAACAATCAGGAATAAACCTCAGGAATAAGGCAATTGCTTAGTACATACCGTCTGAGAGAGCTGCAATACCTCGTTACTAAACCTATAATTGTGTCAAACCATCTCAGTTATGACCTCACTACAATGCAGCAATATACAATGACGCTATTGCACGAATGCACTCAGTGCTGACAAAGATGGGATGCCTCAATATTACCCCCTGACAATGTGGCATTCCCTCAAATCGGACGGTATGAAGATGAGGCACTGTCTCAGTCCTGACCCTGTGACAATGATACAGTCCCACAATACTGACACTCTGATGGAGTCAATGCCTCATTGTCAGTGGAATGTCGTGAGGCAGCGAGATGAATCATGGAATTGTCAGAGAGTCGGGAAAGTAGAGGAATGGATGGAGTGACCAACACCAGCTCTCCGTTTATTGATTCTCCCATTTAGACAGGGTCTGTTCCAATTCTCTATTTTCTTGGCATTGTACCACGGGCAGCGTCTGTGCTTCCTACTGAATTACACAAATTAATTTAGCACGGGCAGCGCCTATGTTTCCTCATGCATCATAGAAATTAAATGACCAGGAGCAGCATCTCTGCCTTCGCCTGCATCATGGAAAGTAAAGTAGCAAGTGTAGCGTCTCCACTTCCTTCTGCATTACAGATAATAAATTAGCAGGAGAAGCGTCGCTGTTTTTCACTGTATCATAGAAATTAAAGTAACAGGGACAGACACTCTGCTTCATCTTGTACGTTAGAAAGTAATGTGACAGGAGCAGAGTCTCTGCTTCCTCATGTATTATGGAATGTAAACTGGTTCTAACTGGTGCAAGGGGCTAAGAATTCAGATCAACGGAACAGAACCAAAAGAAACAGGACAGCAATAAATAGGAAAACTACTGCAGGGAATAAGTAATTGAAAGATTATCACAATGCCCCCCTCTTAATGTTGATCCTTTGTCAGTGCTTCACTACCTCAGTCCTGACTCTCTCAATGTAAGCACTACCTCATTTCTGACCCCTGAGGGACTGACTCAGTACTGGCTCTCTGCTAATGAGACATTCCTTCAGATTTGACTTTCTGATGGCGCTGCAAGAACTCAAGGCAATCCTCCAGTTGTGTGGCACACCCTCAGTTTTGACTCCTTTGTCCTGAGACAGTGCGTCAGTAGTAACCTGCTCACAAAGGGGCACAGCCTCAGAACAAACACTCCGACATTGTGGCAATCCCTCACATTTGACCCTATGGCACTGAGGCTCCAATTCGGTATTGACCGGTCTACCACTGACAGTCAAATCTTTCGCGTTCCCTCAATTCTTACCATTACAGCGAAACAGCAGGTCAGTATTGAAAATCTTTAATGCAATTCCTCATTTCGCAGCCTCTGACAATGTGGCACTGTTTCCAAACATCTGTTACTCACTCAACTCTGCCCTCTTACAATTTCATAGTGTTTCGGATCGGGTGCTCAAACAATGAGGCACTACCTCAATACTGACCATCTGCTAATGAGGCCCACCGAAAGAACTGACCTTCTGACAATATAGCACTACCTCAGAACTGGCATTTGAATGGGTACCATTCGCACAATTCTGAAAGTCCTTAAAAACAGCATGGTGGCTCAGTAGTTAGCACTGCTGCCTCACAGCACCAGGGTCCCAGGTGTAATTCCAGCCTCGGGCGACTGTTTGTGTGGCGTTTGTACATTCTTCCCGTGTCTGCGTGTGTTTCCCATGAGTGCTCCGGTTTCCTTCCTCATCCAAAGATGTGCAAGTTAGCTGAATTGGCCGTGGTAAGAGTAGTTGCGTTAGTCAGGGGTAAATGTATGGTAGGGAATGTGTTTGGGTGGGTTTCACTTCGCAAGAGCAGTGTGGAGTTGATGGGCTGAAGCGGCTGCTTCCACACTGTAGAGAATCTAATCTTAAAAAACGGCGCTGAGTAAGTATTGACCCTCCGATGATAATAATACATTCCCAAACATCTGAACCGGTGACAAGGCTTGATTAACTAAGTACTCACCTTATAATCCTGTAACTCTCACTCAGTTCTGACCGCATTCCCTTGAGGTACTGACTCAGATCGAATCCTATGACTAAGGAATGGTGTTCTGACATTAAGGCCCTCTCATAGTGTTGACCCTCAGTTGATAAGACCCTAAAACACCCAACATTGGCCATGTAAAAGTGGGGCAAATTCTCAACACTCCCTCACAATAAAAAACTCTGGAAGGACTAAACGTCTAACAATGAGGCCCTCGTGCGCAACTAATTCTCTGTTGACAGTGCTGCAATAACTCACTACTAATCCTTTAATCGATCAGCATTTCTTTAGGCCGGACCCAATTATGGTAACGCACTGCCTCTGAACCAGTTCTCCGAGAATGAGGCTCACTCTGAGGTATGAACACGAAAAATAAGACACTCTCTCAGTATTGATTGTGAGGTCTCCAGCAGTCGGGAGTCTCACTTTGCTGCACTCTCAGCACTGACCCTTTAAATGTGTGACCCACTCACAATTCCGATACCCATGCTATGAGGTGCATTATCAGCATTGACCCTCTAACAGATGGCACTGCCTCAGAATGGACCCTGTGACAACGAGGCACTCAGCCAGGACAGACCCTCTAATAGATCTGCAATAACTTGGTGTTGCCCCACTAATCATCGTAGGCCCTCATTCCTGACTCCTACATCACGAGGCACTCTCTCAGGATTGATGTTTTCACAATAAGGCACGCACGCAATTCTGACCATCTGACAATGAGAGGCACTCTCAGTGTTTAAGCTCGCACAGTGCTTCAGTACGTTATACTGACGCTTTGGTAGAGCAATGATACCTCAGTACTGACCCTCTCATCCTGTGACATTCCCCCAATTCTGACTCGAACGCAATGAGTATTGAAAATCTTTAATACAATCCCTCATTTCGTAGCCTCTGACAATGTGGCACTGTTTCCAATCATCTGTTACTCACTCAACTCTGTAATGCCTCAGTATCGACCAATTTCTTGCTCCACTGCACAAATTATCCCAGTATCTGAGATATTGAAGCATTGTATGATGTACAGAAATGTGGGACTGTATTGCTGTAAGACGTTCAATGCTGACGCAGTGACTTATTATAAGAAGTCCAGAACTGTGGGAGAGCCTTATGGTTTCAGGGTGTGTATTGAAATATTGCAACACCAAATGGGAGAATTGATGCAGTGTAGCGTAAAGTAGGAGTTACGGGGCTGGACAATGTTGAATGGGAGAATTAAACTTGTGCACCCGTAAATAGGAGAATCAGTAAATTGGAGAATTGATGTCAGGCAACAGTTTGTACAGAACATTTTCAGGACATCAGAAAATGGAAGAATTTATGTCGGATGCCAATAACGTGTTCATGGGTAAACATGGGCAGGGAATCAGCAAATAAGGTCAATGTTGCAAAAGTAGGAATCAAATGGAGACTTGATAGGCTAAATGAAATAAAACAATTTAAGAATGGCACTGTTATGTAGGGGATGTGTAATAGGGAGCAAATAATGGAAGAATGGGTGTACGATAATACTCAATGGGAGAGTTGGTGCAGTTGACCACTAAAGGGATGATTTGATATAGGGGACACCAGGATTAAAGAATTCTGACAGTAGGCTACGAATTGGGAGAATTATGCCAGGGAAACACTAAATGGCATGAGAGAATTGTGGCACGCTACCAGTAAATAGAAGAATTAGATTAGCGAATGCCTAAATGGTAGTTTTGGTCTATCGCTTCAGGAAATGGAAGAATTAGTATAGGCATATGAATAAATAGAAAAATTGGTGGCCATCAGTAAATGGAGATGGTGGACAGATCATTACATTTGAAAATTGGTGGGAGGGCCAATATATTAGAAATTGAAGCAAAGGACATATAAATGGGAGAATGGGGCACAGAATCAGTGAATCGTTGAAATGTCGCGATAATTAATAAAGTGCAGATGCGATTCAACATACCACTAAATGAAAATAAAGTTGGGTAAGGACCAAGTATCTGGAAGAAGTGTATCAGGGAAAAACAAGTTTGGATGCAGGGCATCAATTATTGGAGAATTCAAGCTGGTGCAATTAAAGTAAAAGTGGGAGAATTTGGCACGACATAACTCAATAGGAAAATTGGTGCAATTCCGGGATTTTTTCATGATTGGTTAAAATGAGAACTGGTGGAGACCAGGTGAGGCCTAAATAGAATCACATAAACGCTCATCACGGAAATAAATCCTTCAGACCCACTCGCCCATACCTAATTTTCAAAAAATGGTCGGGGGCCACAGAAACTGACAATCATTGCAGAGAATTACTAAATGGAATAATTGTGCTAGACCTTATCTGAATTTGAGAATTGGGTGAAGGATATGTGATAATGGGACAATTGATGTAGTGTCACAATGAATGAATTGAATAATGGTAGGACAATACTGAATGGAAGATTTAGAGTAAGACACTAAATGGAAGAACTGGGCTCTGTTATTCTGTCACTTCCCAGACAATACTGTAGTATTCACTCTGTGACAAATCACTGCCACAGCACTGAACCTCCAGTAATCAGACACTTCTTTTCATTTCAATGTCTGATTACTAAACCACTGACAGTGCTTCAATATCTCACGACTGAACCTGTAATTGAGTAGGATTCCCTCAATTCTGAGCACGTACACAAAGGCACTGGCTGAGTATTGACCCACTGTTTCTGATGCACTCATTAGTGCCATAGTGAGAACAGAGGCAGTACTGAAGAGAGCAATTAAGGAAATGGAGTCCAAGAGATGCAAAACAAGAAACAAGAAAACAGACCATTCCATCTAAATTGTCAATGTCTAAATTTAAGCATGCTGGTCATGCACCAGTAATTTGGAGACTCTTTGCAAGGACCTACTGAAAGGGGACTTATTCTCGTATGAGAACTTGGAACAGGCCAACAGATAATGAGAGAATCGGAGCAGTGTAACAGTAAATCGATAGTTAGCAATCCCATGGGTAATGGTTTCGGAACCATCCAAAATTGAATAGAAATAAGATTGCGATTTCCTGGAAGTCAGCAGCTGGATTTGACAATGGCGTGGAAACATGTTGAGGAGTTCATTACGTGGGTAAACCAGAGGCGCAGACTGTGAACTGTCTCCGACTGGATCAGTCTCGATTGCTCTGTAGAGGAATGGAATCAATAGTCAGAGAGCAGATTTTCAAAAATTTTAACTGGTGCGAATTAATGTTCATAGAGGCAATGACTTAATTGGATTATCACCAGACTATTTAATTCAGATACCCAGGTAATTTTCTACGGGTATGGTTTCAATTACACTATAACAAATACAACCAAGTTTATTGTTGGAATAGCCCAGCTTGAACACTGACCTCCATGAGAAAATGAAATCCCGTCCATACCGAGTCTGGTCCATATAGTGAACTTAGAACATAGAACATAGAACAGTACAGCACAGATCAGGCCCTTCAGCTGACGATGCTGTGCCGACCATTGATCCTCATGTAAGGTAAAGCTAATGTATGAACCCTCAAATTTCTGCGACCATATGCATGTCCAGCTGTCTCTTAAATATCCCGAATGACCTAGCTTCCACAACTGCTGCTGGCAAAACTTTCCATGCTCTTACAACACCTCTGCGTAAAGAACCCGCCCTGACATCCGTTCAATTCTTTCCGCCAAACAACTGAAAAATATGACCCGTGGTTTTAACAATTTCTGCTCTGGAAAAAAGTCTCTGGCTATCAATTCTATCTATGCCAGTCATTATCTTGTACACCTAACTTAGACCTCCTCTCTTCCTTCTTTTTTCCAATGAAAAATGTCCGAGCTCAGTCAACCTCTCTTTGTAAGATAAGCCCTCCATTCCAGGGAGCATCCTGGTAAACCTCCTCTGAACCCTCTCCAAAGGATCCACATCTTTCCTATAATAGGGCGACCAGAACTGGACACAGTATTCCAAGTGCTGTCTAACCAAAGTTTTATAGAGCTGCAACAAAATCTCACAGCTCTTAAACTCAATCCCCCTGTTAATGAAAGCCAAAACACTATAAGGTTTCTTAACAACCCACTCCATTTGGGTGGCAATTTTAAGAGAACTAGATTCCTGCACACCAAGATCCCGCTGTTGCCCCACACTGCCAACAATCCTGTCTTTAATCCTGTACTCAACTTTAAAATTCGACCTTCCAAAATGCATCACTTCGCAATTATCCATGTTGAACTCCATCTGCAACCTCTCGGCCCATCTCTGCATCCTGTCAATGCCACGTTGCAGCCTACAGCTGTCCTCTACACTGTCAATGATACCACCAATCTTTGTGTTGTCTGCAAACTTGCAAACCCATCCTCCAATCTCCTCATCCAAGTCATTAATAAAATTTAAATAGAGTAGAGGCTTAAGAACGGTGCTCTGTAAAACACCACTCACCACTAACTTCCAGGCAGAATACTTTCTTCCATTATCACTCGCTGTCTTCTGTCGACCAGCCATTTCTGTATCCAGACAGTTAGATTTCCCTGTGTCCAATTCTTCCTGACCTTCTGAATGAGTCTACCCGGGGGGGAACATTATCAAATATCTTGCTGAAGTCCATATACACCACGTCCACCGCTCGACCCTCATCAACGTGTCTAGAAATATCCTCAAATAACTCAATAAGGTTTGTGAGGTATGTTCTGCCCCTCACAAAGCCGTGCTGACTGCATTGAATCAAGCCATGTTCTTCCAGATGGTCATAAATTCTATGCCTCAGAATCATTTCTAATACTTTGATGACGACAGGCGTGAGACTGACTGGTCTGTAGTTGACGGTGATTTCCTTATTTCCTTTCGTGAAGAGAGGAATTACATTAGCCTTCCTCCAGGCCTCAAGTCCGATTCCGGTGGAGAACAAAAATGCAAAGATTTTTGCAAGCAGCGAAACAATCACATTTCTTTCTTCCCAAAGCAGCCGTGGACAAATTCGGTCTGTCCCTGGCGACTTGTCAATCTTAATGTTTGTCAAAATGTTCAGCATATCAGCTTTCTCAATCTCTATCCGTTCCAGCATCCTTACCTGATCCTCAATGCTTTCATTCACTACAAGGTCCTTTTCTTTCGTAAAGACAGAAGCAAAAAACTCATTTAGGACTTGCCCTACCTCCTCAAGCTCTATAAACAACTTCTCTATGCTATCCCTGATTGGCCCTATGTTTCTTGGATCATTCTCTTATTCCTCACATCCGTGTAAAATGCCTTTGGAATCTCCCTAATCCTTCTTGTCAAGCCTTTTTTGTGCCCCATCCTGGCTCTTCTCAGACCAGTTTTAAGCAGCTTCCTCGCCTGGCTGTAATCATCTAGAACTGAGCAAGATCCTCGCTTCCTCGACCTTCTGTAAACTGCCTTCTTTCTTTTGACAAGAAGCTCCTCCGCTCTCGACATCCAAGGTTCCTTTATCTTACCCCTTCGTGGCTGTCTTAGAACAACACCTTTCTGCATCACTTGCAAAAACTGTTCCTTAAACAGTCTCCACATGTCTATATTGCCCTTTTCTTTGAACATTTGCTCCCAGTCCATGCTTCCCAATTCACGTCTGATAGCGTCATAGTTTCCTTATCCCCAATTCAATATCCTCCTATTTCCTGGACATTTCCAGAACATTCCTGAAGAAGGGCGTATGCCCGGAACATCGATTCTCCTGCTCCTTTGATGCTGCCTGACCTGTTGCGCTTTACCAGCAAGACAGTTTTAAGCTCTGATCCCAAGCATCTGCGGTTCTCACTTTATTCTCCTATTGTGCCTGCTTCTCTCCTTCTCCATAGCTATGTAGAAATAAGGCAGTTGTGGTCACTATCACCAAAATGCTCTCCCACCACAAGATCTGACACCTGCTCCGGATCATTGCCGAGCACCAAATCTAAAATAGCCTCTCCCCTCGTCGGCCTGTCAACGTACTGAATTAGGAAACCCTTTTGAACACACCTTACAAAAACAGTTCCTTCCAAACCAAGTGCTCGAAGGAGGTTCCAATCAATATTGGGAAAGTGAAAGTCACCCATTACAAAGACCTCACTACATTCACCCTTTTCCAAAATCTGCCGACCTATCCTTTCTTCAATCTCCCTGCTGCTATTGTGGAGCCTGTAGTAAAGCTGACGGCTCCATTAGTGTTCCTAATTTCCACCCATACTGACTCATTAGGGAGACCTTCCTCGGCAGTATTAACTTCTGTATCTGTAATACCCTCTCTGATTAGCAGTGCTACACCCTTTCGTCTTCCCCCCATTCTTTTTAAATATTCTAAACCCTGGAACATCCAGCAACCATCCGTTCCCCTGAGAAACTCACGTCTCTGTTATGGCCACAACATCATATCACCTGGAACTGATCCATGCTCTAAGTTCATCACTTTTATTCCTGAAGAAGGGCTAATGCTCGAAACGTCGATTCTCCTGTTCCATGGATGCTGCCTGACCTGTTGTGCTTTTCCAGCAACACATTTCCATCTCTTTATTCCTGATACCCCTTGCATTAAAGCAAACATACTTCAACAGATCCCTTGGTTCTTTCCCAGGAGATTCCTCCCCACTGGCTGCGCTACCTCTCTCTATTGCCTCATCTCCATCAACTCTCACCACCGGTATATAGCTCAGGTTCCCACCTGTGATTCAGATCCACAGAAATGTGGTTAATTGTTAACTTTTCTTGATGGGCAATAGACGTTGAGTCAGTCTGTGACACAAAAACTATGTGAATAAATAAATAGAATCTGCAGGGGTATGGGATATGCAGTCGAACAGTTTCGCAACAGTCGAGTAATGGAGGCAATCGGTTGTGTTACGAAATAGAATTGGGCCATGTCAGTGGACGCAAGAAAACACATTCTGTGTCTTTATGGTCACATGCCGATGTTGAGTAGATGCGAATAAGACGAACAATGGGCATTCTTGACGGTCACCAAGTTGCAGATATATGGAGTTTGATTTCACTGGATGGATTATAGTTTTGGGTGTAAAATGTGCGGGACCACACCAGCTCAGAGAAAACTATTGAGAATGTCAACGAATCCGGGGGGGGGGGGCAAGATGTTCAGCGAATGAGTGGAGAAGGTTCAAAGGAGGAGGAGTTAGGTCTCAAGGATGTGAGGAGCTCGGTAGGAAGGAAAGGAACTCAAGAAAGTTCAGAGTTCAGACCTCAGAAAAGCTGAAACTTTAGAGACAGTTGCAGGGAAAGGAGGGCCATGGGAAAGGCAGCTTCT
This sequence comes from Chiloscyllium plagiosum, assembly GCF_037043375.1. NCBI lineage: Eukaryota > Metazoa > Chordata > Chondrichthyes > Orectolobiformes > Hemiscylliidae > Chiloscyllium > Chiloscyllium plagiosum. Next base: position 64,846,950 of record NW_028270171.1, on the reverse strand, counting down.
CAGCCTGTCTTAATGTAAATAACAAAGGAGCTCCATGAGCTCGTCACAAGATGGAGGAGGTAGAAAACGAAACCATTTCTAAAGAAAGTGAGATTATGAATTAATCTCATAAACAATACATCACTGAATGCATATTGAGAAACCAAATATATTTCAGCTATTGGTTTCCCCACTATCTGTCTTGTTTAAGTATTTAACTAAACTTGTCAGGTGTGATTTCTTTTTCACAAACCCTGCTGACGTTTTTGTTTGTTTCTGCAATTGTTGCGACATGGGGTATAATTTTCTGCTTAATTTAAATCAGCAGGACAGAAAAGATTTATCCAGTGCAATATTCTGTGAAGATTCGAGAGGCCAAAAATTATTTAAAGCAAAAGTTGACATCTTTATGTGTAAGTATAACAGAATATAAACAGCTAACAACTATTTGCAACTTATTCTTCAAATCCATTTTTACTTTCCCCTCTACATTACAGGTCCGATCAAAATCACCGATTAAGACTTACAAAACAAAACTCATTAGCTAAAAACCAAGCAACTTTCGGTTCTTCTCTGTATTCATGTCTAATATTCCTTTTCTTGGGGATTGTGCTTCACGGGTTACTGACCGATAAAGGTGCCTTTAAGAGTTCTGCTTCTCAGGCTGTTTGTACATGCTCCTGGTTTGGCAGTACTCTTCCCAGTTGTTCAATTTTTCTTGGTCTTATACCCCAAAAGCATCGGATTGCCTCATTGGCTATTAACATTGTCAATATACTAAAGTCAAAATTGATTGGAATTTCGTATTTGGTATTTATAAAGTTACGTTGTACTTTATTGAGGCCACTTGGTGTGGTCACTTCCAGCTTTGAACTCTCTAAAATGTATAGTAAACCCACCTCTCCATGACAGAATCTACAACACGCCAGATCACACACACTCCCCTTACTGAGAAGATGACGTGTCCAGTATCGACAACTGACTTCATAGCTGACATCTGCAGGATAAGCAGGCCGAGCCACCCTCAAACAGGGGCCAGACCGGGAAACAGAGTTAATGAATCAAGCCCCTGACCACAAGGGAAAACCGGTCCAATATGGAAAATGTGTTCGAAGAGCAAACACAGATGTGGAGCTATTCTCCTGAGGACCTGTTTGTTCTTCGCTATTTGCTGTAAGATCCTGTCACGTGAAGCATTTACCAAGTGTCAAGGAAGGAACACGAAATGCAGTGATTAGAACGAGCCTTTCAACCACCTGTAAATATTACTGACATACCGCAATGCAATCCAGAACCTTAAAAGTATTGAGGGAATGGCTTGGAGCGGTTTGTTGCCCGTGACGGAACATTTGCAAGTGATCAAGTCTTTAATCAAGAAGCTAACTCAACTTTGTTTAACGTTATGTTTTTGCTATGCTGTTACTGACATGTTCTGGGCAAACTACATGAACTAGCCCAGGGAATACTGTCGCCCATGCAATGAGCGCTGGTCTTCTACTGGAAGGGTCCCAACGAGACCAAGCTATGATCCAAATTACAGGTAAACGTCCAATGTGGCCAGTGACCATCTCCGCTGTGTGCCAATCCTAAGAAGCTTGATTGGTGACATTATACAAGGAGAATCGACGTTTCGGGCTTGAGCCCTTCTTCAGCCCTTCCTAAAGAAGGGCTCATGCCCGAAACGTCGATTCTCCTGCTCCTTGGATGCTGGCTGACCTGATTTGCTTTTCCAGCAACGCATTTTCAGCTCTGATATCCAGCATCTGCAGTCCTCACTTTCTCCTGGTGGCATGATACCCATTGGGAGCAGAAACTAACTCAGTGCCCGTGTAGCGACAGTGCTGATAATTGCCTTCCCCAAGTGAGTCTGGACACGGGGCCAAGTTCGCCGCAGTAGTACACCTTTGGGACTGGGAGCGCGACAGCGAATTCCTCCAGGATGAATTTCAGGCTTTTGCTATAACTAAGGAGATATCGCCACTGGATATTGAACTGCCCTTCTTGTTACCTTGAAACTAACGCGGAATCGACTTTCTTGAATGCTTACTGAAACAAAATCTACAATTCGAAATACAATGAGTCTGAGTATTTGAAGTGGTCTACGATTACGAGCACTTACATGATTTAACTTCCACATGAAAACGTATATCTAATTCCTCGTAGTCCTGACAACTCGAGCGAACAGCACAACAGACACCAGCTCTGCAGGAACCACTAAAGCGGCAGACTAATTACTGCAGCTGTCGCTGTGCTGCTCTTTGCGCTTGCAATGTTACCCGGCATGACTGGAGCGTCGAGTATCTACTGAGTCGCCTTACTGTTCAAGAGTTGTATGTCAATACATTTCTATATATCATGAATGTGTGCGATTATGATTTTCTTTCCAATCCTTGCCCTTTTCGTGATCATCAAAATCCTTGTTAAACTGTGCTGCCTGTGCTTGTGTTCGTTGCGGCTAACCCATGCCTCACTTGCCACCCAGCTTGTCAAGTTTCACTACGATGATGTCTTTACCCACAATGCACAGCACCCAAACTCACACAACGTAGACTTTGAAGGTTAAATGGAACAGAGCCTCCCCCACCAGATAAGCCACCGACTACGTAATTCCTGACCTGTGACGGGCTTTAAAAAGGAACCAATTGTGCGAGAAGTAAAAACTACTTAGCCTACAGACCGCTTGCTACAGATACCATATTTGAATTTAGGCAAAGCATATCTACCCATACTGCTACTAGTACCTCATGTTGGCCACGCTCCTGAACAGACAGTAAAAGATCCTTGACCCAATCCTTCACTGACTAATTGAGCAAGTTACCGAGATGACCTGCGAATTACATTTACTTCCTCACAATGGCACCAGCAGCTACTGAAGCCCCGAAAGCGCACCCTATCTCACCAGCAACACACTCATCAAAATGCCTACGCAAACTGAATGGCACCAGGAAACTTGATATGAATGATCACTGCCCTATGAAACTCTTGCAGCTCGGATGCTAACAACGAGGACCGATTATCTAAACTCGCTGAGATTGTTAACTACCAATACTGCTGGCCGAGCAGCATTGTTTCTTTGAACTGTAACCAAAACTCTATTGTTCCGTATTTAATGTCTATCTCCTGTAATACAATAAGAACTGAATATAACTGAAACTCGGGGAAGAGGGTTTGAAATGAACCAGTGTTTTTTTTCAATTTCACAAGATCCTCGTACGGGATTTTGTATAATTTGCCCATTTTCAGACAGATTGGAAAAGTAAGACGCAAAATGTGTACTGATCACCGTTGACCGTTCCCCTCAATAATACGCACAACATTTCGGATAATATTGAGTTGGACTACCGACCAAGGGAAAACCATTGTGGCCAGATCTCTGGCACAGAGCCTGGCTCCGTGCCTCAGAAAGGGAGGAGGGAGAACAGCCCAACTCTCGTGGTAGGAGACACAATTGTCTGAATAACGGGTAGGAGATTTACAATTCGTGGGTGGGATCCCTGCAGGCATGTTGCCTGAGAGATGCCAGGTTCCGGAATTGCTCTGACAGTAACTACAAGACTCTGAAGTTGGAGAATGAACAGCCTGAAGTCATGGAGCACATTGGCATCACTTTCACCTTTGGCAAAATGGATGTGGATCTAAAATATGATTTCGGGAATTGGATTGTAAAGTATAAAGCAGGTCGACCAGAGTAGTAATTTCAGGATTACGAACAGGTCAAGTGCTAGTTCGGCGAGGAACGGAGAGGGAGTGCTGCTAACCACGTACCTACAGGTCTGGTCTGGTTCAGGATGGAGGGTTTCAAATATGTATATGACTGGGTTACCTCTGGGAAACATGGGACCTAATCACGAAGAATAGGTTGTACTTAACCTGGAGGGGTACCAATATCCTCTGAGGGAGATTTTCTGGACCACTGTGCAAGTGTTTAAACTAGTTTGACAGGGGGATAGGAACTATAGGTATAAATCAGAGGAGGCTGTAGTTGTTCAATGGGCAGAAATAGAATGCAGAAAGACTGTCAGGAAGTATCCGCAGTGGTCAGGGGACAGGGATGCGTTGAGTTGTGCCTGTTTGGATGACAAAAAGAAAATTACGTAAAAAAGGAGAGGGAGTAGCATTGCTAATTACAGAATGCATCACAGCTGCAGAAAAGGAAGTTATTGAGGAGGGTTTGTCTACTGAGTCACCACAGATGAAAGCTAGAAAGATCACAGGAAAGGAGCATTCACATTATTGGGTGTTTTCCACAGACCCTTCAACAGGAGAAGAGGAATAGCAGAACCGTTTGGACAGCAGATCTTGGAAAGGAGTAGGTACAACAGAATCATTGTTAAATGTCACTTCAAATTCACCAATATTAATTGGAACTTCCTTGCTGCATGCGGTTTGGATTGAACCGATTTTGATAGGTGTGTCAAGGAAGGATACCTGATTCAATACGTGGACAAGCTGACTGGGCGGCGGCCATATTGGATTTTGTGGTAGGCAAGGTGCCAAGCTCAGTGAGGGATCTCTTGGTGAATGAGTATTTCGGCGATAGCGAGTAGAAGTGCTAACGTTTAACACAACCTTGAAGAGGTATAGGAGCAAACAGTATGGGAAGGTATTTAATTAGGGGAAGGGAATTATACTGCGCGTAGACAGCAGTAGTGCAGTCAAAACTTGGGCACAACTGCTTCCTGGGAATGCATAGCAGAAGTGTGATGGCTGTTGAAGGAACACTTGTTACAAGCGTTCGATGACTTTGTCCCACAGAGACAGGCAAGGAGTGGAAAGGAGAGGGAACCTTGTATGACAAGGCAGAGGAGTATATAATGAAGTAGAAGTAAGATCACGTAAGATTGAGGGAGGAAAGAACTGTGAAAGCGTCAGAGGATTAAAGGGTCGCTAGGAACGACCTCAAAAATCGAACGAATAGAGCAAGGAATGGGCACGAAAACGCTTTTTGTGGGCAGTATTAGAGAAAACTCAAAGGCGTTCTACTCTTATGTGAGAAATTAGAGAATAATCAGAGTGAGTGTTGGACTGATCAGGGATATTGGATAGAATGTGTGCATGGAGTCTGAAGAGGTATGAGAAGCATTTTAAAAACATTTTTGCTTCCGTATTCACCACAGAAATGGAGCTATTTGATAGTGAGAGCATCTTGGGCCAGGTTATTAGTTTGAACAGATTGATATTAAGAAATTGGATCTGCGGGAAAGTCTGGAAAGCGTCAAGATAGATAAGTCCCCAGGGCCGGAGTAGATATATCCAATGTTAATACTGGAATACTGACGCCAGAAACTGAGCAGAATAACCGAAATCGTGCGTAATTCGCGATGGTAACAGACTAGTAGCTGTGTCTTGAAAATGGAAAGTTAAACAGTTTCCAAAGGTCTGACAGGTCCGTCAGCAGAACCATGACCTGTCCACCTGAAAATTATGCCATAAATGTACGTAGGATCTCTTTAGCTTATTGCAGTCGCGAAGTGCATCATTGCCTGACTTCTCCACATAAACTGGAAAACAAATTAGACTGCTGCTTTTATTGTGAAATATTTCACCAACTCAAATTCAATACCTTTCGCTGCACTGTGCTTTTACAAGTATTATAGCATTAGTGTAGACAAACAACATCTTTGCCACTTCTTGAAAATATGCAACATATATATCTAGAAGATTGAATAAAATATAACCGTGCAATGTTAGTTAGCAGTTTATTAAATCAAAAAAAGGTGTCGCTGGAAAAGCGCAGCTGTTAGACAGCATCCAAAAAGAAGGAGGAACGAAGTTCCGGACATAGGCGCTAAATCAGCAATGCCTACTGAAGGGTAGTTGTGCATTCTCAGCGCCAAGCTCTTTTGACTCTGATATCCAGCATCTGCATTTCTCACATTCGCTGAGCAAATCATGAAAAATTAAAGACCGCATAGACCACAAAATATCACAAAGATAAGATAGACATCTGTTTTTTTTCCTTTCGTTTAGTAAAACTTGCACGTTGTATAATGAAATATTCTACACTTCTGCCTTCTGACTCACAATAACGAACAAATACATTGTATAACCTAAATGCATCAACTTAACACTTTTGTCATCTATCGGATTGAGTAATGTCAAAGCAGGACAACGCTGGCTGGATATAGGCTGATGTGCAAGATTATGCATTTTACAAATGGATGTCCATTCTATGCACTAATGGTCCATGGTCCATTGCATAACAAGAACGTAAAACACTGGACTACACTTTATAAAGGATGGGCTATCGATTACAGATTGGTATATTACTACTTATTTTCTCAGCTACTAAATCACTGCTCCTTTCCAACAGGAGGTTATGATCAAGTCTCCTTCTGAAACATGGATTATGCATTCACCCTACAGTTTTCTTGCCCTGCAGCGTTGTATGGCACTATTCTCCAGCGTGTTGCTTATTTCTATAATTTAAAAGTCCAAAATTGCACCCAACCATTTTCATAGCAACAATGAAATTTAGATGTTAGATAGACCTGGTAAGTGAAGTTATGTTTTAGGGAGGGGACCAGTTTCAGCTGATAAGACCAAGAATATTGTATAACTATGGTGTCCCCTGAGTAGTGTATAACGTGAGGTAACATTGCAAATAAGTGGAATGGAAGTGCACTGTAACTACCAAAGCATATACAGTTCCAGCTATGTAGTGAAACATAGCTGTTGGATGTCAGGGCGCAATAAGACAAGGCAAGCAGTTAAGAGCTGCATTGCTGAATCTGGATTGGCTTACGTATCGCATAGAACATGATAGTATGGTACAGGTCCTTCCGCCGTCGATGTTGTGTCGACCTGCAACATTCATTTGATTCCCCTCTAACCTACATGGTTATCCATATGTATGTCAAATTCACCCTTGAAGTCGGCGAGTTTATGTAGTTGCATCCAGGACGTGCCACGTCCATATTACACTCTGAGTAAAGAAACTTCCCCTGATATCTGTCCTAAATCTATCACCACTCAACTTAAAACTCTGTCCCTCGTGTGAGCCTTTACCATCCGACGAAAAAGGCTCTCATTGTCCAACCTATCTAACCGTCTGATAAAACCATACTTCTCGATTGAGTCACCTCTCAACCTTCGTTTCTCCAACGAAAACAGCCTTAGTTCCCTCAGCCTTTCCTCGTAAGACCTTCCTTTTATACCAGGCAGCATCTTCCTAAATCTCCTCTGAACCCTTTCCAATGCTTCAACATTCTTCTTATGATGCGGTGACCAGAACTGCACGCAGCACTCCAGTTGAGACCATGCCAGCGTCTTCTTCAGCTGAAGCATGACCTCGTGGTCCAAAACGAAATCCCCCACCCAATAAACGTCAACATACCGCAGGTCTTCTTATCAACCCTACCACTCTGTGAGGCAACTTCCAGAGATCTAAGCACCTGGACACCGAGATCTCTCTGTTCATCTACACTGCCAAAAATTTTACCATTAGCTCATTAGTTTGTATTCCTATTACATCTTCCGAAGAGAACTACGGTCCTCTTTTTCCACATTAAGTTCCGTTTCACACTTCTCAGCCCAGCTCTGCATCTTAACTATGTCTCCACATCATTTGGTACTATCCGCAACTCTGCACACCTAAGTATCATTTTAAAATTTACGAACCGATTTTCCTAACCCGACCGCCAGTTCATTCTTTAAAAATGGCAAACAGCAGTGACCCGAAAACAGATCCTTGCGTCGCCCCACGGGTAGCTGAACTCCAGGATGAACATTTTCCATCAACTACCACCTCTGTCATTTTTCAATTCGCTATTTTTTTATCCAAACCGCTGAATCACCTTCACTTTCGAAACTCCATTTCTTGTGCAGTAGCCTGCCGTGTGGAACGTTATCAATCGCCCGACTGAAGTCCATGTACAACACATTAACCGCATTACCTTCATCTGCCAGTGTTGTCACCTTTCCGCAGAACAGAATAAGTTTAGTGTGGCACAACCTAATATTCACAAAACCACGCTGACTGCTCCGAAACAAATCATTCCTTTCCAAATTATTTTAAATCCTGTCTCAATTAACCTTTTCCAACATCTTACCCACAAGTGAAGAAAGGCTCACTGGCCTATAATTACCAGGTTGTCCCAACTCCCGTTCTTAAACAAGGGAAAATCTTTGCTGTCCTCCAGTCATCTGGCACTAATCCTGTTTACAATGATGACACAAACAGCGAAGGCTATGGCTCTGCAATCTCCTCCCTGGCTTCCCAGAAATTCCGAGGACAAATCCCATCCAGACCCAGGGTTTTATCTATTTAACGATCTTCCAAAATTGCTAAAATCTCCCCTTTGTCAATTACAATCTCATCTAATCTTGTAGCCAGTATCTCCGTATTCTCACTAACATTGCCCTTTTCCAATGTGAATACCGACGCAAAGTATTTATTAAGCACTTCCCCATGTCCTCTGCTTCCACACACAATTTCCCACTACCATGTTTGATTGGCCCTTATCTGAATCTAGTCATTCTTTCATTTCAGATATGCCTATGGAAGGCCTTAGTGTTATCTTTGTTCCCATCCGCCAATGCGTTCTCATGAATCCTGCTGGCTCTTCTTAACGTTTTCTTCAGATTATTTCTCGCTAACCTAAACCCTCAAGCCCTGAAGTGCACCTTTACACCTCGTCCTTACACAAACCTGCCTCTTCCTCTTGATGAGAGCTTTAAATTCTTTAGTGAGCCAGAAACCTCTCTCTCGACAATCACCTCCCTGCTGATGAGTACATACTTACCGAGGATCCTCAGTAGCTTTTTCTTGAATGGGTTCCATGTTTCAAGAATGTCCATCCTCTGCGGTTTCCTTACCCATCCTGTACATCGTAAATCTTTCATTTCATTAGTGAGAATACGGAGATTCCGGCTACACGATTAGATGAGATTGTGATTGACAAAGGGGAGGTTTTAGCAATTTTGGAAGATCTGAAAATAGATAAGACCCTGGGTGTGGATGGGATTTGTCCTCGGAATTTCTGGGAAGCCAGGGAGGAGATTGATCGCATCTTAATTGCCTTCCCCGAGTTATACCTCTTTCCCTGCCGCATAGACCTCTCCCTGCCCTTTGCTGTTGTAAACCTATCCGTATTATGGACACTATGCCAAAAGTACTCAACTACCATCAAATCTAACACCTGGCCGGGTTCATTCCAACGTACCAAATCCAACATGGCACCGCCCTTTGTTGGCCTGTCTACATTCTGCATCAGAAACCTTCGTGCAGATTCAACAAAAACTGATCTATCTGAACTATGTCAACTGTCGAATTCCAAGTCAATGTTGGGTAAGTTAATGTCCCACATGCCAACTACCCTGTATCTCTCGCTCCTTCTGAGAATCACCTTTGCTATAACTTCCTCTTTGTCCCAAGAACAATTCGGAGAACTATAAAAAATTATCAACAGAGTTGCCTTTCGTTTCCTGTTTCTAACGGCAGCACAAATTACCACAGTGAATGTCTCCTGAAACATTATCTCATACTCTGTAATATTACCCTTGATTAACAATGCAACACCCCCGCCTCGTTTATCATTTTCTCTATTCTAGCTGAAACATCTCAATGCCAGAACCTACAATAAATCATCCGTGACTCTCCTCCGGTCATATTTCATGAAATGGCCACAACATCGAAATCCCAGGTACGAATCCACATTACAGGTTCATCACCTTACTCGGTATGTTCCTGGTGTTGAAGTACACACATTTCAAACCAATATTCGGATTGACGGTGTGCTCTTGCGACCTTTTAAATCTATTCCTGGTCTCACTATCCTCAACTTCCTGTACACTGGAACTACAACTCAGGTTCCCATTTCGTTGGTTTTTAGTTTCAACCCACTCGAATTGTATTAGCAAATTTCTCTCCCCCCCGTTGAAGGCCTTCCTGTTTGTTGAGGTACCACCTTTCCCAGAAAGCCCTATAATTATAGAAGAATCCAAAATCCTCTCTCCTACACCATCCCTGCAGCCACGTGTTCAGATCAGCTCTCTCTCCCTGTTCCTAGTTTCACAACACGGGCAACAAAGCACAAGTAACATCTCTGTTTGTTCCAGCTGTCAGCTTCCAGGTTATCTCCCTAAAATTATGCCTTAGATCCACAGAATTCTTCCTACCTATGTCATTGAGTCCTATGAGGCCCACGACTTGGGGCTCCTCTTCCTCCCCTCAAGGATTCGGAAAACACGATCAGAGACAACACGAACCTGACACCTGGGAGACAACATATCAATTGTGAGTCTCTCTTGTTTCCACAAAGCCTCCTATCTGCCCCACTAACAATGGAATTCCCAATAAAGCTGTGCTTCTCTTCTCCCTTCTTTTCTGAGCATTTGAGACAGACTCGCACCAATGTGTCCCAGTGCCTATCCCTCAACCGTGTCCAAAACGGTATATTTGTTGTTCAGGTGAACCACAACAGGTAATTTCTGCACTTCCTGCTGTTTCCATTTCATAACACTGAAGTGAACCAACTGCTTATGTCATGCGGCTGAGGATTAACTATTTCCATGTAACTCCTCTCAATGACACCACCGCCTCCTGAATGCTCCAATATTCTTCCAGTTCCAGCTTCAGTCCCCTCACACAGATCTCGAGGAGCTAGGGTTGGGTGCACTTCCCACAAATGAAGTCATTGGAGCTATTGTATGGGGGTTATTGGTCACTTCGGTGTAAGTCCGAATATGCAAAGCATATTGGTTCAGTACCATGGGAGGGATCAATCCATTGGCAGTGAACAGGGTTGTCTTGTCTGGAACAAGCCTAATGAACATGAGATGTATGACAAGCGATGTGCCACAAGGATAAGAGTTGGTTCATTGCTTTTCTTTATTCATATAAATCATTTGGTTGTGAGTGAAAGAAATATGATCAGTAAGGCGGAAGATTACACTAAATTTGATGTTGTAGTGGGCAGGCAAGGGGATCTTACAGAGTGTGAAATGGCAAAATTGATCAGATGAGCCAATGGACCGAGGATTAGCAGTTATGATTTAATTCATACACATACGACGTATTGCACTTTGGTAAGCGAAACAGGGACAGGGCTTAAAAATTAATGATAGGAAATGGAAAACATCTTTGGAAAAGAAATATCGGGGTGTAACTGCGTAGCTCCCTGAAAATGGAGTCAGCAGGAGAAAGGGTGGTAATGTATGCTTTTGTGAATCTTGCCTTCCTTTGTCATTGTATTGCATGTTGTGGCTGCACAGGAGATTGGGAAGGCCTCTTTTAGAACATTGTTTCTCATAATATGATGAACTTGAAATGATTTGGAAAAAAAAATAACCGAATGCACATTGTTTGGATGTTAAGGTTTGAGTTTTGGGTTGAGGCAGAATAGGCTTGTTTTTTTCATCTGGTGTAACAGAGGCTGAAGATTGACCATAGACATTTTCTAAATTCATGAGGAGCATTGATAGGTTGAACATCCGATGTATTTTGCCAGGATAGGGAGTCCAAAACTAAAAGGCAGATTTTAAGGTGAGAAGGGAAAGACTCAACTGCAGGCAATGGATGCGCTGGGTGGCGTACAGACGAAGCGAGGTCACAGAGGGAGATTGAGACACAGGGATAATTATTACACTGAAAAGGCACCTGGTCATGGACCATGATTTCAAAGTACAAATGATTTTGTCCGGAGCAAAAGCTGACAAAACACACGAGATCAGTTTGGAAAACTTTGTCGGCTGGGCGAGTGGGAACAAGTGTTCTTTTTCAAAGATGTACAATTATGATACCATAACTGATGACTCTCTGTATTTGAAGCATGTAAGAGATCCAAAGATTTTTTCTTTTGTTTTGTCGTGTGTGAGGCGAGTTTAACATCTACTAAAAGGTAAGTGATGCGCTGAATTACTTAAAATGTCCTAACTATTTACTAAATTTCTGGTTTTCCTCGCTTATGGAGAATTCCAGGCATTTCCCAGCAGAAACTAATTGCCCAGCGAAACACTGAAATACCTGTGCAATTCCTTCAGGAACTTCCGAACTTCCACAGGACGCACATGCATAAATCCCATCTGTGCTTCTAGGAATTCCAGGTCATCAGTTTAGTTGGAACATACCTACGTTTGAGACCCTACCTTGTTGTGAAACAGTTGAAAGTCTATCCAATGATTTGAATCAGTTCTAAGACTAATCAGAATTCATGACTGATGAGAATTACGCAAATTTCAGGAAGTAGAAAAGGACGCAAGACTACAGAGTACCACAAACAAACTACTACCATGCTGAGTCCCCTCAGAGCTCTTTCCATGAATTCCATCCATTGCTGATGAAGGGCCTTTCCCCTAAACATCGACTTTCCTGCTCCTCGGATGATGCCTGACTTGCAGTGCTTTTCCAGCACCACTCTAATCTTGACTCTGATCTCCAGCATTTGCAGTCCTCACTTTCTTCACATGATAATTGCCCCAAAATGTTAGAGATGGCAAGTTATATTCAGCGCAATTAACATTATTCATAACGACAGTGCCCAGTTAAACATAATTTCACTGTGATTAACGTGGTTGATATTTCCCTGCTGACTTTCCACACGGACGAATCGAAATCGCTTCCATTGTATTATGTGTGAACAAGTAAAAATCACTCACAAAAAGGTCTAGTTACGAAAATTAATATTGGTTATGAAGATGAACAATTGAAGTCATTAACGTTCAGTGTGAGTTTTTTTTCCTATCCAGAATAACTAAAATAATGACAAAATGCCTCATTTCAGGAGGGAAATTTTCATCAATGATGCAGAGATTACTTCCAACAATTCCGAAAGAATTCCAGAATAGTGTAAATTAATTAGGCTTCAATTTAAATTTAGCAAACTGCTAATGCTGTGCCATCTCTTTGAGGGCAGTCACCCGTTTGCTGACCAGAACGTTTATGTTGTTGTCATTGTCATGCTACCTCTCCATTTTCCCAAATCATGTTTCCAGAGTATGAAGGGTCTGGCATAACTATTTCATGTTCCTTTCAAAGTCAATCCGGTAATTGTGCTCTCAGATCCGACAATACGTTTTGAATGCTGTAACATTTCGAACAATCGTTACTTGGACAACAATAATTTAGTTAAAGTGAATACTAATGTTTCGGTGACATTGTATACCTTAGACGTGAATATACTTGGGATCGATGAGATTTGTTTTTATCTCGAATTAAAAATTGCTACTTTCTTGTTTCTTCTTTGGATTGACTGCCTACTAATATTAATGAAGTTCAAAAACTTCGACAGATAACGTGATTGGCATTTTTCACTCCTTTTGTTCAAGAATGTCTCCATTCCTTTCTCAAGATTCTTCATCTATACTGTGTTTATGTTATCATATTAAAGCATGTTGTGAAATGGTTTGTCCTGTTGATCTGAAATGAGAGGCAGAGGTGCAGAACGAACTTCTGAATTCAACTTAAGTAAACAATTTGTGTGGCTTTGAGTTCTTAAACCTGGAATAATGGAAGCAGCCTGATGATGGTGAGCTCTCGCAGACTGGACACCTAAGCTGCAGAAACTTTTGGGCCTGAAATAGTTGGAAGCATCAGTGAATGTCTCTTAGGTGTTATTTTGACTGAAACGTTTCTTGCTATTTCTTTCCTCCTGGATTGGAGAACTGCACGTAAGATTTTGTTTCTGAATGTGTCTTTTTGCCAGGGAGGTATTTGTGGAACGTTACCATACTGCAACAGTTAATTAGGAATAGGTACTTTAGCTATTATTCCTTTAAGAGTTCCAATGGGAAAGTTATTTTAAATTCATTTTTCTTTCCTTTGTGTGTTAAAAGTAGAGTATACAACAGTTCTGTTCTGCTTAACAAAGAGTTATTTGACCAGTGGCATTACGGATGGAAAACCGCACTTCCCACTTACCTTTAAAATAAGAAACCAGAGGATCCAGTCAAGCTTCTTAAAATATTCCGGGCGGATCTGGTTTTGTCCATTTGTTGCAAGTTTCCATGCTCGTGCGCTTTAATGTCGTAATATTCTCTTAATTCATATTTCCAATGGTTGTTACACCGCAGAAAGGTCTCTACCATATTTTGACGCATGTTAATATTAGTTTTTTTGAATTTCCATTTCTCTGACGATGTTTCTCTTCTTTGTCTCTGTGGCTTTCTTAGAAATAACCTCTGCTCAGTCAGAGCGATTGCCTTTCCAGCGTGTTCTGGCAATTGTAGTGAATCAATTTTTCTGAATACTGATAAACATGAACATGGGGGTGGTAGGGCTACTTGAAGTTTGTTCAATAAAGTCATGATTATGATTACAGTGTAGATTTACTGATGATTTTCTAATTTGCCTTCATACAAGTTCTTCAAAATGCATAACTAGCAAGCAATACGGAAACATTAATCATGGCAACTTTGCCTTAGGAGTTTTATTGAATAAGATCAAATGCAAGCCACTGTAATTCAAATTAATGTAATTGAAATGTTTCAGATCTGAGCACCTGTGGATATTTCACAGATTCCTTACAGTGTAGAAATATGAAGGCTAAAATGAAGGCTAAAACGTGCAAGTAATGCGAACTATCGAACAGCATTGCAGAACACGTAACTCGATTAAAATGCAGCATCATTCGAGTGACACAGTAGCTCAATGGTCAGCACTGCTGCCTCAGTATTCCTGGTACGCCCGGATTCGATTGTAGATTCGGGGGACTGTCTGTGTGGCGTTTCATAATTCTTCCCTTGTCTGCTTGGGTTTCCTCCACGTGTTTCTGTTTCTTCCCACAGTCCCATGATGTAGAGTTCAGTTAAATTCGCAAAGCTAATTGTGTTCAGGGATCTGAAATGCTAGGTGCATTAGTCAGGAGAAAAGTAGATCAACAGTAATAGGACAAATTCAAAAATCACACTACATCAGGTTTTATCCAACACATTTAATTGGAAGCATTAGCTTTCAGAGCACTGCTCCTCCATCCGGTGATAGTGCAGTGGTAGGGGAATTGAACTGGCTGGGGCCCTCTTCGAAGAGTATGTGTGGACTTGCTGTGAAAAATACCATATTTCTACACTGTAAGGAATCTGTGAAATATCCACAGGTGCTCAGATCTGAAACACCAATACAATGCACATTTATTTTGCAAAGCGATTTCAAAATAGAATTGTGTTGTCAAAAGTGGACA
Organism: Chiloscyllium plagiosum; assembly: GCF_037043375.1. Lineage (NCBI taxonomy): Eukaryota > Metazoa > Chordata > Chondrichthyes > Orectolobiformes > Hemiscylliidae > Chiloscyllium > Chiloscyllium plagiosum. The sequence goes on along the minus strand of NW_028270171.1, from coordinate 64,831,855 downwards.
TACAAAAATATTCGATTTGACAACCACGTTTCAAAAAGCGATGCATAACAAAGCTAATGTACACAAGCCAAACTGAAGCGACACCGTTCATAACAATCCAACGATATCCATGTATATTAAGTAAACTTTTTTTCTGGCCGAACGGGGTTGAAAGACCAAGCAGGATATTGATTCGTGTTGGCCTTAAATATTCAATAAGTTGTTTTCATGGACTTGTGACAGGTTAAAACATTTGCTGATGGCCTGGAGAACGGGAAGTTGGCAAGAAAATGTCGATTGCAGGCTTCGTTTAAAATTAGTAAGGCACCCTTTGATCTCTTTCAGTATGCCAGTCTTTCAAGAGAATTTGGGTAAATGTTGTTTGGGTGCTCGTGACACCTTCCAAAACTCATTAGATATATGAATGTTTAATGTATGCAAATTGAATAAAACCAATAACAGCCTGTCAGGGGTGTCATTGAAAGAAAAGATCAGCACAAATCAAATTTTTTGAGTAGCGTGACAAAGTTGTTCAGATAACATGGAGGAGGCATGTAGATTCTGCATCGCATGCTGGATACCTGTATTTTAATTCTTCTTCAATGAAACTGAATTATATCGGACATTCCAGGATGTCAAACCCATAAACATTGAAATCAGAACTCACGTTTACAATCTCTGTAGAATCATAGAATACTTAATACAAGAGAGGGATGTCGGGCCTTCATGACTCTACTGATGAAACTACACCACATACAAAAATATCAGAGCTCAGCATTAGACCAGTAGTCGTGAACGTATTATATCAAAAGCGCATTGAAAACTTAATTTAAAGGTTAGTAAGTTATCCACCTCAAATATCCTCCTGGACATTGCAACTCAGGCACTCTACCCCTGAGCTCACAACACATGAGTTAGATAGAAAATAATTAAATCTCCTCTTCATAAGCCTCCACCTTACAATTATGGCACAGTTACTGACCTTCAACTGGCTGCCTCTAATTTGCAAGGTTATCCATGTTTTTATTCTTAACAAAAAGAAAAAGCATCGGCCAATCTCCTGTGTGCTGGAACCTTGCCTGCCGTTCAAGAGGATGGGAAGACATCTGCTGATGCCCCAGATATTTCTTCTCTTGACTCTCGCAGTAACCTGGCATAGATCCCATCTGGCCATGGGGTCCTCTCTATCTCAATGCAATTTTGGTTTCCTATTACTTTCTCCTTCTGTCTACTGACGTTCTCTGGATTTTGCACTCATGCATTCCTTGTCCTCGACATTAGTCATATTATTATCCTGTGTGAAAACCGATACTACGTACTCATAAGGATCTCTTCCACTTCCTGTGGCTCCGTGCATGACTTCTCTCCTTTGTCCTTGAGTTGGCCTACTCTTTCCCTTCCCACACTCTTTCTTGTAATGCATGCTTAAAAGGTCTTGCGGTTACACATGGCACTGTGCATTAAAGACATTTTCTGTCCATTTTCAGCCTAGCTGATTCCTCATTTAACTTTCTTACTCATATCTGTATATTCATCACGGGTTTCCTCACTTTGCGGCCGCCCGGATCTATTGTACACTTTAATTTTCATTTCGACGAAGCTTCAAATATCTCTTGTCATCCATGATTCATCAATCCTGACATTCTTATTGTTTAGTTATGCAGGTAAGTCTATTCCCTTTTCGTTCGTTAGTTAGTCTTCTAAAGGCTCACCTAGCATCTGTCCATTCGCCCTCAAGGTACTGGTTTAAATGAAAATTCCCAAATTCTTGTCTAATTTGCATGCGATTGACCCTTTCATTCAGCACCCTCACCAAATGCCTCCAGGCTTTCGTGAACATCAGGATATGTCGCAAGCTATCGTTGGGAAGCCCAAAATGCTCTCCTACTGAGACATTGATCATCTTCCCGCATATTCAGTCCAGTTTAAAGTTCTCTGTGCTGAAAACAACTGATATAGATGTATCTCCACCTTGTTTGAGCTGTCAATAGCGCACTATGGCAAAAGCAAGGCATCACATAACCTTCCATAGCTATTTCAATTTATTCAATTTCGACATCAGTCTGCAATTCCTGTTCTTTGCACTTCATTGTTATATTGAAAAAAAAACGAATTGTGTCACTTTCTTTCCTGCAGAACGAAACCACTACAGAGCAAAATGCAAAAATAAAAAACTACTCTGGAATAATCTTGAAAAGTGTAACTATTTGCGAAAAGGACTGCTTACTGCTCAGTTTCTTTCGCTGTTGCGGTTTGTGATGACGCTGCAATACGAGGCATGGAGAATGTTTTATTGTTACAGCATGAGAAAGATCTGGACACGAAGGCGATCAAAAGATAATCCAGTTGCCATGAATGCTCGCAGCTCAAGAAACTGTTGCAGTTGACATCTCGTTTAAAAGGTGGATTGAGATTCAGATTGATGTGGTATTGATAAATTCAACTAGTTACAGTAAAATAGCGTCTCGTCCTGGCGCCATTTTGGAATACAGAACGAGTAACTGAATAACCTGATGAAATTGTACATGATGAATAATATAATGATAAATTGATATTTCGGAGGTATTAAACAACTTCAAACTTTTATCTTTCTCTCGTTGTATACTTAAAAGAGAAAAGTACAGTTCATTCAGTCTAAACGTTTTGAGACACCAATCAATTGGAAGCACTTCTATGAGTCAGAATTAACTGGACTTGGAGAGGCAGAGATTAAGCAAGGCCATTCAGACTGGTTTTGGGATTTGAGTTCATATATGGCCAACTTGATGGCATTTTTGGAAGTGGCAATCTCGGGCTGCAGATGAGGTCTGTGTATTTGACGTACATGACGTGGCATCAAACACGCTTTTAATAATGTTCCAAATAGGGTGTTGGCAGAGAAGCTCTTTGCCATGAAATCAAAGCATTTTTTTCAAATTAGACCAAGATCTAGCTGAGTGGTACAAGACACAAGACAGTGGCTCAAGTCGTCCCACAAAATTGGAATTATTTGTCCAATTGGTTTCGGCAGAGAATACTTTTGGAATACTTTGTTAAACTGACAATTTCAGGAAAATATAGACGGCTTGTGCATGTGAGCTACAGAATGGAAAATATAATTTGATCCAGATAAATGAAACGTTGTGCACTAGGACAGGGCAAAACAGCAGATGGACGATACAATCAACAGTTGATTCTTGAAGCAAATCGGAACATAGAAATCTACATTTTCATTCACACCTGTCAATTACGCTATCAGATGAAGAAGCTAAAGTGATGCAGAACGCTAATGGGATATAAACAATCAGGAGAGAGTAATTGGCTGACGAATATCAAATGCAACCAGAGAATTTATGCTAGAATTGCATAAAGCAGGACGTTGTCTCCTGTTCTGGAAGCAGTATTAAATGAAGCATTTATTTGCAGTGGAAAGTGTAATTGAGAGATTTTGTCGCATTTTGCCAGGACTTGACAGTCCAACTTTTGAGGATAGAATCATTAGTGTTATTTATCGTGGATTAGAGGAGACTGATGGAGTCGTGATTGAGATGCATAAAAGTATGTGTAGCACAGACACTGCAAAAAGGAACGAACTTTTCCTCTGACTGAAGTGGTCAATTATTTTATTGGCGGAGACAGGAGGATTAGAAGTCATGTCAGGAAAGTTTCTTTCGCCTAGCAACGAGTAGGGATCTGGAAATCATTGCCAATAGGTGCAGGAATCATAAATATTCTTAGGCTTAAGTATACCCTTTGTTTTGTGAAATAAAAGCAGTGTATCAAGTGCTGGACATGAGAGTAAAATAGATGTTGTTGTTTTTGACCGGTAGTGATGCAATGGGTTGAACGGCATTCTTGTGAGTTGCACGCTTAGCGCAGATTGGACTCTCCATCTGTGTTTCCTTTTTACCTCACAAGCTTATGTTTAACTCTGGAGACTTTGCTGCCTCCATACAAATTACTTTGAAACAGTTTCTTCATCTTTCAACTCATATTCCACATTGATAACCACATAGTCTTATACATGCATTCTGCACTTATCTCAGGACTGGAACAAACTTGCAACCTGATAAACGAGACAAGATCAACACAAATGATGAAAGTGCATACTTATAAAAGCTTATGCAAGTATGGATTTAAATCAGGACATTGGAAGGTCCTGATGATGTTGTAAACATGATCTCAGTAAATCAGTATGGAATGTTCAAAGCCAGCTCATGACGAATGCACCAGCTTCTAACTACACCTCTTCAAAACCAAGACAATATTTCTGAAGTGCTGAAATAAACACTGCAATATTCACAGAAACACAATGATAGTGAAAGCAATCAGTTTTAAATCGGACGTTTGTGGCAGCAGTCAACCCCTGAGAATGAAACTCAGCCGCACATGGGCTCAAGTGGAGCATGTGGCCTGACTCACACAGCTTGTCACTGTCGTTCTCCAGAGAAGGAGAAAATGGCAAGGACTCCAGCGATGATGTGGGGTGGCAGTGACTGGACGATAAGTGAGAGAAACGTCTCTTGAAAGAGCAGTATGATTTGTCGACACTGTTCCAGTAATATCATTTTTATATCAATTAATTCTTTTTTTTTACAATTTACGCAAAATACTTTGATTTTCTGCAATCGAAGGTAGCGCCACAGCGTAGCGGCATTATTGTGTTTTCAATATACCTAGGTGCCACTGACACTATAACATAAATCTTAATCGATATCGAGATACCAATGACCAACTTCAAATGAAGTTCTGAGGTTCATTGAGAAAGAAACAAAGCTGCTTTAAGGATGCAGAACGCATTTGTGTTCAACGGGAACTACCACACTGAATAAATATAAATAAATGCAAGTTAATGTACAGTTTCAAAATAATGTGCAACCAATTTCCCCGTGAGCTATGATCACATGGTTGAAGAATAGTGAGTGTTGATAACTTGATAAGACGTGATGGTGTTTGTGGCCGAACTGCAAATTTCTCGTCAGTAATAGGATGTGCTAAATCTACTGTTAGCCTTGACAATAATGTGTGTGCTGCTGCCATTTTCATCTTTGAAACCATTGATTTTATTTTTCCTTTGCATTGCAGAAGCAAATCTAATTTCTATCATTCTGACGATTCTTGGATTGCACTTCACACGCGAATTTGGTGCCGTGAAAAATAAATTATATTCATTGAAAAAAGAAACAAAATTTCGCTATGTTTTCCTGGTTGTGTCAATTCACATGTTTTAGTTTAAAAATAAACAAATGAGCTAATTATCTCCTGGGAGATTGCCATTATGCATAAGTGTGACAGTCATTCATTTGCATATCAGAATGGCTAAAGTGTTCCTCATGAAAAATGCACGGGACACCAAAAGGTCTGATCTTTGCCATTTACTACCCTGTCATTGCAGCTATCGGGTTTCCAGGTAAGGGATTCAGTTCTGTTTAATGGAGTAATTGTGAGACAGATCAGTGCTAAAAGTGTCTTTACGTCAATGGCATTAATTCTTGCGAGTTGACTATAGTGTAATATTCCCCATTTTTCTTTTCAGAATGTCTCGTTGTAAAGACAAATCTCAATCTCTTTGAACAAAATTTATTTTTTGAATTTAAGAATAAATGTTAACACCTCAACAAACAGATCTGCAATTTTGGCACAGATTCACTTCTTTGAAAGTGCCATTGAGAAGTTACAATGTCTTTGATTCTCCATTGTATCCGAAGCACGTACTTGCTCCATACATTTAACATCATTTTTGATGCAGTGAACATTTTTTCGTTCCGAATAACACAACACGTTAAGGATGCTTTCTCTCCGCAGAGATTACGATGCTGGGAACAAAACGGAGACATGGATTTCACAGGGGGAGGCTTGGTTGCTGGAGATTCCAGGGTTTCGTTATTTTATGAATAACAGTAATGGTGTAAGAGAGAAGGGGGATTAACATTTTTAATTGGAGATTGCATCACAACTGCAGAAAAGAATTGCAAAGGAAGGTTTGTCTACTGACTCTGTAAGTGTGGAAATCATTAAAAAGAAAGTAGCAGTCAATTTATTTTGCGTTTTATATAGGACGTTCCAACACCCCGGCCCCATTTTCAGCAGAATCATGAAACAATAGATTAGGCAGAAGATCTTCCAAAGGGGTAAAAACAACAGATTTGTTATTATGAGTGATCTTCAGTTCCCCAATATTCATGAGAGCCTCCTTAACGCAAATTGTCTGGATTCTGTCATTTGTGTTACGTGTATCCAGGAAGTACTTCTGACTCAATACGTAGTTTTGCGCACGGTGGAAAGGGGTGTGGTGTGTGGTAATATTAGGTTTGGTCCTGGACAACGAGCTGAAAATGTGTTGCTGGAAAAGCGCAGCAGGTCACTCAGAATCCAGGGAACAGGATAATCGACGTTTCGGACATAAGCACTTCTTCAGGAATGAGGAAAGTTTGTCCAGCAGGCTAAGATAAAAGGTAGGGAGGAGGGACTGGCGGGGGGGGGGGCGTCGGAAATGTGATAGGTGGAAAGAGGTCAAGGTGAGGGTCATAGGTCAGACTGGGTTGGGGGCGGAGAGGTCAGGAAGAAGATTGCAGGTTAGGAAGGCGGTGCTGAATTCGATGGATTTGACTGAGACAAGGTGGGGGAGGGGAAATGAGGAAACTGGTGAAATCCGAGTTCATCCCTTGTGGTTGGAGTTTTCCTAGGCGGAAGGTGAGGCGCTCCTCCTCCAACCGTCGTGTTGTTGTGTTTTGGCGATGGAGGAGTCCAAAGACCTGCATATCCTTGTTGTGTGGGAGGGGGAGTTGAAGTGTTGAGCCACAGGGTGGTTGGGTTGGTTGGTCCGGGTATCCCAGAGATGTTCTGTGAAACGCTCTGCAAGTAGCCGGCCTGTCTCCCCAATATAGAGGAGGCCACATTGGGTTCAGAGGATGCAATAGATGATGTGTGTGGAGGTGCAGGTGAATCTGTGGCGGATATGAATGTTTCCTTTGGGGCCTTGGAGAGAGCTGACGGGGAAGGTGTGGCCGCAAGTCTTGCACCTCCTGCGGTTGCAGGGGAAGGTGCCGGGAGTGGAGGTTGGGTTGGTGGGGGTGTGGACCTGACGAGGGAGTCACGGAGGGAGTGGTCTTTACGGAATGCTGATAGCGGAGGGGAGGGAAATATATCCTTGGTGGTGGGGTCCGTTTGGAGGTGGCGGAAAAGATGGCGGATGATGCGCTGTACATGGAGGTTCGTGGGGTGGTAGGTGAGGACCAGTGGGGTTCTGTCCTGGTGGCGGTTGGATGGGCGGGGTTCAAGGGCGGAGGATCGGGAAGTGGAAGAGATGTGGTGGAGGGCATCGCCGACCACGTCGGAGGGGGGAAATTGCGGTCCTTGAAGAAGGAGGCCATCTGGGTTGTACGTTTTTGGAACTGGTCCTCGTGGAAGCAGATGCGGCGGAGTCGAAGGAAATGGGAGAATGGGATGGCGTTTTTACAGGGGGCAGGGTGGGAGGAGGTGTCGTCCAGGTAGCTGTGGGAGTCGGTCGGTTTGTAGTAGATGTCCGTGTTGATTCGTTCGTCTGACATAGAAATAGAAAGGTCGAGCAATTGGAGGGAGGAATCTGAGACTGTCCAGGTGAATTTGAGGTCGGGGTGGAAGGTGTTGGTGAAGTGGATGAACTGTTCAACCTCCTCGTGGGAGCACCAGGCGGCGCCGATACAGTCATCGATGTAGCGGTGGAAAAGGTGGGGGGTGGGGCCAGTGTATTTGCGGAAGATGAACTGTTTCACATATCGTACGAAGAGGCAGGCATAGCTGGGGACAATGCGGGTGTCCATGGCTACTCCTTTCGTTTGGAGGAAGTGGGAGGATTGGAAAGAGAAGTTGTTCAGGGTGAGGACCAGTGCAGTCAGTCGAAGGAGGGTATCAGTGGAAGGGTACTGGTCGGTACGGCGGGAAAGGAAGAAGCGGAGGGCTTTGAGTCCTTCGTGATGGGGGATGGAGGTGTACAGGGACTAGATGTCCATGGTGAAAATAAGGCGTTATTTTCGCAGATCTCCGACTGCATGCCTAACACCGCCCACACGCCCATATCCGTCACCACGTCTAACCCCGCCCTTTCGCCTATCGTCATCAGCACGGGCAACCCCGCCCCCACGTCGAACTCCGTCTGCGCCTCCAGGCCTAACCCCGCCCGCACACCTGGCTCCAGCCACACACCAGGTCCGAGCTCCCAGCCCTGCCGTGTTTTCACTATCCCTCCAGACCTACCCCTCTCTGAGGATGAAAGATCAGTCCTCAGCAGAGGCCTCACCTTCATTCCCCTACGCTCTCGGATTAATGAGTTTAACACACAGCGTGACATCGAACAATTCTTCCGCCGCCTTCGACTCCGCGCCTACTTCTTCAACCAGGATTCCTGCTCACCCTCTGACGACCCCTTCTCACGCCTCCAACAAACCCCATCCACCTGGACACCCCGTACTGGCCTCCTACCTGCCCTCGACCTCTTCATAGCCAACTGCTGCCGCGATATTAACCGCCACCTGAACTCCCCCACCCCTCTCAACCTCTCCAAACTCTTACCCTGGAACGCGGAGCCCTCCACTCCCTCCGTTGCAACCTGAACCTCACTGTCAAACCAGCAGACAAAGGAGGCGCCGTAGTAGTTTGGCGCACCGACGTTTACACTGCTGAGGCCAAACGCCAGCTCGCAGATACCTCCTCCTACTGCCCCTTGACCATGACCCCACCCCCCACCACCAAACCATCATCTCCCAGACCATCCATAACCTCATCACCTCGGGGGATCTCCCATCCACCGCCTGCAACCTCATAGTCCCACAACCCCGCACGGCCCGCTTCTACGTCCTGCCCAAAATCCACAAACCTGACTGCCACGGCCGACCCATTGTCTCCACCTGCTCCTGCCCCACTGAACTCATCTCCGCATCCCCTGACACCGGCCTGTCCCCCTTAGTCCAAGAACTACCCACCTACGTTCGGGACACCACCCATGCCCTCCACCTGCTCCAGGATTTTCGCTTTCCCGGTCCCCAACGCCTTATTTTCACCATGGACATCCAGTCCCTGTACATCTCCATTCCCCCATCACGAAGGACTCAAAGCCCTCCGCTTCTTCCTTTCCCGCCGTACCGACCAGTACCCTTCCACTGATACCCTCCTTCGACTGACTGCACTGGTCCTCACCCTGAACAACTTCTCTTTCCAATCCTCCCACTTCCTCCAAACGAAAGGAGTAGCCATGGGCACCCGCATGGGCCCCTGCTATGCCTGCCTCTTCGTAGGATATGTGGAACAGTCCATTTTCCGCAACTACACTGGCCCCACCCCCCACCTTTTCCTCCGCTACATCGATGACTGTATCGGCGCCGCCTCGTGCTCAGACGAGGAGGTTGAACAATTCATCCACTTCACCAACACCTTCCACCCCCACCTCAAATTCAACTGGACAGTCTCAGATTCCTCCCTCCAATTGCTCGACCTTGCTATTTCTATGTCAGACGAACGAATCAACACGGACATCTACTACAAACCGACCGACTCCCACAGCTACCCGGACTACACCTCCTCCCACCCTGCCCCCTGTCAAAACGCCATTCCATTCTCGCAATTCCTTCGACTCCGCCGCATCTGGTCCCAGGAGGACCAGTTCCAACAACGTACAACCCAGATGGCCTCCTTCTTCAAGGACCGCAATTTCCCCCCCGACGTGGTCGACGATGCCCTCCTCCACATCTCTTCCACTTCCCGCTCCTCCGCCCTTGAGCCCCGCCCCTCCAACCGCCACCAGCACAGAACCCCACTGGTCCTCACCTACCACCCCACCAATCTCCATGTACAGCGCATCATCCGCCATCTTTTCCGCCACCTCCAAACGGACCCCACCACCAAGGATATATTTCCCTCCTCTCCCCTATCAGCATTCCGTAAAGACCACTCCCTTCGTGACTCCGTCGTCCGGTCCACAACCCCCACCAACCCAACCTCCACTCCCGGCACCTTCCCCTGCAACCGCAGGAGATGCAAGACTTGCGCCCACACCTCCTCCTTCCCCTCCCTCCAAGGCCCCAAAGGAAACTTCCATATCCGCCACAGATTCACCTGCACCTCCACACACATCATCTATTGCATCCTCTGCACCCGATGTGGCCTCCTCTATATTGGGAAACTTGCAGAGCGTTTCAGAGAACACCTCTGGGACACCCGGACCAACCAACCCAACCACCCTGTGGCTCAACACTTCAACTCGCCCTCCTTCTCCACCAAGGATATGCAGGACTTTGGACTCCTCCATCGCCAAAATACAGCAACACGACGGTTGGAGGGAGAGCGCCTCATCTTCCGCCTAGGAACCCTCGAACACAAGGGATGAACTCGGATTTCACCAGTTTCCTCATTTCCCCTCCCCCGACCGTGTCTCAGTCAAATGCATCGAATTCAGCACCGCCTTACTAACCTGCAATCTTCTTCCTGACCTCTCCGCCTCCACCCCAGTCTGACCTATCACCCTCACCTTGACCTCTTTCCACCTATCACATTTCCGACGCCCCTTCCCAAGTCCCTCCTCCCTACCTTTTATCTTAGCCTGCTGGACAAACTTTCCTCATTCCTGAAGAAGGGCTTATGCCCGAAACGTCGATTCTCCTGTTCCCTGGATTCTGTCTGACCTGCTGCGCTTTTCCAGCAACACATTTTCATCTCTGATCGCCATCATCTGCAGTCCTCACTTTCTACTACTGGACAACGGACCAAGCTAGGTGTTAGATCTCACAGTTGGAAATAATTTGATGAGAGTAACCGCAACTGCCTCGCATTTACCACAACCATGGAGGGAGATAGGTTCCGACATTACATGAAAGCATTTAATTGGGGAGGGAAAATTCCATTGCTATTTGACCATGGTTGTGGATAATTATTTGGGAACAATTGTTCTGTTGGAAATGCACAAAAGAAGTGTGGAGGCTGTTGTGGAATATTTGTTGCGAGCGTTGAATACATTTGTCCCACTGAGACAGGCAAGGAATGGTAAAACGAAGGAACCTTGGACGACAAGAGCACAGGAACTTCTTTACAAAAGAAAGAAGGAAGTGTACTTAAGGTCGAGAAAGGCAGAATCTGACACAAATTTAGACGATCATGAGGTAGACAGGAATGAGCTCTAAAATTGACTGAGAAGAGCAAGGACAGGGCACGAAAAAGGATGATTAAGGATGATTAAGGAAAACCGAAAGGCGTTCTCCATGAACGTGCGGAGTAAAATAATTTTAAGAGAGACAGCCGGGACAATCACGGATAGTGGTGCGAACATGTGCCTGGTGTCAGAATAGACAGGAGAGGACATAAATGTGATTTTTGCCTCTGTATTCACTCGAGAGATGGGCCTTCGTGATAATTTGAACACCGTATATCAGGTAAATATGCTTGAACAACTCTAATTTAAGGAAGTGGATGTGCTGGAAATTCTGGGAAGCATCATCATCGATAAGTCCCCTGCGCAGGAACATACACATCCAAGGTTTCTATGGAAGTGAGGCATTAGTTTGCTGCGCACTTGATTATAAGGTCAACATCTTCACATTCAACGTGGGAAGGGCTGGCTGAGTGGAGGGAGGGGAATGTTGTTCCTCTGCTCAAGAAAAGAAATTTGGAAATCCCTGTGAATTACGGAGAAGTCAATTTTATGCAAGTGGTAAGGAAGTTACTGGAAATAATTCTGGGAGACAGCATGTTTGCCTATGAGAAAAAACACTTTGCTTTAAGATGTCAGCATGGCTTTGTAATGGCATGTAATTCCTCACAAGCCTCATTGAGTTTCTTGAGAATGTGAGGAGTCAAGCTGACGAAGTCGAGTGAAGTATATAGATATCAGTAAGGCATTTGATAAGATTCCACAAGGTGGCCTCATTCAGAAAGTTAGGTGGTATAGGATACAGGGAAGGTTGTCTGTCTGGGTGCAGTATTGGCTGGCAGAAAGAAGACAGTATGAGATAGTAGATGATAAGTATTCCACTGAACGTCGGGGACCAGTGGTGTCCCACAATGGTCTGTTCATGGGTTTCTGCTCTTTGAAATTTAGATGACTGACTTGAAGCAGGAAGTGGAAGGGTTGATTAGTAAATTTGCCGATGACACATAGGTCGCTAATGGTGCAGGTAGTGACGAGGGCTACTGCAGCTTACAGTAAGTGTTTGACAGAATGCAGAACTGTGCAGAGATGACAGATGGAGTTCACTCTGAAGAGGTGTGAAGAGATTCATTTTAGAAGGTCAAATTTGTATGTTAAATACAAGGATAAAGACAAGATTCGTAGCAGTGGGAAATTGGGATCCACGTACGAAGATCAATGACTTGCCATCCAAGTCGATAAGGTTGTTAGGAAGGAGCGCGGTGTTTTGGCTTTCATTAACTGGAGTATTGAGCTTCAGAGCCGACATGTTTTGCTGGAGCTCTACAAAACCCTGATTAGAGAACACCTGGAATATTGCATCCAGTTCTCGTTGCCCCATTACAGGAAGAACTTAAATACTACTGAGAGTTTGAAGAAGAGATTTACCAGGAAGAGGCATGGTTTGGAGGAATTGGCTGATGAAGCGAGGTTGCATGACCTGGGTTTTTTTCGCACTGGTAAAAAAGAAAGTATAGAAATTATTTGTTAGAGATGTACAAGACAATGAGTGGCAGAGATAGAATAGATAGGCAAATATATTTCCCCAGTGCAGAAATAGCTGTCAAAACTGGTCATAATTTTAATGTGATTGAAGGAAAGTACGGTGGACATGTCAGAGTTAAATTCTTTGTGCGGAGAGTAGTTGGGGCGTGAAAATAACTGCCATGGTGGTAGCAGAGTCAGTGGTATTAATGTTATTCAAGCAACTGCTGCGCCAGCACATGAATGGCAGTAAATTGAGGGGTGTGTACGATACGTTGAACTCCGATGAATATAAAAGCTCGGCACAACATCGTGGACCGAAGGGCCTGTGCTCTGCTCCAAATTTTATGTTCTGTGTTCTATGCTGCAAGAACTGCTGAGTGATTCCAGCAATTCCTGAGTTTATTACATTCTTTTATTTTCTTGTGATTGCAAATCACAGCCCGCAACCATCAAGAGAGAGATTTTATTCTATTTTGTCAGTTGCACGTTTTCTTCGAGTGATGGTATGGCAATGATCTCATGCTGCAATGGTATTTATTTGTTTTCTGCGACTGAAGCTGTAAACTTTTATTGTAGTTTATTGATGTTTACATTATCAGTATAATACCTGACCAACGAATAACTGGTGAAAACAAGAAGTTGAAAACTATCCATTTACTATAACGAAACAATTATTTAATTGAACATTAATGAAAAAAAGAACACGTCACAAATGATAGGCGCAATAATCAGATCAGCTATTGAATAGATTATTTTTCCTTCTATACAGAGATAAAAAAACGTTTTTGCATTCAATCGCTGAAATGTCTTGTTCTCCTTTTTTCCCTTCCTCAAAAAAAACTTGCCTGGGATTGATCTTCAGTAACGTTTGCTGTGTAATTATGTCCTTCCCTGTTCTACTCTCCGAAAATGCCCCGAACTCTCCCTTTATTCTTGCCCTTTTTAATTGAGAAAGATGCATATCGTCAAAGTCTTATTTTTAAAATTCGCATCTATCAGGGCAATTAGCGAGAAATGACATCATAAATTTTGAGCATTTAGACTGCACGAAAAGTGAATTGGTTTGTGTGGCCAATTAATTACAATAAGGAATTGTCTTTCACAAACAATCAAATGCTGTACTCCAAAATAACCATCCAGTGCCTTCACTGTTTTCAACAGATACAGGGTGACATCATAGTGACTCTATCTAGCATAATTTCAGGAACCAGCATTTATAATGACGATGACAATTATCGTTCATACCATCAATGCAGATAAGCGTTGAGGAGGTTTTGCATGGCATAACCTCGATAGGTTTTTCTTTCTCAATGAGAAGCAACATTAGAGAGTTGAAATCTGTCGTTTTGGTGACCTACATGTTCTCTAACCCTTCCTTTTGCAATAAAATGTCCTGAGAGCTAAATCTTCGCTTAGGCAAAGTCATCTCCAAAAATATAACGAGCAAAGTTTCAGTTCTCTTCTTTTCAAGGCAAGAAATTTGTTTGGTCGAGTCCAAAAACAAAATCACCGTCTCTCACTGGATTTGGACATTTTTCGGCCATTAAGTTTTTTTGAATACTTTCGACATTTAATGTTGCTGCATTAACTGTTTTCTCCCTTCGATTTTCTCAGCTATGTAATTATTATACCAGGCATTAAAATTACCAAGTGACAACAAACCTTTCCTACTCCATGTGTTGTCACAAAACTGGAAATCCAACTCAGTTCCTGTTCCATTGGTCATTTAGTGATAGCCAGCGAAGCTTCTTTTTTTATACTCACTCACTTTGTCAGTCTCTATCTTTCCTTTTCATACACGCATGCACGCATACCACCTCCAAAACCTATGTTTTAGCCATTTGGCACCACACCCCCCTTTCAATCTGAATATCACTTTTTTGCAGCGAACATTGCAGTTATTCTAATCTTTTCTCGAAGAAAGTGTGGTCTCTCCAGTTGTATCACTGGCTACCTGGTGTCCATGGCAGTGACGGATCTACTGGTCATCATCATTGCTGTATGACCCAACCGAATTACTGGCATTTATTTCCCGTTCAGTTTCATGTCCGTTACACCTATCTGCAGCCTGCGGATTGCTTTAATATGTGGATCCATAGACTGTTCTGCCTGGTTAACAGTTGCTTTCACCTTCGATCGATTTGTGTCCATTTGTTGCCAGAAATTGAAAATGAATTACTGCACGGATAAAGCAGCCCGGTGGAATAGTCTGCACCCTGAGTTACCTAAGGAATATCGTCTGGTATTTCATATTTGAACCTCTGTACATAATCGACAATGTTCCCTGGTTTTGTGTTATCAAATTGATATTTTATAAATCACTAGCATGGGCTGCATATGACTTGATCCTCGTGATTTTTAGTCCTTGCCTGCCATTCTTGGTCATTTTACTGCTCAATGCTCTTACCGTTAGGCATATTATAATGGCAAATCGAGCTCGCAGAAGACTCCGAAATCAAATAAGTGGAGACAATCAGAAAGATCCAGAGATGGAGAAGCGGAGAAAGTCCATTATTTTACTCTTTGCCATTTCTACGAGCTTCATAGTATTGTATATGTTATATTTTATTACCGTAGTCTACGTCCGGATTGCAAGCGTTACTTATTTCACGGATTCTGATTTCAGTGACTCAACATTTATTCTCGAAGAAAATGCGTACATGCTTCAATTTTTGTGTTCAAGCGTTAATCCGTTCATTTATGCGGGAACCCAGAATAAGTTCAGAGATGAGCTAAAGAGGGGAGTATTGCGTCCATTCTCCATGATTCCAAAATTCAGCACTTCACGAGTTCGGTAAAGAAACACATTAATTCCAGACTATTTTGTTATTTCTTGATGCGCTAACTGGATTCACTCATGATATCAAAGTGAAGATCTATCATGGTTTGCTTTGAAACAGTAGCACTCTGCAAAGTGCAAAATTTATTGCGATAACTACGTGTGTCCGCATCATAATTATGAAACGTGTTCGCCATTAATTTCCAGTCCATTCCCTGGAGATGACTGCACCTCAATAAGGAAACACAAGTATCAAGTTATAATTTCATTGAAAAATCAAAACACCTGAACTCTGATCTGCAATTGATTACCAATTTTAACTATAGCTATGGAAATTCAATATTTATCCACCGCACCAGATATTGATTCTATGTTGCTCTCATATGCTCTGAAATAGAAAGAAATGTTTTACACTCACGTTTCTCGCTAGTCACTGTGAACCAACCTGCAGCGAGTTATGCATGCTTGAAATATGGTATGAGAGGAAGTAAAAACACAAGCAATTATTAAATAAGAGCAATGAATCAGTTTATCTTACTATTGCCAAACCATGTTGTCAACCCCAAGGATCAAATAATTGTTTCAATAAAATAAGCAATTGTAAGCGCTACAAATGAGAAGGAGTGGGAGTTAATAAATTATCTTCAAGTTGATTCATTGACCATACATTCTTTTAACTTTGCATTGATTTGTGATTCGCAAGTTTTCAAACTGATAAAATGGCAATTGAGACATACATTTGCCATCATAATCGAATGTTACACGTTGTTTCAAAACCAAATAACTAATTAACATTCTATTCCTGGTGGACTAACACCTCCATATATCTGAACAGTTCAACATATTCTGACCGGAACTGTACAGTTGTCAGCTTCGGCCAAACTGATGTCTCAGCCAATGGCAAGCCATCAGGATTGGTTGTGATTTCTGCTCCTGCTCTCTCTGACTGTTATCTCTTAATCACGTATTCTCTCTCTCTCTCTCTCTTTTTCAGACTGTCCCATCCAACATTTTCTCGTATTTTTTCGCATGTATTGTGCAAACAATAAAAGGGTTCTAAGAGATGCGATTTTTGGTAAAATGTGTTGCAGAATTAAACACAACTGTGGCGTGAGCCCTCTCACTGTCAAGATAATCTCCCTTGAACTTTTATGCTTCCCACAAACAGTGGGGTGAAAGTCTCACACAGATGTTAAGTGAACTATTGAAATTGATTAATGAAGGAATGGAGTAAAGGTAAAGTAGCTACAGTCATACCAGGCCATAGGACTGCTCTCTCATTCGAGAGGAAAGACTGGTGTTGGTTTAGCCTGAGAAGAAGAGTGCTTCCTCATAGCCTTAGACTATGCAGGAGTTGAAACCATGCTGTATGCGTCTGTGTGCTTTACAAAGTAGCCATCGAGCTGACTGACCGAACTTAATAATGGACGGGTAACATTGTCGCAACCCTTTACGTCATTGCTGAGACTGCTCTGAGAATACTGCGTCGGGAATTGCCTCCCCTTACCTGAGGAAGTTTATCTTTTAATTGCATTGTAACCAAATCAAAGTCTGAGTAGTTTGAATCAATATGAGAGTTCAGATAATGAGGGAAAATTAATGTAAGGTACATAATTTGCTAAAGTGAATTGGCAAAGTAAATGGAGAGCATTAAACCTTTTCCGTGCGGGGTGCTTGGTGAACTTTCAATCATCCAAACCATGGATTCTCAAAACATACCAGACAACACACGGGCTTTTCATGATGACAGAATATCTTTTTAGGCTAGGTGAATAATGAAACTTCAAACAAAACATTACACTCTTTGGGTTATCTTAAGATTAGTTGGCGAACAGTATTTCAAAATGTGTCTATTTTTTACTGATGGAAATCAAGTACAATAATTGTCCTTGGTTGCTTCATTTCTCTCATGTTTATTTATTCAATTCATTCCAGAATCAACAAAACTAGCTGAATATAATAACGAATTTCTAATAGAGCACATTTATGTAATTATGTTGTCCAAGATCTTTTTGAAGTCCATTTTTGAAAGTCGCCAATTGTTCTCAACGTTGACTGCCTTATGATTACCAGTTGTCACTTTGGCGCAGTACATTACCTTCAGTACTGCCCTCAGCAGTTTTGCATTCTGCTACTGTAAAGTTCATGCGTACAGCGCCTCTGCCTTAACCCACCCTGCCCAAAAGAAAAATCACTTCGACACTTGGTATTTTCACGGAAGGGCCAATTTGATGTTGAGAATACTATTCCAAATACTTTTGATAGCCAACCATTCAGATGCTGTGAGGTACCCCTAACTAAACCAAATAACTAACAACTTCCATTATCTTCTGCCTTAACCCTTTTAAAATAGGGATGTATATCTCGAAATAATGAAGGGAGCATACTAAACGGCGTTTCTGGAGGCAACATGATATGTCAGACGATAAAATCATGACCCCTATTGCTACCATGATCATCGAAATCTGAAAATGAACCTTTCCCATCAGACATTTACACTATTCGGTACAGATTCTGAAAAAAACGATTTCCATCACGCACTTGTATTGGATTATTTGAGCCCAGTGGCTGACAAAATGGCAAGTTGCAATTGTACATGTGTAGGAACTGTTGACATATTATTGGGCAGTTTTGGCGACTTTTCGCAAAATATTGTCTCGTGGTCTTTTCTCATTTCACTGGCAAACCTGAGCCGCCTCACGAAGTTTTAAACATATTCCCCAATATTCTGGCTTGTTGGTGGAAATCGTATACCTTTAGTAAATTTGTCACTTGTATGCTGACGCTGGAGCAACTCAAATCCCTTAAGATTTTGTTGATTTCACCTGTGATAAAATACTATTGAGTCGGCCCACACCTGCCTGGATTTGAATTCATCCGACAATGGCCAATTTGTTACTCTGCTGTCGATGCGTGGAATTCGAATTGTGCATGAACACAAGGAGATATGCAAGTTAGTGTCATATATTCCCTTTTCATAACCAGGCTTGTCGTGATCACATGAACGTGAAAAGACTTAGGAGAAGTGACGATATTCATCATCCTTTCAATGGCCCATTCAGAAATGTCCTGCATGGATGGGGCATTTCAGTTGTGAAGTTTGGAAAAAGAGAAATGCTTTTTGTTCGCTCTCGCTTCCTCTCTCTCTCTCTCTCTCTCTCGCTCGCTCACTCTCTCTCTCTCTCTCTCTCTCTCTCGCTCTCTCTCTCTCTCTCTCTCTCTCTCTGTTAGTGCGCTGGCGTGTAGAAGTCTGCCCTCACTGATGTCCTGACTTGAACTCTTGTTTACACAGAACAAATCAGATCCCGGAGTGATCCCGGAGCTCTATGTATCATCGCCTTTGGCTTTGCTTTGTAGTTACATGGTGTTCAATGATTGACAACTGCTATCGAGTGTACTTTGTACAAAACACAACCTATAATTGCACTGGCATATAACCAACATTACCATGAGTCTTCTATTAAATATAGGGTCGGTTAGGTAACCACAGCAGATTGTCTGACAACACTACATCAACATGTCGTTAGGCATTTCTTGGCAACAATCTACAAATTGCACAAAATAGCCGTTGTGTATCTTTTTTTAATTCATGAACGTTTCTGCAAGTTTATCCCAGTCACATTACATTAACACGATTAACTCCCAATGTCGTGAGAGACTCTAGTTCAACGGAAAAATTGGCTCCGACTGTCCTTTCGATATTCCTTTCAACCGGCTCTTGAGTGATGTCCAAACCTCTTAGCTTCAAGGTACGTCGACAGGGCACTACTGTCACCAGCAATCCGAGAACCAAGAACAATACTTTCCACGACTCCTCATGTGTTCCTCAGAAAGGCAATGTAATGATGGGTTCAGGGCTGCTCTTTTACACAAATTCATGGAGTTATTCATTGAGCACTCGGTGAACTGCTTCAGGTCATATAAGTAAAATGAGCTGTTGATATCAATATGAGCTCTCATCAACGAATAAACGTGATTCCGGAGGTATTGCTCCATTTCCACAGTGGAAATGTCTTTTACAGACAATCAATTCGTGAAGTGTGGAAGGAATCATTTATTTTTCAGACTGTTTCATTAGGCTGTGAGGATTGTAGACATTTGTTACTTGAAATAATTGTTTGATATTCCAAAGTGCTTAACGTTAAAACAAAATCCTCAGCACCCTTTTTTGCCCATTGTTCAAGCGCTGGCTCACATTTCGGCTATTTTTGCAGTTTTTACCCATATCACACCCCCACCCATGATCGATCCCACCATGCCCCAACATTGAAAACGAAGGTTGGTTCTGCTGCTGTTGGACCTTCAGGAAGCAGATTCTTGGCCCAAGCAAAGCAGGCAAGGCAATGGCCGACTGGTATTGGTGCTGGATTGTTCATCCAGAAAACCGCGTAATGTCATTTTGGGGCAGGGTTCTTTACCCGCCAAGGTAGATGGTGAAATTTTAATTCAATAAAAATCTGGAATTAAGCGTTTAATGAAGATCCGGCGCCCGCTAATACGGAGAATGCAACATCCAATTTCAGTAATATCCGTTCGGGAAGGATGCCGCCATCCTCACCTGGCCTGGCTGCCATATGACTACAAATCCACAGTCATGTGCCAGAAATGAATTTCAAAAACCGCAAAATCGTCACCATCTTCCTCGGATTCATTTTGAACAATTACCTCTCGGTGTGTTTCTTGTAATTATTGAACTTCATGGCTGAGATGGACTCACTCGCCGAACTTCAGGAGACATGGCGAAGACTGCCGTTTCCCCTTCTTCAGAAAGCATTGCACGTCAAAAAAATCAGATTTCAAGTTCATTACCACACTGTTAGTGCAGGCTTGCTGTCGACAAATTAGATAGAATGTTTCTTAATTTTAATAAGAGACAATAATTCATAATACTTAACGCATTCTGATTGGCTCTGAGTGTATAATTTCCTCAGAAAATAATCGGCATATCATTCTCTAGCCAACTGTCCGTCAAGTTTCTTTTGCCACTCCTTTCTCGTCACCTCTCCTTCAGCTCTCTTCTTCCTGCCTTTTTTTAAAATTTTTGACCCCACTCTATTAAGTTGTCATCCTGTCTATTAGAACATTCGCTGGGAACGAATCCCTTTACCCACATCCTCGAAGTTCATCTCTCATTCGTGAAATGCCGTCAATCACATCCACCCAATAAAGTATGACTTTATCTACAAAATATGGACAATAGCTTAATCATCTCGAATTCTGTGGAAGTCCAAGGTAATTTACTCAAAACCCTGAGATTTCTTCATAATTCCACACAAACGACTGAGATCCTAAGCTAATCTTTTCAAACCATCACTGACCAGAAGGTATACTCTGAAATTGTGTGAGATCCGTATATAATACACTTGGATCCTTTCGGTCACCAGCATTATTGGCTCAAACCTCGAAGATCCTGGGTAATCGTCTTGACTTCACAAGGTATCCAGAAAATTCATTTGCCTTTTCTGCGACACCAAACAAATCTTCTGTAAACCGCTGGGATTGCATGCAAGTGCGGTTGGGTGCAGTGAGACCTGAGCCATACCTCATGAATCATCTGTGACAAACGTCGAATAATTTCAGATCTTTTGGAGCTTAAATCGAATCCTCTCAAAACCCAGATTCATTTGCTATAATCATTTGCGGACAAGGTCTAACCCAACCAAAATTTCTGGGACAGCATGTTAATGCTGTCTAACATCTTGGACACTAGCCGAATCCTTTCAAATTTTCTGGGAACACAGGCTGATCATCTCCAATCGTCCCATCATCAGCCTGATCCAACGAAACCTTCCAAGATTCCAGATTTATCTTCTCTTATCTCTGGGAACTCAGGCTTTCAAATAATATTCGACCCCCGGCTAATCCTGCAGAACCATCCAGGACCAGAAACTGATCTTTCTGAATCCTCTGCTATTCTCGACAATTGGTCACCCTCCACTGCAAGCCAACTCTTCCTCTCCAAACACTTAAATCCTCTACGAAGCCGGGAGAATCTCTCGGTTGGTCTCAGGGAGGAGCTTTTCTTTTCTGCACAACAGAGAACCCAGGAAAATTCACGTGAATCGACGTGGACCGGACGCTAAACCTCTGATTTCACTAGGAACACAGGCTGATCCTATCAATACCCCTGCAATCCCATGCTAATCTCTTCATATTATCTATGAGCATCAGTTAATCTCCCTTAATTCTTTTGGACAACTGCTCAATGATCTGGAAATCACCAAGACTCCAGATACATTCACTCAAGACCTCTGAGGCCACTGATAATTCATTCAAACTCTCTGGCGCATCAGTCAACACTTTTATAATACTTTGGGACACGGGCATCACCGACTGAAATCCTCTGAGAACACAGGAGAGCTCACCCTTGAACAATCTGGGGCCCCAGTTAATCATTTCGAGCCATGTGTGACCGGAGAGTAAATGTCTGTAATCATATGTTTCCTGATATCAATATTTCTAATACTTTGAGGACATAGTTAATCATTTCCAATGCTGAGTGACTCCAGCTCAATGCTCTCACAATCATGTCCAATCTTATCTGCGTTCCACAAAGAGTTTTTCCTTGCAATACCTCCTCGGAAACTCCACTTGCTCGACCAATCCATCCTGCGCACACAGCATTTTCCCTCGCCGCCGCAAGAAGTGTACAATGTCGGTCTACACCTCCTTGAAAGCCCCCAAAGTATCTTTTCACATCAGGCAGACATGGTCCTGCAGATCCACCAGCTTCATATATAGTATCCGTAGTTCTCACCATGGGACTCTCTACATTGTGGAGACAGGACGCTAACTCATGGAAACTTTCAGGGAAAATCTCTAGTCCAATACTTAACAAGGAACACCACCACCCTGTGCCCGACTACATCAACTTCTTCGGCACTCCCCCAAGGTCATGCAAAACGGCTTCCTCAACCGACAAATCCAAGCCAACCAATAATTGCAGGAAGAACGCCACATCGTCCACCTTACGAAATTTCAAAGACCAAGCATCAACATTGACTTCGCTAGTTTCCAATCTTCCCTACATCCACCTCATCCCAATTACAACCCTCCAATATAGCACAGCCTCCTTGATATTTCCTTCCTACCCACCTGCGACATGCACCCCAGCAAGCTATGACAATTAGACCCTACCTGTCTCTACATTTCACTTTCACAGCTACCATGCCCACAGCCTCCAGCCTAAATTCAATTTAACTGTCAGCCTCGTCCTCCCACTCTGCCACTATTCCTTATAAAAGCTTATACCCGAAACGTGTATAAGCTGACCTGATGTGCTTTTCCTTTCGAACTTTTCGACTCTGACTCTCCAAAATTTGCATTCCTCACTTCTCTTCATGCTGTCATATCAAAGGCCGAACTTTGTTTCCCAGAATGTCCTTGTTCAATAGGCTGCAGCCCTTCCTTCTGCTTAATCATGTTCTCTTCCAGATTACCAAGCAACAGTTCAAAGAAACTGATCTGATTAATGGTAAAATATGCCCTCACTGGTTAAGCACATTGTCACACTTTCGAGTCTGAAATAAAGTGTCTGCAGTGAAGTTTCAGACCGGAACACGATTTTTTAAACATTCATTCTCTTCTATAAAACAGCCAAATACATATTGATCAAAAGCCACTGTTGTACGCTAAGACTTACATGAGACGTTAATTTACAAAGATAAGAGTTAATGCAGCGCAGTGACGAGAAAGAGCTTTAACTAGCGACATAGATGGAGTGTGTCTGAGACTAGTCATTGGAGTTAATCAATCAAAGGTGTGATTAGATTAGATTAGATTACAGTGTGGAAACAGGCCCTTCGGCTCGACAAGTCCACACCGACCCGCCGAAGCGCAACCCACCCATACCCCTACATTTACCCCTTACCTAACACTACGGGCAATTTAGCATAGCCAATTCACCTTACCTGCACATCTTTGGATTGTGGGAGGAAACCGGAGCACCCAAAGAAACCCCACGCAGACACGGGGAGAACGTGCAAACTCCACACAGCCAGTCGCCCGAGGCGGAAATTGAAGCCGGGTCTCTGGCGCTGTGAGGCAGCAGTGCTAACCACTGTGCCACCGTGCCACCCAAAACATGTAGGATTCTTAATGAGCTCGAGATTTGAAAAGCTGAGAGGGTGCTTACACTGATGGGAGCGCCAAGGTCTGTTAAGGTAATTTCGGAATAAAGCGGACGATGTTAAAACAGAGATTAGGAATAATTTGAAAGTCGAAAGCCCTTGGCAGAAAGCTGCAGGGCCATAATTCAGGCTGACGTTGACAAATCGTTGATCATTACGAAAACCAAAGGTCATAAGAAAAATACTGGGAAGCAGACACATGGAATTAACACTCAACCACGATCCCAATGAATAGCAGAGCAGGATGGACCGGCCAAAGACCTCCTCCTGTTCTTGTCACATATGGTCATCGAGTGAACTGTAGAGAGCTCTGTAACAGTAACACAGCCTCAGTGAGTATTCCAGTGCAACGACTGCGGACAGGTCTTTCAGTTGGAGTCAAATAAAAGTTGAGAGAATCAATATGCCTGCTTTGTCGATTGGATTAAAATTAATCTGATCATCCAGCCGGATGAAACAAAGGTCCTGAAATGATGGAGATCCTGCATAAATACCAGGGTCATGACAGAAATATAGATCCTCACCTCAGCTGGTCACCCAACTAAGCAGTCACACCAGGGATAAACTATTCCCCTCCTCCATGTGCAGGATCGATCCAATCTGACATTCAACTGCTGAGCCCATGGTAAATTACATAGTGTTACAGGGTTGTATTCTGGTCGTATTTCATTCATCGTATCACATTCGGCTTCACCTCCCCTTCATATTGCACTATTAGGACAGTAAGCCCCCCTACCAGTTGCAATCAAACAAGACTGCATAACTGCAGATAGAGACATTGGGTCAGATTGGGGACAGACGGGTAGAAGTGTAGGCGAGGGCACGATGGAGTTCAGGAAAACTGGTGGGAGAGGCAACACAACAACGTCGCCTCTTCTCTGTTACATCAGCACACTAATTGCACCCATGCAATCTTCTCTATCGCTGTACCGACATGGCTAATATTGTCACAGACCCTGGCATACTGCTGGCAATGGTGTATGAGCCCATTCCCATTCTGTTACCCGAGCAATTGCCCGTGACCCTATTCACACTCTGTTCCCCTATCAATGGACTGTGAATGCAATAAAGTTCTGTATGCGTAGCGACAACCTGTGCGACCATCCACACTCTCTTTCCCTCGCAACCCCAGCAACAGTGTGTGAACCAATTCTCACCCTCTTAAACTAGCAATCGTCTGTGAACCCATTCCAACTCTATTCTTCGAGCAACATCCTTTCAGCCCTTTGCCATTCTGTTCCGCTGGGAAGAACTTTAAACCATCTTCACTCTGTTCCCTAGCAATAGCCTGTGAAACCATATCCACTTTGTTCTGGTAGCGTCGTCCTGAGCAAGCACCTCCACTCTGTTTTCCTCCCAACTACCTCTGAGCCCAACAATAATCTGTTCCCCTAACAACATCCTGTGAATATATCCCTCCTCTGTTTCTCCAGCAACGTCCTGAGAAATCAAAGCAGTAAGAATTCAGGGATACGAACAGATATCCAGTCACAACAGGCCATGAACTCATTATTTTCACGACACCATTATAAAACGTTTGAACTCATTGCCAGTCTTTTCTCCCTGCAACAGTCTGAATCCATTCCCATTCATTTTTTACCTATCAACGGCCCGTGAAGGCATACCCACTGTGTTCCTTCGACCATTGCATTCCAACTCAGTTCTGCGAACAACAGCTTGTGAAGACATCATCATCTGTTCTCCGTACTATGACAAATAAACTAATTTCCACTTTGTTCCCGCATCAAGACCCTCTGAAACTATTCCCACTCTGTTCTTGTCGCAATGGCCTGTGAAAACAAACCCGTTGGCGTCATTCAGAATGGCATGCAAACCCACTATTTGAGGGAAGTCCGAGCAAAGACCTTTGAACTCATTGCAGTCTGTTCTCCCGATAAACAGCCTGTGATCCCCATCCTCACACTGTTCCCTAAGCAATGGCCTTAAAACCCGTCCCCTCTGTTTTACCCATGAAACGACATGTGACCCCATCCCCACTCTGTTCTCTTAGCAATGGCCTGCGACCCAACTACACTCTGTTGGAAATGCAACGGCCTCTGAACCCATCCCAACTTTATTCTCCAATCAACTATCTCTGACACCATTCTCATGTGTTATCCTCACAACGAGCTGTGGCACGAAACGCACTCTGTTCTAGCAATGGCCTCTGAACTCATGCTGCCTATTCTCTATCAAAACACTGTGACCCAATTTCCATCATGCTCACCAGCAACGGTCTGTGAATCCATTCCCACTCTATTGTGTGCAACCAGCTCCGCTCTGCTTCTGATGGAACTGACTGTGATCCTATCCCTGAACTTTATTCCTTGCAATGGCCTGTGAACTAATCGTCAGTCTGCTCTCCGAAACCGGATAATGAACTATTCCTCATTCTGTTCTCCGAGTAACCGCCTGCGAACCCATCCCAACTCTGCTCTCCTTGTAACAGCCTATGATCCCTTCCCCATGCTGTCCTCCTAACAATTTTTTTAACGCATTCCCAGTCTCTTCTCCTGGCAACGACCTGTGACACTATCTCCACTCCATTTCCGCAACGATAGCATGTGAACCGATTCTCATTGTTTCCCCTAGCAGTGATGTATATACCCATTCCCAGCCTTTTCCCGTATCAAAGGCCTGCAATTCCATTGTCACTGAATTCTCCTTGCAACAAACTGAGAGCCAAACTTCACTCTGAGGGACTGCCATTGACACTATTCCCTATCTGTTCTTCCAGTAACAGCCTATGCCTCATCACTATTATGTTTCCCGAGCAATTATCTATGAAGCCATTCCGATTCATTTGCCGTACCAACGAATTTTGAACGCATCCTCATTCTTTTCTCTTTGAAAGAGATTGTAAATTCATCCCCGACCTATTCTCGGAGCACAGCCTGTGTCTCCATACCTACACTGTTACTAGCAACTGCTTATGAACCCATCCCCACTCTCTAAACTAGTGATAATCTGTGAATACACCCTCATTCTTTTCTCCTTGCTAGAGACGGTGAATTTGTTCCTGCTCTGTCACTGTAACGATAGACTGTCAATCCTCTCCTACTCTGTTTTCCTTGGAACAGTCAGTGAGCCAATTCCCACTATGTTCCCCAAGCTACCACCTGTGAACCCATCCCCATCCTGTTCGGCGAGTAACGGTCTGTGAACCCAAGCCAACTCTGGTCAGCAAGAAACAGTTAGACAATACATCCTCACTCTGTTCTCCGAGCAACCGCCTTTTAACCATACTAAAATTGATCCCCTGTCAATGTTATGTGACTCAATACCCACATTCTTCCTATTGCAACGTTTTGAGAACCTATCCTCATTCTCTCCTCCTTGCAAAAGAATGTCAACCGATCCCTTTCTGTTCTCCGAACCATCTCCACGGTGAAAATCCGGACTCCGTTCTCCCAGCAACAGGTTTTGAACGCATCCATACTCTGTTCCATGAGCAACGTCTGTAATTTTATCCCAACATTGCTATTTTGGGAACTGCTTGTGAAACCATTCCCATTAATGTTTACCTGACAAAGGCCTGTGAATCCATCCTCAGTCTTTTCTCCAAACAAAACCTAAGAACCCAGGCCTATTCTACTCGACCGGCAATGTGCTATCAACCCATCCCGGTCTGTTGCCCTCTTAACGACATGTTAATCCGGATTCACGCTTTTTTCTCGCCCTTGCCTATTACTCCATTCCCACTCTGTTGTCCTAGCAACTGCCTATGAACCTACACCCACAATGTTGCCACGGGGAAGGCCTGTGAACACCTTCCCACTCTGGTTATCTATCAATAGACTGTGAAACCTTTCTTACTCTGTCGAACTAGCAATAGCCTGTGAACCGTTTCCCACCCATTTTACCCTAGCAATAGTCTGTGAAACTATTCTCTCTATTTGCCCTCACAATAAGTTGTTAAACCATTCACACTCTGCTACCCGAGCAATAGTGTTTGAACCGATCCACAATCTTTTCTCCCACAAATGGCCTGTGAACACATCTCCTTGCTGTTACTCTGGCAACAGCCTGTGGCTTCATTCCAACTCTGTTCCCCTAACAACAGAATGTTAGCACATCGAAACTCTTTTCAGCTAATGTCCAGTGAACTCGTTCCCATTCTGTTCTCCTTGCAATGGCCTTTGAAGAAATCATCACTCTTTTCGTCGTGCAAGAGACTGTGAATCAATTCCTGCTCTCTAACCGTAGCAAAAGCTCCACAGCTACTTTGTTCTCCTTGCAACCACCAATGAACCAGTTCCCACGCTATTACCCGAGAAAATGTCTGTGAATCGTTCCATAATCTCGAAGCGAGCAAAAGCCTGTGAACACATGCTCACTCGTTTTACACTTGAAAGAGTCTATGAATCCGTCCCTGATCTGTTAGCGTATCAACAGCCAGTGACTTACTCCTACTTTTTTCTCCTAACGACTGCCTGTGATCCAATTCCCACTCTATTTTCCGAGCAAGGTACTGCATACCTATCCCTCTATCCATCTACATTCTGTTCTACTAGCAATGCCATCACTGCTGTGTTCCTGTAACAATGGACTGTTAACCCATCACCACTCTTTTATGCCTCTGACTCAACTCCTACTCTGTTCCCCTGGCAACCGACTGTTCAGTTATCTCAAAACTGTTCTAGCAACACCTTGTTCATCTATACCCAGCAAGTATCCAGCAAGGACATGTGAATTCTTTCCCACTCCGTTTATCGAGCACAAACATGTGAAGACATTCACATTCTATTTCCCAAGAAATAGCCTGTAACTACATTCCCACTCTCTTGTCCGAGCATGAGCCTGGAAACACAGACCAGCGCTGTTACCTTGGGAATAGCCTCCGAGCCTATTCTGTTCCCCTGTCAACAGACTGTGATCTAATCTACACTTTCCCGAGTGCCAGCCCGTAAGCCGATCCCAACATTGTCTAACTCACAGTGGCCTGTAAGCTCATTAGGTCTCCTCGCAATGCATTTTGAGCCCATCCTGCTTTCCCAGCAATGCCTTGTGATACATCCCGATTCTTTTCTCCTCCCAACAGAGTGAACCCATCCCAGCAACGGCCCATGAACCCATGCCCACTCTGTTCCATAAATCGCCTCTGAATCATTCCCCACACTTTTCCCATGGTAACGTCCTCTGACCTCTTTCTTGCTGTTTGGACAGCATGGCCTGTGAACCCATCCACGCTCTGTTCCCCTTGTAACAGCATGAAATCCCATCCTCAAACTGTCTCCCTCGTAAAAGACTGCTAACTGTGTTCCCCTATCAACGACCTGTGAGCTCATTCAGACTCTGTTCTGTTGGAAACGGCTCGTGACCCCATCGCAACACTGTCCCACTCACCAGGGCCGATTAACCAATCCCCTCTCTGTTTTCCTAGCAACGATCTGTGAAATCGTCCCCAATGCGTTCTCCCAGTAACATCCTATGCTCGTTTCCACTCTGTTCTCTCAGCAATGGCCGATGAACCCAGCTCCACACTGTTACCCGAGCAATAGGTGGTGACCCCGGCCCCCGCCTGATCGATCAGCAACAGCCTTTGGTTCCAGACACAATGTTCTGTAGAAACGTCATGTGAAACCATGTCCAATCTGTTCTCCTAGAAACGGTTCTGACGCCAGCCCCATTCTGTTCTCCGAGCAATGACCTGTGACCTCATCCCCACGCTCTTCTCACAGCACTGCCTGTGGCTCCCGTAAACAATTTTTCCCTACAACGTCCCGTCAACACATCCCCAACCTGTTGTACTAGCAACGTTCTGTAGACCCATCCTCAATCTGTTCCCCCAGAAACTACCTGTGACAAATCTTTGGCTCTTTTCTCTTCGTAACGACCTGTGAAACCATTCCCACTCGCTTTGCCTACCAAGCGACTGTGAACCGATCAACACAGAATTGTCCGATCGACATCCTGTGAATATATCTCAACACAGGTCCCCGAACAACGTGCACTGAATCCATATTCACGCTGCTTTCCAAGGTCAGACCTCTGACCCAATCCCCATTCTGAACCCCCTCGCAACAGGCTCTGACCCTTTTCCGATTCTGTTTCCCTTGTATAGCCCCGTGAACCCATCTGCATTCTGTTTTTCTCCTAACAGTCTGTGATCCTATCTCTAATCTGTTCTTTGAGCAATGGCTTGTGATCCAACCCTCACTCTGTTTCCCTATCAATGGCCTCTTAACCCATTCGTACTCTGCTCCCATAGCAAATGCATTTGACACCACCATGCATTTGTTCACCTAACAACGGCCCGTGAATCGTTCCTCACTCTCTTCGCCTGGCAGCCGTCTGTGTCCCCATGATCACTCGATTCCACTAGCAGCGGCCTGTGAACCTATCGCCACTGTGTTCTACTAGTCATGTTCAGTGAACATATCCCGACTCAATTCTCCTAGCGCTGACCTGTGAACCCATTCGCCATTCTTTTCATCGAGCAATGGTTTGTGAACTTATCCCAACTTTGTTCTCCTTGCAAGGCCTGTGAAGCTATCCCCATATTGCTGAACAATCAACTTCCTGTGAAACCATTCTTAACTATGTTTCCCAGGCAACCAGCTGTGAAGCCAAACTCACTGTTTTCTTCTAACAAACGTCGAAGTACTAATGCCTACACTATTATGTCGTCAATGTCCTGTGATGCCATCCATGCTCTTTTCCTCTTGAAATACTTGCCATCCCATCACAACGTTTATTCTTTCAGCAAAGGCCTATAACTCTATTGACACATTGTTCGCCTTGCAACTGCCTGTTAAATTATCTTGAACCCTATTCCACTGGTTTCCGCCTGAGAATCATAACTCACAACCTTTCCCCAGAAAAGGCATGTGCACCCATTCCCACTGTATTTATGGAGTAATAGCCTATGAAACCATTCCCACTCTGTTTACTAAGTAACAGCCAGTGGAATCATTCCCACTCTAGTTACCTCGCAATAACTTGTGAACATATTCACACTGGTAAAATCAATGATTGCAGATGCTTGAAACCAGATTCTGGATCAGTGGTGCGAGAAGAGCACAGCAGTTCAGGCAGCATCCAACGAGCAGCGAAGTCGACGTTTCGGGCAAAAGCTCTTCATCAGGAATAAAGGCAGTGAGCCTGAAGCGTGGAGAGATAAGCTAGGAGCTTATCTCTCCACGCTTCAGGCTCACTGCCTTTATTCCTTATAAAGGGCTATTGCCCGAAACGTCGATATCGCTGCTCGTTGGATACTGCCTGAACTGCTGTGCTCGTCCAGCACCACTGATCCAGAACATATTCACACTGTCTGTGCCTCGCAACATCTTGTTAATTCGTTATTTGAGCAGCAGGAAGATCGAGAGCGTCGACCAGGGGCTACCGGTAAGGTGAATTACTGACCTAAATGCATACTTCGTGAACATGCGGCTCACAAAATGAACAGGAGTGGACACGGTACTGCAGATTGGATGAACTAATATATTTGGGTGTGAGTAGTACTAGAAGCACTACGTAGGTCATGTCTCCGGCACACCCTTCTCCTCTAACCAAACAAAAGTTGTGTGCTCTGGAGTTTTTTTCTAAAATCTCTTTGGGAATTTATTATCGCAGGAATGGAGTTTAGGGCAACTGATCATTCCTCCCACAGAACCTGAGAGGTATGATTCACCACTGTTTTCCCTGTTGACATCATCTGCTGGAAGTGAACCCAACTCCAGCTCCATGTAAGGGAACGAGAACCAGTTTTGGATAAACTTCTGATAATTCAAGAGGCGGAGAGGGTTAACAAGAGGAGTTACAAGTAGGGAGTCCCACCTCAAGTGCAAGATAAAGGCAGCTGGCTTACTGTCAGGGGACAGAAAGGGAAATGGCAGGCAGTGCAAGGAACTCCTGTGGCGAGTCCCCTCAATAATAAATGTCCCGTTTTGGATACTGTTCAGAGCGACACCATACCAGGGTTAAACAATGGAACACATGGCTCTGGCATAGCATTTGACCCTGTTGCTGAGAAGGGAAGGGGGTAGATGATCATAGCATTAGTCATTGTGCACTGCATCATGATTGGGACAAATAGGAGGTTCTTTGTGAATGAGAGACTCACGGATTGTTTGTTGTCTCTCAGATGCCAGGGTTTGTGATTTCGTGGACTGTGTTTTCAGGATCCTTGAGGTGTCGGGAAAGCAGTCCCAAGACATGGTTCATATCGTCGACAGCGAGATAGGTATGAAAAGGGATGGGGATTTTACGCAGAAATACAGGGAGCTACGCGGGAAGCTTAGTGTGACAATAAACAGAGCTGTTATCTCTGGTTTGTTGCCTGTGCGAAATGCTAGCAAGGCGAGGAACAGAGACAGAGTGGAATTGAACGTGTGGCTCCAGGGATGTTAAGAGTTAAAGTTTCGGATACATGGATATTTGGGGCTTATTCTGGGATAGGTGGGACATCTACAAGCAGGATAGTCTGGAGCTGAACTAGTGGGGTACCTTTATCCTTGGGGGAAAGTTTCTAATGCTCTATGGGAGGGGTTGACTTAATTGATCTGGGCATGAGAACCGAGATTATAGTTCCGTTATAGAGGAGTTTGAGAGAAGTGAGATCAGAAATGAGATTTCAAGGTCGCAAGAGTTCACCGACAAGCAGGAATGTGGTTTGAAGCTGGTCTACTTCAACTCCAGGAGCATCCCGAATAAGGTAGGTGAACTTCCAGCATGGGTTGGTACACAGACATACCATGTTGTTTCAATTTCGGGGTCATGGATAGAGCAGGGACAGGAATGGTTGTTGCAGTTTCCGGGAATTATGTGTTCAGTAGGAACAGAGAAGATGATAAAAGGTGGGAGGAGTGGCATTGTCAGTCAATCACAGTATATTGCTTGCAGAAAAGATGTTTGAGGACTCGCCTACTGAGGTACTTCCTGTTGTGGATAGAAGTAGGAAATGAGCGGTCAAACTGTTGGTAGTTATCTACAGGGCTTCGAATAGATCGAGCGATGGAGAGGAATGGATAGCAAAGCTAATTCTGGACAGAAGC
Organism: Chiloscyllium plagiosum; assembly: GCF_037043375.1. Taxonomy (NCBI): domain Eukaryota; kingdom Metazoa; phylum Chordata; class Chondrichthyes; order Orectolobiformes; family Hemiscylliidae; genus Chiloscyllium; species Chiloscyllium plagiosum. Next base: position 64,799,353 of record NW_028270171.1, on the reverse strand, counting down.
GTGAATAACATGCCGGTTGTTATGGAGGCCGATAACTTTCCAAATATTGACTGGAAAAACTAGAGTTCGAGTGCTTTAAATGGTCTAGTTTATGTCCGACGTGTGCAAGATTGTTTCCTGTAGAAACTATCCAACTAGCCTGTAAGTAAATTAGCCAACAAGGGGCAAATCCACATTGGATTTAGTACTGCGAATTTAACAAAGCCAGGTGTTGAATTGGAAGTATAAGCACTTTCCTGAGAGTAAACACAATTCGGTTATGTTTACTTTCACGTTAGAACAGGATAGGTATATGAAGTAGGCAAGATTCAATGCTGGAGGAAAGGCAATTATGATGCGATTAGGCAAGATTTCGGGTGCATGCGATGGGGAAGGATACCACAGGAGATGGGAACAATTGAATGTGGAGCTTATTATCCGAACAGCACCTTCGTACCCTTGAAAAGTGTGTTATAATCAGGCACTGCGGAAGTAATCGAGCGACGAATCTTCGTTAACTAGGGCAGCTAAATTCTTGTCAAGAGCAAGAAGAATGCATAATATAGGATGAGACGTGGAGGCTCAGTCAGGGCGGTTGAGAGTTACAATTAGCCAAGATTAGCCTGAACAGAGAGCTAAGAAAAAGCAGCAGGGGGCATGAGAAGTCGTTGGCTGACAGGATCAATGAAAGCCCGAAAGATTTATACAGGTATTTCAGAACTAAAAATAAATACGAGAGAATAATTAGGGCCAGTCAAGTATAGTTTTGGAAAATTGTACGCGGAGTCCAATGAGGTATGGGAAGCCCTAATTAAATAAACTTTATCTGTTTTCACACTAGAAGAAGACATTACAGTGGAGAAGAATACTAAGATGCCGGCTACTAGACTACACGTGATTGAGTGCCACGAGGAAGAGATATTGGCAATTCTTGGGAGTGCTAAAATTGATAAGTCACCGGGCTGGATCCCATCATCCCTATAATTTTCTGGGAAGCCAGGGAGAAGATTGAGAAACATTGGCTTTGATCTATACGTCATCACTATCAACAGGAAGAGTCCGAGAAAACTGCAGGATAAAAAAAGTTTGCTCCCTTGGTCAAGAAAGGGAGGAGAGTCTACCTGAAAAGCATACACGAGTGAGCCTGACTTCGGTTGTGGGTAAAGTGTTGGAAAATGATATAAGAGATGCCATTTATAACCATCTCGAGAGGAATATGTTCATTAGAGATAGTAAAAGCGGTTCTGCGTAGAGTAGGTCGTGTATCTCCAATCTTATTGAATTATTTTAGATGGAAAATAAACAGGTGGATGAGGGTGAAGCAGTTGATGTGCTTTGCATGCATTTCAGTTAGCTGTTCGACAATGTTCCCCACTGTTGGCGACCGCACAAAATACGGAGGCATAGGATTGATGGTGAATTAGCTGTTTGGATAATAAGCTGGCTTGCTAAAATTAGAGAGAGGGTGCTGGTTGATTGGAAATGTTGATCCTGGAGTTCACTTGCTATTGGTGTACCGCAGGGGTCACTGCTCCTTGTCATTTTTATAAATGTCCGAAATGGGCCCATAGAATGATGGGTTAGTAAATACGCGAATGACACTGAGGTCGGTGGATTAATGAATAATGCTGAAAAATGTTGCATGTTACAGAGGGAAATAGATAAGCTGCACAGGTGGGCTGAGAAGTAGCAAATGGAGTTTAATGCGTAAAAGTATGAGGTGATTGACATTGGAAGAAGTAACAGGACTAAATAAATTGCGGCTAATGGTAAAAGTCTGAGTGTATAAGAGCAGAGAGATCTCGGTGTCCATGTACACAGATGCCTGAAAGTTGCCACCCAGTTTGCATATTGTTGTTAAGAAAGTATATGGCGTGTTACCTGTTATTGTTAGAGGTATTGAGTTTCAAAGCCACAAAGTCATGCTGCAACTGTACAAAATTTGCTGTGGCCACACTTAAACTACTGCGTACGTTTTTGCTCACCACATTATAGGAAGCATGTGTCGGTTTGGGAAGGGTTCCGAGAAGTTTTACTGGGATGTTTGCCTGGTTTGGAGTGAAGGTACGTGAGCCAAGGTGGAGGGACTTGAGGCTGTTTTCATCAGAGAGAAGAAGGTTGAGAAGTGACGTAATTGATACATGTAAAATGATCAGACAGTTATATATGGTGGACAGTGAAAGCATTTTTCCATGGATGGTCATGGCTTCAACGAGGTGAAATAGTGAAAGATTGAGGGTGGTAAGTATTGGACAGATGTCGAAGGTCGTTTCTTTACCCAGAGTCATAGGGTCATGGAAATCACTGCCTGCAACAATTGTTGTCTTGCCTTGTTGAAGGGCACTAAAACGGACTGAGAACACATTCCCAATCTGTTCTCCTGGGAACATCCTTTGCACACATCCCCCGCTCTGTTCCCCAACCAATTGCCTATGAATCCATCCCGTCTTTTTCCTGAGTAATGACCTTTGAATAAATCCTAACTCTCTTTCTTGAGCAATAGCCTGTGAACCCATCTTCACACTGGTCTCCAAGTAACGGCCTGTGAACCCACCTCCACCTCTGTTCTCCTAGCAACGGTCTCGGAAATCATTCCCACCCTGTTCATCCAGCAACAGGCTGTGAGCAAATCGCCACTCTGATCCCCAAGCAACGGCCTGTCTCCCCATCCATCATGTGTTCCACTAACTGCGGCCGATGAACGCATGCCCACTGTTATCGCCCAGCAATGTCCGGTAGCCCACCCCCACTCTGATCTCGTAGCAACGTCCTGTGAACACATCCTTGCTCTGCTCCACTAATAACTGCTTGATAAACCATTCACACTGTGTTCTCCCAGTAATGGCCTATGAACCCATCTACATTGTTTTCTCTTGACAGCGACCTGCGATCCCATCTGTCTATGCTCCACTAGCAAAGGCCTGTGAGCCTATCTCCACTCATTCCTGTTAGGAATAGCCTGTGAACCCATCCCCACTCTGTTTTCCTGGCAGCGACCAGTGTTCCCTTCCTCAGTCAGTACTCCTGGCAACTGTCCCTGAAGTCATTCTCTCTGTCTTCCCACATGAGCGGCCTATCAACACATCCCTCGTCTGCTTTTCATCAAATGGGATTGTGGATCCATCCTCACTCTCTTCTCCTCATTACATACAGTGACACTGTCCGCACTCTGCTCTCCGAGCAACGACCTGTAAAACTAGACCTACTTTGCTTTCATGGCAATGGCCCGAAAACACATCTACACTCTGTATTCCTGGCAATCGTCACTTAAACAGTCATCGCGCCGTTTCCATCGCAACAGCCAGGGAGCCCATCTCCTTGTGTTCCCGAGCAACTGCCTGTCATCCAATCGCCGCGTTGTTCTCCAGCAACAGTCTCTGAAACCATCCTCACTCTCTTCCACTAGCAATGACCTGTGGACCCATCCTTTCTCTGTTGTCCATCCAACGTCCTGTGACATTTCAATACTCCATTCTCCCAGTAAGGGCCTATTAACCGATACCAACTCTGTACTTCCAGCAATTGCTTATGAACTCACCCCACGCTTTTCTCCTAGCAACAGTCTGTGACCCCATGGACACTCTTTTCCCCTATCAATGACCTCTAAGCCCATCCCACTCTGCCTGGCAACGACCTGTAACCACATCCCGACCCGGACCTCCTCGCAACATCCTGAACCAGCCCCGTTCCGTTCCCCTACCAATGGTCTGTGTATCCATTCCCAATGATTTCCCCTTGCAATTGTCTGTGGATCTATCACCACTCTGTTCTCCTAACAGCGGCCTGTGACCCCATCGCCACTCTGTTCCCCTAGTAACGGTCAGTGAAACAATCCAAATACTCAGCTCCGTGCAACGTCCTGCGAACGCATCTCTTTTCTGTTCTCTTGGAACCGCCCTGTGACAATATCCCCAATCTCTTCTCCTAGAAACGGCCTGTGAACTGATACGAACTCTTTCCTTCTAGCAGTTGCCTGTGAACTCACGCCCACGCGTTTTGTTCCGAACAACAGTCTGTGACTCCATCCCCGCTCTGTTTTCCTAACAACTGCCTGTGACCCCATCGACATCCTTTTTCCCTAGATACGGTCTGCGAAGCAATTTCCAATTGTCTTCCCCTCGCAACGGTCTCTGGACCAAGCCCCACTTTGTTCTCGTTGCAACAGTCTATGCCCCCATCGCCAAACCCTTCCTGAATCAATGGCTTGTATTGCAACGGCCTGTGTAGCCGTCCTCTCCCTCATGTCCTAACATCGGCCTATGACACCATTGCTTTTTTCCCCCGAGCTCCAGTCTGTGAACAAATCCCAAATCTCTTCCCCCAGCAACGGCCTGTGGACAAATGCACACAATGTTCTCCCAGAAAGAGTTCCTGAATCCTCTCTCTCTCTCTTTTCCCATAGGAACGACAAATGAACACTTCTCTACACTGTTCCCAATGCAATGGACGGTGAACCCATCCTCAGTTTCTTCTCTGTACTACATACTATGAACCGTTCCGCGCTGTGCTCTCCGAGCAGCGGCCTGTGAAAACAGACCCACTCCGCTTTCGAAGAAATGGCGTGTGAACCAAACCACACTCTGTTCTCCCTACAACAGTTTCTGAAAACATCCTCACTCTGCTGTGCTCGCAGCAGCCTGTGAACTGATCCCCTTTGAGTTACCCTAGCAACTGGCAGTGAACCAATCACCATTATGTTCTCCAAGCAACGGTCTCTAAAATAATCCTTACACTGTTCCTTCTACAACTTGTGAACCCATCCAAATTCTGTTCCCCTCGCAACGGTCTGCAAACCCATCCCAAATCTGTCGTTGTACTAATGGCCTGTGAACCAAACGCCTCTCTGTTTTCCCAGGAATGGAGTGTGAACCCGTCCGCACTTTTTATTCCCTTTATTGAACATTGAATCCATTCCTACTCTGTACCACTAACAACGGCATGTGACATCATTGCCACTCCGTTTTCCGTGTAACAGACTGCCATCCAATCCCTACACTCTTCCACTAGCAATGGCTTGTGAACCCATTGTCATTCTGCTCTCCTCACAATGACCGGTGTACCCATCCCAATTCTCTTGCCCAAGCAACAGCCTGTGATCCAATCCACGTTTTTATTCGAATAGCAACGGCCTATAAGTGGCACGGTGGCATAGAGGTTGGCACTGCTGCCTCACAGCGCCAGAGACCCGGGTTCAATTCTGTGTCTGTGTGACGTTCACACATTCTCCCCGTGTCTGCATGGGATTCCTCATGGTGCTCCGGTTTCCTCCCACATTCCAAAAATGTGCAGGTTAGGTGAATTGGCCATGCCAAATTGTTCGTAGTGTTAGGTGAAAGGGTAAATGTAGGGGAATCGGTTTGGGTGGGTTGCGCTTCAGCGGGTTGGTTGGACTTGTTGGGCTGACCGGCCTGTTTCCACACTGTAATTAATCTTAAAAAAAACACATGTTGAATCTGTTCACCTCGCCACAACCTGTACGATCATCATAACCGCAAACTCCTTGCAAAGCCCTTTGAACTCATCCTTGCCCTGTTCCCCGATCAATGGTCGGCGAACCCATCCCCACTCTGTTCCTCTAACAACTGCCTGTGACCTCATTGACACTCAGTTCTCCGAGCAACGGTCTGTGAACCAGTCCTAACTCTCTTCATCTGGCAATGGACTGTGAACCCAACTTCACTGTGTTCTCATTACAACGGCGTGTGATTCCATCACCAATGTTTTCCTTGCAAAATGGCCCGTGAAATCATCCCTAACTTGTACTGTTACCAATGGCCTGTGAGGAATTCCCTGCTCTGTTCTCCAAGAAAAAACACATGGTCTTAGGCTCACTCTGTCGTTCTTTCAATGGCCAGTGACACCAATCCCAATCTATTCCTCTAGCAAGAGCCTATGAACCCAATCGCACTTTGCTCACATAGCAATGTTCATGTTACACATCTCTACTCTGTACCCCGAGCAAAAGCCTGTGAAACAATTGTGACACAGTTTTCACTGTAAAGTACTGGCACCTATCCCTTCTCTGTTCTATTCGCAACGACCTGTGACCACATTACTGTTCTGTCTTCTTAGTAATAGCCTGTGTACCAATGCTAACTCTGCTCCCGTAGCTCCTGGTTGTGAACCCAACGCCACACGGCCCTAGTAACGGTCTGGAAGCAAATCCCCAACACTGTTCCCAAGCAACGGCCTGTGTATCTATCATGATACTTCTCCCCGACGAACAAACTGTAAACGCATCTCCATTCTGCTTCCCTATCAACGGTATGTGAAACCATCCCCACAACGTTTTCTTGAGAAAACCCTTGTTACACATCTCCACTCTTCCCCGAGCGATGGCTTGTAAACCCATCCCAACTCTGTTCACCTAACAAACGTCCGTGGATCCATCCTCACACTGTTTTCCCAATAACGGACTGTGAGCTCACCCCTACTGTGTTCTCCTGCCAGCGGACTGTGTCGCCATCCCCACTCAATTCACCTAGTGACTGCCAGTGAACACATGCCCACTCTATTCTTCTAGCAACAGGCACTAACTCAGTGGTCTTCTAGCAATGGTCTTTGAAACCATTTTCATTCTATTCTTCTAGCAATGACATGTGAAGACGTCCCCAGTCAATTTCCCTTGCCTTTGGATTATTGCCATTCTTTTCTACTCGCAACGACCTGTGAACACATCCCCTCCCTGTCACTCAAAACAAAGGCCTGTGAACCCATCATCACTCTTTTCTCCTTACAACAAACTGCGACACCGTTGCCACTGCTTACTTCAAGTGGCAGCCTGTGAACCCATCGCCACGGAAGGGAACACAAGCGTGACGTAAATCGGAATGGGAGGGGGGATGTTGGGAGGTAGAGAGAGTGCAAGATGGAGTTTGAGTGATGGTGAATATGGCAGGGTGAATAACACCAGAAGGGAAAACAAAGACGGAGTGAATTGAACCCAACTCCTGCACTCCACCGTCGTTTCTTCCCCTTCACTGATGACCAGGACTCGGGGCTGTGTCTGTCTCTCTAAAAATCAGCTTCATCAACAGAAAGCAAAACAACAATATAGCTCATTCTGCTGCTTGGCACATTTTAAAGTACAATGTTTATTCTTTTGCAATGGAATTTATGGGTGCCGTCAGTGGGATGGTGCCTTTTCTGACTGATCTCAGTGTTGAGAGACACAGTGAACGGCTCCAGTAAGCCGTTCAGAGATAAGGTTGGACAAGCCACCACTACACTCAATCTGTTTCCATAGCGTCAGGCTGCTTCGTTACTTAAGCACTGAACTGTAATGATAAAATCCCGCATGGATTGATTAATGAGTGATATTCAATGATTCATGAATTTGAATAAAGGAATATTTCAGGACATTCTTCAGTTGCTGTCTGAACTTCGTCTGGGTTATGGCATAAATCGCGGTGTTTGTGCAGCAGCTGAACAGCTGCAGCATGAAGCCCATTGCCCGCACAAAAGGATGGAGAGACACAGGGGTATACACGATATACCACATTCGCCCCCATATGGAACACACCATTAGAAGTGACCACAACAGGATGAAATTGGCCGAGATCACAAACAGTAGAATAATAGGTTTTCTTCGAGTTTTCATTTCTGTGTCACACTGAACGCTCCCATTGGTATGATCCCGGAGTCTCCGGCGGGCTCTGCTGGTCACTAAAAAGTGTCTGACGGTGAAAACGTTGAACAGCAGAATCAGGAGAAATGATAATACGGGGTCAGAATGTTGTGGACGAACTCGATATGGGCCAGACACGAGAGGATTGAACAGCCAACAAAACCAGGGTGTGTTCCCCAGCCGATACCGATTTGTGAGCATAAAATACCAGAAAATGTTCTTCACACAGCTCTGCACAGTCACTGTTGCCAGAATTATAGCCGGTGTTTTCGCCCTGCAATATTTAGTTTTCACCTTCTGGCAACAAATGGCCACAAATCGATCGAAGGTGAATGTGACGGTGAACCAGACAGAACAGTCAGTTGGCTGCAAAAAGCAACACGGTGTGAATATGACATACTCGGATAGAGCGCATCAGAATATATGACTGTTCTCGATAAAGAATGGGGATGTGTCTTAATATTAGGTCGAGGATAATGACCAGTAGATGCGCAGCTGCCATGGCCCCCAGGTAATATCTGACACATGGAAACAATCCACAATCTTTATAATGCAGGACATAGATCGTCATTACGTTAACTGTAAGGAAGGAAAATAAACAAGTTATCAATCATCCTGGAACCAAAGTTTGATTGAGGACTCAGTGAGATCTACAAGCATATCATTGCATTCAGAGATTTTCTAGAATAATTGGAACTGAAGTAACAAATAGAAAGGTCTCAAATATTCAAGAAACGTGATGCAAAAGAGTAGAAACCATCCCTCCACATACACACGCACACACATCCGGAAGAACAGATGGTTTTTTGAGAATTCCGACACACGACCATTCGAGAGCAGACATAGGTCAGTTCTTTCCAGTTCTTAATGCAGAGGGTGAAAACTTTGCTGTACTGAAGGACTCTCTCCCAGTTCCTTGAAGACATATGGAGCTTGTAAATTTCTGTCTTTCCATCAAAATCATGTTCAATCCTCTGTCGTGAAGAAACGTAAATGAAAAGAAAACGTATTTCCCTCTTTACCTGCCAGAGCGGACCTCAAATAATGTCTCCTTCTCCCTGGAACGGGATCTCGTCCTTCACTACCGTCCCGCCGTTCAAAAATATTGTCAGATATGGATGTTTGGGGGAATGTAGGTCCGAGATTATTAAGGGTACTTTCGGGTGCAGAATGTTGCGGGACATGTCGGCTGCAGGGTGTTCTGGGGAACGTCGGTTATAGAATATCCCGGGGTATGTCTGGTATAGATTGTGATAGAATCAGGAAGACCCACATCAGAAAGACCCTTCTGCCCATTGAGTTTGGTGGGACTCACTCAGCCGCATGGAGGGAATCATTCCTTAAATTCAACTCAACTGGCATGTTGCAGAACAAAATAAAATACAGACTCTGCCAATCGTACATATTCTATTACTTATTCATACGTCTACCAGACCTCCATTTCAGTTTTGTAAAATGTTCTGGACATTCAGTTCCAAATATCAGTCATCTTGTCACCCTGTCCCTCTGATGCCGTTAAATCAGATCCTTTTCCCTCAATGTATGCACGAAATAGGTATACTTCCAGCACACAGGCAAAGTCTCAGCCTCATATTGAAGATGTCACTCACTGTGTTATATGGCACTATGTCCTGTGAAATAGGTATACTTCCAAAGGACTGTTTTGAGAATACAACACACATACAGAGTGCCTTTCATTCAGATTTTACTCATTACTCCCTGCTCCATTGTATTCCATATATTCACCTGTCAAGAAACAGTCTGACTTCGTCATACTCACCTAATCAGACCAGTTGAGTAGTGTTTCATGCAACTATATCACCATCCCTGTGTATACCCTGACCCAGCGGCAAGACACACCCACCAGTGGTGGAGGCAACGTGTGATACAGTCAGGAATGGAGTTACCCTGAAATTCTCCAAAATTGATTACAGAACCCGGGAAATCACTTGGAAAAAAATTAGAGATCGTCAAGGAAATCTGATGGTGGATATCTCCTTCCCTACACAAGACCATTTAGTGAATAATCAGCTCATCCTCGATATTGAAAACAAATCCGAGGAAGCATTGAGGAGGACAAAGACACAGAACATACTCCTTATATGGTACATCACCACACCATGTCCATCACCAAGAATGATTCCATGGACCCACCAATGCCTCGGCAGGGTGAGGTCTCCATTACACAGCAGATAGGCTGTGGGAAGTGATGGGGGAAGTAACAAGGGGAAACATTCTCATCAAACTATTGTCACAGATGTATCTGTCACTAACAGTATCTGTCGGAGCAGCCAGCACACAGGCAAAGTCCCAGCCTCATATTGAAGATGTCACTCACTGTGTTATATGGCACTATGTCCTGTGAAATAGGTATACTTCCAAAGGACCAAGAAAGCAGACACTGAGCATCCATAAGGCACTGTGGGTTATCAGCAACTGTGGCATAAATGGCTTTCCTTCCATCATAAAGTCAAAAAAGGGCTCTTCCCTCGTGGTCCCAAAATGTTCCGCACTATTTGCAGCTTTCCTATACTGAGGCAAGTCTATTTAGCCCATCAACAACTTTAAAGGGGAGAAGAATGAGGTCATTCAACAATTCGTCGCTGTTACCTCAGCAATTGGAGCAGATAATTTAAGTTCTCATGTCTGTTCCACAGCATTCGGAAGGTAACATTCAACATTTCAAGGCTGTTACATATGAATCCGTCGAGGAGATTTTACTGTGCCGAAAGTGGGGATGAATTAGTGATTAATTAGTCTTCATCGGTTTAACAGAAATTAATGACCACAGTGACACAGTGACTCAGTGACCACTGCTGGGTCCTCAATGTTTTGAAATACGTCTACATAACAATGGTACGATAAATGGAACAAAATAATACATAGATTTATCAATGATGCTAAGGTTGACAGGAAACGAATTAATCAAGAGACAGATGATCGGTAAATGGATAACCAATGGTTAATTCGGCAGATGGAATATAGCGTGGGAAACTGGGGTCCTTTGAATTTTTCAGGAAGATTAAAAGACTGTATGTTATTGAAATGAAGAGGGATTACAGGAATTGTTGATACACTGTTTACTGGAGGGTACACTCTGAGATTGAGACATCCGAAGTGGTGCTCTGTCTCGATGATAATCTGCTCACTGATGTTTGCACTGGCTCCATTACTCTCAGATCACATTGGATATTTTGAAGTGGTGGGTTGTCAGTGTGCAGTGATGAGGGGAAGGGTGTTTGAGCCGTGAATCAACGACACAGCCTTTATGAGAGAGGTCATCCCTTTTTGAGACGTGCAGAGCCGAAGGCGATGGGAAAGGCTAACCGTTTCTGAATAAAGAGGCTGCAGCTGCTGCCAACACAATGGATGTTCAACACGTGATGTACTGCGTTGGTCTCACTGCAACATCAATCGGCTGAGAGTTGGAGGGTTCAACCATGAGAATGACAACATGGGCCACACGGTGGCACAGTGGTTAGCACTGTTGCCTCACAGCGCCAGAGACACGCGGTCAATTCCCGTCTCGGGCAACTGTCTGTGTGGAGTTTGCACATTCTCCCCGTGTCTGCGTGGGTCCCCTCCGGGTGCTCCAGTTTCCTCCCACAGTCCAATAATGTGCATGTCAGGTGAATTGGCCATGCTAAATTGCCCGTAGTGTTAGGTGAAGGGGAAATGTAGGGGAATGGGTCGGGGTGGGTTGCCATTCGGAGGGTCGGTGTGGACTTGTTGGGTCTGTTTCCACACCGTAAGTAATCTAAAAAAACAAAGAAACTGCTATATCAGCTGCATTTATTCATTATATCGCAATCTCAGTCCACCTTACAGGTCCAGTCCTGACATAAACCCAGAGGAGATTTCGATTGAGCACAGAACGCTGTGGAGACTAAGCTCCATTTCTTCAAACAAACTTTAATCTGCCCAGAGTGGAAAACTGTGCAGATCACCGTGCATTCCGCTAAATACCCTGACTAGATATCTGTCCAGAACCGGGAGCTCATTCACACCATCAGTACAGCCGTACTGAGGACCAACTGAGTGAAGCATTTTGGAAGAGGTTGAGATGAATTTTATTTCACTTTCTCCAACATTCAATGTGTTCTAATGTACTCTTTCAAATTATAGTGAGAATAGATTGCAAAGACCTGAAACTAACCCAGTGGCAGCACATGGGCTAGCAATGGGCATCGTCATCTCCTTCTGTTTATATCTCAGGGGTAGCATTGCAAGCAATTGGATTAAACTGCTCTGAGTCTCCAAAGTAATTCTTTGAAGAAGGAAACAGCTGTGAAATGTAGTAAAGGTGGCAGCAGAGTTGGAAAGATCCATCCAGTTCTCCTCTGCACCGCTCAATCTTCTACGTATTTCCTATGTTTCTGTATTCTGGAGTGTATTATTGCCATTCTATAACATTTCGAAGTTATTGGAGGCAAAAGAAGGAGCTGTGTTGTAGACAAGAGGCTGGCGCTTTGAGGTGAGTCCATCATGGAATTCCCATACTGGAGGTAGGCGTGGGGAGGGGAAGCCCAGAGGTCTTTCCCACAGCAGAGACTGGCGCGTGGAGGCGAGCCCAGAGTGGTGTTCCAGATCAGAGTCTCACGTGGGTAGTTGCTCTCTGCAAGGTTTCCCAGACTCGAGACTGGCGTGGGGTGGCAAGTTCTGGAAGGGAGTCCCAGACTACAGGTTGGTGCAGGGAGGCGATTTCCAGAGTGGAGTTCCAGACTGTAGTCTGGAGCCGGGAGGCTAGTCCAGGAGGTTGTCGCAGACTGGAAGCTGGTGCGTGGAGGGGTGTTCCATGGGGGAGCCGCAGACTGGAGACTGTCACGGGAACAGTCAGCCCAGTACAGTCTGGAGACTCGGCTCATGCAGTTTGGAGACTGTCCCAAGTGCATTCTGAAGATTGGGCCTGGTGCGGTCTGGAGACTAGGACCGGTGTTGTCAGGATATTGGGCCCAGTACGATCTGGAGACTGGGCCCGTTGCGTTCTGAACGCTCCGCTTGGTGCAGTCTGGAGGCTGGGCCCCGTGCAGTCTGGAGACTTGGTGTGGTGCAATCTATAGACTCGCTGTTGGCACAGACTCCGGTGAAATTTCTGCTAATCTGGTCCATTGTTGTTTTCTTTCCTGTTCTTCTGTTGGACTTTCATTTATTATTGTCTCAATTTATGACCAAATACTTGAGAATCTGTACCTCAGCATCTGTACCTAGGATGGCGCCTTGAGCAAAGAGATTGCAAACTTTTTTACTGCGCCCATTGCAGTGCACGATCCAATATAGCCACTTCAATTAAACTGTGAGAGTCAATGCTTTGATGCCTTTTTTCCAAGCATTAATTCCTGAAGAAGGCCTTATGCCCGAAACGTCGATTCTCCTGTTCCTTTGATGCGGCCTGACCTGCTGCGCTTTTCTAGCAACAGGTTTTTTTTAGCTCTGATCTCCAGCATGTGCAGTCCTCACTTTCTCCGAGTTGCCTTTTTTCCAAACAAAGCTCTTGCTTGTGCAGTGATGGGAGAGGCCACCAGAGGATTATATTGCAAATTTTTAAACACAAGAGGGAGAGACAGACGGAGGGAGAGTTAGGTGAAAGATTTTGATCGCCATTTCAATGGATTCAGTCCCAAAACAACTGAAACCAAATGCTCAGAGATGCAGACAACGCTCAGAGTTGCTCAAAGACGCTCAGAGATGCATACACTATTATGCTGAAGAGCACACAATAGCACAAGCGGTACTTCATGCCCACCTTGTTATTCAATAAGATCATGGCCTCAAATTTATTTCCTCTTGGGAGATAAGGCAGGGCAAGTGACTGAGCCATGAGAGTGGGATTAAATTGGGACCAGTGACTGTAAATCACTTAGTTAGAAAACAATTATGGAAAAGGATAGGCGTGATCCACATTTAATGTTATAAATTTGGGGAAGGCCAATTTTGACGGTGTGAGGAGGGAGCTTTCGAAAGATGATTGGTGTAAACTGTTCACAGGTAAGGAGAGGTCTGGCAAGTGGATTTTTTTTTAATTTCCAACGCGAAATAACGAGTGTTCAGGGACAGAATGGCCGTTTTAGTGTGAAGGGCAGTGCTAACAGGATGAGAGAAGACGACATTACAGGTGATATTGAGACTCTTGTCAAGAAACCAGAGGGAGGTACATGTCAGGTACCTGCAACTTGGATCAAAGTGAACCCCTTCAGCATCATACGGGGTGCCGAGGGACACATGCAAGGGAAATCAGGTGCGAAAAAGTTGACATGAGATAAGTTCGGCAACGAGGGTTAACGAGAATCGAAAGAAACTCTGAAAGTGTATTAAGTTAATAAGAGAAACTAGAGGTTGACTAGGGCCCGTTAAGTATCAAAGAGCCATCTATGTGTGAAACCACAGTAGTTGAATAACGTTAATTCGGTTTATTGTGACATGAAGACCATGAAAAGTGTACGAGTTGCTACATGTGTTGTAATCATAGGTACAAAGGTCACTCCCCCCCACACACCCCACTGCAGACACAGAATCTTGTTGATCAGCAGAAAATTAAATAAATCAAAGTTAAAATATAAAGCATTGCAGTCCTTCGGATAAAGGTGGAAAAACAAAGAAACACTGTCATGCATTGATCAACACAATCCATTAGGGCCTAGCAATGCTTGAGTTCAAACCCATCACAAGGACTTGACTTCCCATCCACCAGTGCCCGTCAACTTGTCCCGATAGATGGGTGAGATCCTACACAAATAAACCGCGTCAGTATTTGATATTCAGAAAGGCATGGAAGAGAGATAACTTGGGGAAATACATGCATGTAACCACGTTTTGAAATGAGACTACATTACAGAAAAGGAAACGCTGGAGTTCTTCAAATGCATAATTGCAGCGAAAGCCCAGAATGTGTTTCAGTGTATCCCGGGGGAATGTGTAATGCCAGGGATGCAATTTTGGAGCTCAGAGCTGAGACACGTGTATCATTCTTTATCGTTCAGAAAAAGAATCACTGGACACGATCCGTTAGCTCTGATTTCAGTGGAGAGATGCAGCACACCTGCTGACCTTTACAAGCAACTCTTTTTTTTGTTTCTAATTTTCAGCATCCACTTTTTCTTCGGTTTTGTTTGTGCCATTGGCAGCCATGGATGAGGGGCTGAATGACTGGAACGCAGCTCATGTTGTGATATTAGTGTAAAAACCCCAACCTGGAAAAAAAGACAGGGAACTACAGACTGGTGAGTCCAAAGTCAGTGATGGCTACGTGTTTCGAGGAGATTCTGAGAGACAGGATTTACCAGTATTCTGAAAGGCCAGCACTGATTAGGAACAGTCAGCACGGTTTTGTGCGTGGGAACATGCGTCTCACAAACTTAATTGAAAAATTTCAAGAAGTGACCAAGAAGATAGATGAAGGAAAAGCAGCATACATTATCAACGTGGAGCTCAGTGGGGCCAAACGAGATTTCGCACTGGAGACAGGTGAATAAGGTTAGATCACAGGGAAACAGGGAGAGCGAGCCAATTAGATACAAATTTGGCTGGACAGTCGGAAGCAAGGGGTGGTGTGAGATATCCGTTGTTACAATTGAAGGCCTGTGACCCGTGGTGTGCCACAATGAGCAGTGCTGGGTCCACTGGTGTTTGTTATTTTATAAATGATTCAAATGAGAGTATAGGAAGCGTGCACAGTAAGTTTAGAAATGACAAAATAATTGGCAATATAGTGGACAGTGAAAAAGGTCATCTGAGAGGATAACGAGATCTTGATAAAATTGGACACTAAACTGAGCTTCATGCTGATAAATATGTGAGGTGTTGCATTTTGTAAGGCAAAAGAGGGCAGGATTTACACTGTTAACGATGGGCACCTGTCGAACAGAGACATAGTGGTGCAGGTGTATTGTTACTTGAAAGGGACATTATAGGAAGACAGGGCAGTGAATGAAGAGCTCGAGATTATGCAGTTGTGGAAATTTCACTGGATTCCGAATCCAGACAAGGGTAATGCTCTGGCAGTTTGTGGAAGTTAGAACTTTCTAATAAAATATCGAGATGTAAAACAGGCGACCAGGTGGCTCAGTGATTAGCACTTTTGCCTCACAGGAAGCCGATTTCGATTCTCAGCAACGGTGTGTGCCTGGGTGGATTTGCACACTCTCCACGTGTCTGCGTGCGTTTCTCCCGGTTGTTCCAGTTTCCACCCACAATCCAAATATGCACAGATTTAGCGAATTATCCATGCTAAATTGCTCAAAGTGTTCAAGGGTGTATAGGTTATCGACATTAGCAGGTAATAATACGGACGGAGAATGGGTCTGGATGGGTGACGTTTCATAGAGTCGGTGTGGATATTTTGAGCCGAAGGTCTTGATTCCAAACTGTAGGGATTCCGTGAAAATATGGTGTAAGTAAAAGTGAACTTAAAGTCAACATCGATTGTAAACCGCAATTTGCTTCTCAAGAAGCAAATTGCCTGCGTCTTCCTCGTCTCGCCTAAATTTGACCCAGACGCACAGGCATGTGATAAACTCTTCAATTGTCTCTGAACCGGTCAATCAAGGCACTGAATTCTTCAAACTGCTCCGAGGGCTTAAAGGATAAAACCGGAAAGACACCGGGCATTAGCCTCAGTATCGGAAAAGGGAACGGGGAACATAGTCCTGCCGATCCAGCAGAGACCTCCTTCCAAATATTGGAGAGCTTGTGACAACATTTAGAGAGCTTTCAAACAGATTGAACAGAACCATGTGGAAAGGAGTAGGCCATAGAACACATAGAGCCTCCAGCATTCCAATTCATTATCGAACATCCCCTCAATGCACCTATTCCACACAACGTGCACATATCCCCAAATGAGATTAACCATCGGGAAAAAAATAAACAACAGTAGTCCACGTGGTCTATTGATTTTGTTTCACGTGTCACACTCGTTGATTCAAAGCGATTTAGCTCTAAGGCTATAACTGAATTGTAGACAACATTTTTTTTAATTGAGCGAGCTACCGTTTACTGTTAAGTGATTGCATTCCCGGCACCAGCTGAACAGCAAAACACAGCCTCAGAATGCTCTGTCTGCAAAGTGCACATTTAGTATGTTCAGCTAAATCAGGAATGCAAGCCTTGAAACGAGGTCTTAAACTTGGAATTGTAGTCTACATTTAAAACGAACTCAATTTCAAATCGAGGGGATACTCTCGAGGAAAACTGGAATTCCAGGTCGGCATCACGTGGTCAGTCGGCTCACGTGCTTTCTGGTGAAGTGCTTCATTCAAGATACACTGCAGTATCAGTGATCGTCATGTTAAAGTGTTATATTTGCAGTATTATTTCTTTACAATATACAGTTTAAAGATTTACTTAGATGGTGCTATTGTGTGTGTAAGACTAACTTTATTTTTTGATTTTTACTGATACTTTCAGAATATCGCCTCAAGACTGTTTTCACATAGACCCCATTACTGACATTGTACGATTTTCTACAACACAGCCACCGCATGAGAGAACAACTAACACTAATCATGTTTGATGCTCTACCTTCACAATGTACTCCAGATCTCTCCCATCGCTCTCGTGTCGCGAAATCGTTTGTTATATGCAGTACATTGTCTTCCACAGATTTATGTGGTAGACAATTCCCCAGATTCACCAGTGTCTGAGTTCGACGTTTATTCTCATCTCAATGCAGTTTGGCTTACCTGCACCTAATGCAGTGCCCCCTTACTTTAGACGTCGCAGCCACGGGAATAGTCATTGCTGCTTCCAATCTGTCTCCGTTCTTCTTTTTGAACACCAAGGAATACAGTCACATTCGACCCAAACTCTGCTACTACAACAAGTCTGTCTTCCCAACGATCAATCTGGTCGTCCTTCGCTGCACTCCCTCAATGTCAAGTTTGCTCTTCATTAGTTACTGAGACGAAACCTGCACACAATACTGCACAGTGCTCGAAATATAGTCTCTGCAAGGTCCTGTAGAGCTGCAGTAAGACAGCCTTACTCTTGCACTCAAACTACCGTGAAATGAAGTTTAACGGACCACTTTTCTTCCTAACTGCTGTCAGATCCTGCAATATTGTTTTCACTGGCTGGTGAGTAAGGAGATCCACATCCTTTTCAATATTACAGCTATCCACTTGGTGGGTATATGGCACGAGTCAATGTGCCAACACCAGTCCCAAAATTGGCTTCTGGCATCAGAACTCACTGCTGTGCATGGAACCCGGAGATCTGCGCATCATGAAACAAAAAAATGAGCAGAAAACCCTTAATTCATAAAGGTTTTATTTTCAAACAATTGCTTTTCAGATGGTAGGCTGCCATTCTGTTTTTCCCACTAAAGTGCAAAATGTCACATGAACAAATATTGCATGTTATTTGCCACGTCTTTGCCTATTCAATCTATCGTCTCAATCACCTTGGAGCGTTTTTGCATCCTCCTCACACATTCAAAATCCAACTTCGCTTCGTGCCATCAGCAGCGTTGGAAATATTGTGATTGATTTCCTTAGCTGATTCTTTGAAAAAGTACTGGGAAAATCTGGGTTCCAAGCCCTGATTCCTGTGAGACTCAACAAGCCTTTGAATCCAATAAAATGATCCTTTTGTTCTGGTGCTTCCGGTGCAAGGGCTCATGTGCCATGGCTTGTCTGGTGGGAAGTTTTCCTTTTCTTTTTTTAACGCCTCCATTTTCTTTTTTAACTTATTTACCTAGCTGCTTGTGCAGCACAGACAGCAGTGAACGGCGAACGCCTGCAAACTGAGCTGACTGAAGGCGCGTACATCGAGAGGTCTCAAGCCAGGCCCAGGGTATGGGACCTCGAGCTCAGCCAAATGCGGAGGAGAGTGAGTACCTACTTACTTTTCTGGAGCAAGCTCAGTACCTGGAATCAGCTGCAGCTACGTCTGCAGAGGGGACATGGGCGAGGTAGGCCCAGCAGCAAAAGATGAGGCCTGATGATTGGAGATAACTTTTTTGTTTGAATCCAAAACTGTTGGTTAAATAGCAAATTTTGGGAAGATACCCTGGCAACATCGATGAGGTGAACCCAGCAGTGATAGACTTGACTCTGACATTGGAGGGTCTGGTACGGAGTGCCACGAAGAAGAGATGGAAGATTATTGGCCGACTGGTAAAGATGACGCCTGGGGATCAGTAACCTCCATGTTGCTGGGGTCCGATGTGGATGGCGCTGAAGCTTCTGTAGAGGCATGTGGGTTAAAGCATCGTCGATGGTTATAAAATGCCTTTGGACTGATAGCCTCTCTTCAAGTGTGTCTTTGATTTTATTCATTTTCTTAAATTTCAAATAGGTGCTGTTGTACGGCAACAAAGGAAAGTTTTTCAGTGGATTTTATTGCAAATACACTGTAAAATAAACCTGATAGCAAAGGTAAGTTCAAAAACTACTCACTGTTCCCTGTTAGCTCTCCAATTATAAAACCATGTCCAATCATTAACCTCAGTTCCATAAAATTGATTTTTGCACAACAGCCTTGCGATTTCATCAAAACCTTTTCTGAAAATCCAAACATTTTGCAGATATTGCTTTTTCATAATGTATTTCTCAAATATAATTTCAGCTCATAAATGTACG
Organism: Chiloscyllium plagiosum; assembly: GCF_037043375.1. Taxonomy (NCBI): domain Eukaryota; kingdom Metazoa; phylum Chordata; class Chondrichthyes; order Orectolobiformes; family Hemiscylliidae; genus Chiloscyllium; species Chiloscyllium plagiosum. Next base: position 64,780,171 of record NW_028270171.1, on the reverse strand, counting down.
TTGAATTTATCTATGTTTAATTTCAGTCCCAATAATTTCTCCAAAACAATGCATTTACAATCCTGATACCTTATCTCAACTTCAAACACTTCTCTTTAAACTTGTGTTTTATTCTTCTTGGCCCTTTGACTCAAACAACAACTGCTCTCCATCCAACTTGTTTTTGCCCCTCTAATCTTATACTTCTGAAACTTGTGCCTCTCCGCCTTCGCTGATCCAACGTCTCTTCGTAGCTGATATGCTCCATCCGAGGGAACAGTCTGCTGAATATTCTATGCAAATCCTCCAGCGTAATCAGATCCTTGATGTAAAGTGCTGATCAGGACTGCACAAAACATTCCATCTTTTGAAGATCCAAGATCTTTAGCTTGCCTGCAGTGTGGAAACAGAACCTTCGGCCCAGAAGGTCCACACCGATCCTCCAAAGAGCAACCCACCCAGATCCATTCCCCTGCATTCACCACTGACTCATGCGCCTAACACTATGGGCAATTTAGCATGGCAAATTCACCTAACCTGCACATCTTTGGACTGTGGGAGGAAACTGGAGCAGCCGGAGAAAAACCATGCAAACACGGAGAGAATGTGCAAACTCCACACAGACAGTTGCCCGAGGCGGGAATTGAACCCGGGTTTCTGGCGCTGTGAGACCGCAGTGGTAACCACTGAGCCACCGTGCCATCTTGTTATACATCTTATAAGTTATGTTTCGATGCATAAATGCTTAACCTGCATTCCCGTGTGCCTTCTTAACTAACACATTACACTGTCCAGTAGTATTCAGGAATCTGTGGAGAAGCACCATCTGAGCTTCCTGGTGTGCTGCCATTCATTGAGTACACCCCTGTCTGATTCCTTCTAACAAGGTGCAGCATCTCGTATTTATCAGAGTTTCATTCCATCTACCATTGATCTGCCATATTATAATTACTTCTATATCTGCATATAACATCAGAACTTCCTCCTCACTGACAACCAACTGGCCAAACTTTGCTCAAACACAAGCTTAAGTATCACACACTCCCCGCCCCCGATAACTTTGCATCTACATAATTTATGAATACAACATATAATAAGGAATGCAGCACTGATCCCTGTGGTACACCAGGGTACACTGGTCTTCAGTGAAAACAAAAAAAAACATCTACCACTGCCCTCTGTCTCCTGCCACTAAGACAATTTTCGTTGCAATATTCCAAGTTGCACTTGATGCAATGAGATTTTACTTTCTTTGTCAGTTTCCCATGTGAGACTTTGTCAAAGGATTTGCTGATAAACGTCAAAAAGGCCACATAAAAATAGGATGATGAAGGAGCAAAGCTCGAAAAGCGAGTGTTTACAAATAATCTATTTAACTATAGCCTGGTCTTGTGTGGAATTAGCTTCATTTTTTCTGTTAAATTCATGCTGACAACCTCTGATCAGACATTGCCTCGATACATGTCAATCAATTTTCTCCTCCTCTGTCTTCTCCAAAAGTTTCTCTAACACTGATCAGATTTGCACTGGTGTATAATTCCCAGGTCCGTGTCTACCACCCTAACAGTAAAGCGCGACAGCAGCAGCTGTTCTCCAGTCCTCTGGCATCTCCGGCTCCCACGAGGATAGATTCGAATTAATCATTTGAGCGAGGACCCTTCCGCCCTTGTCTCCGAGAGCAGCCTGTGATAAAACTCATCTGTACCTGATAATCAGTTCAATTTTATACCAGAAAAAGCCTGCAATCCCTGCTTGCGTTTTTTTATCAATCTATTGAACAGCTTCACAGTCCATCTCTGTCCCTGATGCTCCTTCGCCCAAGCCAAACAGATGAGAAGCACTCACGTAACAAACTATCAATTTTCTTAATCTTGACACACCAAGTTCCCCTTTGGTTTGTATTGGATCCTAATTGTTCCCTGATTATTCTGTTCATTTTGGTGAACGTGTAGACTTTTTTGGGACTTTTGCGTCAGTCAGTCCCTTTATTTGAATTATCTAAGTTTTACTGCAATCACCTCTAATGCGTTGAATCACGATAAAACGCAGATTTATTTTCTCCATCAAATATTCTTTACTCTGTGAAGATAGACATGGAAGTAATTGTTTAATTTCTCTGTAATTTCCCATTTCTCTGCAAGAAAATGTCGTGTCCGGATAGTCACCGTTCCACACCTAACCCTGCCTTCCCTTCCCTTTCAGTATAGAGGCGTTTGGTCGTCCTTATGTTTCTTGTTAGTTTTCATTCTTGTTCTTTTGGATTTTCTTTTAGGTTCATTGGTCCTACTTTCCTGGTCCCAAATTTCTCTGAATCCATAGTTGAACAGAATACGAGGCATTTTTGGCGCTGATTCCTTTGATCTCATGCAATTTTTAACCTATTTTCATAACCATCGTTGAATCACCTTACTTTATTGCTGTTTGCACGATAGTGGATAAAATATATATATATATATATATATATATATATAGTACATGTTACAGTGTTTATTTTAACAACTGCCATTCCTTGCCTTGCAATAAATCTTTCTCATACACTTATCCACAACACTGAAGACAATTTGTTCCTCATACTTTCATGCCTTGCATGAGTTAGGTTTATAAACACAATTTGAAATAAAAATTGTTTTGTATTCAGACGTCTTATAAAATCCAATTTGCTATGATCACTATTCCCAAAAGCTCCTTTTCAGCAGGGTTTTCAATTAGCCCTTCTTATCACACATCATCAATTCGAAAACTTTCTAATCTCTACCTCAGTGTTCATCAGACTCTGAAAGCAAACCATCTCATACACACTCATAAAACTCCATATCTCACAGCTATCGCATTCACTTGAGTTAACACGATTTAGGTGTAACATCAAGCTGTCAATTATTACAGCTCTACCCGCAAGCGTGCATGACTATTTGCTGTTTTACAACATGATCGACATTTGTATTATAGTTTTGTCTTTAATATATAATTCACGTCAATATTTCCTCCTTCTTACCAGATTTTATGGAAGCTGAGCAACGTGAGCTCTGTGGAGATTAATGGCTGATTCATGTGAGCTGTTCATTTTCAGACCACAGGCCCCAATTATTTGCGACCAATTGTATTACTTGGATGAGAGGTTTGAAAATCTCACAGCCTTATTTTCAGATGATACTAAAACAGATGGAAAAGTAGGTTCATGAAATCTAAATGCATATAAAGTGCAAGTGGCCTTGGATAGTTTCGAAGAATGAGCTAACATATTACACAAAGAATAACGTGGATAAGTATGGGGTTATCGTTTTGATCAGAGGCATAGAAAGCCAACTTGTTGTGGAGAAAAGTTTACATGTCGAAGAGTTTACATGTCGAGGGGTGTGGGTGGCATTGTGCATATCACAGAAAAATCACCTGCGGGCACAACAGGCAAAGAGATAGTCAAGTGCAATTTGCAGCATTTACTGACAAATGAGTAATAAAGGAAGGGAAGAAGTGTTGCAAATCTGCAAAGGAATTACTGAGACCAGAACGGAAGTACTGTACTCTGGACAGATCTGGGGCCCTAACTGCAGGAGGGTTGCAGATGCAATGAATAAATTTCAGAGGAGGATCACAGAATTGATTGCAGTGATTAGAAGTTTGTCTTATGTAGATGGATTGAGCAGTTCAGGCCAAGACTCACTGGAGTTTTTAAGAATCAGAGGAGTTCTCTTTTAGGTCTGGAAGATGCTTTAGTCCGTGTTAACTTCCTCCAGGATCCGTTTCGGGGAAAATGTTGTTTGTCATTTTCATAAATGATCTGAATGAGGGCGCAGAAGAATTGATTCGTAAATATCCGGACGACATTACTTTCGGTGCATTTGTGGATAGTGTTGAAAGTTGTTTCAGGTGACAGAACGACATAGATGAGCGCAAAGCTGGGCTGAGAGGTAGCAAATGGAGTTTAGTGCAGAAAATTTCAAGCTGACTCACTTTGATCGTGAAAACAGATTATTGGGAAAATGGTAAAATGCTTGGTAGTGTAGTTGAGCAGAAAGGTCTTGATGTCCACGTGCATAGATTGCTGAAAGATGCCACCCAGGGTAATAAGTATTGTTGAGAAGGCGTACGTTATATTGGCTTTCATTGGTAGAGGGATTTAGTTTCAGTGTCATGAGGTCATGTTACAGGTGTTCAAAAGTCTGGATCGGCTGGACTTCGAGTATTGCAGTGCACCTCAGGTCACCATATGATAGAATGATGTGGAAGCTTTGGAAAGTTTTCCGAGGAGATTTACTAGGATGTTGCCTGGTATGAAAGGAAAGTCTTATGGGGAAAGTAATCCGGAGTCCAGTGCGTTTTCGTTAGAGGGAAGAAGGTTAAGCGGTGACTTAATTCAGACATAAAAGGTACTTAGAGGATTAGACAGGGTGGACCGTGAGAGCACACTTTTTCAGCTGGTTATGGATAGCACGAGGGGGCATAACTTTAAATTGAGATGTGGGAGATATAGGACAGATGTCAGAAGTAGTTTTCTTACACAGAGATTAATCGGGGCTTCGAATGCCCAGCCTGCAAAAGTACTAGAGTCACCAAATGTAAGAGCTTTTAAATGGCCTTTGGATAAACACATGGATGAAAATTGGACAGTTTATGTTGAATGGGCTTCAGATTGTTTTCCAGGTCGGCTGAACAGCGAGTGCAGAAGTGACTGTAATGTGATGTCATGTTCTATGTTCTTCGGTAAAGGCGATTGGCAACGTACATGTGGAGTGGATATCTCCTTATGTTGGCCAAACTAGAACAAGAGATCATAGTTTTAGGATAAGGTGCAGTAGACTTAAAACAGGGGTGTGGAGAACGTACTACAATCAAAGGGTTCTGAACCTGTGTCGCTCAGAATCCCAGAATGCCGTGAATGCTGGGAGATTGAATAATAAAGGGATATAGAGAGCGTGTAGGAAAGTGGAACTGAGGACGAAATGACTTCAACCATGATTGCATTACCAGGCTCGAGGGGCTGAATTGCCGACTGATGTTCCTCGTTCTTCTTCAGCCGTTCGAATATATCACACAGGAATGGTGGAGTCCTGGTTACCAAACAGCAAGTAGGCACTCGGTAGAATTCAGTCTTAATCAGTACCACAGACCGAAACCAGTAGAGTGACGCAATAATCAGTGCTGGGTCTTCAAGTATTTACAATATACATCAATGATTTGGAGGGGTGGAACAGATGTACTGTCGCTAGGTTTGGCGACGACACTGATAAGCAGGAAATTAAAATAATAAGAGAAGATTGAGAATCTGCAAATGAATATAGACAATGAGTAAAGTCAATGGATAATAGTTTTACAGGTGGAATTTTGTGTGTCGCATAACTTGTGATTATTTAAGGACAAAGGGAAGACATTATATCACTGAAACGGGGAGTGATAACAGGACTTAGCAAAGCAGTGTATACTGGAGGGTTCACTCTGACCTGTTTTGAAAACGGAATTGTTTCTCCGTCACGCTGTTGGTCTGTTCTCTTACATTCACAGTGGTCCCATTGCTCCCAGTACATAGATGATATTTTGATGTTTTTGGTTGGCCGTCGTGAGTGGCGAGGGGGGACGGTGTTTTGAACCGTTTATCAAGGGAATGAGCAAGGGAATCGTGGAGACGCGAAGACGATGGGAATGACATACTACTTCTGAATGAAGAGGCTGTGGCTGCTGCCACGACAGTGAGTATTCTCCAACATGCTCGACTGTGCATGGGCACACTATAACATTAATGGAGTGAGTTTCCTTCGCTTCCCGACCTTTCCATATTGACATTGGTACTCTGCAGCACCATGTATACTTTCGGGAATCCACCTATACTGCGAAAACAAGGATATACCCTGCAGCTCCCTGCTGACGTAGAAAACATTGTCTTCATCTCACCCACCATATATGTCCTTCGTTACTGAATGGTGACATTGATGTCGACAAACTGGGAAATATGCCACCTACTTCGACCGGGAAAGCTCCGGATCATAGATGTTGAATGTGTCGGTAACCTTAACAGCCACTGGCAGCACCGTCCTCCCCCTAGTTTGAAGCTGCAGGTCGCGTTGAAGGAAGTGACACAACTCTGTCAGCAGCTCCTTGTTCAATCAGGTCCCCTCACACTCTATTCCTGGGTTACCTACAGCTTGGGAAACTATTCTGTGAAACCCTATGATTGTTACGACAGATCCCTTTCTCCACACGCACTCACCCCATGGTTTATGAGCTTCCCCACTCTGCCGTTTCCACTCCATTTGTTGTTCATATTGCAGACCCAACTACTGTCCAGAGTTGAGTCACCAAATCCTCACGTTTCCCTGAATATCTCAGTACAATTTCCAGGAAACCATCCTCAGCACCTCCACAAAGCTTTTGATACCAGAAGTCAGTGAGAAGCCCCTCAGCTCCAAGTTGTGGACCTGGCCAGACGCCCTCAAAATATATTTGGACTGAAGCCTCGACTCTAGCTTTTCTGAATTTTAAATTTAGATGTGAACTGGATGTTGCAGATATGTTGTGACAAGCCAAAGCAGTTGACGTTAAACAAAACATAATCTAGTTAAACCCTCTTGTCAAAATAAAAACAAACAAGATGACAAGTTGGGATACTGTATATTTTAGAACACTTACAAAAACAGTAGATGCAATACTTTCTGCTAATTAACTGTTCCAATACAGTATCACGCCATATACATACCCCTTGGTAAAAAAGATAAATTCAAAAACGGAATCTTACTTGCAGTTCTCCAATCCAGGCAGAAACAATATCATGAGAGGTTTCAGAGAGACTGTTGAAGCTTCCAACCATTCTGGTACTCCTAACAGCTTCTCAGAGGTGCAGCGAAAGACAAAACGACATGACTTGATCTGTGAGAGCTGGCCACTGCCATTCCATCATTACCAGCGATTTATTAAAACCCAAAGAATTCCTAAGTTATTTACATAAGCCGTGTTCATGCGGCAGCTCTGCACTGCTGCCTTTAAGACCTCTCTTTAAAAGAAAACTTTGGAGAAAATAATATTTTTAAAGTGACCGCATCTTCACATCTCCCCCTTTAAAATTAAAGTAACCATCAATACACAAAGATGGCTTCATTTTCAAAAGTTTATTCTTCGTCGATTCGTAAACTGTAATGCATATATAATACTTTGATTCTCAGCATGCAAACATTCACAACTAGATTATACTTCAGTCAGTTTACTCCTGCTACAGAACACCATAGTTTTTCATCATCCAACTCTCGACAACGAGTGGGAATTATGTTTTCTCATCCAGTCGCCTTTTTAATTGAAAGTAGACTGGATTTTTTTCTCTTTAAATTTCTTGCAAAGCTTTAAACAGTTATGATCAGGCATGTATTTGTCTCGGCCATGTTATTGTCAATTAAAATGCTGAAATGTTGCAATACCAACACCACCCTCAAGGTCTCCATCTCAGTTGTGGAATATTTATCTTCATGATTTCCCCAGACATGCCAATCTCACTTTACATAATGGAGCCTCTCTCATCGCTCCAACAGCCCTTCTGAACGATGTGTCTCCTCATAGGCTGCTAGAGAAAGTGGTGGAGGCGAGAACAATTGCTATATTGAAAAGGCATCGGGATGGGTATGTGAATAGGAAAGGTTTGGATGCATATGGGCCGGATGCTGTTAGGTTGGCATGAAATGGCCTGTTTCCATGCTGTACTTTTCTATGACGCTATGACTCTGTGACTCAGCATCATAGATTTATATGCTTCCGTATCTCTTAATACTGTAACATCTTTCCCAGATACTGCTGACCAATGCCAGTAAACCTTCCTCGCGGAGGTATATGGTTTCAGAAGATTGGGCGCATTCTTCTCATCCTATCTCCGATCAAGTTGTAGTTTATGGTGCACCTTTATAGCTTCTACTGTGCTTTCCTTTATAACTTCAACGAAATTCACTGGCTGAACCTTTTGTCCTCCATCTGTCTTCCCAGTGCTTTTTCTAACTCGCCAATGCTGTGATTTCCTCTGTCCTACTTTATTGTGGCACAGTAGCACAGTGGTTAGCACTGCGGCTTCACAGCGCCAGAGACCCGGGTTCAATTCCCGCCGCAGGCGACTCTCTGTGTGGAGTTTGCACATTCTCCCCGTGTCTGCGTGGGTTTTCTCCGGGTGCTCCGGTTTCCTCCCACAACCCAAAAATGTGCAGGTTAGGTGAATTGGCCATGCTAAATTGCCCGTAGTGTTAGCTGAAGGGGTAAATGTAGGAGAATGGGTCTGGGTGAGTTGCGGGTCGGTGTGGACTTGTTGGGCCGAAGGGCCTGTTTCTACACTGTAAGTAATCTAATCTAAAAAAAATTACAGTGATAACACCTGAGCTTTTTTAAACTTCCTTTTCACCTTCAGAGGTTTCATTTTTACGCTGCGGTAAGCGACCTTCATTATCTTCAATAACATTTAATTTTCCCTGACCGCCTGCGGATTTTTCTTTTCCTCAATATCTTCCCCTTACGGAAGCTAAGCATCAATTTATGGAAGAATTCATAACCATCCGCAACTTCAGCATTTTATCTTGCCATTTTAACTCGCTGATCTTTCACATGACTTCTCATGACCTCGGGAAGTGAATGTTTGAACTTCTCCAATATAAGAATCTCTCCAAGCGCGTCGTAGGTTTGCTCTATTTTTAATGCGCTTATCCACCTATCAAAATTGCTTAGTTTAATCCTTTCATACTCAATGTGCATTTAACCAAGGTCCCTTCTTCGTTTCATGAAACACTGTCTGTATGCTTCTGGATTAAGCTCATATGCATCTCAGATGGCTTTCTATGCCTTCTTAGACGCCCCACTTGCCTCATCTTAGAGTGATGAAAAAACCTTAGTAGCTCTACTTACCAGCTTCACTTGAAACATCTTAACCTCGGTGGTCGCTGGCGAATGCATTTGTTTAGATATTTTCTGAAATTACGTTATAAAGGCTTTTGCATCCTTTTTCATCAAACTGTGACAATGCCTGTATATAGTTATACAGATCGCCATGAGGTCTTTGGCTGCCATAGGTTATCTCACCCTCACTGTCGTCCTCATTCACACGACGTTCTACCTTCAGTTACGCCCTTAAATTCGAATTTCTTCTCTATTTGTGAACTTTTGAAGTTGAAACTCTATCTCTTTCTGTGTTTTTTCGCTCTCCTCTTTCTGATTCCTCTCCTTTTTCTTTTGACTGTACTTCCAATCACAAATCAAACTGTTTCAACTCCTTTCCATGTTCAGCTGCCTCATCTTCAATTGACTTCTCGCAATTTCCAAAGATTCATATTGCATTTCCATCAAATTTAGTGCTGATGTGCGTCTGTATTTACCTATCATTTTCTACAAGCAAAAGCAGCACTAACTGCAGCTTATCTGCCAATTCAAACCGTTGTCACCTCACCTTTTGTAAATCTGCCGAAGTCACTTCTTACACCGCCAGAAAGTCGAAGTGACTGGAAGAGCCATTACTACACAAATAGCTACTTAAAACAACCAAATTCATCACCCTGAAGAAATGGTACGAACAAATACCACACACCTCCTTTGAGCAAAACAATCTTGCCATGCATATTCTACCCGTGTACCCATGTGTTTCATCTGCATGCACCAGTTTCCTATCACAATCCAAACATGTATAGTTTAAGTGAACTGGCCGTGCTAATTTATCTGTAGTGTCCAGGGATGTATGGTTGGACGCATTAGTCGGGTGACATATAGAGTAATATGGTAGGGGAATGTTTCAGGGTGGGATCCTCTTCAGAGTCGTGGTGTGGACTTGTTGGGCCAAATTGCACTTTCCAAATAGTCGGGATCATAATCCTAAACCGAATTTGAAAATATCGATTTAGAAATATACCAGAGGCCAGTTTGCTATGGAGCAGACCAGACTGCCTCAAAATATTTGAAGAAGATAGTCTGGACGCCAACATTTTCTTATGTTAAAAGTAGATGCGAAGTGGGAGTTCCAGATGTGGTGCGACTGCTCAAACTACTCAGCTTTAAGCATAACACATTTTATTTAAACACACTAATAAAAATACATACAAAAAAGCGAAAATTAGAATACCTTAACTGTTGGAAGACCTAACCATATAATCGATAGAGTACATTCTACTAATGAAGTGTTCCACTGTATTGATATCACACAAACACACCCCTTGGCAAAAAAAAAAAAACATTCAGATATACATTCTTACCTGCAGTTCTCCAATCCAGGAGAAAACAGCGTCAAGAGAGATTTCAGACAGAATAGCAGCAAGGTATCTTTTAATGATTCTAACCCTTGTTGGACCAGAAGCACCTGGTGATAGTTACAGGCAAATGAAAAGCGAAAGTCTGGTCTGTGAGGTTGGCCACTGTTGTCATTTTATTTTTTTAAATGCCCTAAAATCCTCCGAATTTAATTACTCAAAACATTTTCAGTCAGCAGTCCAGCCTTTTGGATCTCTCTGTTAAAAAAAAAGAGAGGAAATAACCTTTTTCAAAGTGGCAGCATTGCCACACAGGTTAGATGCCTGAACCATTATACTAATACTCGAGAGGATTCCTCGGGTTACTGAGAGGGCGAGAACACAGGCATTCAGTGGAGGGGGAAGATCACATTTCAAAGACATACATCAAACCTGCTGCAACCCAATATCCCAACATAGAGCACCACATGGGATAGAGTGGGAAGTGAACTATAGCCTGACACACCATTGCAATGTTTCTGAGCTTCACAATGCCAGCACGAGGGAGCCAAATCCAAGGCCAGAGACAAATGAGGGACAAAAAATGACGTTAAACGTAGAAACAGATAAATAATTAACTGTGAACATGCTGTGAAAATATGGAGAAAATGACAGGGCACTGGAACTAAGTGGAGGACTGAGACCTTGATGGATCCAATCACTGCAACGGAAACATTGAATAAAGGCATTGCCCTCTTAGAGGAAAGGTTTCTTGCATCAAATTCTGAACACCTCAAACAACAAAAACTGTGACAAGCTGTCAAACCAGCAAGGAAAGCCCTGCTGGTTATGCTCGCGTGTTGGCCAGTAAAGTGGAATATCTGCCCCAAATCGGATGCATTGTAAATCTTTACCAGCATATCAGAACTGCACTCTGATTTGATTCCTGTCTGGCCCAAAATATTTGCACCACTTGCTGTGAGTGACAGTAAATGGGGCTCTCGCAAATTAATTAATCTTTATGTCCATCGTAACAATACAGGGAAGGGGTGTGTGTGTGAGTGAATGTGTGAGTGTGTGTGTGCGTTGGCACTTGGGATGATTAAATGCAAATATCATGGTTTGAGACAGAATACACATGGAGGATAACAGTTTAAATCTGGATATCTGGCAGGGGTTGGGTAATTGACAAAGAGAAAGAGAGAGACCGAGGGAGGTTTCATGGACAGATTAGATACAATGCTTTCGAATATTAAAATAAAGGCAATACCAGACCCAATACCAATATAGATCAATGTGCGCAGTAATAACAGATAACTGGTGATTATGTTTTGATTTCTAGTCAGATTTGCTTCTGCCAGTTTGAAGCCGGGAGTGCCAGGAGGAGATTATTGGTATCAGTGAGACTGTATTTCAATGTTCAATGTTTAAATAACAAATGGGATAAACCAGTGAGATGTATTCTGGAGGAGTGAACAGATGAATATAGTCATGGCCAGTGCATGATGTTACAGATCAGCTCATGGTGAAAACGATCACAACAGTTGTGAGCCGTCTGCTTCAGTTTCAGATATTGGCAAGGGATTGGAGGAATCAGAATAAGGAACCGGAATTTGTAATCAGAACAGAGGACAGTGAACTTCATGCTCCCAGTATTAAACTAAAAAAGACATTGAGACAATGAACCGTGGTTCACAGCTGAAAGTGAGCTGAAACATAGAGACACTTGACTCACACTGCCAGAAGCAAGAAGGTATACTGTAACTGAACAAATTCGCTGACGGAATTCGTAGCGGACTATCGAGTGAATATCTGGATTCAGATCCTTAACAGGAACATTAATGATGTCAGGAACTGTCGGTGAAATGAAAGAAGTGTTGCAGTCATAACTGGTTTTTAGAAATAATGTCTGGATAGCGAGACTTACCAGGGACAGGTTAGGATAATAAAAAATATTGAATAATGCAAAGAATGTATTTTATCTGCGATAATATTGACAACCAATAATATGTAGAAAGATCCTAAAAAAAGGATAAACTCCTGTCCATTGTTGAAACATTCCAACCTTTTGCACTCAGATTCTCATCCATTGTTATAACATTCCTATCTAATGTTCTCAGGTTCTGAGTTCTCCTCTCCTTTTTTCTGGAGCTGCTGAGCCACTGTTAGTCCTGTAGGTGATGTTCCACCTCATACTATGTAATAATAACACTTTGAATGGAGTCAATTTATCATTTAAAGATCAGTCCATGGAGACTGATCTTATGCACGGTTACTAAACAAACAGGCTCAGTTAACCATAACTTCTTTCCAACACTTTTCATATCAAAATAAAGGTTAACATTTACTCGGTCTCGATTGAATGGATGAGAGTTGTCGAGGAATGAACCATCAATCTTTTTTTTAATGTATCTTTCTTGTAGGTGGGAGTAGTGCCAGAACACTTCAGAGTTGTACATGTTTTACCCTACTTATAAAAGGCGACAGGGATAAAGTAGTAGATCAGCTGCATCAAATCTCTGCTGGGGAAATTTCAAGATACATAACCCAAAGTATGATACTTATGGCCATTGACTTGGTGTGAGCCTCTCTGGTATGTTACAGAGGGACAAGAGGAGGCCATTCATCCTCTTGAGTCTATTACAGATGAACGGTAGGAGGTCTTTCAGTCTCTCGAGTAGGTTACAGAGGGACAGGAGGAGGCGGTTCAGCCTCTGGAGCCTGTTACAGAGGCTCAAGGGGAGGCCATTCAGACTCTCGAACCTGTTAAAGAGGAGCAGGAGGACGTCATTCAGCCTTTCTAGCATATTGTAGAGTGACAGGAGAAGACTATTATGCCTCTCGAGTCGGTTACAGAGGGATAGGAGGAGGTCATTGAGCCTCGAGATTCTGTTACACAGGGTCTTGTGGAGGCTTTTCAGTCTATACAGCCCGTTACAGAGGGACAGGAGGGGGGCATACAACTCTTCTAGTCTGTTGTGTAGTAACTATATTTCAAAATACGAATGGAAAATTATCCACCTGTTGTAAACATTAAAGATCGAACTTGGAGTAAGGCCAATTTTGAAAATGTTAGGCTAGCACATTGAAAGGGTGACTGGGAGATTCTATTCACAGGTAAATGGTTGGTTGGAAAGTAGAATGCCTTCAAAACTGGATTCAAAGAGTACAGAGACAATTTGCCGCTATTTGTGAGATTGGCATACCAGGTAGGTGAAGGGAGTGCAGGATTAGATTGCTTGCAGTGTGGAAACAGGCCCTTCGGCCCAACAAGTCCACACCAACCCTCGAAAGCGCAACCCACCTCGACCCACTCTCCTACTTCTACCCCTTCACCTAACACTCCGGGCAATTTAGCATGGCCAATTCACCCAACCTGCACATCTTAAGACCGTGGTAGGAAACCGGAGCACAGACACGAGACACGGGGAAAACGTGCAAACGCCACACAGACAGTTGCCCAAGCTGGGAATTGATCCCAGGTCCCTGGCGCTGCGAGGCAGCAGTGCTAACCACTGCGCCACCGTGACAAGCGACATTGCTACACTCTTCAAGACAAAGAAGGATGCATATGTCACATAAACAGAGCTGGGATCGAGTGAATCCCGAGAGGAATATAAGCGCTGTAGCAGTATAGTCGAGGTAGAAGTCGGGCGGTAAATGATGTATAATCTTTTGAAATTGGAGTAACAAGACATTGAAGACATTCTGCAAATATATTATCGTCAAAAGATGAACTGGGCGGAGAATAAGGCCCCTTAAAGATCTGCATGTCTGTCTCTGTGTGGACTAAAAGAGAGGGGTGAGATACTAAACGAATATTTCATCCCAATACTCACTGTGGAGTTGGAAACAAGAGTGAGATTACTTGTAGAAATAGGTAATGATATATTGAAAACTATCGACATTACAAGGAGAAGTGATGGGCATCTTTAAAAGCATAAAAGTGATGAAATCCTGGAACCTGATCAGTTGTATCCCAGAACTTTGTGAGAAACTAAGGAAGTGATTGCTGAGTTCTTTGCTGTTATATTTGTGTCAACGATTGCCATGGAAGAGATGCTGAAAGATTCGAATGTAAGAATGTCATGCAATTATTTTGGAAAGTAAGGAAATACGAGGGAACTGGAGACCGATAAGTCTGACATCAATGGTAACTCAGTTTTTGGTGAGATTTCTGAAGGAAATACAAGGACTGAAGAGTGTCTGTGTGTGGAAAATCGTCCTCATTAACTTGATTGAGCTTTTTTGAAAATGCGATGAAGAAGATTGATGCAGGAAAATCAGTGGTCGTTGTCTTAATTGAATTCAGTAAGGTGTTCGACAAGGCTCGACATGGTAGACTGATTGGCAATTTTAGTGACCCTCGAATTCAGGGAGAGCTTGCCATTTTGATGTCAAATTACCTATTGGAGACAGAGCGCGATGGTGGTCATTTGTTTATCGGACTGGAGGCATGTGACCAGTGATGTACTACAAGGATCAGTACCTGGTCCGGTGCATTTTGTCGCTGATACAATTCATTTGGATCTGAATATACGAGGTACAATTGGTCCGTTAGCACATACTTCCGAAATTGATGAGGCTGTCGACAGTGTTAAGGTTATCTCAGCGTGCAATGGGACATTAATTCGAAGGGCTAAGGAGTGGCGGGCGGAGTTTATGTTACATAAATACAGGGTGTTGCATTTTTGTGAGATAAATCTCTGTGAAGAACTCACCTCTCTGGGTTAATTCTACTCAGAAGGAACAGGCGGCGAAGGACAAGAAGATGCAACTTTGAGAGATACAGGATCTAACCAGTCGCTGACAGTAAGAGATGAGAAAATTTACTCTCCGACTGATCTGTTCCCCGAGAGTGTGGTAATTTGTGGAAATATGGACAAAAATTTAGACTTCCCCTATGTAAGATCTGGTTGGAGTGCCATATCAAGACTGGGGAGATTACAGTGGAAGTAATTGAGAAAGTGTCAGTTCCAGCAAGCTAGCTTGTTCTTGGGAATGCTTTTGCAGGATCCAAGGTGGGAAAAAGCATCCCTTGTTGTGGAGAAGCCCAAGGAAGACCAAGAAACTGAGCAATTAAACAGAAATATGCTTGCATTTTCCCAGACTGTGTACTAACAAAATCTCACCAAGCAAAACATAAAGAGGAAAATGAAGGATTTGAAGCTTAGTTAGCGGACGTCCGGTTTAACGTCATGGTGCAGGAAAAAATTGAACAGGCCGAGGTTCAGACAGAGGTTTTCAGACCGGAAAGGCGAAGCGACTTCCAACAGAGAGAGAATATAATAAAAAAAGATAGATATGTGGATGCGCATTCCAAAAAACGAGGCCGAGGATATTCCTGTGGGTTATTATTTGAAAGACAGAATTCTACGATGGAAATGGGGAACACAGTGTTTTAGTGCAGTGGAGAAATGGTCGAACGTGCACCAGATTGTGTTGCCAGTGGCAGATAGACAGCAAGTGGTACGAGTAGCACATTAACTAACTGTCGGTGGTGACCGAGAGGTAAAAGACTCAGGCAAAGGTTAAAAAAAAATGTATTGGCCTGGAATCCACAATGATATGGTTTACTTTTGCCGTATGTGTCATACATTCCAAATGGTAGGTAAGCCACAGGAAGTAATAAAACCAGCACTTCTGTTTCCAATTCACGTATTTGAAGGACATTTCATACACAGTATATTTATTTATGTCGGTCCCCTCACCAGAACTAAATATGGGTACCAGTACCTTTAACCAATAATGGATGACTCTCATAGATTTACAGGCCATCCATTATTGAAAATCAAGGCAAAATGGTGCGAGATAATTAGTCGCTTTCTTCACACGGCATGCGCTACCCAGAGAGATTCAGTCGGAACAAGAGTCAAATTTTACTGCTAGGCTGTTAAAGAAGGTTACTGATAGCTTAGCTATACAACACTTTAAATCCAGTGTGTATCATCCTGAATCCCTGGGAGCATTGCGAAGGTGGCATCATACATTGAAGACCATGTTAAGAGCATACAGTCAGTATTTCCCGAGTGATTGAGATAAAGGCTTCCCATTCGTACTGTTTACCAATAGATGCCCCAAATGAATCTACTCAGTTCACTCCCTTCGCGTTAATGTTGGGGCATGAAGTGAGAGAAACTTTGAAATTAATTAAAGAAAATTTGAAAGCACCAATATAGGACGTAGCAGACTTGAATTACGTATCAGAGTTGAGGAAGAGATTTAGAGGTATTGGTGAGTTAGCGAAGCAGCAGACAAAGGAGGCAGAATATAGAATTAAGCAGGGAGCAGATAAAAGTTCTGACGCTCTGACCTTTTCCAGTGGGGATGACGTGTTATCATTGTTACCACTGATTGTAGTTCATTTCGAAGACAAGTTTAGTGGTCCCTATCAAATTGAAAAACATTTTGAGTCAGGTGTACTATCAGGCAGTGATGCCAGATAGGAAAGAAAGAATGGATGTAGGTTTGCTCATTGAGCTGCAAGGTTCATTTCCAGACGTCTCGTTACCCTCCAAGGGAACATCTTCAGTGGGCCTCAGGCGAAGCAATTCTAAAAATTCGTGCTTTCTATTTACATGTTTGGGATTCTTGATGTCATTTCCTGTGGTGATGTTATTACCTGCGTTGAAGTCACGTCCTGTTCCTTTTCTCAGGGGGCAGTAGACGCGGTGTAACTCGAGTCACTAACTCAAAGAAACCCAAACATATAAATAGAGAGCAAGAATTTTCAGCATTGCTAAGGCTGAGGCCCTCTGAAGATGTTACCTAATACGGTTATGAAATGTCTGGAAATGAACCTCGCATATCAGCGAGCAAACCTACATCCAAAAGCACAACCTGAGCTACAAATCTTCTCAAAAACGGCGAGGAAAGAAATAATTTTGCCATGTATATCACATGAACACGTTGAAACCGTATGATCTGAAGTTAAAGCACTGGAGAAAAAAAAAAAGTTGCTAGTTACTGTCCCACAGAGAGAGGAAACAAATCCAGATGTTGATGAGTGGACAAGTTTAGTAAACTACCTGTCCCAGGAGCGAAGAACACAGTTGCAAGGTGTGTTACAACAGTGTGAAGACGTATGTGGGAATAAGATGGGGAGGGCTAATGCTATTGTGCATGGAGTAGACGTGGGGACTTCTGTTCATATGAGACAACAAAAGGTCAACGACGTAACAAAATCGAACTGGTACCCAACACCGCCATTGAAGGACTGCATGAATAAACTTGGAAAAACCAGTTGCATCTCAATGTTGCAATTAATGCGTGGTTATTGGCAAGTCCATTTATCAGGAAGGCAAAAGATGTTTCTGCCTTTGCAACCCCGAATGCGCTGAATAAATTTAAAATAGTGCGCTTCGGAATGAGGAACGCACCCGACACTTTCCAAGGAATCATGAACAGAGTTGTGACTGGGCGAACAAACTGTACAGACTGTTTGGAAGTTGTATTGATTATCAGTGAGCATGAGATGATTACATGGTACAGTTGAGCTCTTTTACCGATTAAGAGAAGCAAAACTGGTAGTAAGTCAAAACAAAACTGAATTCGCGAAAGCAGAGGTGAGGTTCTTGGGACATCACACCGTTCATAGAGGTCGTGGAACACAAAGACGAAGGTCATTGCGGAACTGACACGATCATCCTCGAAGAAAGAGGTGCTTCGATTCTTGGGACTGAGCTGATTCTTTTGGAAGTGTATTCCAAACTTCAGCAGTGTATTTGCACCGTTAAAAGATTTGCTGACGAAGAACACAAAGTTTCGGTGAAGAGAACAATTCGAGGAGGCATTCGACCATTTAAAAGCAATATGAATCATAGCACTATTTTTAGCTATACCAAACTTTTTGAAGCATTTCAAAGTAGCCATCGAGGTTAATGCAATAGGATTTGGAGCTGTACTGCTGCCGAATGATGATGGTAGGGTTAAACTGCCAGATGTTTTCTTTTCGAAGATTCTTAACATCCACCAGAGAAAATGCTCCACAATCGTGAAAAAGCTATTTAGATTGGTACTGTCCTTACAACATTTAAATGAGTGTGTCATGAAAAATGTTTCGGCGACGATTGTGTACATAACTCGCAATCCTCTTACGTACATGGAGGGCTGTAAATGCAATAATATGAGACTATTTAATTGGAGTCTTATGTCACATACATTAATTAGCATATCGTACACGTTGCAGGTTGAAAGAATGTCATCGCAGGTACGTTTTCGCGAATTTAACTAAAAAAGTATAGAGAGATTGGTATTATCCAATGTTATATACATTGGAAGTAGTCCAAATGAACTTAAATTGAACTTATATGGATGTCATGGCAATGCTGTTAAAGAACACAAAAAAATGAAGCCATCTTTCCATTATGATGGTTCGTTATAGTAGAGCTGAAGGAATTAATTAGTTTAATTGTAAAGAAGTGAGTTGTAAATAAGTGTTGCCGAAACTTTTCTTTTGGCTTTAAAAATTAAATAGTTATTTTATTTTCACTTCAGTCAGGCGTTCAACAAGTTTCCCCATGGGAGACGTTTAAGCAAGGTTAGATCTAATTTAATACAGAGAAAACTCGCCAATTGGATGCAGAACTGCCTCAAAGGTAGAAGACAGAAGGTGGTGAAGGAGGGTGTTTCTTTTCATTTCAGTCTGTAGGCCTATGACCAGTGGAGTGCCACAAGGATCGGTGCTGGGTCCACTACTTTGCAACATTTATATAAATGATTTGGATGTGAGCATAAGAGGTTTAGATAGTAAGTTTGCAGATGACACAAAAATGGGAGATGTAGTTGGTATCAAAGAAGGTTACCTCAGATTACAACGTTCCTTGATTAGGTCGGCCAATGGGTTGAGAAGCGGCAGCTGGAGTTTAATTCAGATAAATGCGAGGTGCTGCATTTTCGGAAAGCAAATCTTTGCAGGACGTATACACTTAATGGTAATGTCCCAGGGAGTGTTGCTGAACAAAGAGCCCTTGGAGTGCAGGCTCATAGCTCCCTGAAAGTCGAGTCGTTGTTAGATAAGATAGTGAAGAAGACGTTTGGAATGCTATCCTTTATTGTTCAGAGTACTGAGTACAATTGTTTGAATGTCATTTTGCGGCTGTACAGAACATTGGTTAGGCTACTGTTGGAATATTCTGTGCAATTCTGGTCTCTTTCCTATCAGAAAGATGATGTGAAACTCGAAAGGATTCAGAAAATATTTACAAGGATGTTGTCAGGGTTGGAGGATTTGAGCTGTACGGAGAAATTGAACACGATAGGGCTGTTTTCCCTGGAGCGCCGGAGTCTGAGGGGTGCCCTTATAGAGGTTTATAAATCATGAGTGGCATGAATCGGATAACTAGACAAAATCGTTTCATTGGGGTGGGGAGTCCAGAACTAGAGGGCACAGGGTGAGTGTGTGAGGGGAAATATATAAAAGAGACCTACGTGACAAACGTTTCATGCAGAGGCTGGCACATGCATGGAATGTGCTGCCAAAGGAAGTAGTGGAGGCAAGTAAAATTGCAATATTTTAAAGGCATCCGGATGGGTAGAAGAATAAGAAAGGTTTGGAGGAATGTGGGCTGGTTGTTGGTAGGTGGGACTAGATTGGGTTGGGATATCTGGTTGGCATGGACAAGTTGGACAGAAGGGTCTGTTTCGGTGCTGTACATCTCTTTGACTCTATGAATCTATTGAGATCTGGAATAGTTCTTTGCCTCATGAAGTTTGCCTCATGAACTTACGGCAGGAGGTGAACTTTTCTGTGCGTTTACACTGGATCGTAAAAGTGGGCTGGCTCGTACCTACAATAGCTTTAGAATGACCAATCTATTTTTTGACTTCCTTCGCTTTGCAGAAAATACCAGAATTTGTTTTCCCTTTGCTGTTAACAGCTGAACCGGTTAAGCTACATTTTTCAGATTGATACATCAAGATTCGCAAAACCCATTGTTCAGTCAGTCTGAAAGAAGTGCAATTAGCTTGACAACAATTCCGGTACGTGTTGGAAGATATTATAATGGATAAGGCAATATACAGTAATTGGACCCTGAGAAACAATGCGAGATGCATTTTGTGGAAAGAATTTGTTATGAGCCTGTTGGGTTTTATTTGCTGGTGTGATTATAACGGGCAGAATAGGTAAGGGTGAGGAGAGGAGTGGTGTTAGGGGGATATGGTTCATTTGAATTGTCCAAATCTTGGGACAAGCTTCAATAAATGTGAAAGAGTAACTCGGGAGAGAAGAGGGCCACTTATTGAACAATGACGTCGACTGTGTGCGGAACCAGAGGAGATGTTTGCAAGATTAAAGAAAAGTTTCTTGTTGGGATTTACACTGGATAAAGCCATGGGAACACGGGAACTTATGAAAGTAAACAGTGATGTCTTGGAAAGTATCTACAACTGGGAAGAGAATTTGCTGGAGTCTTAAAACGAACGAAGGTTGATCATGCCTCAGGACCTCGTTAGGTCTTACCCAAGATATTATGGGAAGTTCGGCAGTTGATTTCGGGATTGCTAAGAGATGTTTTTATTTTTAACACACACGGTGTTGTGCCAGAAGCCTGGAGTGTGGCTAATGCTCTTTCATCAGTTATTGGTTGTAGGGAAAACCCAGGAAACTATACACAAGTGAGTCCAGTGATGGATACATTGTTTGAGGCGATTCAGAGAGAAAGGAGATACGTGTATTTGGAAAGGCAAGGCTTCATCTGAGATCGTCAGCATGGCTTTGTGAGTGGGAAATCGTGTCTGACAAAACTGATTGATTCTTCGAGGAGGTAGCCAAGAGACAGATGAAGCCAGCGCGGTCAACCTTATCGACATTGCTTCTACTTTATCCTCAGCAACGCATTTGATACGTTTCCAAGATTTCTCGAACATCGAGTCAAAAGGAAAAAGGAATCTTAGTTAAGGTTGAGGAAACAAGGATACGACAGGGCAACACAGTGACTCGATGGTTTGCACTGTAACCTCACAGCACCACGGAACCGGGTACGAGTCCAGCCTCGACCGACTCTGTGTCGAATTTGCACGTTCTCCTCGTGTCTGCATGGGATTCCCAGGATGGTCATGTTTCTTCACACAGTCCAAAGCTGTGCTGGTCACGTGAATCAACCTTTGCTTCATTGGCCAAAGCGTTCGGGGTGTGTAGGTTAGATGCATTAATTCGTGGAAATGTCGAGTAATAGATTGAGAGAATGGGTCTGGTTGGGATAATCCTCAGTGTGTTGGTATGGAGTTGATGGGCCTAATGGCCTGTTTCCACACTTTACGCGTTCTATAATGGAATCCAGGAAGGAACGTTAGAACGAACATAAGAGAACAAGAAGCGGGTGTGAAAAAGCGTTTGTGGGTAGAATTCAGGAAAATTGCATGACATTCTAAATTTATGTGAAACAAGAGGATGGCCAGATTGAGGTTTAGGCAGTTCAGCTGTTCAAGAGAGGGAAAAAGGTTAATCCTGGGAATTACAGACCAGTTAGTCTTATATTTGTAGTGTGCAGCAAATTGTCAAGGGTTCTGAGAGCAGGATGCATTGAATCACTTTGAATACCGTAGTTGCATTCGTGATAGTCAGCACGGATTTGTAAGGAGCAGGTCATGAGTCATAAATCTTATTGAATTCTTTAAGAATGTGACAAAATACGTTGGCAGCTTATTCAGAAATTGTGGTGGGTTTGGATGCAGGGACAGTAGGCTGGCGGGATAGATATTTGAATGGCCACTAGATGGTAGTAGACAGAAAGAATTCAACTGAATCACGGCAGCCAGTGGTGTCCCACAGGGATCGGTTCTGGGATATCTGCACTTTATGATTTTTATAAGTGACGTGAATGTGAATGTTGAAAAATCGGTTAGTATGTTTGCTGTTACATGTGGATCAGTGAATGGTGGCAAGTGTAGATGGCTCTTATATGTTGCAACTGGACATTGTCATGATGCATAGCTGTGCTGAAAAGTGGCAGATGGAGTTTTATCCAAACAAAAAGTCTGAGGTGATCTAAGGATCGTGGGTACACGTCTATAGATTCCTTCAAAGTTGTCACGCAAGTAGATAGAGTTGTGATGAAGGCGTATGGTGTGCTGGCTTTCATTAGCTGGCGGGTTAAGTTCAAAAGCCGTGAGGTTTGCTGCAGCTCTACAGAACACTGCTGAGTATGTCCTAGTATGTATGTCCTGACATGAAATGTTTATTTAGGATCTCGCCCATCTCCTGTGCTTTCACACATGTATGGCCCCTTTGAACTTTAAGGGTCCCAACGGTCTCTGTAGTTGCTTTTTTATACTTCTAAGCTATATAATTTCCACAAATATATTTGCCTTCTCTATCTTAAGACCCATTTTATTTTCAGCTCATTCTTAATCTCCTTCTGTATCAAAGCCCCCAGAATCAGTAAAACATTTTTCAATCTTTCCTCCATTTGCAGTTTCAGGAAATGCTCCCGAAAGCAGGATGATCAGAATTCTCCCAGCCGTCAGCTTAGATACTCAGCAATGTCGTGTGCATCCGTAACGTGATGTATCAACTCATATACTCTGTGCTCTTACCCATGAGAGTAAGTGTGCCAAATGCATCTTTCCCCATCCTTTCTACCTGTAATGACACTTCCAAGCAATAATGAACTGTGTATCCTGGTATCTCCCTGTTCAGCAACACAGCCCAGGGCCCTCCTATTAACTGTGATAGTCCTGCCTGGTTTGCCTTTACAAAATCCAACACATGAATCCATCTTTCCTTCTTTGACCTACTGGCCCATTTGATGAAGATCACCTTTGATAACTGCATTCACTGCACACTATAACACTCAGTTTGGTATAGGCAAACTTAGTAGCAATGGCTCCTATATTGTGAAGCAACTCGTTTATGTAAATGATGCACAGCAGTGGACCCAGCAAATGTCCTCCATCAATCTATTCTTGAAAGATCTTGACTAATATCGCCTGGATTGGACAAGACCAATTTTGATCTTTAACTTGTAGATTCAATCTGTCCTTTTCCATAACAATTTCCAAAATAAAAGAACTGTTGTCATTTTGCCAAACTGCACTCCCAACCCTCCCATCCCCGACTAAGACCTGCATCCCTGCCCTCCCCTGCTTCCAAAGGATAGGAAAAGTTTTACTCCTTACTTCAGGCGACCATTCACAGTTTGACTGAGACATTTCTCTTGAACATTCTTAACAAATTTATTCTTCCTTATCAAAGGAAAACTGCCTCTCCTCACTTCCTCGTATTTCTGTCATGCCTGTAGATTCTGTATCCTGGAACATAGAGCCGCTAGTCTGCCCTTCTCTCAGAAATGTTTCTGTTTGGCTATAAATATCCCAGTACCCAAAGGTATTCGAAGCTCTGAGTTTGTCTACCTTACTAGTCAGAACTGTTGCGATGAAACGAATGCAATTTTAATCGGAAGTATTTTCCCTCCCTTACTGTGCTCCTGGATATCCTGACATGTAAACATGCTCTCGATGGCCGATATATTTTCCACTGACGGATCGATGGCCCGTCTCTTCTTCAGAGTTACAACGACCTGCCAAACGAGTTTGAATTCTCCGAAATAACACCAGCAATTATCCCCACTATCCCCTCTCCCCGGGACACTGGAACCCCTTTTGTTCAAATCCAACTTGTCCTTCTTGCAAAAGTCACTTTTCCCCATAAAGGTCCCAATGGTCCAAGAACTTAAACACTGCCCACAATACTGGCTCATCAGTAACGCATTCATCTGGCTTATCTTTCCATTTCTATCCTTAGTTGGGTCTATCTTCGAAAAGTGGGAGTATTTTAAAGTGGCACAGTGAGAATTCAGGGACAGTGTGTTCATTAAGAGGGAATTGCAAAGGCAGCAAATCCAGCGACAACTGACTTGCTGCCTTTGTCATGAATTTGCTCAAGAAAATACAGTGCAATAAAATCTGCAGAAGCCGTTCACAAGTATAGACGTTTACAGATGACACGAAGATTGGTGAAGTAGCAGAAAGCATTGGGGATTGTCAAATAACAGGAGAGTATAGATAAACTAGAGAGTTCAGCCGAGAAGTGGCAGTTGGAGTTCAAACCAGGCAAATGTGAGGTGATGCATTTTGGGAACTCTAATTCTAGAGCGAACTATACTGTAAACAGAACTGCCTTGGGAAATGTTGATGATCAGAGAGATCTGGGGGTTCAGGTCCATTTTACCCAGAAGGTAGCTGCACAGGTGAATCGTGTAATCAACAAGGCATATGGTATGCTTGCATCATCAGATGGGGTATTGAGTAGATAGACTAGAGAGTTCGGTGGAGAAGTGGCAGTTGGTGCTAGCTATGAAGAGGGGTTGAGTAGGTTTGGGTTGTTTTAATTCGAAGATTGAGGGGAGAGCCGATTGTGGTCGACAAAATCATGAAAGGCATAGAAAGGGTGGATAGAGATAAGTTTTATTTCCCAGGGTGAGGGATTCTAAAACGAGAGGTCACACGTTCAAGTTGAGATGAGAAAAGTTTAAAGAGGATACACGTGATAAGTACTTTACATAGAACATAGAACATAGAACATAGAACATAGAACATAGAACAATACAGCACAGAACAGGCCCTTCGGCCCACGATGTTGTGCCGAACTTCTAACCTAGATTAAGTACCCATCCATGTACCTATCCAAATGCCGCTTAAAGGTCGCCAATGATTCCGACTCTACCACTCCCACGGGCAGCGCATTCCATGCCCCCACCACTCTCTGGGTAAAGAACCCACCCCTGACATCTCCCCTATACCTTCCACCCTTCACCTTAAATTTATGTCCCCTTGTAACACTCTGTTGTACCCGGGGAAAAAGTTTCTGACTGTCTACTCTATCTATTCCTCTGATCATCTTATAAACCTCTATCAAGTCACCCCTCATCCTTCGCCGTTCCAACGAGAAAAGGCCGAGAACTCTCAACCTATCCTCGTACGACTTCCTCTCCATTCCAGGCAACATCCTGGTAAATCTTCTCTGCACCCTCTCCAAAGCTTCCACATCTTTCCTAAAGTGAGGCGACCAGAACTGCACACAGTACTCCAACTGTGGCCTAACCTAAGTCCTGTATAGCTGCAACATCACTTCACGACTCTTGAATTCAATCCCTCTGCTAATGAACGATAATACTCCATAGGCCTTCTTACAAACTCTATCCACCTGAGTGGCAACCTTCAAAGATCTATGTACATAGACCCCAAGATCCCTCTGTTCCTCCACCTGACTAAGAACCCTACCATTAACCCTGTATTCCGCATTCTTATTTGTTCTTCCAAAATGGACAACCTCACACTTGGCAGGGTTGAACTCCATCTGCCACTCCTCAGCCCAGCTCTGCATCATATCTAAGTCCCTCTGCAGCCGACAACAGCCCTCCTCACTGTCCACAACTCCACCTATCTTCGTATCATCTGCAAATTTACTGACCCACCCTTCGACTCCCTCATCTAAGTCATTAATAAAAATTACAAACAGCAGAGGACCCAGAACTGATCCCTGCGGAACTCCACTTGTAACTGGGCTCCAGGCTGAATATTTACCATCTACCACCACTCTCTGCCTTCGACCGGTTAGCCAGTTTTCTATCCAATTGGCCATATTTCCCTCTATCCCATGCCTCCTGACTTTCCGCATAAGCCTACCATGGGGAACCTTATCAAATGCCTTACTAAAATCCATGTACACTACATCCACTGCTCTTCCCTCATCCACATGCTTGGTCACCTCCTCGAAGAATTCAATAAGACTTGTAAGGCAAGACCAACCCTTCACAAATCCGTGCTGGCTGTCCCTAATCAAGCAGTGTCTTTCCAGATACTCATAAATCCTATCTCTCAGTACCCTTTCCATTACTTTGCCTACCACAGAAGTAAGACTAACAGGCCTGTAATTCCCGGGGTTATCCCTATTCCCTTTTTTGAACAGGGGCACAACATTCGCTACTCTCCAGTCCCCTGGTACCACCCCCGTTGCCAGTGAAGACGAGAAGATCATTGCCAACGGTACTGCAATTTTCTCTCTTGCTTCCCACATAATCCTAGGATATATCCCGTCAGGCCCGGGGGACTTGTCTATCCTCAAGTTGTTCAAAATGTCCAACACATCTTCCTTCCTAACAGGTATCTCTTCTCGCTTACCAGTCCATTTCACACTCTCCTCTTCTACAATACGGTCCCTCTCGTTCGTAAATACTGAAGAGAAGTACTTGTTCAAGACCTCTCCTATCTCTTCCGACTCAATACACAGTCTCCCACTACTGTCCTTGATCGGACCTACCCTCGTTCTCGTCATTCTCAGGTTTCTCACATACGCATAAAATGCCTTGGGGTTATCCTTGATCCTATCCGCCAACGATTTTTCATGCCCTCTCTTAGCTCTCCTAATCCCTTTCTTCAGGTCCCTTCTGGCTATCCTGTATCCCTCCACTGCTCTGTCTGAATCCTGTTTCCTCAACCTTATGTAAGCCTCCTTCTTCCTCTTTACCAGACATTCAACCTCTCTCGTCAACCAAGGCTCCCTCACACGACCATTTCTTTCCTGCCTGATAGGTACATACATATCATGGACACGTCGTATCTGCTCTTTGAAAAAGTTCCACATTTCCACCACATCCTTCCCTGACAGCCTATGCTCCCAACGTATGCTCCTCAAATCCTGCCTTACAGCATCGTAATTTCCCTTCCCCCAATTATAAAATCTACCTTGTTGTGCGCACCTATCTCTCTCCATAACCAAGGTGAACGTCACAGAATTGTGGTCACCATCACCAAAATGTTCACCCACTAACAAGCCCACCACTTGTCCCGGTTCATTACCGAGTACCAAATCCAATATGGCCTCCCCTCTGGTTGGACAATCTACATACTGCGTTAGAAAAGCTTCCTGGACACACTGCACAAACACCGTCCCATCCAATCTACTTGATCTAAAGAGCTTCCAATCAATATTTGGGAAGTTGAAGTCGAAACTTTATTGCTGGAACAGCACAGCAGGTCAGGCAGCATCCAGGGAACAGGAGATTCGACGTTTCGGGCACAGGCCCTTCCTGAAGAAGGGCCTGTGCCCGAAACGTCGAATCTCCTGTTCCCTGGATGCTGCCTGACCTGCTGTGCTGTTCCAGCAATAAAGTTTCAACTTTGATCTCCAGCATCTGCAGACCTCACTTTCTCCTCGAAGTTGAAGTCGCCCATGACTACGACCCTGTGGCTTCTGCACCTTTCCAAAATCTGTTTCCCAATCTGTTTCTCCACATCTCTGCTGCTATTGGGGGGCCTATAGTAAACACCCAACAAGGTGACTGCACCTTTCCTATTTCTGACTTCAGCCCATACTACCTCCAGAGGCAGAACCCCCTCAAACTTCCTTTCTGCAGCCGTTATACCATTACTAATTAGCAATGCCACCCCCCTCCTTTTTTCCCACCCTCCCTAATCTTACTGAAACACCTGTAACCAGGAACCTCCAACAGCCATTCCTGTCCCACATCTATCCACGTTTCCGTGATGGCCACAACATCGTAGTCCCAGGTACTGATCCACGCCTTAAGTTCACCCACCTTATTTCTGATACTCCTTGCGTTGAAGTATACGCACTTGAGCCCATCTCTGTGTCCGCAAGTAGTCCCTGTCAGTGCTACCTTCTCCACAGCCTCCCTACAGTCTTGGGCATCCTGACAAACAGCTAACCTACTTGCTGGACTACAAGTCCGGATCCCATCCCCCTGCCAAATTAGTTTAAACCCCCCCGAAGAGTGCTAGCAAACCTACCCCCCAGGATATTGGTGCCCTTCTGGTTCAGGTGCAACCCGTCCTGTTTGTACAGGTCCCACCTTCCCCAGAATGCAGTCCAATTGTCCAAATATCTGAAGCCCTCCCTCCTACACCAGCCTTGCAGCCACGTGTTCAACTGCACTCTCTCCCTATTCTTTGCCTCACTGTCACGTGGCACCGGCAACAACCCAGAGATGACGACTCTGTCTGTCCTAGCTTTTAGCTTCCAGCCTAACTCCTTGAGCTCTTGAATGACCTCCCCACCCCTCTTCCTACCTATGTCGTTGGTGCCAATGTGCACCACGACTTCTGGCTGCACACCCTCCCCCTTCAGGATTCTGAAGACACGGTCTGAGACGTCTCGGACCCTAGCACCTGGGAGGCAACAAACCATCCGTGAGTCTCGCCCATGTCCACAGAACCGCCTGTCCGTCCCTCTAACTAGAGAGTCCCCTATAACTAGCGCTCTCCTCCTCTCCCCCTTTCCCTTCTGAGTCTCAGAGCCACAGACCCCTTCACTACAGCTTACACCTGCAACGCTGTCCCCCCCAACAGTTTCCAAAGCTGTATATTTATTTTTTAGGGGAACGACCACAGGGGAACCCTGCACTGCCTGCTTCTTCCCCTTCCCACCTCTAACTGTTACCCAGCTACCTCTGTTCTCCGGCGTAACTATGTCCCTGTAGCTTCTATCAATCACCCTCTCAGCCTCTCGAATAATCCTCAGTTCATCCAACTCCAGTTCCAGTTCCCTAACTCGTTCGGTGAGGATCAGGATCTGACTGCATTTCCTGCAGACGAAGTCGGCAGGAGTATCGGTGGTCACCCCTACCTCAAACATCCTGCAGGAGGAACATTCCACCGCCTGCGCTGCCATGACTGTACACTTTCTCCAAAAACAAGAACACTGAGTTTAGATAGAGGATGCCCCTTTTCTCAAACGTGTTGTCAGCAGAGGCAGTAGAGCCAGACACGGTAGATTCATTTAATGTGCGTCTGGACAGATGCATGACTAGGTGGAGAGAGAGGGATACAGATGCTTAGGAATTGGGCGATAACTTTAGACCGTGAATTTGGAACGGCTTAGGATTGGAGGGTCGAAGGGCCGGTCCATGGGCTGTCAATTGTCTTTCTTCTTTGGAGAGTTCAAGCGGGACATTAAAAGTGATGTGTAAACAATGGTGCCTATATACATGTGACAGATACTGATACTGAAAAGCCACGGGTCATTTTATATGTAGAGATAGAATGAAAGGATTAGCAGCTGAAGATTATGTCCTGTACGATTCCTACGGGACAAGCTGTGCATGGAGCCAAAAGTCAGGAAAAAGACATTGTCGCCGGGGATTTCAGTTGAGATGATAAAGTTCTGGAGCATGTTAAATCAATAAGCTGGAGGTATTAAATATTTTCCCTACAGGAATTTGGATAAGTTCACAATGCCCAAAGAGACAAGGGAGCAGATTGCTGGGGCCCTGGCGGATATACTTAATATTTTGCTGGTCACAGGTCAAGTGCCAAATGAGAGAAGGAGAGTTCATGTGTTGCTTTGTTTAAGAAGATCAGCAGCAATAACCCTGGTAATTATATAGCACGTCGTGTGACATCAGTGGGAGGGAGCTTTTTGCAAATAATTCTGAGGGACAGCATAAATCAACATTTAGAAATACAAGAATCAGTTAGTGATAGTCATCACGGATTCCTTAGAGGAAGATACCATCTGATGATTTCAGTTGAGTTTTTTTTTGTAATTGTGTCTAATAATTTTGATGAGGGCAGTGCAGATGATGAGGTTTACCTGGAATTCGCTGAGGCCTCGGACAAGGTTCGACATGGAAGGTTGGTCCGTAGGAAGTAGTTGGCAAACTAGATCCACAATTAGTGGAAGGTAGTATTTTAGTTTGAATTTCTTTCTTCAGTCAGTGTATCAGAGAGATCTTTACGGCAACCATTGTTTTCTATTATGTACTTTATTGACTTGCATGTGAAACCAGAAAGTGTCATTAACAGGTTTGCGCATGACATAAAATGTGAGGGTGTTGTCCACAGAGAGCTGGATGATTTCAGGCTACAATCTGATCATCGCGGTTCGAGACAGAATTTCAATGCAGTAATTTTAATAAACAAAGAAAGCAAGAGCACAGCCGGCAATGAGGGCAAACTAATGAAATAAGCTGTGTTTATTTCGATGTGAAAGGCCTGACTGGAAAGGCAGATGATTTCGTTTCATGGGATGGGAACATGGGATTGGGATATCAGGTATAACAGCAACACAGTTGATTGAGCGACAGGACAGGCATCTCAACGTTACATGGTACAAATGCTGCAGGAAGGATAGTAGAGGAGGCGAGAGAATGAGGGAGAATGGAGGTTTTAATCAGTGAAAATATTAATGCAACATTTAAAGAGAATGTTCATGGGGTTCGCCCATTGATGCTACATTAGTGGAATTCAGAAATAAGAATGAGTGATCACTTTGTTGTGACAGCACTAACAGGAACTCAATAGTCAGCGGGAAATTGAGCAGCAAATATGTCTGGTGATTTCGGATATCTGTGAGAGTGATAGATTTGTAATGTTAGGGGATTTTAACTTTCCAAATTTAGACTGGGACAGCCATGGTGTTCCTTTTAGATGGGACAAATTTGTTAAACATGTTCAAGAGAAATGTCTCAGTCAAACTGTGAATGGTCGCCTGAAGAAAGGAGTAAAACTTTTCCTATCCTTTGGAAGCAGGGGAGGGCAGGGATGCAGGTCTTAGTCGGGGATGGGAGGGTTGGGAGTGCAGTTTGGCAAAATGACAACAGTTCTTTTATTTTGGAAATTGTTATGGAAAAGGACAGATTGAATCTACAAGTTAAAGATCAAAATTGGTCTTGTCCAATCCAGGCGATATTAGTCAAGATCTTTCAAGAATAGATTGATGGAGGACATTTGCTGGGTCCACTGCTGTGCATCATTTACATAAACGAGTTGCTTCACAATATAGGAGCCATTGCTACTAAGTTTGCCTATACCAAACTGAGTGTTATAGTGTGCAGTGAATGCAGTTATCAAAGGTGATCTTCATCAAATGGGCCAGTAGGTCAAAGAAGGAAAGATGGATTCATGTGTTGGATTTTGTAAAGGCAAACCAGGCAGGACTATCACAGTTAATAGGAGGGCCCTGGGCTGTGTTGCTGAACAGGGAGATACCAGGATACACAGTTCATTATTGCTTGGAAGTGTCATTACAGGTAGAAAGGATGGGGAAAGATGCATTTGGCACACTTACTCTCATGGGTAAGAGCACAGAGTATATGAGTTGATACATCACGTTACGGATGCACACGACATTGCTGAGTATCTAAGCTGACGGCTGGGAGAATTCTGATCATCCTGCTTTCGGGAGCATTTCCTGAAACTGCAAATGGAAAGATTGAAAAATGTTTTACTGATTCTGGGGGCTTTGATACAGAAGGAGATTAAGAATGAGCTGAAAATAAAATGGGTCTTAAGATAGAGAAGGCAAATATATTTGTGGAAATTATATAGCTTAGAAGTATAAAAAAGCAACTACAGAGACCGTTGGGACCCTTAAAGTTCAAAGGGGCCATACATGTGTGAAAGCACAGGAGATGGGCGAGATCCTAAATAAACATTTCATGTCAGGACATACATACTAGGACATACTCAGCAGTGTTCTGTAGAGCTGCAGCAAACCTCACGGCTTTTGAACTTAACCCGCCAGCTAATGAAAGCCAGCACACCATACGCCTTCATCACAACTCTATCTACTTGCGTGACAACTTTGAAGGAATCTATAGACGTGTACCCACGATCCTTAGATCACCTCAGACTTTTTGTTTGGATAAAACTCCATCTGCCACTTTTCAGCACAGCTATGCATCATGACAATGTCCAGTTGCAACATATAAGAGCCATCTACACTTGCCACCATTCACTGATCCACATGTAACAGCAAACATACTAACCGATTTTTCAACATTCACATTCACGTCACTTATAAAAATCATAAAGTGCAGATATCCCAGAACCGATCCCTGTGGGACACCACTGGCTGCCGTGATTCAGTTGAATGCTTTCTGTCTACTACCATCTAGTGGCCATTCAAATATCTATCCCGCCAGCCTACTGTCCCTGCATCCAAACCCACCGCAATTTCTGAATAAGCTGCCAACGTATTTTGTCACATTCTTAAAGAATTCAATAAGATTTATGACTCATGACCTGCTCCTTACAAATCCGTGCTGACTATCACGAATGCAACTACGGTATTCAAAGTGATTCAATGCATCCTGCTCTCAGAACCCTTGACAATTTGCTGCACACTACAAATATAAGACTAACTGGTCTGTAATTCCCAGGATTAACCTTTTTCCCTCTCTTGAACAGCTGAACTGCCTAAACCTCAATCTGGCCATCCTCTTGTTTCACATAAATTTAGAATGTCATGCAATTTTCCTGAATTCTACCCACAAACGCTTTTTCACACCCGCTTCTTGTTCTCTTATGTTCGTTCTAACGTTCCTTCCTGGATTCCATTATAGAACGCGTAAAGTGTGGAAACAGGCCATTAGGCCCATCAACTCCATACCAACACACTGAGGATTATCCCAACCAGACCCATTCTCTCAATCTATTACTCGACATTTCCACTAATTAATGCATCTAACCTACACACCCCGAACGCTTTGGCCAATGAAGCAAAGGTTGATTCACGTGACCAGCACAGCTTTGGACTGTGTGAAGAAACATGACCATCCTGGGAATCCCATGCAGACACGAGGAGAACGTGCAAATTCGACACAGAGTCGGTCGAGGCTGGACTCGTACCCGGTTCCGTGGTGCTGTGAGGTTACAGTGCAAACCATCGAGTCACTGTGTTGCCCTGTCGTATCCTTGTTTCCTCAACCTTAACTAAGATTCCTTTTTCCTTTTGACTCGATGTTCGAGAAATCTTGGAAACGTATCAAATGCGTTGCTGAGGATAAAGTAGAAGCAATGTCGATAAGGTTGACCGCGCTGGCTTCATCTGTCTCTTGGCTACCTCCTCGAAGAATCAATCAGTTTTGTCAGACACGATTTCCCACTCACAAAGCCATGCTGACGATCTCAGATGAAGCCTTGCCTTTCCAAATACACGTATCTCCTTTCTCTCTGAATCGCCTCAAACAATGTATCCATCACTGGACTCACTTGTGTATAGTTTCCTGGGTTTTCCCTACAACCAATAACTGATGAAAGAGCATTAGCCACACTCCAGGCTTCTGGCACAACACCGTGTGTGTTAAAAATAAAAACATCTCTTAGCAATCCCGAAATCAACTGCCGAACTTCCCATAATATCTTGGGTAAGACCTAACGAGGTCCTGAGGCATGATCAACCTTCGTTCGTTTTAAGACTCCAGCAAATTCTCTTCCCAGTTGTAGATACTTTCCAAGACATCACTGTTTACTTTCATAAGTTCCCGTGTTCCCATGGCTTTATCCAGTGTAAATCCCAACAAGAAACTTTTCTTTAATCTTGCAAACATCTCCTCTGGTTCCGCACACAGTCGACGTCATTGTTCAATAAGTGGCCCTCTTCTCTCCCGAGTTACTCTTTCACATTTATTGAAGCTTGTCCCAAGATTTGGACAATTCAAATGAACCATATCCCCCTAACACCACTCCTCTCCTCACCCTTACCTATTCTGCCCGTTATAATCACACCAGCAAATAAAACCCAACAGGCTCATAACAAATTCTTTCCACAAAATGCATCTCGCATTGTTTCTCAGGGTCCAATTACTGTATATTGCCTTATCCATTATAATATCTTCCAACACGTACCGGAATTGTTGTCAAGCTAATTGCACTTCTTTCAGACTGACTGAACAATGGGTTTTGCGAATCTTGATGTATCAATCTGAAAAATGTAGCTTAACCGGTTCAGCTGTTAACAGCAAAGGGAAAACAAATTCTGGTATTTTCTGCAAAGCGAAGGAAGTCAAAAAATAGATTGGTCATTCTAAAGCTATTGTAGGTACGAGCCAGCCCACTTTTACGATCCAGTGTAAACGCACAGAAAAGTTCACCTCCTGCCGTAAGTTCATGAGGCAAACTTCATGAGGCAAAGAACTATTCCAGATCTCAATAGATTCATAGAGTCAAAGAGATGTACAGCACCGAAACAGACCCTTCTGTCCAACTTGTCCATGCCAACCAGATATCCCAACCCAATCTAGTCCCACCTACCAACAACCAGCCCACATTCCTCCAAACCTTTCTTATTCTTCTACCCATCCGGATGCCTTTAAAATATTGCAATTTTACTTGCCTCCACTACTTCCTTTGGCAGCACATTCCATGCATGTGCCAGCCTCTGCATGAAACGTTTGTCACGTAGGTCTCTTTTATATATTTCCCCTCACACACTCACCCTGTGCCCTCTAGTTCTGGACTCCCCACCCCAATGAAACGATTTTGTCTAGTTATCCGATTCATGCCACTCATGATTTATAAACCTCTATAAGGGCACCCCTCAGACTCCGGCGCTCCAGGGAAAACAGCCCTATCGTGTTCAATTTCTCCGTACAGCTCAAATCCTCCAACCCTGACAACATCCTTGTAAATATTTTCTGAATCCTTTCGAGTTTCACATCATCTTTCTGATAGGAAAGAGACCAGAATTGCACAGAATATTCCAACAGTAGCCTAACCAATGTTCTGTACAGCCGCAAAATGACATTCAAACAATTGTACTCAGTACTCTGAACAATAAAGGATAGCATTCCAAACGTCTTCTTCACTATCTTATCTAACAACGACTCGACTTTCAGGGAGCTATGAGCCTGCACTCCAAGGGCTCTTTGTTCAGCAACACTCCCTGGGACATTACCATTAAGTGTATACGTCCTGCAAAGATTTGCTTTCCGAAAATGCAGCACCTCGCATTTATCTGAATTAAACTCCAGCTGCCGCTTCTCAACCCATTGGCCGACCTAATCAAGGAACGTTGTAATCTGAGGTAACCTTCTTTGATACCAACTACATCTCCCATTTTTGTGTCATCTGCAAACTTACTATCTAAACCTCTTATGCTCACATCCAAATCATTTATATAAATGTTGCAAAGTAGTGGACCCAGCACCGATCCTTGTGGCACTCCACTGGTCATAGGCCTACAGACTGAAATGAAAAGAAACACCCTCCTTCACCACCTTCTGTCTTCTACCTTTGAGGCAGTTCTGCATCCAATTGGCGAGTTTTCTCTGTATTAAATTAGATCTAACCTTGCTTAAACGTCTCCCATGGGGAAACTTGTTGAACGCCTGACTGAAGTGAAAATAAAATAACTATTTAATTTTTAAAGCCAAAAGAAAAGTTTCGGCAACACTTATTTACAACTCACTTCTTTACAATTAAACTAATTAATTCCTTCAGCTCTACTATAACGAACCATCATAATGGAAAGATGGCTTCATTTTGTTGTGTTCTTTAACAGCATTGCCATGACATCCATATAAGTTCAATTTAAGTTCATTTGGACTACTTCCAATGTATATAACATTGGATAATACCAATCTCTCTATACTTTTTTAGTTAAATTCGCGAAAACGTACCTGCGATGACATTCTTTCAACCTGCAACGTGTACGATATGCTAATTAATGTATGTGACATAAGACTCCAATTAAATAGTCTCATATTATTGCATTTACAGCCCTCCATGTACGTAAGAGGATTGCGAGTTATGTACACAATCGTCGCCGAAACATTTTTCATGACACACTCATTTAAATGTTGTAAGGACAGTACCAA
The DNA here is from genome assembly GCF_037043375.1 of Chiloscyllium plagiosum. Lineage (NCBI taxonomy): Eukaryota > Metazoa > Chordata > Chondrichthyes > Orectolobiformes > Hemiscylliidae > Chiloscyllium > Chiloscyllium plagiosum. The sequence continues at coordinate 64,744,470 of NW_028270171.1, read as the reverse complement.
TCTAAATAGCTTTTTCACGATTGTGGAGCATTTTCTCTGGTGGATGTTAAGAATCTTCGAAAAGAAAACATCTGGCAGTTTAACCCTACCATCATCATTCGGCAGCAGTACAGCTCCAAATCCTATTGCATTAACCTCGATGGCTACTTTGAAATGCTTCAAAAAGTTTGGTATAGCTAAAAATAGTGCTATGATTCATATTGCTTTTAAATGGTCGAATGCCTCCTCGAATTGTTCTCTTCACCGAAACTTTGTGTTCTTCGTCAGCAAATCTTTTAACGGTGCAAATACACTGCTGAAGTTTGGAATACACTTCCAAAAGAATCAGCTCAGTCCCAAGAATCGAAGCACCTCTTTCTTCGAGGATGATCGTGTCAGTTCCGCAATGACCTTCGTCTTTGTGTTCCACGACGTCAAACCTCTATGAACGGTGTGATGTCCCAAGAACCTCACCTCTGCTTTCGCGAATTCAGTTTTGTTTTGGCTTACTACCAGTTTTGCTTCTCTTAATCGGTAAAAGAGCTCAACTGTACCATGTAATCATCTCATGCTCACTGATAATCAATACAACTTCCAAACAGTCTGTACAGTTTGTTCGCCCAGTCACAACTCTGTTCATGATTCCTTGGAAAGTGTCGGGTGCGTTCCTCATTCCGAAGCGCACTATTTTAAATTTATTCAGCGCATTCGGGGTTGCAAAGGCAGAAACATCTTTTGCCTTCCTGATAAATGGACTTGCCAATAACCACGCATTAATTGCAACATTGAGATGCAACTGGTTTTTCCAAGTTTATTCATGCAGTCCTTCAATGGCGGTGTTGGGTACCAGTTCGATTTTGTTACGTCGTTGACCTTTTGTTGTCTCATATGAACAGAAGTCCCCACGTCTACTCCATGCACAATAGCATTAGCCCTCCCCATCTTATTCCCACATACGTCTTCACACTGTTGTAACACACCTTGCAACTGTGTTCTTCGCTCCTGGGACAGGTAGTTTACTAAACTTGTCCACTCATCAACATCTGGATTTGTTTCCTCTCTCTGTGGGACAGTAACTAGCAACTTTTTTTTTTTCTCCAGTGCTTTAACTTCAGATCATACGGTTTCAACGTGTTCATGTGATATACATGGCAAAATTATTTCTTTCCTCGCCGTTTTTGAGAAGATTTGTAGCTCAGGTTGTGCTTTTGGATGTAGGTTTGCTCGCTGATATGCGAGGTTCATTTCCAGACATTTCATAACCGTATTAGGTAACATCTTCAGAGGGCCTCAGCCTTAGCAATGCTGAAAATTCTTGCTCTCTATTTATATGTTTGGGTTTCTTTGAGTTAGTGACTCGAGTTACACCGCGTCTACTGCCCCCTGAGAAAAGGAACAGGACGTGACTTCAACGCAGGTAATAACATCACCACAGGAAATGACATCAAGAATCCCAAACATGTAAATAGAAAGCACGAATTTTTAGAATTGCTTCGCCTGAGGCCCACTGAAGATGTTCCCTTGGAGGGTAACGAGACGTCTGGAAATGAACCTTGCAGCTCAATGAGCAAACCTACATCCATTCTTTCTTTCCTATCTGGCATCACTGCCTGATAGTACACCTGACTCAAAATGTTTTTCAATTTGATAGGGACCACTAAACTTGTCTTCGAAATGAACTACAATCAGTGGTAACAATGATAACACGTCATCCCCACTGGAAAAGGTCAGAGCGTCAGAACTTTTATCTGCTCCCTGCTTAATTCTATATTCTGCCTCCTTTGTCTGCTGCTTCGCTAACTCACCAATACCTCTAAATCTCTTCCTCAACTCTGATACGTAATTCAAGTCTGCTACGTCCTATATTGGTGCTTTCAAATTTTCTTTAACTAATTTCAAAGTTTCTCTCACTTCATGCCCCAACATTAACGCGAAGGGAGTGAACTGAGTAGATTCATTTGGGGCATCTATTGGTAAACAGTACGAATGGGAAGCCTTTATCTCAATCACTCGGGAAATACTGACTGTATGCTCTTAACATGGTCTTCAATGTATGATGCCACCTTCGCAATGCTCCCAGGGATTCAGGATGATACACACTGGATTTAAAGTGTTGTATAGCTAAGCTATCAGTAACCTTCTTAAACAGCCTAGCAGTAAAATTTGACTCTTGTTCCGACTGAATCTCTCTGGGTAGCGCATGCCGTGTGAAGAAAGCGACTAATTATCTCGCACCATTTTGCCTTGATTTTCAATAATGGATGGCCTGTAAATCTATGAGAGTCATCCATTATTGGTTAAAGGTACTGGTACCCATATTTAGTTCTGGTGAGGGGACCGACATAAATAAATATACTGTGTATGAAATGTCCTTCAAATACGTGAATTGGAAACAGAAGTGCTGGTTTTATTACTTCCTGTGGCTTACCTACCATTTGGAATGTATGACACATACGGCAAAAGTAAACCATATCATTGTGGATTCCAGGCCAATACATTTTTTTTTAACCTTTGCCTGAGTCTTTTACCTCTCGGTCACCACCGACAGTTAGTTAATGTGCTACTCGTACCACTTGCTGTCTATCTGCCACTGGCAACACAATCTGGTGCACGTTCGACCATTTCTCCACTGCACTAAAACACTGTGTTCTCCATTTCCATCGTAGAATTCTGTCTTTCAAATAATAACCCACAGGAATATCCTCGGCCTCGTTTTTTGGAATGCGCATCCACATATCTATCTTTTTTTATTATATTCTCTCTCTGTTGGAAGTCGCTTCGCCTTTCCGGTCTGAAAACCTCTGTCTGAACCTCGGCCTGTTCAATTTTTTCCTGCACCATGACGTTAAACCGGACGTCCGCTAACTAAGCTTCAAATCCTTCATTTTCCTCTTTATGTTTTGCTTGGTGAGATTTTGTTAGTACACAGTCTGGGAAAATGCAAGCATATTTCTGTTTAATTGCTCAGTTTCTTGGTCTTCCTTGGGCTTCTCCACAACAAGGGATGCTTTTTCCCACCTTGGATCCTGCAAAAGCATTCCCAAGAACAAGCTAGCTTGCTGGAACTGACACTTTCTCAATTACTTCCACTGTAATCTCCCCAGTCTTGATATGGCACTCCAACCAGATCTTACATAGGGGAAGTCTAAATTTTTGTCCATATTTCCACAAATTACCACACTCTCGGGGAACAGATCAGTCGGAGAGTAAATTTTCTCATCTCTTACTGTCAGCGACTGGTTAGATCCTGTATCTCTCAAAGTTGCATCTTCTTGTCCTTCGCCGCCTGTTCCTTCTGAGTAGAATTAACCCAGAGAGGTGAGTTCTTCACAGAGATTTATCTCACAAAAATGCAACACCCTGTATTTATGTAACATAAACTCCGCCCGCCACTCCTTAGCCCTTCGAATTAATGTCCCATTGCACGCTGAGATAACCTTAACACTGTCGACAGCCTCATCAATTTCGGAAGTATGTGCTAACGGACCAATTGTACCTCGTATATTCAGATCCAAATGAATTGTATCAGCGACAAAATGCACCGGACCAGGTACTGATCCTTGTAGTACATCACTGGTCACATGCCTCCAGTCCGATAAACAAATGACCACCATCGCGCTCTGTCTCCAATAGGTAATTTGACATCAAAATGGCAAGCTCTCCCTGAATTCGAGGGTCACTAAAATTGCCAATCAGTCTACCATGTCGAGCCTTGTCGAACACCTTACTGAATTCAATTAAGACAACGACCACTGATTTTCCTGCATCAATCTTCTTCATCGCATTTTCAAAAAAGCTCAATCAAGTTAATGAGGACGATTTTCCACACACAGACACTCTTCAGTCCTTGTATTTCCTTCAGAAATCTCACCAAAAACTGAGTTACCATTGATGTCAGACTTATCGGTCTCCAGTTCCCTCGTATTTCCTTACTTTCCAAAATAATTGCATGACATTCTTACATTCGAATCTTTCAGCATCTCTTCCATGGCAATCGTTGACACAAATATAACAGCAAAGAACTCAGCAATCACTTCCTTAGTTTCTCACAAAGTTCTGGGATACAACTGATCAGGTTCCAGGATTTCATCACTTTTATGCTTTTAAAGATGCCCATCACTTCTCCTTGTAATGTCGATAGTTTTCAATATATCATTACCTATTTCTACAAGTAATCTCACTCTTGTTTCCAACTCCACAGTGAGTATTGGGATGAAATATTCGTTTAGTATCTCACCCCTCTCTTTTAGTCCACACAGAGACAGACATGCAGATCTTTAAGGGGCCTTATTCTCCGCCCAGTTCATCTTTTGACGATAATATATTTGCAGAATGTCTTCAATGTCTTGTTACTCCAATTTCAAAAGATTATACATCATTTACCGCCCGACTTCTACCTCGACTATACTGCTACAGCGCTTATATTCCTCTCGGGATTCACTCGATCCCAGCTCTGTTTATGTGACATATGCATCCTTCTTTGTCTTGAAGAGTGTAGCAATGTCGCTTGTCACGGTGGCGCAGTGGTTAGCACTGCTGCCTCGCAGCGCCAGGGACCTGGGATCAATTCCCAGCTTGGGCAACTGTCTGTGTGGCGTTTGCACGTTTTCCCCGTGTCTCGTGTCTGTGCTCCGGTTTCCTACCACGGTCTTAAGATGTGCAGGTTGGGTGAATTGGCCATGCTAAATTGCCCGGAGTGTTAGGTGAAGGGGTAGAAGTAGGAGAGTGGGTCGAGGTGGGTTGCGCTTTCGAGGGTTGGTGTGGACTTGTTGGGCCGAAGGGCCTGTTTCCACACTGCAAGCAATCTAATCCTGCACTCCCTTCACCTACCTGGTATGCCAATCTCACAAATAGCGGCAAATTGTCTCTGTACTCTTTGAATCCAGTTTTGAAGGCATTCTACTTTCCAACCAACCATTTACCTGTGAATAGAATCTCCCAGTCACCCTTTCAATGTGCTAGCCTAACATTTTCAAAATTGGCCTTACTCCAAGTTCGATCTTTAATGTTTACAACAGGTGGATAATTTTCCATTCGTATTTTGAAATATAGTTACTACACAACAGACTAGAAGAGTTGTATGCCCCCCTCCTGTCCCTCTGTAACGGGCTGTATAGACTGAAAAGCCTCCACAAGACCCTGTGTAACAGAATCTCGAGGCTCAATGACCTCCTCCTATCCCTCTGTAACCGACTCGAGAGGCATAATAGTCTTCTCCTGTCACTCTACAATATGCTAGAAAGGCTGAATGACGTCCTCCTGCTCCTCTTTAACAGGTTCGAGAGTCTGAATGGCCTCCCCTTGAGCCTCTGTAACAGGCTCCAGAGGCTGAACCGCCTCCTCCTGTCCCTCTGTAACCTACTCGAGAGACTGAAAGACCTCCTACCGTTCATCTGTAATAGACTCAAGAGGATGAATGGCCTCCTCTTGTCCCTCTGTAACATACCAGAGAGGCTCACACCAAGTCAATGGCCATAAGTATCATACTTTGGGTTATGTATCTTGAAATTTCCCCAGCAGAGATTTGATGCAGCTGATCTACTACTTTATCCCTGTCGCCTTTTATAAGTAGGGTACAACATGTACAACTCTGAAGTGTTCTGGCACTACTCCCACCTACAAGAAAGATACATTAAAAAAAAGATTGATGGTTCATTCCTCGACAACTCTCATCCATTCAATCGAGACCGAGTAAATGTTAACCTTTATTTTGATATGAAAAGTGTTGGAAAGAAGTTATGGTTAACTGAGCCTGTTTGTTTAGTAACCGTGCATAAGATCAGTCTCCATGGACTGATCTTTAAATGATAAATTGACTCCATTCAAAGTGTTATTATTACATAGTATGAGGTGGAACATCACCTACAGGACTAACAGTGGCTCAGCAGCTCCAGAAAGAAGGAGAGGAGAACTCAGAACCTGAGAACATTAGATAGGAATGTTATAACAATGGATGAGAATCTGAGTGCAAAAGGTTGGAATGTTTCAACAATGGACAGGAGTTTATCCTTTTTTTAGGGTCTTTCTACATATTATTGGTTGTCAATATTATCGCAGATAAAATACACTCTTTGCATTATTCAATATTTTTTATTATCCTAACCTGTCCCTGGTAAGTCTCGCTATCCAGACATTATTTCTAAAAACCAGTTATGACTGCAACACTTCTTTCATTTCACCGACAGTTCCTGACACCATTAATGTTCCTGTTAAGGATCTGAATCCAGATATTCACTCGATAGTCCGCTACGAATTCCGTCAGCGAATTTGTTCAGTTACAGTATACCTTCTTGCTTCTGGCAGTGTGAGTCAAGTGTCTCTATGTTTCAGCTCACTTTCAGCTGTGAACCACGGTTCATTGTCTCAATGTCTTTATTAGTTTAATACTGGGAGCATGAAGTTCACTGTCCTCTGTTCTGATTACAAATTCCGGTTCCTTATTCTGATTCCTCCAATCCCTTGCCAATATCTGAAACTGAAGCAGACGGCTCACAACTGTTGTGATCGTTTTCACCATGAGCTGATCTGTAACATCATGCACTGGCCATGACTATATTCATCTGTTCACTCCTCCAGAATACATCTCACTGGTTTATCCCATTTGTTATTTAAACATTGAACATTGAAATACAGTCTCACTGATACCAATAATCTCCTCCTGGCACTCCCGGCTTCAAACTGGCAGAAGCAAATCTGACTAGAAATCAAAACATAATCACCAGTTATCTGTTATTACTGCGCACATTGATCTATATTGGTATTGGGTCTGGTATTGCCTTTATTTTAATATTCGAAAGCATTGTATCTAATCTGTCCATGAAACCTCCCTCGGTCTCTCTCTTTCTCTTTGTCAATTACCCAACCCCTGCCAGATATCCAGATTTAAACTGTTATCCTCCATGTGTATTCTGTCTCAAACCATGATATTTGCATTTAATCATCCCAAGTGCCAACGCACACACACACTCACACACTCACTCACACACACACCCCTTCCCTGTATTGTTACGATGGACATAAAGATTAATTAATTTGCGAGAGCCCCATTTACTGTCACTCACAGCAAGTGGTGCAAATATTTTGTGCCAGACAATAATCAAATCAGAGTGCAGTTCTGATATGCTGGTAAAGATTTACAATGCATCCGATTTGGGGCAGATATTCCACTTTACTGGCCAACACGCGAGCATAACCAGCAGGGCTTTCCTTGCTGGTTTGACAACTTGTCACAGTTTTTGTTGTTTGAGGTGTTCAGAATTTGATGCAAGAAACCTTTCCTCTAAGAGGGCAATGCCTTTATTCAATGTTTCCGTTGCAGTGATTGGATCCATCAAGGTCTCAGTCCTCCACTTAGTTCCAGTGCCCTGTCATTTTCTCCATATTTTCACAGCATGTTCACAGTTAATTATTTATCTGTTTCTACGTTTAACGTCATTTTTTGTCCCTCATTTGTCTCTGGCCTTGGATTTGGCTCCCTCGTGCTGGCATTGTGAAGCTCAGAAACATTGCAATGGTGTGTCAGGCTATTGTTCACTTCCCACTCTATCCCATGTGGTGCTCTATGTTGGGACATTGGGTTGCAGCAGGTTTGATGTATGTCTTTGAAATGTGATCTTCCCCCTCCACTGAATGTCTGTGTTCTCGCCCTCTCAGTAACCCGAGGAATCCTCTCGAGTATTAGTATAATGGTTCAGGCATCTAACCTGTGTGGCAATGCTGCCACTTTGAAAAAGGTTATTTCCTCTCTTTTTTTTTTAACAGAGAGATCCAAAAGGCTGGACTGCTGACTGAAAATGTTTTGAGTAATTAACTTCGGAGGATTTTAGGGCATTTAAAAAAATAAAATGGCAACAGTGGCCAACCTCACAGACCAGACTTTCGCTTTTCATTTGCCTGTAACTATCACCAGGTGCTTCTGGTCCAACAAGGGTTAGAATCATTAAAAGATACCTTGCTGCTATTCTGTCTGAAATCTCTCTTGACGCTGTTTTCTCCTGGATTGGAGAACTGCAGGTTAGAATGTATGTCTGAATGTTTTTTTTTGCCAAGGGGTGTGTTTGTGTGATATCAATACAGTGGAACACTTCATTAGTAGAATGTACTCTATCGATTATATGGTTAGGTCTTCCAACAGTTAAGGTATTCTAATTTTCGCTTTTTTGTATATATTTTTATTAGTGTGTTTAAATAAAATGTGTTATGCTTAAAGCTGAGTAGTTTGAGCAGTCGCACCACATCTGGAACTCCCACTTCGCATCTACTTTTAACATAAGAAAATGTTGGCGTCCAGACTATCTTCTTCAAATATTTTGAGGCAGTCTGGTCTGCTCCATAGCAAACTGGCCTCTGGTATATTTCTAAATCGATATTTTCAAATTCGGTTTAGGATTATGATCCCGACTATTTGGAAAGTGCAATTTGGCCCAACAAGTCCACACCACGACTCTGAAGAGGATCCCACCCTGAAACATTTCCCTACCATATTACTCTATATGTAACCCGACTAATGCGTCCAACCATACATCCCTGGACACTATAGATAAATTAGCACGGCCAGTTCACTTAAACTATACATGTTTGGATTGTGATAGGAAACTGGTGCATGCAGATGAAACCCATGGGTACACGGGTAGAATATGCATGGCAAGATTGTTTTGCTCAAAGGAGGTGTGTGGTATTTGTTCGTATCATTTCTTCAGGGTGATGAATTTGGTTGTTTTAAGTAGCTATTTGTGTAGTAATGGCTCTTCCAGTCACTTCGACTTTCTGGCGGTGTAAGAAGTGACTTCGGCAGATTTACAAAAGGTGAGGTGACAACGGTTTGAATTGGCAGATAAGCTGCAGTTAGTGCTGCTTTTGCTTGTCGAAAATGATAGGTAAATACAGACGCACATCAGCACTAAATTTGATGGAAATGCAATATGAATCTTTTGGAAATTGCGAGAAGTCAATTGAAGATGAGGCAGCTGAACATGGAAAGGAGTTGAAACAGTTTGATTTGTGATTGGAAGTACAGTCAAAAGAAAAAGGAGAGGAATCAGAAAGAGGAGAGCGAAAAAGCACAGAAAGAGATAGAGTTTCAACTTCAAAAGTTCACAAATAGAGAAGAAATTCGAATTTAAGGGCGTAACTGAAGGTAGAAAGTAGTGTGAATGAGGACGACAGTGAGGGTGAGATAACCTATGGCAGCCAAAGACCTCATGGCGATCTGTATAACTATATACAGGCATTGTCACAGTTTGATGAAAAAGGATGCAAAAGCCTTTATAACGTAATTTCAGAAAATATCTAAACAAATGCATTCGCCAGCGACCACCGAGGTTAAGATGTTTCAAGTGAAGCTGGTAAGTAGAGCTACTAAGGTTTTTTCATCACTCTAAGATGAGGCAAGTGGGGCGTCTAAGGAGGCATAGAAAGCCATCTGAGATGCATATGAGCTTAATCCAGAAGCATACAGACAGTGTTTCATGAAACGAAGAAGGGACCTTGGTTAAATGCACATTGAGTATGAAAGGATTAAACTAAGGAATTTTGATAGGTGGATAAGCGCATTAAAAATAGAGCAAACCTACGACGCGCTTGGAGAGATTCTTATATTGGAGAAGTTCAAACATTCACTTCCCGAGGTCATGAGAAGTCATGTGAAAGATCAGCGAGTTAAAATGGCAAGATAAAATGCTGAAGTTGCGGATGGTTATGAATTCTTCCATAAATTGATGCTTAGCTTCCGGAAGGGGAAGATATTGAGGAAAAGAAAAATCCGCAGGCGGTCAGGGAAAATTAAATGTTATTGAAGATAATGAAGGTCGCTTACCGCAGCGTAAAAATGAAACCTCTGAAGGTGAAAAGGAAGTTTAAAAAAGCTCAGGTGTTATCACTGTAATTTTTTTTAGATTAGATTACTAACAGTGTAGAAACAGGCCCTTCGGCCCAACAAGTCCACACCGACCCGCAACTCACCCAGACCCATTCTCCTACATTTACCTCTTCAGCTAACACTACGGGCAATTTAGCATGGCCAATTCACCTAACCTACACATTTTTGGGTTGTGGGAGGAAACCGGAGCACCCGGAGAAAACCCACGCAGACACGGGGAGAATGTGCAAACTCCACACAGAGAGTCGCCTGCGGCGGGAATTGAACCCGGGTCTCTGGCGCTGTGAAGCCGCAGTGCTAACCACTGTGCTACCGTGCCGCAATAAAGTAGGACAGAGGAAATCACAGCATTGGCGAGTTAGAAAAAGCACTGGGAAGACAGATGGAGGACAAAAGGTTCAGCCAGTGAATTTCGTTGAAGTTATAAAGGAAAGCACAGTAGAAGCTATAAAGGTGCACCATAAACTACAACCTGATCGGAGATTGGATGAGAAGAATGCGCCCAATCTTCTGAAACCATATACCTCCGCGAGGAAGGTTTACTGGCATAGGTCAGCAGTATCAGGGAAAGATGTTACAGTGTTAAGAGATACGGAAGCATATAAATCTATGATGCTGAGTCACAGAGTCATAGCGTCATAGAAAAGTACAGCATGGAAACAGGCCATTTCATGCCAACCTAACAGCATCCGACCCATATGCATCCAAACCTTTCCTATTCACATTCCCATCCCGATGCCTTTTCAATATAGCAATTGGTCTCGCCTCCACCACTTTCTCTAGCAGCATATGAGGAGACACATCGTTCAGAAGGGCTGTTGGAGCGATGAGAGAGGCTCCATTATGTAAAGTGAGATTGGCATGTCTGGGGAAATCATGAAGATAAATATTCCACAACTGAGATGGAGACCTTGAGGGTGGTGTTGGTATTGCAACATTTCAGCATTTTAATTGACAATAACATGGCCGAGACAAATACATGCCTGATCATAACTGTTTAAAGCTTTGCAAGAAATTTAAAGAGAAAAAAATCCAGTCTACTTTCAATTAAAAAGGCGACTGGATGAGAAAACATAATTCCCACTCGTTGTCGAGAGTTGGATGATGAAAAACTATGGTGTTCTGTACCAGGAGTAAACTGACTGAAGTATAATCTAGTTGTGAATGTTTGCATGCTGAGAATCAAAGTATTATATATGCATTACAGTTTACGAATCGACGAAGAATAAACTTTTGAAAATGAAGCCATCTTTGTGTATTGATGGTTACTTTAATTTTAAAGGGGGAGATGTGAAGATGCGGTCACTTTAAAAATATTATTTTCTCCAAAGTTTTCTTTTAAAGAGAGGTCTTAAAGGCAGCAGTGCAGAGCTGCCGCATGAACACGGCTTATGTAAATAACTTAGGAATTCTTTGGGGTTTAATAAAGCGCTGGTAATGATGGAAGGGCAGTGGCCAGCTCTCACAGATCAAGTCATGTCGTTTTGTCTTTAGCTGCACCTCTGAGAAGCTGTTAGGAGTACCAGTGATTCTCGGCCTGACCTGCTCAATCCATCTACATAAGATAAACTTCTAATCACTCCAATCAATTCTGTGATCCTCCTCTGAAATTTATTCATTGCATCTGCAACCCTCCTGCTGTTTGGGCCCCAGATCTGTCCAGAGTACAGTACTTCCGTTCTGGTCTCAGTAATTCCTTTGCAGATTTGCAACACTTCTTCCCTTCCTTTATTACTCATTTGTCAGCAAATGCTGAAATTGCACTTGACTTTCTCTTTGCCTGTTGTGCCCGCAGGTGATTTTTCTGTGATATGCACAATGCCACCCACACCCGTCGACATGTAAACTCTTCGAAATTTTTCTCCACAACAAGTTGGCTTTCTCTGCCTCTGATCAAAACGATAACCCCATACTTATCCACGTTATTCTTTGTGTAATATGTTAGCTCATTCTTCGAAACTATCCAAGGCCATTTGCACTTTATATGCATTTAGATTTCATGAACCTGCTTTTCTTTCTGTTTTAGTATCATCTGAAAATAAGGCTGTGAGATTTTCAAACCTCTCATCCAAGTAATACAATAGGTCGCAAATAATTGGGGCCTGTGGTCTGAAAATAAACAGCTCACATGAATCAGCCATCAATCTCCACAGAGCTCTCCTCCTTACCAAAATCTGGTAAGGAGGAGAAAATATTGACGTGAATTATATATTAAAGACAAAACTATAATACAAATGTCGATCATGTTGTAAAACAGCAAATAGACATGCACGCTTGCGGGTAGAGCTGTAATAATTGACAGCTTGATGTTACACCTAAATCGTGTTAACTCAAGTGAATGCGATAGCTGTGAGATATGGAGTTTTATGAGTGTGAATGAGATGGTTTGCTTTCAGAGTCTGATGAACACTGAGGTAGAGATTAGAAAGTTTTCGATTGGATGATGTGTGATAAGAAGGGCTAATTGAAAACCCTGCTGAAAAGGAGCTTTTGGGAATAGTGATCATAGCAAATTTGATTTTATAAGACGTCTGAATACAAAACAATTTTTATTTCAAATTGTGTTTATAAACCTAACTCATGCAAGGCATGAAAGTATGAGGAACAAATTGTCTTCAGTGATGTGAATAAGTGTATGAGAAAGATTTATTGCAAGGCAAGGAATGGCCGTTGTTTAAATAAACACTGTAACATGTACTATATATATATATATATATATATCCACTATCGTGCAAACAGCAAAAAAGTAAGGTGATTCAACGATGGTTATGAAAATAGGTTAAAAATTGCATGAGATCAAAGGAATCAGCGCCAAAAATGCCTCGTATTCTGTTCAACTATGGATTCAGAGAAATTTGGGACCAGGAAAGTAGGACCAATGAACCTAAAAGAAAATCCAAAAGAACAAGAATGAAAACTAACAAGAAACATAAGGACGACCAAACGCCTCGATACTGAAAGGGAAGGGAAGGCAGGGTTAGGTGTGGAACGGTGACTATCCGGACACGACATTTTCTTGCAGAGAAATGGGAAATTACAGAGAAATTAAACAATTACTTCCATGTCTATCTTCACAGAGTAAAGAATATTTGATGGAGAAAATAAATCTGCGTTTTATCGTGATTCAACGCATTAGAGGTGATTGCAGTAAAACTTAGATAATTCAAATAAAGGGACTGACTGACGCAAAAGTCCCAAAAAAGTCTACACGTTCACCAAAATGAACAGAATAATCAGGGAACAATTAGGATCCAATACAAACCAAAGGGGAACTTGGTGTGTCAAGATTAAGAAAATTGATAGTTTGTTACGTGAGTGCTTCTCATCTGTTTGGCTTGGGCGAAGGAGCATCAGGTACAGAGATGGACTGTGAAGCTGTTCAATAGATTGATTAAAAAAAAACGCAAGCAGGGATTGCAGGTTTTTTCTGGTATAAAATTGAACTGATTATCAGGAACAGATGAGTTTTATCACAGGCTGCTCTCGGAGACAAGGGCGGAAGGGTCCTCGCTCAAATGGTTAATTCGAATCTGTCCTCGTGGGAGCCGGAGATGCCAGAGGACTGGAGAACAGCTGCTGCTGTCGCGCTTTACTGGTAGGGTGGTAGACACGGACCTGGGAATTATACACCAGTGCAAATCTGATCAGTGTTAGAGAAACTTTTGGAGAAGACAGAGGAGGAGAAAATTGATTGACATGTATCGAGGTAATGTCTGATCAGAGGTTGTTAGCATGAATTTAACAGAAAAAATAAAGTTAATTCCACACAAGACCAGGCTATAGTTAAATAGATTATTTGTAAACACTCGCTTTTCGAGCTTTGCTCCTTCATCATCCTTTATTTATGTGGCCTTTTTGACGTTTATCAGCAAATCCTTTGACAAAGCCTCACATGGGAAACTGACAAAGAAAGTAAAATCTCATTGCATCAAGTGCAACTTGGAATATTGCAACGAAAATTGTCTCAGTGGCAGGAGACAGAGGGCAGTGGTAGATGTTTTTTTTTGTTTTCACTGAAGACCAGTGTACCCTGGTGTACCACAGGGATCAGTGCTGCATTCCTTATTATATGTGGTATTCATAAATTATGTAGATGCAAAGTTATCGGGGGCGGGGAGTGTGTGATACTTAAGCTTGTGTTTGAACAAAGTTTGGCCAGTTGGTTGTCAGTGAGGAGGAAGTTCCGATGTTATATGCAGATATAGAAGTAATTATAATATGGCAGATCAATGGTAGATGGAATGAAACCCTGATAAATACGAGATGCTGCACCTTGTTAGAAGGAACCAGACAGGGGTGTACTCAATGAATGGCAGCACACCAGGAAGCTCAGATGGTGCTTCTCCACAGATTCCTGAATACTACTGGACAGTGTAATGTGTTAATCCACTGAAAAACTTTCCTTTGTTGCCGCACAACTGCACCTATTTGAACACTTTAAGAAAATGAATAAAATCAAAGACACACTTGAAGAGAGGCTATCAGTCCAAAGGCAGTTTATAACCATCGACGATGCTTTAACCCACATGCCTCTACAGAAGCTTCAGCGCCATCCACATCGGACCCCAGCAACATGGAGGTTACTGATCCCCAGGCGCCATCTTTACCAGTCGGCCAATAATCTTCCATCTCTTCTTCGTGGCACTCCGTACCAGACCCTCCAATGTCAGAGTCAAGTGTATCACTGCTGGGTTCACCTCATCGATGTTGCCAGGGTATTTTCCCAAAATTTGCTATTTAACCAACAGTTTAGGATTCAAACAAAAAAGTAATCTCCAATCATCAGGCCTCATCTTTTGCTGCTGGGACTACCTCGCCCATGTCCCCTCTGCAGACATAGCTGCAGCTGATTCCAGGTACTGTGCTTGCTCCAGAAAAGTAAGTAGGTACTCACTCTCCTCCGCACTTGGCTGAGCTCGAGGTCCCATACCCTGGGCCCGGCTTGAGACCTCTCGATGTACGCGCCTTCAGTCAGCTCAGTTTGCACGCGTTCGCCGCTCACTACTGTCTGTGCTGCACAAGCAGCTAGGTAAATAAGTTAAAAAAGAAAATGGAGGCGTTAAAAAAAGAAAAGGAAAACTTCCCACCAGACAAGCCATGGCACATGAGCCCTTGCACCGGAAGCAACAGAACAAAATTATCATTTTATTGGATTCAAAGGCTTGTGGAGTCTCACAGGAATCGGGGGTTGGAACCCAGATTTTCCCAGTACTTTTTCAAAGAATCAGCTAAGGAAATCAATCACAATATTTCCAACGCTGCTGATGGCACGAAGCGAAGTTGGATTTTGAATGTGTGAGGAGGATGTAAAAACGCTCCAAGGTGATTGAGTCGATAGATTGAATAGGTAAAGACGTTGCAAATAACATGCAATATTTGTACATGTGATATTTTGCACTTTAGTGGGAAAAACAGAATGGCAGCCTACCATCTGAAAAGCAATTGTTTGAAAAGAAAACCTTTATGAATTAAGGGTTTTCTGCTCCTATTTTGTTTCATTATGCGCAGACCTCCGGGTGCCATGCACAGCAGTGAGTTCTGATGCCAGAAGCCAATTTTGGGACTGGCGTTGGCACATTGACTAGTGTCATATACCCACCAATTGGGTAGCTGTAATATTGAAAAGGATGTGGATCTCCTTACTCACCAGCCAGTGAAAACAATATTGCAGGAGTTGACGGCAGTGAGGAAGAAAAATGGTCCGTTAAACGTCATTTCACTGGAGTTTGAGTGCAAGAGTAAGGCTGTCTTACTGCAGCTCTACAGGATCTTGCAGAGACGATATTTCGAGCACTGTGCAGTATTGTGTACAGGTTTCGTCTCCGTAACTAATGAAGACCAAACTTGACATTGAGGGAGTGCAGGGAAGGACGACCAGATTGATCGTTGGGATGACAGACTTGTCGTAGTAGCAGAGTTTGGGTCGAATGGGACCGTATCCCTTGGTGTTCAAAAAGAAGTGCGGAGACAGATTGGAAGCAGCAATGATAATTCACGTGGCTGCGACGTCTAAAGTAAGGGGGCACTGCATTAGGTGCAGTTCAGGCAAACTGCATTGAGATGAGAATAAACGTCGAACTCAGACCCTGGTGAATCTGGGTAATTGTCTACCACATAAATCTGTGGAAGCCAATGTACTGCATATAACTAACGATTTAGCGACACGAGAGCGATGGGAGAGGCCTGGAGTACATTGTGAAGATAGAGCATCAAACATGATTAGTGTTAGTTGTTCTCTCATGCGGTGGCTGTGTTGTAGAAAATCGTACAATGTCAGTAATGGGGTCTATGTGAAAACAGTCTTGAGGCGAAATGCTGAAAATATCAGTAAAAACCAAAAAATAAAGTTAGTCTAACACACACAATAGCACCATCTAAGTAAATCTTTAAACCATATATTGTAAAGAAATAGTACTGCAAATATAACACTTTAACATGACGATCACTGATACTGCAGTGTATCTTGAATGAAGCACTTCACCAGAAAGCACGTGAGCCGACTGACCACGTGATGCCGACCTGGAATTCCAGTTTTCCTCGAGAGTATCCCCTCGATTTGAAATTGAGTTCGTTTTAAATGTAGACTACAATTCCGAGTTTAAGACCTCGTTTCAAGGCTTGCATTCCTGATTTAGCTGAACATACTAAATGTGCACTTTGCAGACAGAGCATTCTGAGGCTGTGTTTTGCTGTTCAGATGGTGCCGGGAATGCAATCACGTAACAGTAAATAGTAGCTCGCTCAATTAAAAAAAAATGTTGTCCACAATTAAGTTATAGCCTTAGAGCTAAATCGCTTTGAATCAACGAGTGTGACAGGTGAAACAAAATCGATAGACCACGTGGACTGCTGTTGTTTATTTTTTTCCTGATGGTTAATCTCATTTGGGGATATGTGCACGTTGTGTGGGACAGCTGCATTGAGGGGATGTTCGATAATGAATTAGAATGGTGGAGGCTCTATATGTTCCATCGCCTACTCCTTTCCACATGGTTCTGTTCAATCTGTTTGAAAGCTCTCTAAATATTGTCACAAGCTCTCCGATATTAGGAAGGAGGTCTCTGCTGGATCGACAGGACTATGCTCCCCGTTCCCTTTTCCGATACTGAGGCTGGTGCCCGGTGTCTTTCCGGTTTTATCCTTTAAGCCCTCGGAGCAGTTTGAAGAATTCAGTGCCTTGATTGACCGGTTCAAAGACAATTGAAGAGTTTATCACATGCCTGTGTGTCTGGGTCAAATTTAGGCGAGACGAGGAAGACGCAGGCAATTTGCTTCTTGAGAAGCAAATTGCCTGCGTCTTCCTCGTCTCGCCTAAATTTGACCCAGACACACAGGCATGTGATAAACTCTTCAATTCAATTCCGAGTTTAAGACCTCGTTTCAAGGCTTGCATTCCTGATTTAGCTGAACATACTAAATGTGCACTTTGCAGACAGAGCATTCTGAGGCTGTGTTTTGCTGTTCAGATGAGAAGCAATTTGCTTGAGAAGCAAATTGCGGTTTACAATCGATGTTGACTTTAAGTTCACTTTCACTTTCACCATATTTTCACGGAATCCCTACAGTTTGGAACCAAGCCCTTCGGCTCAAAATATCCACACCGACTCTCTGAAACGTCACCCATCCAGACCCATTCTCCGCCCTTATTATTACCTGCTAATGTAGATAACCTATACACCGTTGAACACTTTGAGCAATTTAGCATGGATAATTCGCTAAATCTGCGCATATTTGGATTGTGGGTGGAAACTGGAGCAACTGGGAGAAACCCACGCAGACACGAGGAGAGTGTGCAAATCCACCCAGGCACACACCGTTGCTGAGAATCGAAACCGGCTTCCTGGCACTGTGAGGCAACAGTGTTAATCACTGAGCCACCTGGTCGCCTGTTTTGCATCGCGATATTTTATTAGAAAGTTCTAACTTCCACAAGCTGCCAGAGCATTAGTCTGGTCTGGACTCGGAATCCAGTGAAAGTTCCATAACTGCATAATCTCTAACTCTTCATTTACTGTCCTGTCTTCCTGTCATGTCCCTTTCAAGTAACAATGCACCTGCACCACTATGTCTCTGTTCGACAGGTCCCCACCGTTAACAGTGGTAAATCCTGCCCTGTTTTGCCTTCCAAAATGCAACACCTCACGTAGTTATCAGCATGAAGCTCCAAATGCCGTTCCTCAGTTCAGTGGCCAATTTTATCAAGATCTCGTTATCCTCTCAGATGACCTTTTTCACTGTCCACTATATTGCCAATTATGTTGTCATTTATAAACTTACTGTGCACGCTTCCTATACTCTCATTTGAATCATTTATAAAATAACAAACACCAGTGGACCCAGCACTGCTCATTGTGGCACACCACGCGTCACAGGCCTTCAATTGTAACAACGGATATCTCACACCACCCTTTGTTTCCAACTGTCCAGCCAAATTTGTATCTAATTGGCTCGCTCTCCCTGATTCCCTGTGATCTAACCTTATTCACCAGTCTACAGTGCGGAATCTCGTTGGGCCGCACTGTGCTCCACGTTGATAATGTATGCTGCTTTTCCTTCATCTATCTTCTTGGTCACCTCTTGAAATTTTTCAATTACGTTTGTGAGAAGGATGTTCCCACGCACAAAACCGTGCTGACTGTTTCTAATCAGTCCTGGCCTTTCAGAATACTGCTAAATCCTGTCTCTCAGAATCTCCTCGAAACACGTAGCCTTCACTGACATTGGACTCACCGGTCTGTAATTCCCTGTCTGTTTTCCGGGTTGAGGTTTTTACACTAATGTCACAACATGAGCTGCGTTCCAGTCATTCAGCTCCTCATCCATGGCTGCCAATGGCACAAACAAAACCGAAGAAAATGTGGATGCTGAAAATCAGAAACAAAAACAAGAGTTGCTTGTAAAGGTCAGCAGGCGTGCTGCATCTCTGCACTGAAATCAGAGCTAACGGTTCCTGTCCAGTGATTCTTTTTCTGAACGATAAAGAATGATACACATGTCTCAGGTCTGAGCTCCAAACTTGCATCCGTGGCGTTCCACATTCGCCCGGGATACACTTAAACACCTTTTGGGGTTTCGCTGCAATTATGCATTTGAAGAACTCCATGCGTTTCCTTTTTCTGTAATGTAGCCTCATTTCAAAACGTGGTTACATGCATGTATTTCCCCAAGTTATCTCTCTTCCATGCCTTTCTGAATATCAAATACTGACGCGGTTTATTTGTGTAGGATCTCACCCATCTATCAGGGACAAGTTGACAGGCACCGGTGGATGGGAAGTCAAGTCCTTGTGATGGGTTTGAACTCAAGCATTGCTAGGCCCTAATGGATTGTGTTGATCAATACATGACAGTGTTTCTTTGTTTTTCCACCTTTATCTGAAGGACTGCAATGCTTTATATTTTAACTTTGATTTATTTAATTTTCTGCTGGTCACCAAGATTCTGTGTCTGCGGTGCGGTGGTGGGGGGCTGGGTTGGTGTGTGTGGTGTGGAGTGACCTTTGTACCTATGATTGCAACACATGTAGCAACTCGTACAATTTTCATTGTCTTCATGTCTCAATAAACCGAATTAACCTCATTCAACTGCTGTGGTTTCACACATAGATGGCTCTTTGATATTTAAGGGGCCCTAGTCAATCTCTAGTTTCTCTTATTAACTTAATATACTTTCAGAGTCTCTTTCGATTCTCGTTAACCCTCGTTGCCGAAGTTATCTCATGTCAACGTTTTCGCACCTGATTTCCCTTGCATGTGTCCCTTGGCACCCCGTATGCTGCTGAAACGGTTCACTTCGATCCAAGCTGCGGATACCTGACATGTACTTCCCTCTGATTTCTTGACAAGAGCCTCAATATCGCCTGTAATATCTTCTTCTCTAATCCTGTTAGCACTGCCCTTCACACTAAAACGGCCATTCTGTCCCTGAACACTCGTTATCTCGCGTTGGAAATAAAAAAAAATCCACTTACCAGACCTCTCCTTACCTGTGAACAGTTTACTCCAATCATCTTTCGAAAGCTCCTTCCTCACACCGTCCAAATTGGCCTTCCCCAAATTTATAACATTAACTGTGGATCACACCTATCCTTTTCCATAATTGTTTTCTAACTAAGAGAATTATAGTCACTGGTCCCAATGTACTCCCACTCTCATATCTCAGTCACTTGCCCTGCCTTATCTCCCAAGAGGAAATAAATTTGAGGCCATGATCTTATAGCATAACAAGGTGGGCATGAAGTACCAAATGTGCTGTTGTGTGCTCTTCAGCATATTAGTGCGTGCATCTCTGAGCATCTTTGAGCAACTCTGAGCGTCGTCTGCATCTCTGAGCATTTGGTTTCAATTGTTTTGGGAGTGAATCCATTGAAATGGGGATCAAAATCTTTCACCTAACTCTCCCTCCGTCTGTCTCTCCCTCTTGTGTTTAAAAATTTGCAATACAGTCCTCTGTTGGCCTCTCCCATCACTGCACAAGCAAGAGCTTTGTTTGGAAAAAAGGCAACTCGGAGAAAGTGAGGACTGCACATGCAGGAGATCAGAGCTTAAAAACGTGTTGCTGGCATAAGCCCTTCTTCAGGAATGAATGCTTGGAAAAAAGGCATCAAAGCATTGACTCTCACAGTTGAATTGAAGCGGCTATATTGGCACGTGCACTGCAATGGGCGCAGTAAAAATGTTTGCAATCTCTTTGCTCATGGCGCCATCCTAGGTATAGGTGCAGAGGTGCAGATTCTCAAGTACTTGGTGATAAATTGAGACAATAATAAAGGACAGTCCAACAGAAGAACAGGAAAGAAAACAACATTGGACCTGATTAGCAGAAATTTCACTGGAGTCTGTGCCAACAGAGAGTCTAGAGATTACACCACACCAAGTCTCCAGACTGCACGGGGCCCAGCCTACAGACGGCACCAAGCCGAGCCTTCAAAACGCAACGGACCCAATCTTCAGAATGCACTTGGGACAGTCTCCAAACTGCATGGGCCAAGTCTCCAGACTGTACTGGGCTGACTGTTCCTGTGACAGTCTCCAGTCTGCGGCTCCGTTATGGAACTCTCCTCCCCGCACCAGCTTCCAGTCTGCGACAACCTCCTGGACTAGCCTCCCCGCTCCAGACTGCAGTCTGGAACTCCACTCCGGAAATCGCCTCCCTGCACCAACCTTCGGTCTGGGACTCCCTTCCAGAACTTACCTCCCCACGCCAGTCTCGAGTCTGGGAAACCTTGCCGAGAGCAACTACCCACGTGAGACTCTGATCTGGAACACCACTCTGGGCTCGCCTCCACGCTCTTGTCTCCACTGTGGGAAACACCTCTGGGCTTCCCCTCCCCACGCCTGCTTCCAGTATGGGAATTCCATGATGGACGCCCCTCAAAGCGCCAGCCTCTTGTTCTACAACACAGTTCCTTCTTTTGCCTCCAGTAACTTCGAAATATTATAGAATTGCAATAATACACTCCAGAATAGAGAAATATAGGGAATACGTAGAAGATTGAGCGGTGCAGAGGAGAATTGGATGGATCTTTCCGACTCTGCTGCCACCTTTTGTACATTTCACAGCTGTTTCCTTCTTCAAAGAATTACTTTGGAGACTCAGAGCAGTTTTGTCCAATTGCTTGCAATGCTACCCCTGAGATATAAACAGAAGGAGATGACGATGCCCATTGCTGGCCCATTTGCTGCCACTGGGTTTGTTTCAAGTCTTTGCAATCCATTCTCACTATAATTTGAAAGAGTACATTAGTACACATTGAATGTTGGAGAAAGTGAAATAACATTCATCTCAACCTCTTCCAAAATGCTTCACTCAGTGGGCCCTCAGTACGGCTGTACTGATGGTGTGAATGAGCTCCCGGTTCTGGACAGATATCTAGTCAGGGTTTTTAGCGCAATGCACGGTGGTCTGCACAGTTTTCCACTCTGGGCAGATTAAAGTTTGTTTGAAGAAATGGACCTTAGTCTACACAGTGTTCTGTGCTCAACCTAAATCTCCTCTGGGTTTATGATGTCAGGGCTGGACCTGTGAGGTGGACTGAGAATGCGATATAATGAATCATTGCAGCTGATATAGCAGTCTGTTTGTTTTTTTAGATTACTTACGGTGTGGAAACAGACCCAACAAGTCCACACCGACCCTCCGAAGGGCAACCCACCCCGACCCATTCCCCTACATTTCCCCTTCACCTAACAGTACGGGCAATTTAGCATGGCCAAATCACCTGACCTGCACATTTTTGGACTGTGGGAGGAAACTGGAGCACCCAGAGGGGACCCACGCAGACACGGGGAGAATGTGCAAACTCCACCCAGACAGTTGCCCGAGACGGGAATTGAACGGGTGTCTCTGGCGCTGAGGCAGCAGTGCTAACCACTGTGCCACCGTGCGGACCATGTTGTCATTCTCATGGTTGAATCCTCCAACTCTCAGCCTATTGATGTTACAGTGAGATCAACGCAGTACATCGCGTGTTGAACATCCATTGTGTTGGCAGCAGCTGCAGCCTCTTCATTCAGAAACAGTTAGCCTTTCCCATCGCCTTCGGCTCTGCACGTATCAAAAAGGCTGACCTCTCTCATAAAGGCTGTGCCATTGATTCACGGCTCAAACACCCTTCCCCTCATCACTGCACACTGACATCCCACCACTTCAAAATATCCAGTGTGATCTGAGAGTAATGGAGCCAGTGCAAACATCAGTGAGCAGATTATCATGGAGACAGAGCACCACTTCGGATGTCTCAATGTCAGAGTGTACCCTCCAGGAAACAGTGTATCACCAATTCCTGTAATCCCTCTTCATTTCAGTAACATACAGTCTTTTATTCTTCCTGAAAAATTCAAAGGACCCCAGTTTCCCACGCTATATTCCATCTGCCGAATTAACCATTGGTTATCCATTTACCGATTATATGTCTCTTGATTACTTCGTTTCCTTTCAAACTTAGCATCATTGATAAATCAATGTATTATTTTGTTCCATTTATCGTACCATTGTTATGTGCACGTTTTTCAAAACATTGTGGACCCAGCAGTGGTCACTGAGTCACTGTGTCACTGTGGTCATTAATTTCTGTTAAACCGATGAAGTCTAATTAATCACTAATTCATCCCCACTTTCGGCACAGTAAGAACACCTCACCGGATTCATATGTACCTTCCAAATGCTGTGGAACAGACATGAGAACTTAAATTATCTGCTCCAATTGCTGAGTAACAGCGACGAATAGTTGAATGACCTCATTCTTCTCCATTTAAAGTTGTTGATGGGCTAAATAGACTTGCCTCAGTATAGGGAAGCTGCAAATAGTGCAGAACATTTTGGGACCATCAGAGAAAAGCCCCTTTTTGACTTTATGATGGAGGGAAGGCCATTTATGCCACAGCTGCTGATAACCCACAGTGCCTTATGGATGCTCAGTGTCTGCTTTCTTGGTCCTTTGGAAGTCTCCCTATTTCACAGGACATAGTGCCATATAACACAGTGAGTGACATCTTCAATATGAGGCTGAGACTTTGCCTGTGTGCTGGCTGCTCCTACAGATACTGTTAGTGACAAATACATCTGTGACAATAGTTTGGTGAGAATGTTTCCCCTTGTTACTTCCCCCATCACTTCCCACAGTCTATCTGCTGTCTAATAGAGACCTCACCCTGCCGAGGCATTGGTGGGCCCATGGAATCATTCTTGGTGATGGACATGGTGTGGTGATGTACCACATAAGGAGTATGTTCTGTGTCTTTGTCCTCCTCAATGCTTCCTCGGATTTGTTTTCAACATCGAGGATGAGCTGATTCATCACTAAATGGTCGTGTGTAGGGAAGGGGATATCCACTATCAGATTTCCTTGACCATCTCTAATTTGTTTCCAAGTGATTTCCCGGGTTCTGTAATCAATTTTGGAGAATTTCAGGGTAACTCCATTCCTGACTGTATCACACGTTGCTCCCCACCACTGGTGGGTGTATCTTGCCACTGTGTCCGGGTATACACAGGGATGGTGATATAGTTGCATGAAAAATTACCTAACTGGTCTGATTAGGTGAGTATGACAAAGTCAGACAGTTTCTTGACAGGTGAATATATGGAATACAATGGAGCAGGAAATAATGAGTAAATTCTGAATGAAAGGCACTCAGTATGTGTGTTGTATTCTCAAAACAGTAGGAGAGATTTAGTGCATATATTGAGGGAAGTGGATCTGATTTAACGGCATCAGAGGGACAGGGTGACTGGTATTGGGAACTGAATATCCAGAACATTTTACAAAACTGAAATGGAGGTCTGGTAGACGTATGAATAAGTAATAGAATATGTACGATTGGCAGAGTCTGTATTTTATTTTGTTCTGCAACATGCCAGTTGAGTTGAATTTAGGGAATGATTCCCTCCATGCGGCTGAGTGGGTCTCACCAAACTCAATGGGCAGAAGGGCCTTTCTGATGTGGGTCTTCCTGATTCTATCAGAATCTATACCAGACATACCCCGGGATATTCTATAACCGACTTTCCCCAGAACAATCTGCAGCCGACATGTCCCGCAACATTCTGCACCCGAAAGCACCCTGAATAACCTCGGACCTACATTTCCCCAAACATCCGTATCTGACAATATTTCTGAACGGCGGGACGGTAGTGAAGGTCGAGATCCCGTTCCAGGCAGAAGGAGACACTATTTGAGGTCCGATCTGGCAGGTAAAGAGGGAAATACGTTTTATTTTCATTTACGTTTCTTCACGACAGAGGATTGAACACAATTTTGATGGAAAGACAGAAATTTACAAGCTCCATATGTCGTCAAGGAACTGGGAGAGAATCCTTCAGTACAGCAAAGTTTTCACCGTCTGCATTAAGAACTGGAAACAATTGACCTATGTCTGCTCTCGAACGGTCGTGTGTCGGAATTTTCAAAAAAAACATCTGTTCTTATGGATGTGTGTCCGTGTGTATGTGGAGGGATAGTTTCTACTGTTTTGCATCACGTTTTTTGAATATTTGAGACCTTTATATTTGTTACTCCAGTTCCAATTATTCTAGAAAATCTCTGAATGCTATGACATACTTGTAGATCTCACTGAGTCCTCAATCAAACTTTGCTTCCAGGATGATTGATAACTTGTTTATTTTACTTCCTTACAGTTAACGTAATGACGATCTACATCCTGCTTTATAAAGATTGTGGATTGTCTCCATGTGTCAGACATTATCTGGGGGCCATGGCAGCTGCGGATCTACTGGTCATTATCCTCGACCTAATATTAAGACACATCCCCATTCTTTATCGAGAACAGTCATATATTCTGATGCGCTCTATCCGAGTATGTAATATTCACGCCGTGTTGCTTTTTGCAGCCTACTGACTGTTCTGTCTGGTTCACCGTCACATTCACCTTCGATTGAGTTGTGGCCATTTGTTGCCAGAAGGTGAAAACTAAATATTGCAGGGCGAAACCAGCGGCAGTACTTCTGGCAACAGTGACTGTGCAGAGTTGTTTAAAGAACACTTTCTGGTATTTTGTGCTCACAAATCGGTATCGGCTGGGGAACACACCCTGGTTTTGTTGGGTAACACTGGCTGTTCAATCCTCTCGTGTCTGGCTCACAATCGAGATCATCCACAACATTCTGACCCCGGTACTATCATTTCTCCTGATTCTGCTGTTCAACGTTTTCACTGTCAGACACTTTTTAGTGACCAGCAGAGCCCACCGGAGACTATGGGCTCACACGAATGGGAACGTTCAGTGTGACACAGAAATGAAAACTTGAAGAAAATGTATTCTACTGTTTGTGATCTCGGCCAATTTCATCCTGTTGTGGTCACTTTTAATGGTGTATTCCATATGGGGGTGAATGCGGTATATCCTGTATACCTCTGTGTATCTCCATCCTTTTGTGTGGGAAATGGGCTTCATGCTGCAGCTGTTCAGTTGCTGCACAAACACCGCGATTTATGCCATAACCCAGACAAAGTTCAGACAGCAACTGACGAATGTGCTGAAATATTCCTTTATTCAAATTCATGAATCATTCAATATCATTCATTAATCAATCCATTCGGGACTTTATAATTTCAGTTCAGCGCTTAAGTAACGAAGCAGCCTGATGCTATGGAAACAGATTGAGTGTAGTGGTGGTTTGTCCAACCTTATCTCTGAACGGCTTACAGCGGCCGTTCACTGAGTCTCTCAATTCTGAGATCAGTCAGAAAAGGCACCATCCCACTGACGGCACCCATCACTTCCATTGCAAAAGAATAAAAAGTGTACCTTAAAATGTATCAAGCAGAAAAATGAGCTATATTGTTGTTTTGCTTTCTGTTGATGAAGCTGATCTGTAGAGAGACAGACACAGCCCCGAGTCCTGGTCATCAGTGAAGGGGAAGAAACGACGGTGGAGTGCAGGAGTTGGGTTCAATTCACTCCGTCTTTGTTTTCCCTTCTGGTGTTATTCACCCTGCCATATTCACCATCACTCAAACTCTATCTTGCACTCTCTCTACCTCCCAACATCCCCCTCCCATTCCGATTTACGTCACGCTGGTGTTCCCTTCCGTGGCGTTGGGTTCACAGGCTGCCGCTTGGAGTAAACAGTGTCAACGGTGTCGCAGTTTGTTGTGAGGAGAAAAGAATGATGATGGGTTCACAGGGTGGGGATGTGTTCACAGGTCGTTGCGAGTGGAAAAGAATGGCAATAATCCAAAGGCAAGGGAAATTGACTGGGGACGTGTTCACATGTCATTGCTAGAAGAATATAATGAGAATGGTGTCAGAGACCATTGCTACAAGACCACTGTGGGGAATGAGTCAGTGCCTGTTGCTAGAAGAATAGACTGGGCATGTGTTCACTGGCAGGCACTAGGTGAATTGAGTGGGGATGGCGACACAGTCCGCCTGCAGGAGAACACAGTAGGGGTGAGCTCACAGTCCGTTATTGGGAAAACAGTGTGAGGATGGATCCACGGACGTTTGGTAGGTGAACAGAGTTGGGTTGGGTTTACAAGCCATCGCTCGGGGAAGAGTGGAGATGTGTAACCTGGGTTTTCTCACAAAAACGTTGTGGGGATGGTTTCACATACCGTTGATAGGGAAGCAGAATGGAGATGCGTTTACAGATTGTTCGTCGGTGAGAAGTATCGTGATAGATACACAGGCCTTTGCTAGGGAACAGTGTTGGGGATGTGCTTCCAGACCGTTACTAGGGCCGTGTGGCGTTGGGTTCACAACCAGTAGCTACGGGAGCAGAGTTAGCATAGATATACAGGCTATTGCTAGAAGACAGAGCAGTAATGCGGTCACAGGTCGTTGGGAGTAGAACAGAGAAGGGATAGGTGACAGTCCTTTACAATGAAAACAGTGTCGCAATTGCTTCACAGGCTTTTTCTCGGGGTACAGAGTGGAGGTGTGTAACATGAACATTGCTATGTGAACAGAATGCGATTGGGTTCACAGGCACTTGCTAGAGGAATAGATTGGGATTGGTGTCACTGGCCATTGAAAGAACGACAGAGTGAGCTTGAGACCATGTGCTTTTTCTTGGTGAACAGAGGAGGGAATTCCTCACAGGACATTGGTAACAGTACAAATTAGGGATGATTTCACGGGCCATTTTGCAAGGAAAACATTGGTGATGGAATCACACGCCGTTGCAATGAGAACACAGTGAAGTTGGGTTCACAGTCCATTGCCAGGTGAAGAGTGTTAGGACTGGTTCACAGACCGTTGCTCAGGGAACTGAGTGGCGATCAGGTCACAGGTATTTGTTAGAGGAACAGAGTAGGGATGGGTTCGCCGACCATTGGTAGGGGAACAGGGCACGGATGAGTTCCAAGGGCTTTGCTAGGATTTTGCGGTAATGATGATCTTACAGGTTGTGGCGAGGAGAACAGATTCAACATGGGCTTTTTTAAGATTACTTACAGTGTGGAAAAAGGCCGGTCGGCCCAACAAGTCCAACCAACCCGCTGAAGCGCAAACTACCCAAACCGATTCCCCTACATTTACCCTTTCACCTAACACTACGGACAATATGGCATGGCCAATTCACCTAACCTGCACATTTTTGGAATGTGGGAGGAAACCGGAGCACCATGAGGAATCCCACGCAGTCACGGGGAGAATGTGTGAACGTCACACAGACACAGAATTGAACCCGGGTCTCTGGCGCTGTGAGGCAGCAGTGCCAACCTCTATGCCACCGTGCCGCTTATAGGCCGTTGCTATTCGAATAAAAACGTGGATGGGATCACAGGCTGTTGCTTGGGCAAGAGAATTGGGATGGTTACACCGGTCATTGTGAGGGGAGCAGAATGACAATGGGGTCACAAGCCATTGCTAGTGGAAGAGTGTAGGGATTGGATGGCAGACTGTTACACGGAAAACGGAGTGGCAATGATGTCACATGCCGTTGTTAGTCGAACACAGTAGGAATGGATTCAATGTTCAATAAAGGGAATAAAAAGTGCGGACGGGTTCACATTCCATTCCTGGGAAAACAGAGAGGGGTTTGGTTCACAGGCCATTAGTACAACGACAGATTTGGGATGGGTTTGCAGACCGTTGCTAGGGGAACAGAATTTGGATGGGTTCACAAGTTGTAGAAGGAACAGTGTAAGGATTACTTTAGAGACCGTTGCTTGGAGAACAAAATGGTGATTGGTTCACTGACAGTTGCTAGGGGAACTCAAAGAGAATGAGTTCACAGGCTGCTGCGAGCACAGCAGAGTGAGGATGTTTTCAGAAACTGTTGTAGGGAGAACAGAGTGTGGTTTGGTTCACACGCCATTTCTTGAAAAGCGGAGTGGGTCTGTTTTCACAGGCCGCTGCTCGGAGAGCACAGCGTGGAATGGTTCACAGTATGTAGTGCAGAGAAGAAACTGAGGATGGGTTCACCGGCCATTGCATTGGGAACAGTGTAGAGAAGTGTTCATTTGTCGTTCCTATGGGAAGAGAGAGAGAGGATTCAGGAACTCTTTCTGGGAGAACATTGTGTGCATTTGTCCACAGGCCGTTGCTGGGGAAAGAGATTTGGGATTGGTTCACAGACTCGAGCTCGGGGGAAAAAAGCGATGGTGTTATAGGCCGTTGCAAGGAGAACAGAGTTCGGCTGGTATTACAAGCCATTGATTCAGGAAGAGTTTGGCGATGGGGGCATAGACTGTTGCAACGAGAACAAAGTGGGGCTTCAACACATCCCTCGTCTGCTAGGGGAAGACAATTGGAAATTTCTTCGCAGACCGTATCTAGGGAAAAGGATGGCGATGTGGTCACAGGCAGTTGTTAGGAGAACAGAGCGGGGATGGAGTCACAGACTGTTGTTCGGAACAAAACGCGTGGGCGTGACTTCACAGGCAACTGCTAGAAGGAAAGAGTTCGTATCAGTTCACAGGCCGTTTCTAGGAGAAGAGATTGTGGATATTGTCACAGGGCGGTTCCAAGAGAACAGAATCGGGATGCGTTCGCAGGTCGTTGCACGTAGCTGAGTATTTGGATTGGTTCACTGACCGTTACTAGGGGAACAGAGTGGCGATGGGGTCACAGACCGCTGTTAGGAGAACAGAGTGGTGATAGATCCACAGACAATTGCAAGGGGAAAACATTGGGAGTGGATTCACAGACCATTGGTAGGGGAACGGAACGGGGCTGGTTCAGGATGTTGCGAGGAGGTCCGGGTCGGGATGTGGTTACAGGTCGTTGCCAGGCAGAGTGGGATGGGCTTAGAGGTCATTGATAGGGGAAAAGAGTGTCCATGGGATCACAGACTTTTGCTAGGAGAAAAGCGTGGGGTGAGTTTATAAGCAATTGCTGGAAGTACAGAGTTGGTATCGGTTAATAGGCCCTTACTGGGAGAATGGAGTATTGAAATGTCACAGGATGGACAACAGAGAAAGGATGGGTCCACAGGTCATTGCTAGTGGAAGAGAGTGAGGATGGTTTCAGAGGCTGATGCTGGAGAACAACGCGGCGATTGGATGACAGGCAGTTGCTCGGGGAACACAAGGAGATGGGCTCCCTGGCTGTTGCTAGGGAAACAGCGCGATGACGGTTTAAGAGACGATTGCCGGGAATACAGAGTGTAGATGTGTTTTCGGGCCATTGCCATGAAAGCAAAGTAAGTCTAGTTTTACAGGTCGTTGTTCGGAGAGCAGAGTGCGGACAGTGTCACTGTATGTAATGAGGAGAAGAGAGTGAGGATAGATCCACAATCCCATTTGATTAAAAGCAGACGAGGGATGTGTTGATAGGCCGCTCATGTGGGAAGACAGAGAGAAAGACTTCAGAGACAGTTGCCAGGAGTACCGACTGAGGAAGGGAACACTGGTCGCTGCCAGGAAAACAGACTGGGGATGGGTTCACAGGATATTCCTAACAGGAATGAGTGGAGATAGGCTCACAGGCCATTGCTAGTGGAGCATTGACAGATGGGGTCGCAGGTCGCTGTCAATAGAAAACAGTGTAGATGGGTTCATAGGCCATTACTGGGAGAACACAGTGTGAATGGTTTATCAAGCAGTTGTTAGTGGAACAGAGTAGGGATGTGTTCACAGGACATTGCTACGAGATCGGAGTGGGGGTGGGCTACCGGACATTGCTGGGCGATAAGAGTGGGCATGCGTTCATCGGCCGCAGTTAGCGGAACACATGATGGATGGGGTGACAGGCCGTTGCTTGGGGCTCAGAGTGGCGATTTGCTCACAGCCCGTTGCTGGATGAACAGGGTGGGAATGATTTCCGAGACCGTTGCTAGGAGAACAGAGGTGGAGGTGGGTTTACAGGCCGTTACTTGGAGACCAGTGTGAAGATGGGTTCACAGGCTATTGCTCAAGGAAGAGAGTTAAGATTGATTCAAAGGTCATTACTCAGGAAAAAGACAGGGGATGGATTCATAGGCAATTGGTTGGGGAAGAGAGTGGGGGATGTGTGCAAAGGATGTTTCCAGGAGAACAGATTGGGAATGTTCTCAGTCCGTTTAAGTGCCCTTCAACAAGCCAAGACAACAGTTGTTGCAGGCAGTGATTTCCATGACCCTATGACTCTGGGTAAAGATACGACCTTCGACATCTGTCCAATACTTATCACCCTCAATCATTCGCTATTTCACCTCGTTGAAGCCATGACCATCCATGGAAAAATGCTTTCACTGTCCACCATTTATAACTGTCTGATTATTTTACATGTATCAATTAAGTCACTTCTCAACCGTCTTCTCTCTGATGAAAACAGCCTCAAGTCCCTCCACCTTGGCTCACGTACCTTCCCTCCAAACCAGGCAAACATCCCAGTAAAACTTCTCGGAACCCTTCCCAAACCGACACATACTCCCCATAATGTGGTGACCAAAAATGTACGCAGTAGTTTAAGTGTGGCCACAGCAAATTTTGTACAGTTGCAGCATGACTTTGTGGCTTTGAAACTCAATACCTCTAACAATAACAGGTAACACGCCATGTACTTTCTTAACAACAATAAGCAAACTGGGTGGCAACTTTCAGGCATCTGTGTACATGGACACCGAGATCTCTCTGCTCTTATGCATTAAGACTTTTACCATGAGCCGCAATTTATTTAGTCCTGTTACTTCTTCCAATGTCAATCACCTCACACTTTTACGCATTAAACTCCATTTGCTACTTCTCAGCCCACCTGTGCAGCTTATCTATTTCCCTCTGTAACATGCAACATTTTTCAGCATTATTCAGAAATCCACCGACCTCGGTGTCATTCGCGTATTTACTAACCCATCATTCTATGGGCCCATTTCGGACACTTATAAAAATGACAAGGAGCAGTGACCCCTGCGTACACCCATAGCAAGTGAACTCCAGGATCAACATTTCCAATCAACCAGCACCCTTTCTCTAATTTTAGCTAGTCAGCTTATTATCGAAACCGCTAATTCACCATCAATCCTATGCCTCCGTATTTTGTGCGGTCGCCAACTGTGGGGAACATTGTCGAACACCTAACTGAAATGCATGCACAGCACATCAACTGCTTTACCCTCATCCACCTGTTTATTTTCCATCTAAAATAATTCAATAAGATTGGTGATACACGACCTACTCTTCGCAAAACCGTTTTTACTATCTCAAATGAACATATTCCTCTCGAGATGGTTATAAATGCCATCTCTTATAACATTTTCCAACACTTTGCCCACAACCGAAGTCAGGCTCACTGGTGTAAGCTTTTCAGGTACCCTCTCATCCCTTTCTTGACCAAGGGAGCAAATTTTTTTATCCTGCAGTTTTCTAGCACTCTTCCTGTTGACAATGATGACATATAGATCAAAGCCAATGGTTCTGCAATCTTCTCCCTGGCTTCCCAGAAAATTATAGGGATGATGGGATCCAGCCCGGTGACTTATCCAATTTCGGACTCCCAAGGATTGCCAATATCTCTTCCTCGTGGCACTCAATCACGTGTAGCCGGCATCTTAGTATTCTTCTCGACTGTAATGTCTTCTTCTAGTGTGAAAGCAGATAAAGTTTATTTAATTAGGGCTTCCCATACCTCACTGGACTCCGCGTACAATTTTCCAAATCTATACTTGACTGGCCCTAATTATTCTCTCGTATTTATTTTTAGTTCTGAAATACCTGTATAAATCTTTAGGGCTTTCATTGATCCTGTCAGCCAACGACTTCTCATGCCCCCTCCTACTTTTTCTTAGCTCTCTGTTCAGTCTATTCTTGGCTAATTGTAACTCTCCACCGCTCTGACTGAGGCTTCACGTCTCATCCTATATTATGCATTCTTCTTGCTCTTGACAAGAATTTAGCTGCCCTAGTAAATGAAGGTTCGTCGCTCGATTACTTCCGCAGTGCCTGATTATAACACACTTTTCAAGGGCACGAAGGAGCTGTAAGGATAATAAGCTCCACATTCAATTGTTCCCATCTCCTGTGGTATCCTTCCCCATCGTATGCACCCGAAATCTTTCCTAATCGCATCATAATTGCCTTTCCTCCAGCATTGAATCTTACCTACTTCATATACCTATCCTGTTCTAACGTGAAAGTAAACATAACCGAATTGTGTTTACGCTCAGGGAAGTGCTTATACTTCCAATTGAACACCTGGCCTTGTTAAATTCCCAGTGTTAAATCCAATGTGGAATTGCCCCTTGTTGGCTCGTCTACTTACTCTGTCAGGAAACAATCTTGCACACGTCGGACATAAACTGACCCATTAAAAGCACTCGAACTCTAGTTTTTCCAGGCAATATTTGGAAAGTTATCGGCCTCCATAACAACCGGCATGTTATTCACGCTTCTATCCAGAATCAGCTTTGCTATCCATTCCCCTACATCGATCGATCTATTCGAAGCCCTGCAGATAACTACCAACAGTTTGACCGCTCATTTCCTACTTCTATCCACAACAGGAAGTACCTCAGTAGGCGAGTACTCAAACATCTTTTCTGCAAGCATTATACTGTGATTGACTGACAATGCCACTCCTCCCACCTTTTAACATCTTCTCTGTTCCTACTGAACACATAAATCCCGGAAACTGCAACAACCATTCCTGTCCATGCTCTATGCATGACCCCGAAATTGAAACAACATGGTATGTCTGGGTACCAACCCATGCTGCAAGTTCACCTACCTTAATTCGGATGCTCCTGGAGTTGAAGTAGACCGGCTTCAAACCACATTCCTGCTTGTCGGTGAACTCTTGCGACCTTGAAATCTCATTTCTGACCTCACTTCTCTCAAACTCCTCTATAATGGAACTACAATCTCGGTTCTCATGCCCAGCTCAATTAAGTCAACCCCTCCCATAGAGCATTAGAAACTTTCCCCCAAGGATAAAGGTACCCCACTAGTTCAGCTCCAGACTATCCTGCTTGTAGATGTCCCAACTATCCCAGAATAAGCCCCAAATATCCATGTATCCGAAACTTTAACTCTTAACATCCCTGGAGCCACACGTTCAATTCCACTCTGTCTCTGTTCCTCGCCTTGCTAGCATTTCGCACAGGCAACAAACCAGAGATAACAGCTCTGTTTATTGTCACACTAAGCTTCCCGCGTAGCTCCCTGTATTTCTGCGTAAAATCCCCATCCCTTTTCATACCTATCTCGCTGTTGACTATATGAACCATGTCTTGGGACTGCTTTCCCGACACTTCAAGGATCCTGAAAACACAGTCCACGAAGTCACAAACCCTGGCATCTGAGAGACAACAAACAAAACGTGAGTCTCTCGTTCACAAAGATCCTCCTATTTGTCCCAATCATGATGCAGTGCACAATGACTAATGCTGTGATCATCTACCCCCTTCCCTTCTCAGCAACAGGGTCAAATGCTATGCCAGAGCCGTGTGTCCCATTGTTTAACCCTGGTATGGTGTCCTTCCGAACAGTATCCAAAATGAGACACTTATTATTGAGGGGACTCGCCACAGGAGTTCGTTGCACCGCATGCCATTTCCCTTTCTGTCCCCTGACTGTAAGCCAGCTGCCTTTATCTTGCACTTGAGGTGTGACTCCCTACTTGTAACTCCTCTCGTTAACCCTCTCCGCCTCTTGAATTATCAGATGTTTATCCAAAACCGGTTCCCGTTCCCTTATATGGAGCTGGAGTTGGGTTCACTTCCCGCAGATGATATCATCAGGGAAAACAGTGGTGAATCATACCTCTCACGTTCTGTGGGAGGAATGATCAGTTGCCCTAAACTCCATTCCTGCGATAATAAATTCCCAAAGAGACTGTAGAAAAAAAATCCAGAGCACACAACTTTTTTTTGATTAGAGGAGGAGGGTGTGCCGGAGACATGACCTACGTAGTGCTTCCAGTACTACTAACACCCAAATATATTAGTTCATCCAATCTGCAGTCCCGCGTCCACTCCTGTTCAGTTTGTGAGCCGCATGTTCACGAAGTATGCATTTAGGTCAGTAATTCACCTTACCGTTAGCCCCTGGTCGACGCTCTCGATCTTCCTGCTGCTGAAACAACGAATTAACACGATGTTGCGAGGCACAGACAGTGTGGATATGTTCTGGATCAGTGGTGCTGGAAGAGCACAGCAGTTCAGGCAGTATCCAACGAGCAGCGATATCGACGTTTCGGGCAATAGCCCTTCATCAGGAATAAAGGCAGTGAGCCTGAAGCGTGGAGAGATAAGCTCCTAGCTTATCTCTCCACGCTTCAGGCTCACTGCCTTTATTCCTGATGAAGAGCTTTTGCCCGAAACGTCGACTTCGCTGCTCGTTGGATGCTGCCTGAACTGCTGTGCTCTTTTCGCACCACTGATCCAGAATCTGGTTTCAAGCATCTGCAATCATTGATTTTACCAGTGTGAATAGGTTCACAAGTTATTGCGAGGTAACTAGAGTGGGAATGATTCCACTGGCTGTTACTTAGTAAACAGAGTGGGAATGGTTTCATAGGCTATTACTCTATAAATACAGTGGGAATGGGTGCACATGCCTTTTCTGGGGAAAGGTTGTGAGTTATGATTCACAGACGGAAACCAGTGGAATAGGGTGCAAGATAATTTAACAGGCAGTTGCAAGGCGAACAATGTGTCAATGGAGTTATAGGCCTTTGCTGGAAGAATAAACGTTGTGATGGGATGGCAAGTATTTCAAGAGGAAAAGAGCATGGATGGCATCACCGGACATTGACGACATAATAGAGTAGGCATTAGTAATTCGACTTTTGTTCGAAGAAAACAGTGAGTTTGGCTTCACAGCTGGTTGCCTGGGAAATATAGTCAAGAATGGTTTCACAGGAAGTTGATTGATCAGCAATATGGGGATAGCTTCACAGGCCTTGCAAGGAGAACAAAGTTGGGATAAGTTCACAAACCATTGCTCGATGAAAAGAATGGCGAATGGGTTCACAGGCCAGCGCGAGGAGAATTGAGTCGGGATATGTTCACTGAACATGGCTAGGAGAACACAGTGGGGATGGGTTCACAGGCCGCTGCTCGTCGAATAGAGTGATCATGGGGACATAGGCCGCTGCCAGGCGAAGAGAGTGAGGAACGATTCACGGGCCGTTGCTAGGTGAACAAATGCATGGTGGTGTCAAATGCATTTGCTATGGGAACAGAGTACGAATGGGTTTAGAGGCCATTGCTAGGGAAACAGAGTGAGGACTGGATCACAAGTCATTGCTCAGAGAACAGAGTAGAGATAGGATCACAGACTGTTAGGAGAAAAACAGAATGCAGATGGGTTCACGGGGCTATACAAGGGAAACAGAACCGGAAAAGGGTCTGAGCCTGTTGCGAGGGGGTTCAGAATGGGGATTGGGTCAGAGGTCTGACCTTGGAAAGCAGCCTGGATATGGATTCAGTGCACGTTGTTCGGGGACCTGTGTTGGGATATATTCACAGGATGTCGATAGGACAATTCTGTGTTGATCGGTTCACAGTCGCTTGGTAGGCAAAGAGACTGCGAATGGTTTCACAGGTCGTTACGAAAAGAAAAGAGCCAAAGATTGGTCACAGGTAGTTTCTGGGGGAACAGATTGAGGATGGGTCTACAGAACGTTGCTAGTACAAGAGGTTGCGGATGTGTTGACGGGACGTTGCTAGGGAAACATTGTTTACGGGAGCCACAGGCAGTGCTGTGAGAAGAGTGTGTGGATGAGGTCACAGGTCATTGCTCGGAGAACAGAATGGGGCTGGCGTCAGAAGCGTTTCTAGGAGAACAGATTGGATATGGTTTCACATGACGTTTCTACGGAACATTGTGTCTGGAACCAAAGGCTGTTGCTGATCGATCAGGCGGGGGCCGGGGTCACCACCTATTGCTCGGGTAACAATGTGGAGCTGGGTTCATCGGCCATTGCTGAGAGAACAGAGTGGAAACGAGCATAGGATGTTACTGGGAGAACGCATTGGGGATGATTTCACAGATCGTTGCTAGGAAAACAGAGAGGGGATTGGTTGGTCGGCCCTGGTGAGTGGGACAGTGTTGCGATGGGATCACGAGCCGTCTCCAACAGAACAGTGTCTGAATGAGCTCACAGGTCGTCGATAGGGGAACACAGTTAGCAGTCTTTTACGAGGGAGACAGTTTGAGGATGGGATTTCATGCTGTTGCATGGGGAACAGAGCGTGGATGAGTTCACAGGCCATGCTGTCCAAACAGCAAGAAAGAGGTCAGAGGACGTTACCATGGGAAAAGTGTGGGGAATGATTCAGAGGCGATTTATGGAACAGAGTGGGCATGGGTTCATGGGCCGTTGCTGGGATGGGTTCACTCTGTTGGGAGGAGAAAAGAATCGTGATGTATCACAAGGCATTGCTGGGAAAGCAGGGTATGGATGGGCTCAAAATGCATTGCGAGGAGACCTAATGAGCTTACAGGCCACTGTGAGTTGGACAATGTTGGGATCGGGTTACGAGCTGGCACTCGGGAAAGTGTAGAT
The DNA here is from genome assembly GCF_037043375.1 of Chiloscyllium plagiosum. Lineage (NCBI taxonomy): Eukaryota > Metazoa > Chordata > Chondrichthyes > Orectolobiformes > Hemiscylliidae > Chiloscyllium > Chiloscyllium plagiosum. Next base: position 64,707,223 of record NW_028270171.1, on the reverse strand, counting down.
TAGATCACAGTCTGTTGACAGGGGAACAGAATAGGCTCGGAGGCTATTCCCAAGGTAACAGCGCTGGTATGTATTTCCAGGCTCTTGCTCGGACAAGAGAGTGGGAATGTAGTTACAGGCTATTTCTTGGGAAATAGAATGTGAATGTCTTCACATGTTTGTGCTAGATAAACGGAGTGGGAAAGAATTCACATGTCCTTGCTGGATAGCGTTGTGGGTATAGATGAACAAGGTGTTGCTAGAACAGTTTTGAGATAACTGAACAGTCGGTTGCCAGGGGAACAGAGTAGGGGTTGATTCCGAGGCAGTCGCCGGCATAAAAGAATGGTGATGGGGTAACAGTCCATTGTTACAGGAACACAGCAGTGATAGCATTGCTGGTAGAACAGAATGTAGATGGATAGAGGGATAGGTATGCAGTACCTTGCTCGGGAAATAGAGTGGGAATTGGATCACAGGCAGTCGTTAGGAGAAAAAAGTAGGAGGGAGTCACTGGCTGTTGATACGCTAACAGATCAGGGACGGATTCATAGACTCTTTCAAGTGTAAAAAGAGTGAGCATGTGTTCACAGGCTTTTGTTCGCTTCGAGATTATGGAACGATTCACAGGCATTTTCTCGGGAAATAGCGTGGGAACTGGTTCATTGGTGGTTGCAAGGAGAACAGAGTAGCTGTGGTGCTTTTGCTACGGTTTGAGAGCAGGAATTGATTCACAGTCTCTTGCACGACGAAAAGAGTGATGATTTCTTCAAAGGCCATTGCAAGGAGAACAAAATTGGAACGAGTTCACTGGACATTAGCTGAAAAGAGTTTCGATGTGCTAACATTCTGTTGATAGGGGAACAGAGTTGGGATGAAGCCACAGGCTGTTGCCAGAGTAATAGCAAGGAGATGTGTTCACAGGCCATTTGTGGGGGAAAAGATTGTGGATCGGTTCAAACACTATTGCTCGGGTAGCAGAGTGTGAATGGTTTAACAACTTATTCTGAGGGAAAATAGAGAGAATGGTTTCACAGACTATTACTAGGGTAAAAAGGGTGGGAAACGGTTCACAGGCTATTGCTAGTTCGACAGACTAAGAAAGGTTTCACAGTCTATGGATAGATAACCAGAGTGTGAAGGTATTCACAGGCCTTCTCCGTGGCAACAGTGTGGGTCTAGGTTCATAGGCAGTTGCTAGGACAACAGAGTGGGAATGGAGTAATAGACAAGGGCGAGAAAAAAGCGTGATTCCGGATTAACATGTCGTTACGAGGGCAACAGACCGGGATGGGTTGATAGTACATTGCCGGTAGAGTAGAATAGGCATGGGTTCTTAGGTTTTGTTTGGAGAAAAGACTGAGGATGGATTCACAGGCCTTTGTCAGGTAAATATTAATGGGAATGGTTTCACAAGCAGTTCCAAAACAGCAATGTTGGGATAAAACTACAGACGTTGCTCATGGAACAGAGTATGGATGCGTTCAAAACCTATTGCTGGGAGAACGGAGTCCGGATTTTCTCCGTGGAGATGGCTAGGTGAACAGATGGGGATCGGTTGACAGTCTTTTGCATGGAGGAGAGAATGAGGATAGGTTCTCAAAACGTTGCAATAGGACGAATGTGGGTATTGAGTCACATAACATTGACAGGGGATCAATTTTAGTACGGTTAAAAGGCGGTTGCGATGAGAACAGAGTGAGGATGTGTTGTCTGGCTGTTTCCAGATGACCAGAGTTGGGATGGGTTCACAGACCGTTACTCCCCGAACAGGATGGGGATGGGTTCACAGGTCGTAGTTGGGGAACATAGTGGGAATTGGCTCACTGGCTGTTCCCAGGAAAACAGAGTAGGAGAGGATTGACAGTCTATCGTTACAGTGACAGAGCAGGAACGAATTCACCGTCTCTAGCAAGGAGAAAAGAATGAGGATGTATTCACAGGTTATCACTAGCTCAGAGAGTGGGGATGGGTTCATAAGCAGTTGCTAGTAACAGTGTAGGTATGGAGACACAGGCTGTGCTCCGAGAACAGGGCAGGGATGAATTTACATTCTCTTTCAAAGAGAAAAGAATGAGGATGCGTTCACAATTCGTTGGCACGGCAAATGAATCGGAATGGCTTCATAGATAATTGCTCAGGAAACATAATAGTGATGAGTCATAGGCTGTTATTGGAAGAACAGATAGGGAATAGTGTCAATGGCAGTCCCTCAGAAACCAGAGTGAAGTTTGGCTCTCAGTTTGTTGCAAGGAGAATTCAGTGACAATGGGGCTGCAGGACTTTGATACGGGAAGAGGCTGGGAATGGGTATATACATCACTGCTCGGGGAAACAATGAGATTCGGTTCACATGCTGTTGTTGCGGAAATGGAGTGCAGATAGTGTCACAGGTCGTTGCCAGGAGAAGAGACTGGGAATGCGTTAAAAAAAAATTGTTAGGAGGACAGCATGGGGAAGGGATCATAGGCTGTTACGAGGAGAGCAGAGTTGGGATGGGTTCGCAGGCGGTTACTCGGAGAACAGAATGAGGAATAGTTCATTATCCGGTTTCGGAGAGCAGATTGACGATTAGTTCACAGGCCATTGCAAGGAATAAAGTTCAGGGATAGGATCACAGTCAGTTCCATCAGAAACAGAGCGGAGCTGGTTGCACATAATAGAGTGGGAATGGATTCACAGACCGTTGCTGGTGAGCATGATGGAAATTGGGTCACAGTGTTTTGATAGAGAATAGGCAGCATGAGTTCAGAGGCCATTGCTAGAACAGAGTGCGTTTTGTGCCACAGCTCGTTGTGAGGATAACACATGAGAATGGTGTCACAGATAGTTGATAGGAGAATAAAGTTGGGATGGGTTCAGAGGCTGTTGCGTTTCCAACAGAGTGTCGTTGGGTCACAGGCCATTGCTAAGAGAACAGAGTGGGGATGGGGTCACATGTCGTTTCGTGGGTAAAACAGAGGGGACGGGTTTTAATGCCATTGCTTAGGGAACAGTGTGAGGTTGGGGATCACAGGCTGTTTATCAGGAGAACAGACTGCAATGAGTTCAAAGGTCTTTGCTCGGACTTCCCTCAAATAGTGGGTTTGCATGCCATTCTGAATGACGGCAACGGGTTTGTTTTCACAGGCCATTGCGACACGAACAGAGTGGGAATAGTTTCAGAGGCCCTTGCGGGAACAAAATGGAAATTAGTTTATTTGTCATAGTACGGAGAACAGATGATGCTGTCTTCACAAGCTGTTGCTCGCAGAACTGAGTTGGAATGCAATGGTCGAAGGAACACAGTGGGTATGCCTTCACGGGCCGTTGATAGGTAAAAAATGAATGGGAATGGATTCAGACTGTTGCAGGGAGAAAAGACTGGCAATGAGTTCAAACGTTTTATTATAGTGTCGTTCAAATAATCAGTTCATGGGCTGTTGTGACTGGATAACTGTTCGTATACCTGAATTCTTACTGCTTTGATTTCTCAGGACGTTGCTAGAGAAACAGAGGAGGGATATATTCACAGGATGTTGTTCGGGGAACAGATTAATGTTGGGCTCAGAGGTAGTTGGGAGGAAAACAGAGTGGAGTGCTTGCTCAGGACGACGCTACCAGAACAAAGTGGGTATGGTTTCACAGGCTGTTGCTAGGGAACAGAGTGGAGATGGTTTAAAGTTCTTCCCAGCGGAACAGAATGGCGAAGGGCTGAAAGGATGTTGCTCGAAGAATAGAGCTGGAATGGGTTCACAGACGATTGCTCGTTTAAGAGGGTGAGAATTAGTTCACACGCTGTTGCTGGGGTTGCTAGGGAAAGAGAGTGTGGATGGTCGCACAGGTTGTCGCTTCGCATACAGAACTTTATTGCATTCACAGTCCATTGATAGGGGAACAGAGTGTGAATAGGGTCACGGGCAATTGCTAGGGCAACAGATTAGGAATGGGATCACACACCATTGCCAGCAGTATGCCAGGGTCTGTGACAATATTAGCCATGTCGGTACAGCGATAGAGAAGATTGCATGGGTGCAGTTAGTGTGCTGATGTAACAGAGAAGAGGCGACATTGTTGTGTTGCCTCTCCCACCAGTTCCTGAACTCCATCGTGCCCTCGCCTACACTTCTACCCGTCTGTCCCCAATCTGACCCAATGTCTCTATCTGCAGTTATGCAGTCTTGTTTGATTGCAACTGGTAGGAGGGCTTACTGTCCTAATAGTGCAATATGAAGGGGAGGTGAAGCCGAATGTGATACGATGAATGAAATACGACCAGAATACAACTCTGTAACACTATGTAATTTTCAATGGGCTCAGCAGTTGAATGTCAGTTTGGATCGATCCTGCACATGGAGGAGGGGAATAGTTTGTCCCTGGTGTGACTGCTCAGTTGGGCGACCAGCTCAGGTGAGGATCTACATTTCTGTCATTACCCTGATATTTATGCAGGATCTCCATCATTTCAGGATTTTTTTTCATCCGGCTGGATAATCAGATTAATTTTAATCCAATCGACAAAGCAGGCATATTGATTCTCTCAACTTTTATTTAACTCCAACTGAAAGACCTGTCCGCAGTCGTTGCACTGGAATACTCACTGAGGCTGTGTTACTGTTACAGCGCTCTCTACAGTTCACTCGATGACCATATGTGACAAGAACAGGAGGAGGTCTTTGGCCGGTCCATCCTGCTCTGCTATTCATTGGGATCGTGGTTCAGTGTTAATTCCATGTGTCTGCTTCCCAGTATTTTTCTTATGACCTTTGGTTTTCGTATTGATCAACGATTTGTCAATGTCAGCCTGAATTATGGCCCTGCAGCTTGGTGCCAAGGGCTTTCGACTTTGAAATGAAATTATTCCTAATCTCTGTTTTAGCATCGTCCGCTTTATTCTGAAATTACGCTAACAGACCTTGGCGCTCCCATCAGGGTAAGCATCCTCTCAGCTTTTCAAATCTCAAGCTCATTAAGAATCCTACATGTTTCATCACACCTTTGATTGATTAACTCCAATGAGTATGTCAGACACACTCCATCTATGTCGCTAGTTAAAGCTCTTTCTCGTCACTGCACTGCATTAACTCTTATCTTTGTAAATTAACGTATCATGTAAGTCTTAGAGCACAACAGTGGCTTTTGATCAATATGTATTTGGCTGTTTTATAGAAGAGAATGAATTTTTTAAAAAATCGTGGTCCGGTCTGGAACTTCACTGCAGACACTTTATTTCAGACTCGAAAGTGTGACAATGTGCTTAACCAGCGAGGGCATCTTTTACCATTAATCAGATCAGTATCTTTGAACTGTTGCTTGGTAATCTGGAAGAGAATATGATGAAGCAGAAGGAAGGGCTGCAGCCTATTGAACAAGGACATTCTGGGAAACAAAGTTCCGCCTTTGATATGACAGTGTGAAGAGAAGTGAGGAGTGCACATGGTAGCTGTGAAAGTGAAATGTAGAGACAGGTAGGGTCTAATTGTCATAGCTTGCTGGGGTGGATGTCGCAGGTGGGTAGGAAGGAAATATCAAGGAGGCTGTGCTATATTGGAGGGTTGTAATTGGGATGAGGTAGATGTAGGGAAGATTGGAAACTCGCGAAGTCAATGTTGATGCTTGGTCTTTGAAATTTCGCAAGGTGGACTATGTGGCGTTCTTCCTGCAATTATTGGTTGGCTTGGATTTGGCGGTTGAGGACGCCGTTTTGCATGACCTTGGGGGAATGCCGAAGAAGTTGATGTAGTCGGGTACATGGTGGTGGTGTTCCTTGTTAAGTGTTGTACTGGAGATTTTCCCTGAAACTTTCCATGAGTTAGCGTCCTGTCTCCACAATGCAGAGGGTCCCACGGTGAGAACTACGGATACTATAGATGAAGCTGGTGGATCTGCAGGACCATGTCTGCCCGATGTGAAAAGATACTTTGCGGGCTTTCAAGGAGGTGTAGACCGACATTTTAAACTTCTTGCGGCGGCGAGGGAAAATGCTGTGTGCGCAGCATGGATTGGTGGAGCAAGTGGAGTTCCCGAGGAGGAATTGCATGGAAAAACTCTTTGTGGCGCAGATAAGATTGGACATAATTGTGAGAGCATTGAGCTGGAGTCACTCAGCATTGGAAATGATAAACTATGTCCTCAAAGTATTAGAAATATTTATATCAGGAAACAGATGATTCCAGACATTTACTCTCCGGTCATACATGGCACGAAATGATTAACCGGGGCCCCAGCTTGTTCAAGGGTGAGCTCTCCTGTGTTCTCAGAGGATTTCAGTAGTTGATGCCCGTGTCCCAAAGTATTTGAAACGTGTTGGCTGATGCGCCAGAGAGTTTGAGTGAATTATCAGTGGCCTCAGAGGTCTTGAGTGAATGTATCTGGAGTCTTGGTGATTTCCAGATCATCAAGCAGTTGTCCAAAAGAATTAAGGGAGATGAACTGATGCTCATAGATAATATGAAGAGATTATCATGGGATTCCAGGGGTATTGATAGGATCAACCTGTGTTCCGAGTGAAATCAGAGGTTTAGCATCCGGTCCACGTCGATTCACGTGAATTTTACTGGGTTCTCTGTTGTGTAGAAAAGAAAAGCTCCTCCCTGAGACCAACCGAGAGATTCCCCCGGATTTAAGTATTTGGAGAGGAAGAGTTGGCTTGGAGTGGACGGTGACCAATTGCCGAGAGTAGCAGAGGATTCAGACAGATCAGTTTCTGGTCCTGGATGGTTCTGCACGATTAGCCTGTGGTCGAATATTATTTGAAAGCCTGGGTTTCCAGAGATAAGCGAAGATAAATCTGGAATCTTGGAAGATTTCGTTGGATCAGGATGATGATGGGACGATTGGAGATGATCAGCCTGTGTTCCCAGAAAAGTTGAAAGGATTCGGCTAGTGTCCAAGATGTTTGACAGCATTAACATGCTGTCCCAGAAATTTTGTTTGGATTATACCTTGTCCGCAAATGATTATAGCAAATGAATCTGGGTTTTGAGAGGATTCGATTTAAGCTCCAAAAGATCTGAAATTATTCGACGTTTGTCACAAATGATTCAAGAGGTATGGCTCAGGTCTCACTGCACCCAACCGCACTTGCATGCAGTCCCAGCGGTTTACAGAAGATTTGCTTGGTGTCGCAGAAAAGGCAAATGAATTTTCTGGATACCTTGTGAAGTCAAGACGATTACCCAGGCTCTTCGAGGTTTGAGCCAATAATGCTGGTGACCTAAAGAATCCGAGTGTATTATATACGGATCTCAGACAATTTCAGAGTATACCCTCTGGCCAGTGATGGTTTGAAAGGATTAGCTTAGGATCTCAGTCGTTTGTGTGGAATTATGAAGAAATCTCAGGGTTTTGAGTAAAATAGCTTGGACTTCCACAGAATGCGAGATGATTAAGCTATTGTCCATATTTTGTAGATAAATTCATACTTTATTTGGTGGATGTGATTGACGGCATTTCACGAATGAGAGATGAACTTCGAGGATGTGGGTAAAGGGATTCGTTCCCAGCGAATGTTCTAATAGACAGGAAGACAACTTAATAGAGTGGGGTCAAAAATTAAAAAAAATGGCAAGAAGAAGAGAGCTGAAGGAGAGGTGAAGAGAAAGGGGTGGCAAAAAAATCTTGACAGACAGTTAGCTAGAGAATGATATGCCGATTATTTTCTGAGGAAATTATACCCTCAGAGCCAATCAGAATGCGTTAAGTATTATGAATTATTGTCTCTTATTAAAATTAAGAAACATTCTATCTAATTTGTCGACAGCAAGCCGGCACTAACAGTATAGTAATAAACTTGAAATCTGATTTTTTTGACGTGCAATGCTTTCTGAAGAAGGGGAAGCGGCAGTCTTCGCCATGCCTCCTGAAGTTCGGCTAGGGAGACCATCTCAGCCATGAAGTTCAATAATTACAAGAAACACACCGAGAGGTAATTGTTCAAAATGAATCCGAGGAAGATGGTGACGATTTTGCGGTTTTTGAAATTCATTTCTGGCACATCGCTGTGGATTTGGAGTCATAAGGCAGCCAGGCCAGGTGAGGATGGCGACATCCTTCCCGAACGGATATTACTGAAATTGGATTTTGCATTCTCCGTATTAGCGGGCGCTGGAATGGTGATCATCATTAAACGCTTAATTCCGGATTTTTATTGAATTAAAATTTCACCATCTACCATGGCGGGTAAGAACCCTGCCCCACAATGACATTACGCGGTTTTCTGGATGAACAATCCAGCAACAATACCAGTCGACCATTGCCTTGCCATGCTTTGCTTGGGCCTGGAATCTGCTTCCTGAAGGGCCAACAGCAGCAGAACCAAACTTCGTTTTTAATGTTGGGGCATGGTGGGATCGATCATGGGTGGGGTGTATTATGGGTAAAAACAGCAAAAATAGCCGAAATGTGAACTAGTGCTTGAACAATGGGCAAAAAAGGGTGCTGAGGTTTTTGTTTTAACATTGAGCACTTTGGAATATCAAACAATTATTTCAAGTAACAAATGTCTACAATCCTCACAGCCTAATGAAACAGTCTGAAAAATAAATGATTCCTTCCACACTTCATGAATTTATTTTCTGGAAAAGACATTTCCACTGTGGAAATGTAGCAATACCTCCGGAGTCACGTTTATTCGTTGATGAGAGCTCATATTGATATCAACAGCTCATTTTACTTATATGACCTGAAGCAGTTCACCGAATGCTCAATGAATAACTTTGAAATGATTCATGAATTTGTGTAAAAGAGCAGCCCTGAACCCATCATTACATTGCCTTTCTGAGGAGCACATGAGGAGTCGTGGAAAGTATTGTTCTTGGTTCTCGGATTGCTGCTGACAGTAGTGCCCTGTCGACGTACCTTGAAGCTAAGAGGTTTGGACATCACTCAAGAGCCGGTTGAAAGGAATATCGAAAGGACAGTAGGAGCCAAATTTTCTGTTGAACTCGAGTCTCTCACGACATTGGGAGTTAATCGTGTTAATGTAATGTGACTGGGATACACTTGCAGAAACGTTTCTGAATTTTAAAAAAATACACAACGGCTGTTTTGTGCAATTTGTCGATTGTTGCCAAGAAATGCCTAACGACACGTTGATGTAGTGTTGGCAGACAATCTGCCGTGGTTACCTAACCGACCCTATATTTAATAGAAGACTCATGGTAATGTTGGTTATATGCCAGTGTAATTATCGGTTGTATTTTGTACAAAGTACACTCGATAGCAGTTGTCAATCATTGAACACCATGTAACTGCAAAGCAAAGCCAAAGGCGATGGTACATCGAGCCAAGGATCACTCCGGGATCTGATTTCTTCTGTGTAAACAAGAGTTCAAATCAGGACATCAGTGAGGGCAGACTTCTATACGCCAGCGCACGAACAGAGGGAGAGAGAGAGAGAGAGAGAGAGAGAGAGAGAGAGAGAGAGAGAGAGAGAAAGAGAGAGCGAACAAAAAGCATTTCTCTTTTTCCAAACTTCACAACTGAAATGCCCCATCCGTGCAGGACATTTCTGAATGGGCCATTGAAAGGATGATGAATATCGTCACTACTCCTCAGTCTTTTCACGTTCATGTGACTACTGCAAGCCTGGTTATGAAAAGGGAATATGTGACACTAACATGCATATCTCCTTGTGTTCATGCACAATTCGAGTTCCACGCATCGACAGCAGAGTAACAAATTGGCCATTGTCGGATGAATTCAAATCCAAACAGGTGTGGGCCGACTCAATAGTATTTTATCAAAGGTGAAATCAACAAAATCTTAAGGGATTTGATTTGCTCCAGCGTCAGCACACAAGTGACAAATTTACTAAAGGTATACGATTTCCACCAACAAGCCAGAATATTGGGGAATATGTTTAAAACTTCGTGAGGCGGGTCAAGTTTGCCAGTGAAATGAGAAAAGACCACGAGACAATATTTTCCGAAAAGTCGCCAGAACTGCCCAATAATATGTCAACAGTTCCTACACATGTACAATTGCAACTTGCCATTTTGTCAGCCACTGGGCTCAAATAATCCATTACAGGTGCGTGATGGAACTCGTTTTTTTTTCAGAATCTGAACCAAATAGTATAAATGTCTGATGGGAAACGTTCATTTTCAGATGATGATGATCATGGTAGCAATAGGGGTCATGATTTTATCGTCTAACATATCATGTTGCCTCCAGAGACGCCGTTTAATATGCTCCCTTCATTATTTCGAGATATACATCCCTATTTTAAAAGGGTTAAGGCAGAAGATATTGGAAGTTGTTATTTATTTGCTTTAGTTAGGGGTACCTCACAGCATCTGAATGGTTGGCTATCAAAAGTATTTGGAATAGTATTCTCAACATCAAATTTGACCTTCCGTGAAAATATCAACGGTCGAAGTGATTTTTCTTTTGGGCAGGGTGGGTTAAGGCAGAGGCACTGTACGCATGAACTTTACAGTAGCAGAATGCAAAACTGCTGAGGGCAGAACTGAAGGTAATGTACTGCGCCAAAGTGACAACTGGTAATCATAAGGCAGACAAAAGTCAACGTTGAAAACAATTGGCGACTTTCAAAAATGGACTTCAAATAGATCTTGGACAACATAATTACATAAATGTGCTCTATTAGAAATTCGTTATTATCTTCAGCCAGTTTTGTTGATTATGGAATGAATTGAATAAAATAACATGAGAGAAATGAAGTAACCAAGGACAATTATTGTACTTGATTTCCATCAGTACAAAATATACACATTTTGAAATACTGTTCGCCAACTAATCTTAAGATAACCCAAAGAGTGTAATGTTTTGTTTGAAGTTTCATTATTCACCTAGCCTAAAAAGATATTCTGTCATCATGAAAAGCCCGTGTGTTGTCTGGTATGTTTCGAGAATCCATGGTTTGGTTGATTGAAAGTTCACGAAGCACCCCGCACGGAAAAGATTTAATGCTCTTCATTTACTTTGCCAATTCACTTTAGCAAATTATGTGACCTTACGTAAATCTTCCCTCATTATTCTGAACTCTCATATCGATCCAAACTACTCAATATCCCCTCACAAGACAAGTATTTCCTTTGCAGCCAATTTTCTGGTCAGACTTTGATTTGGTTCCAATGCAATTAAAATATAAACTTCCTCAGGTAAGGGGAGGCAATTCCCGACGCAATATTCTCAAAGTAGTCTCAGCAATGATGTAAAGGGTTGCGACAATGTTACCCGTCCATTATTAAGTTCGGTCAGTCAGCCCGATGGCCACTTTGTAAAGCACACAGACGCACACAGCATGGTTTCAACTCCTGCATCGTCTAAGGCTATTAGGAAGCACTCTTCTTCTCAGGCTAAACGAATACCAGTCTTTCCTCTCGAATGAGAGAGCAGTCCTAGGGTCTGGTATGACTGTAGCTACTTTACCTTTACTCCATTCCTTCATTAATCAATTTCAATATTTCACTTAACATCTGTGTGAGACTTTCACCCCACTGTTTGTGGGAAGCATAAAAGTTCAAGGGAGATTATCTTGACAGTGAGAGGGCTCACGCCACAGTTGTGTTTAATTCTGCAACACATTTTACCAAAAATCGCATCTCTTAGAACCCTTTTATTGTTTGCACAATACATGCGAAAAATACGAGAAAATGTTGGATGCGACAGTCTGAAAAAGAGAGAGAGAGAGAGAGAATACGCGATTAAGAGATGAACAGTCAGAGAGAGCAGGAGCAGAAAACACAACGAATCCTGATGGCTTGCCATTGGCTGAGACATCAGTTTGGCCGAAGCTGACAACTGTACAGTTCCGGTCAGAATATGTTGAACTGTTCAGATATATGGAGGTGTTAGTCCATCCAGGAATAGAATGTTAATTAGTTATTTGGTTTTGAAACAATGTGTAACGTTCGATTGTGATGGTAAATGTATGTCTCAAAAGCGATTTTATCAGTTTGAAAACTTGCGAATCACAAATCAATGCAAAGTTAAAAGAATGTATGGTCAATGAATCAACTTGAAGATAATTTATTAACTCCCATTCCTTCTCATTTGTAGCACTTACAATTGCTTATTTTATTGAAACAATTATTTGATCCTTGGGGTTGACAACATAGTTTGGCAATAGTAAGATAAACTGATTTATTGCTCTTATTTAATAATTGCTTGTGTTTTTCTTCCTCTCATACCATATTTGCAAGCATGCATAACTAGCTGCAGGTTGGTTCACAGTGACTAGAGAGAAACGTGAGTGGAAAACATGTCTTTCCATTTCAGAGCATATGAGAGCAACAGATAATCAATATATGGTGCGGTGGATAAATATTGAATTTCCATAGTTAGAGTTAAAATTGTTAATCAATTGCAGATCAGAGTTCAGGTGTTTTGATTTTTCAATGAAATGATAACTTGATACTTGTGTTTCCTTATTGAGGTGCAGTCATCTCCAGGGAATGGACTGGAAATTAATGGCGAACACGTTACATAATTATGATGTGGATACACGTAGTTATCGCTGTAAATTTTGCAATTTGCAGAGTGCTACTGTTTCAATGCAAACCATGATAGATCTTCACTTTGATATCATGAGTGAATCCAGTAAGTGCATCAAGAAATAACAACATAGTATGGAATTAATGTGTTTCTTTACTGAACTCGTGAAGTGCTGAATTTTGGAATCATGGAGAATGGACGCAGTACTCCCCTCTTTAGCTCATCTCTGAACTTATTCTGAGTTCCCGCATAAATGAACGGATTAACGCTTGAACACAAAAATTGAAGCATGTCCGCATTTTCTTCGAGAATAAATGTTGAGTCACTGAAATCAGAATCCGTGAAATAAGTAATGCTTGCAATCCGGACGTAGACTACGGTCATAAAATATAAAATATACAATACTATGAAGCTCGTGGAAATGGCAAAGAGTAAAATAATAGACTTTCTCCGCTTCTCCATCTCTGGATCTTTCGGATTATCTCCACTTATTTGATTTCGGAGTCTTCTGCGAGCTCGATTTGCCATTATAATATGCCTAACGGTAAGAGCATTGAGCAGTAAAATGACCAATAATGGCAGGCAAGGACTAAAAATCACGAGGATCAAGTCATATGCAGCCCATGCTAGTGATTTATAAAATATCAATTTGATAACACAAAACCAGGTAACATTGTCGATTATGTACAGAGGCTCAAATATGAAATACCAGAAGATATTCCTTAGGTAACTCAGGGTGCAGACTATTCTTATGATCCACCGGGCTGCTTTATCCGTGCAGTAATTCATTTTCAATTTCTGGCAACAAATGGACACAAATCGATCGAAGGTGAAAGCAACTGTTAACCAGGCAGAACAGTCTATGGCTTGAAGTGTGTATACTTCAATGCAAGAAGTATACGAAATAAGGTAGGTGAACTTGCAGCGTGGGTTGGTACCTGGGACTTCGATGTTGTGGCTATTACGGAGACATGGCTAGAACAGGGACAGGATTGGCTGTTGCAGGTTCCGGGATTTAAATGTTTTAGTAGGGTCAGAGGTGGGGGTAAAAGAGGGGGAGGTGTGGCATTGCTTGTCAAAGATAGTATTACAGCGGTGGAAAGGACGATGGATGAGGACTTGCCATCTGAGGTAGTTTGGGCTGAGGTTAGGAATAGGAAAGGTGAGGTCACCCTGTTAGGAGTCTTTTACAGGCCTCCTAATAGTCCTAGAATCATTGAAGAAAGGATTGGGAAGGTGATTCAGGAGATGAGTGACAGTAATAGGGTTGTGGTTATGGGGGACTTTAACTTTCCTGATATTGATTGGGAAAGCTATAGCTCAAGTTCGTTAGATGGGTCAGTGTTTGTTCAATGTGTGCAGGAGAGTTTCCTGACACAATATGTAGACAGGCCAACAAGAGGTGAGGCCATACTGGATTTGATTCTGGGTAACGAACCAGGCCAGGTGTTAGAATTAAAGGTAGGTGAGCACTTTGGGGATAGTGACCATAATTCGGTGATTTTTACACTCGTGATGGAGAGGGATAAGTGTGTACTACAGGGCAAGAGTTATAGTTGGGGTAAGGGAAAGTATGATGCGGTGAGGCATGACTTAGGATGTGTGGCTTGGAAAAGTAGACTCCAAGGCAAGAGTGTAAAGGATATGTGGAACTTGTTCAAGGGGCAACTATTGAGTGTCCTTGATAATTATGTACCTGTCAGGCAGGAAGGAAAGGGTCGTGCGAGGGAGCCGTGGTTTAATAAGGAATTGGAATCCCTTGTTAAATGGAAGAGGGCGGCCTATCTCAAGATGAGACGTGAAGGTTCAATTGGGGCGATTGAGAGTTATAGGGTAGCCAGGAAGGACCTGAAGAGAGAGCTAAAAGCAGCAAGGTGGGGACATGAAAGGTCCTTAGTCGATAGGATTAGGGAAAACCCTAAGGCTTTCTATAGGTATGTTAGGAATAAAAGAATGACTAGGGTAGGAATAGGTCCAGTCAAGGATAGTAGTGGGAAGTTGCGTGTGGAGGCGGAAGAGATTGGGAAGACACTGAATGAATACTTTTCTTCAGTATTTACTCAGGAACAGGGCATTGTTGTAGATGAGAATACTGAGTCACAAATAAGTAGAATGGATGGCTTTGAGGTATGTAGAGAAGAGGTGTTGGAAATCCTGGAAAAGGTGAAAATTGATAAGTCCCCTGGGCCTGATGGCATTTATCCTAGGATTCTCTGGGAAGCAAGGGAGGAGATTGCAGAGCCATTGGCCTTGATTTTTATGTCCTCTTTGTCTACAGGAGTAGTCCCAGAAGACTGGAGGATAGCAAATGTGGTTCCCTTGTTCAAAAAGGGGAGTAGGGATAGCCCTAGTAACTATAGGCCGGTGAGTCTCACTTCTGTTGTGGGCAAAGTCTTAGAGAGAATTGTAAGGGATAGGATTTATGCACATCTGGATAGGAATAATGTGATCAAGGATAGTCAGCATGGTTTTGTGAAAGGCAAGTCGTGCCTCACAAACCTTATTGAATTCTTTGAAAAGGTGACGAAGGAGGTTGATGAGGGGAAAGCGGTAGATGTGGTATATATGGATTTTAGTAAGGCGTTTGATAAGGTTCCCCATGGTAGGCTACTGCAGAAAATACGGAGATATTGCATTGAGGGTGAATTGGAGGTTTGGATTAGGAATTGGCTGGATGGAAGAAGACAGAGGGTAGTAGTTGATGGCAAAGTTTCTTCATGGAGTGCCGTCACTAGCGGTGTTCCGCAAGGATCTGTTTTGGGACCATTGCTGTTTGTCATTTTTATAAATGACCTGGAAGAGGGGTTAGAAGGTTGGGTGAGCAAGTTTGCGGATGATACGAAAGTCGGAGGAGTTGTTGACAGTGAGGAAGCATGTGGCAGGTTACAGCAGGATATAGAGAAGCTGCAGAGCTGGGCAGAAAGGTGGCAGATGGAATTCAATGTAGCTAAGTGCGAGGTGATTCACTTTGGGAAGAATAACAAAAAGATGGGGTACTGGGCTAATGGTCGGATACTTGGTAGTGTGGATGAACAGAGGGATCTTGGTGTCCATGTACACAGATCTCTGAAAGTTGCCACCCAGGTAAATAGTGCGGTGAGGAAGGCATATGGCGTACTGGCTTTTATTGGTAGAGGAATTGAGTTCCGGAGTCCTGAGGTCATGATGCAGTTGTATAAGACTCTGGTACGGCCGCATCTGGAATATTGTGTGCAATTTTGGTCGCCATACTATAGGAAGGATGTGGAGGCATTAGAACGGGTGCAGAGGAGGTTTACCAGGATGTTGCCTGGTATGGAAGGAAAATCGTATGAGGAAAGACTGAGGCACTTGGGGCTGTTTTCACTAGAGAAAAGAAGGTTTAGGGGTGACTTGATTGAGGTGTACAAGATGATGAGGGGGTTAGATAGGGTAGACAGTATGAACCTTTTCCCGCGTATGGAGTCGGGTATTACAAGGGGGCATAGCTTTAAATTAAGGGGGGGTAGATATAGGACTGATGTTAGGGGTAGGTTCTTCACTCAGCGAGTCGTTAGTTCATGGAATGCCCTGCCAGTAACAGTGGTGGACTCTCCCTCTTTATGGGCATTTAAGAGGGCATTGGATAGGTATATGGAGGATAGTGGGTTAATGTAGTTTAGGTGGGCTTGGATCGGCGCAACATCGAGGGCCCAAGGGCCTGTACTGCGCTGTATTCTTCTATGTTCTATGTTCTATGTTCTATATTAAAGCAATCCGCAGGCTGCAGATAGGTGTAACGGACATGAAACTGAACGGGAAGTAAATGCCGCTAATTCGGTTGAGTCATACAGCAATGATGATGACCAGTAGATCCGTCACTGCCATGGACACCAGGTAGCCAGTGATACAACTGGAGAGACCACACTTTCCTCGAGAAAAGATTAGAATAACTGCAATGTTCGCTGCAAAAAATGACATTCAGATTGAAAGGGGTGTGTGTGCCAAATGGCTAAAGCATAGGTTTTGAAGGTGGTTTGCGTGCACAGGTGTATGAACGGGAAAGATAGAGACTGACAAAGAGAGTGAGTATAAAAAAAGAAGCTTCGCTGGCTATCACTAAATGACCAATGGAACAGGAACTGAGTTGGATTTCCAGTTTTGTGACAACACTTGGAGTAGGAAAGTTTTGTTGTCACTTGGTAATTTATATGCCTGGTATAATAATTACATAGCTGAGAAAACCGAAGGGAGAAAACAGTTAATGCAGCAACAATAAATGTCGAAAGTATTCAAAAAAACCGAATGGCCGAAAAATGTCCAAATCCAATGAGAGATGGTGATTTTGTTTTTGGACTCGACCAAACAAATTTCTTGCCTTGAAAAGAAGAGAACTGAAACTTTGCTTGTTATTTTTTTGGAGATGACTTTGCCTAAGGGACGATTTAGCTCTTAGGACATTTGATTGCAAAAGGAAGGGTTAGAGAAAACGTAGGTCAACAAAAACGACAGATTTCAATTCTCTAATGTTGCTTCTCATTTAGAAAGGAAAACCTATCGAGGTTATGCCATGCAAAACCTCGTCAACGCTTATCTGCATTGATGGTATGAACGATAATTGTCATCGTCATTATAAATGCTGGTTCCTGAAATTATGCCAGATAGAGTCACTTTGATGTCACCCTGTATCTGTTGAAAACAGTGAAGGCACTGGATGGTTATTTTGGAGTACAGCATTTGATTGTTTGTGAAAGACAATTCCTTATTGCAATTAATTGGCCACACAAACCAATTCACTTTTCGTGCAGTCTAAATGTTCACAATTTATTATGTCAATTCTCGCTAATTGTCCTGATACATGCGAATTATAAAAAGAAGACTTTGACGATATGCATCTTTCTCAATTAAAAAAGGCAAGAATAAAGGGAGAGTTCGGGGCATTTTCGGAGAGTAGAACAGGGAAGGACATAATTACACAGCAAACGTTACTGAAGATCAATCCCAGGCAAGTTTTTTTGAGGAAGGGAAAAAAGGAGAACAAGACATTTCAGCGATTGAATGCAAAAACGTTTTTTACTCCATATAGAAGGAAAAATAATCTATTCAATAGCTGCTCTGATTATTGCGCCTATCATTTGTGACGTGTTCTTTCTTTGATTAATGTTCAATTAAATAATTGTTTCGTTATAGTAAATGGATAGTTTTCAACTTCTTGTTTTCACCAGTTATTCGTTGGTGAGGTATTATACTGATAATGTAAACATCAATAAACTACAATAAACGTTTACAGCTTCAGTCGCAGAAAACAAATAAATACCATTGCAGCATGAGATCATTGCCATACCATCTCTCGAAGAAAACGTGCAACTGACAAAATAGAATAAAATCTCTCTCTTGATGGTTGCGGGCTATGATTTGCAATCACAACAAAATAAAAGAATGTAATAAAATCAGGAATTGCTGGAATCACTCAGCAGTTCTTGCAGCATAGAACACAGAACATAAAATTTGGAGCAGAGCGCAGGCCCTTCGGTCCGCGATGTTGTGCCGAGCTTTTGTATTCATCGGAGTTCAACGTATCGTACACACCCCTCAATATACTGCCGTTCATGAGGTGGCGCAGCAGTTGCTTTAATAACCTTAATACCACTGACTCTGCTACCACCATGGCACCAACTACTCTCCGCACAAAGAATTTAACTCTGACATGTCCACCATACCTTCCTTCAATCACATTAAAATTATGACCAGTTGTGACAGCTATTTCTGCACTGGGGAAATATATTTGCCTATCTATTCTATCTCTGCCACTCATTGTCTTATACATCTCTAACAAATAATTTCTATACTTTCTTTTTTACCAGTGCGAAAAAAAACCCAGGTCACGCAACCTCGCTTCATCAGCCAAACCCTCCAAACCATGCCTCATCCTGGTAAATCCCTTCTGCAAACTCTCAATATTATTTAAGTTCTTCCTGTAATGGGGCAACGAGAACTGGATGCAATATTCCAGGTGTTCTCTAATCCGGGTTTTGTAGAGCTCCAGCAAAACATCGCGGCTCTGAAGCTCAATCCTCCAGTTAATGAAAGCCAAAACACCATCCGCCTTCCTAACAACCTTATCGACTTGAATGACAAGTCGATTGATCTTCGTACGTGGATCCCAAGATCCCACTGTTACTGCACACTGCTACGAATCCTGTCTTTATCCTTTTATTTAACATTCAAATTTGACCTTCTAAAATGAACCTCTTCGCATCTCTTCAGAGTGAACTCCATCTGTCACCTCTGCACAGTTCTGCATTCTGTCAAACACTTACTGTAAGCTGCAGTAGCCCTCGTCACTACCTGCACCACTAGCGACCTATGTGTCATCGGCAAATTTACTAATCAACCCTTCCACTTCCTCCTTCAAGTCACACATCAAAATTTCAAAGAGCAGAAACCCATGAACAGACCATTGTGGGACACCACTGGTCCCCGACTTTCAGTGGAATACTTATCATCTAATATCACATACTGTCTTCTTTCTGCCAGCCAATACTGCACCCAGACAGGCAACCTTCCCTGTATCCTATATCGCCTAACTTTCTGAATGAGGCCACCTTGTGGAATCTTATCAAAGCCTTACTGATATCTATATATTTCACTCGACCTTCGTCAGCTTTACTCCTCACATTCTCAAGGAACTCAATGAGGCTTGTGAGGAATTACATGCCATTACAAAGCCATGCTGAGCATCTTAAAGCAAACAATGTTTTTTCTCATAGGCAAACATTCTGTCTCCCAGAATTATTTCCAGTAACTTCCTTACCACTTGCATAAAATTGACTTCTCCGTAATTCACAGGGATTTCCAAATTTCTTTTCTTGAGCAGAGGAACAACATTCCCCTCCCTCCACTCAGCCAGCTCATCCCACGTTGAATGTGAAGATGGTGACCTTATCAGCAAGTGCGCAGCAAACTAATGCCTCACTTCCATAGCAACCTTGGATGTGTCTGTTCCTGCACAGATGATGATGCTTCCCAGAATTTCCAGCACATCCACTTCCTTAAATTAGAGTTGTTCAAGCATATTTACCTGATATACCGTGTTCAAATTATCTCGAGTGAATACAGAGGCAAAAATCACATTTCTGTCCTCTCCTGTCTCTTCTAACTCCAGGCACATGTTCGCTCCACTATCCGTGATTGTCCCGACTGTCTCTCTTAAAACTATTTTACTCCTCACGTACATGGAGAACGCCTTTCGGTTTTCCTTAATCATTCTTGCCTAGGCTTTTTCGTGCCCTGTCCTTGCTCTTCTCAGTCAATTTTAGAGGTCATTCCTGTCTACCTGTGATCGTCTAAATTTGTGTCAGATTCTGCCTTCCTCGACCTGAAGCACACTTCCTTCTTTCTTTTGTAAAGAAGTTCCTGTGCTCTTGTCGTCCAAGGTTCCTTCGTTTTACGATTCCTTGCCTGTCTCAGTGGGACAAATGTATTCAACGCCCGAAACAAATACTCCACAACAGCCTCCACACTTTTTTTGTGCATTTCCAGTCGAACAATTGTTCCCAAATAATTATCCAAAACCATTGTCAAATAGCAATGGAATTTTCCCTCCCCCAATTAAACACTTTCATGTTATGTCGGAACCTATCTCCCTCCATGGTTGTGGTAAATGCGAGGCAGTTGTGGTTACTGTCATCAAATTCTTTTCCACTGTGAGATCTAACATCTGGCTTGGTTCGTTGTCCAGTACCAAAACTAATATTACCACCCACCACATTCCTTCTCCACGGTGCGCAAAACTACATATTGAGTCAGAAGTACTTCCTGGAGACACGTAACACAAATGACAGAATTCAGACAATCTGCGTTAAGGAGTCTCTAATCAATATTGGGGAACTGAAGATCACTCATAATAACATCTCTGTTGATTTTGCACATTTGCAAGATCTTCTGCCTAATCTATTGTTTCATGATTCTGCTGAAAATGGGGCCGGGGTGTTGGGACGTCCTAGACAAAACGCAAAATAAATTGACTGCTACTTTCTTTTTAATGATTTCCACACTTACACATTCAGTAGACAAGCCTTCCTTTGCAATTTTTTTCTGCAGTTGTGATGCACTCTCCAATTAACAATGTTAATCCCCCTTATCTTTGTGGGCGGCACGGTGGCACAGTGGTTAGCACTGCTGCCTCGCAGCGCCAGAGACCCGGGTTCAATTCCCGCCTCAGGCGACTGACTGTGTGGAGTTTGCACATTCTCCCCGTGTCTGCGTGGGTTTCCTCCGGGTGCTCCGGTTTCCTCCCACAGTCCAAAGATGTGCAGGTCAGGTGAATTGGCCATGTTAAATTGTCCGTAGTGTTAGGTAAGGGGTAAATGTAGGGGTATGGGTGGGTTGTGCTTCGGCGGGTCGGTGTGGACTTGTTGGGCCGAAGGGCCTGTTTCCACACTGTAAAGTAATCTAATCTAATCTTATCTCTTACACCATTACTGTTATTCATAAAATAACGAAACCCTGGAATCTCCAGCAACCACGCCTCCCCCTGTGAAATCCATGTCTCTGTTTTGTCCCCTGCATCGTAATCTCTGGGGAGAGAAAGCAGCGTTAACGTGTTGCGTTCTTCGGAACGAAAAGAATGTTCACTGCATCAAAAATGATGTTAAATGTATGGAGCAAGTACGTGCTTCGGATACAATGGAGAATCAAAGACATTGTAACTTCTCAATGGCACTTTCAAAGAAGTGAATCTGTGCCAAAATTGCAGATCTGTTTGTTGAAGTGTTAACATGTGTTTTTAAATTCAAAAATAAGTTTTGTTCAAAGAGATTGAGATTTGTCTTTACAACGAGACATTCTGAAAATAAAAATGGGGAATATTACACTATAGTGAACTCGCAAGATTTAATGCCATTGACGTAAATACACTTTTAGCACTGATCTATCTCACAGTTATTCCATTAAACAGAACTGAATCCCTTACCTGGAATCCCGGTAGCTGCAATGACAGGGTAGTAAATGGCAAAGATCAGACCTTTTGGTGTTCCGTGCATTTTTCATGAGGAACACTTTAGCCATTCTGATATGCAAATGAATGACTGTCACACTTCTGCATAATGGCAATCTCCCAGAAGATAATTAGCTCATTTGTTCATTTTTAAACTAAAACCCGTGAATTGACACAACCAGGAAAACATAGCAAAATTTTGTTTCTTTTTTCAATGAATATAATTTATTTTTCACGGCACCAAATTCGCGTGTGAAGTGCAATCCAAGAATCGTCAGAATGATAGAAATTAGATTTGCTTCTGCAATGCAAAGGAAAAATAAAATCAATGGTTTCAAAGTTGAAAATGGCAGCAGCACACACATTATTGTCAAGGCTAACAGTAGATTTAGCACATCCTATTACTGACAAGAAATTTGCAGTTCGGCCACAAATACCATCACGTCTTGTCAAGTTATCAACACTCACTATTCTTCAACCATGTGATCATAGCTCACGAGGAAGTGGGTTCCACATTATTTTGAAACTGTACATTAACTTGCATATAATTATATTTATTCAGTGTGGCAGTTCCCGTTGAACACAAATGCGTTCTGCATCCTTAAAGCAGCTTTGTTTCTTTCTCAATGAACCTCAGAACTTCATTTGAAGTTGGTCACTGGTATCTCGATATCGATTAAGATTTATGTTATAGTGTCAGTGGCACCTAGGTATATTGAAAACACTATAATGCCGCTACGCTGTGGCGCTACCTTCGATTGCAGAAGATCAAAGTATTTTGCGTAAATTGTAAAAAAAAGAATTAATTGATATATAAATGATATTACTGGAACCGTGTCGACAAATCATACTGCTCTTTCAAGAGACGTTGCTCTCACTGATCGTCCAGTCACCGCCACCTCACATCATCGCTGGAGTCCTTGCCATTTTCTACTTCTCTGGAGAACGACAGTGACAAGCTGTGTGAGTCTGGCCACATGCTCGACTTGAGCCCATGTTTGGCTGAGTTTCATTCTCAGGGGTTGACTGCTGCCACAAACTTCCCATTTAAAACTGATTGCTTTCACTATCATTGTGTTTCAGTGAATATTGCAGTGTTTATTTCAGCACTTCAGAAATATTGTCTTGGTTTTAAAGAGGTGTAGTTAGAAGCTGATGTATTCGTCATGAGCTGGCTTTGAACATTCCATGCTGATTTACTGAGATCATGTATACAACATCATCATGACCTTCCAATGTCCTGATTTAAATCCATAAGCTTTTATAAGTTTGCGCTTTCATCATTTGTGTTGATCTTGTCTCGTTTATCAGTTTGCAAGTTTGTTCCAGTCCTGAGATAAGTGCAGAATGCATTTATGAGACTATTTGGTTATCAATATGGAATATGAGTTGGAAGATGAAGAAACTGTTTCAAAGTAATTTGTATGGAGGCAGCAAAGTCTCCAGAGTTAAACATAAGCTTGTGAGGTAAAAAGGAAACACAGATGGAGAGGCCAATCTGCGCTGAGCTTGCAACTCACAAGAATGCCGTTCAACCCATTGCATCACTAACGGTCAAAACAACAACATCTATTTTACTCTCACGTCCAGCACTTGATACACTGCTTTTATTTCACAAAAACAAAGTATATATTTAAGCCTAAGAATATTTATGACTCCTGCACTTATTGGCAATGATTTCCAGATCCCCACTAGTTGCTGGGTGAAAGAAAAATTCCTGACATGGCTTCTAATCCTCCTGTCTCCGCCATTAAAATAATTGACCACTTCAGTAAGAGGAAAAGTTCGTTCCTTTTTGCAGTGTCTGTGCTACACATACTTTTATGCATCTCAATCACGACTCAATCAATCTCCTCTAATCCACGAAAAATAACACTAATGATTCTATCCTCATTAATTGAACTGTCAAGTCCTGGCAAAATGCGACAAAATCTCTTAATTACACTTTCCACTGCAATTAAATGCTTCATTTAATACTGCTTCCAGAACAGAAGACAACGCCCTGCTTTATGCAATTCTAGCATAAACTCTCTGGTTGTATTTGATATTCGTCAACCAATTACTCTCTACTGATTGCTTATATCCCATTAGCGTTCTGCATCACTTTAGCTTCTTCGTCTGATAGCGTAATTGACAGGTGTGAATGCAAACGTAGATTTCTCTGTTCCGGTTTGCTTCAAGAATCAACTGTTGATTGTATCGTCCATCTGCTGTTTTGCCCTGTCCTAGTGCACAACGTTTCATTTATCTGGATCAAATTATATTTTCCATTTTGTAGCCCACATGCGCAAGCCGTCTATATTTTTCTGAAATTGTCAGTTTAACGAAGTATTCCAAAAGTATTCTCCGCCGAAACCAATTGGACAAATAATTCCAATTTTGTGGGACGACTTGAGCCACTGTCTTGTGTCTTGTACCACTCAGCTAGATCTTGGTCGAATTTGAAAAAATTGATTGGATTTCATGGCAAAGAGCTTCTCTGTCAACACCCCATTTGGAACATTATTAAAAGCGTGGTTGATGTCCACGTCATATACGTCAAATACACAGACCTCATCTGCAGCCCGAGGTTGCCACTTAGAAAAATGCCATCAGTTTGGCCACATATGAACTCAAATACCAAAACCAGTCTGAATGGCCTTGCTTAATCTCTGCCTCTCCAGGTCCAGTTAATTCTGACTCATAGAAGTGCTTCCAATTGATTGGTGCCTCAATAAGTTTAGACTGAATGAACTGTATTTTTCTCTTTTAATTATACAGCGAGAGAAAGATAAAAGTTTGAAGTTGTTTAATACCTCCGAAATATCAATTTATTATTATATTATTCATCATGTACAATTCATGCAGTTTATTCAGTTACTCGTTCTGTATTCCAAAATGTCGCCAGGACGAGACGCTATTTTATTGTATGTAGTTGCAATTATCAATACCAAATCAATCTGAATCTCAATCCTCCTTTTAAACGAGATGTCAACTGCAACAGTTTCTTGAGCTGCGAGCATTCATGGCAACTGGATTATCTTTTGATTGCCTTCGTGTCCAAATTTTTCTCATGCTGTAACAATAAAACATTCTCCATGCCTCGTATTGCAGCGTCATCACAAACCGCAACAGCGAAAGAAACTGAGCAGTGAGCAGTCCTTTTCGCAAATAGTTACACTTTTCAAGATTATTCCAGAGTAGTTTTCTTTTTTGCATTTTGCTCTGTAGTAATTCACTTAAGTGGTTTGCTTCTGCAGGAAAGAAAGTGACATACATCGTTTTTTTTCAATATAACAATGAAGTTCTAAGAACAGGAATTGCAGACTGATGTCGAAATTGAATAAATTGAGATAGCTATGGAAGGTTATGCGATGCCTTGCTGTTGCCACAGTGCGCTGTTTGACAGCTCAAACAAGGTGGAGATACATCTATATCAGTTGTTTTCAGCACAGAGAACTTGAAACTGGACTGGATATGCGGGAAGATGATCAATGTCTCAGTAGGAGAGCATTTTGGGCTTCCCAACGATAGCTTGCGACATGTCCTGATGTTCACGAAAGCCTGGAGCCATTTGGTGAGGGTGCTGAATGAAAGGGTCAATCGCATGCAAATTAGACAAGAATTTGGGAATGTTCATTTAAACCAGTACCTTGAGGGCGACTGGACATATGCTAGGTGAGCCATTAGAAGACTAACTGACGAACGTAAAGGGAATAGACTTACCTGCATAACTAAACAATAAGAATGCCAGGATTGATGAACCATGGATGACAAGAGATATTTGAAGCTTCGTCGAAATGAAAATTAAAGTGTACAATAGATCCGGGCGGCCGCAAAGTGAGGAAACCCGTGATGAATATACAGATATGAGTAAGAAAGTTAAATGAGGAATCAGCTAGGCTGAAAATGGACAGAAAATGTCTTTAGTGCACAGTGCCATGTGTAACCGCAAACCTTTGAAGCATGCATTACAAGAAAGAGTGTGGGAAGGGAAAGAGTAGGCCGACTCAAGGACAAAGGATAGAAGTCATGCACGGAGCCACAGGAAGTGGGAGAGATCCTTATGAGTACGTAGTATCGGTTTTCACACAGGATAATAATATGACTAATGTCGAGGACAAGGAATGCATGAGTGCAAAATCCAGAGAACGTCAGTAGACAGAAGGAGAAAGTTTTAGGAATCCAAAACTGCATTGAAATAGAGAGGACCCCATGGCCAGATGGGATCTATCCCAGGTTACTGCGAGAGTCAAGAGAAGAAATATCTGGGGCATCAGCAGATGTCTTCCCATCCTCTTGAACGGCAGGCAAGGTTCCAGCACACAGGAGATTGGTCGATGCTTTCTCTTTTTGTTAAGAATAAAAACATGGATCACCTTGCAAATTAGAGGCAGCCAGTTGAAGGTCAGTAACTGTGCCATAATTGTAAGTTGGCGGCTTATGAAGAGGAGATTTAATTATTTTCTATCTAACTCATGTGTTGTGAGCTCAGGGGTAGAGTGCCTGAGTTGCAATGTCCAGGAGGATATTTGAGGTGGCTAACTGACTAACCTTTAAAATAAGTTTTCAATGCGCTTTTGATATATTAATACGTTCACGACTACTGGTCTAATGCTGAACTCTGATATTTTTGTATGTGGTGTAGTTTCATCAGTAGAGTCATGATGGCGCGACATCCCTCTCTTGTATTAAGTATTCGATGATTCTACAGAGATTGTAAACGTGTGTTCTGATTTCAATGTTTATGGGTTTGACATCCTGGAATGTCCGATATAATTCAGTTTCATTGAAGAAGAATTAAAATACAGGTATCCAGCATGCGATGCAGAATCTACATGCCTCCTCCATGTTATCTGAACAACTATGTCACGCTACTCAAAAAATTTGATTTGTGCTGACCTTTTCTTTCAATGACACCCCTGACAGGCTGTTATTGGTTTTATTCAATTTGCATACATTAAACATTCATATATCTAATGAGTTTTGGAAGGTGTCACGAGCACCCAAACAACATTTACCCAAATTCTCTTGAAAGACTGGCATACTGAAAGAGATCAAAGGGTGCCTTACTAATTTTAAACGAAGCCTGCAATCGAAATTTTCTTGCCAACTTCCCGTTCTCCAGGCCATCATCAAATGTTTTAACCTGTCACAAGTCCATGAAAACAACTTATTGAATATTTAAGGCCATTACGAATCAATATCCTGCTTGGTCTTTCAACCCCGCTTGGCCAGAAAAAAAGGTTTACTTCATATACATGGAGATCGTTGGATTGTTATGAACGGTGTTGCTTCAGTTCGGCTTGTGTACATTCAGCTTTGTTATGCATCGCTTTTTGAAACGTGGTTGTCAAATCGAATATTTTTGTATGTCCACTGTTGACAGCACAATTTTATTTGGAAATCGCGTTACAAAATAAATGTGCATTGTATTGGTGTTTCAGATCTGAGCACCTGTGGATATTTCACAGATTCCTTTCAGTGTAGAAATATGGTATTTTTCACAGCAAGTCCACACCTACTCATCGAAGAGTACCCCAGCCAGTTCAATTCCCCTACCACTGCACTATCACCGGATGGAGGAGCAGTGCTCTGAAAGTTAATGCTTCCAATTAAACTTGTTGGACTAAAACCTGATGTAGTGTGATTTTTGAATTTGTCCTATTACTGTTGATCTACTTTTCTCCTGACGAATACACCTAGCATTTCAAATCCCTGAACACGATTAGCTTTGCGAATTTAACTGAACTGTACATCTTGGGACTGTGGGAAGAAACAGAAACACGTGGAGGAAACCCAAGCAGACAAGAGAAGAATTATGAAACGCCACACAGACAGTCCCCCGAAACTACAATCGAATCCGGGCGTACCAGGAATACTGAGGCAGCAGTGCTGACCATTGAGCTACTGTGCCACCCGAATGATGCTGCATTTTAATCGAGTTACGTGTTCTGCAATAGTGTCGATGGTTCGCATTAATTGCACCTTTTAGCCTTCATATTCCTACACTGTAAGGAATCTGTGAAATATCCACAGGTGCTCAGATCTGAAACATTTGAATTACATTAATTTGAATTACATTGGCTTGCATTTGATCTGATTCAATAAACTCCTAAGGCAAATTTGCCATGATTAATGTTTCTGAATTGCTCGCTAGTTTTGCATTTTGAAGAACTTGTATGAAGGCAAATTAGAAAATCATCAGTAAATCTACACTGTAATCATAATCATGACTTTATTGAACAAACTTCAAGTAGCCCTACCACCCCCATGTTCATGTTTATCATTATTCAGAAAAATTGATTCACTACAATTGCCAGAACACGCTGGAAAGGTAATCGCTCTGACTGAGCAGAGGTTATTTCTCAGAACGCCACAGAGACAAAGAAGAGAAACATCGTCAGAGAAATGGAAATTCAAAAAAACTAATATTAACATGCGTCAAAATATGGTAGAGACCTTTCTGTGTCGTAACAACCATTGGAAATATGAATTAAGAGAATATTACGACATTAAAGCGCACGAGCATGGAAACATGCAACAAATGGACAAAACCAGACCCGCCCAGAATATTTTAAGAAGGTTGACTGGATCCTCTGGTTTCTTATTTTAAAGGTAAGTGGGAAGTGCGGTTTTCCATCTGTAATACCACTGGTAAAATAACTCTTTGTTAAGCAGAACAGAACTGTTGTATACACTACCTTTAACACACAAAGGAAAGAAAAATGAATTTAAAATTTCTTTACCATTGGAACTCTTAAAGGAATAATAGCTAAAGTACCTATTCCTAATTAACTGTTGCAGTATGGTAACGTTCCACAAATACCTCCCTGGCAAAAAGACACATTCAGAGACAGAATCTTATGTGCAGTTCTCCAATCCAGGAGGAAAGAAATGACAAGAAACGTTTCAGTCAAAATAACACAGAGGAGACATTCACTGAAGCTTCCAACTATTTCAGGCCCAAAAGCTTCTACAGCTTAAAGTTAAACAAAAATCCTTAGGTGTCCAGTCTGCGTGAGCTGACCATAATCATGCTGCTTCCATTATTCCAGGTTTAAGAAAACAAGGCCACACAAATTGTTTACTTAAGTTGAATTCAGAAGTTCGTTCTGCACCTCTGCCTTACAACCTCTCATTTCAGATCAACAGGACAAACCATTTCACAACATGCTTTAATATGATAACACAGACACAGTATAGATGAAGAATCTTGAGAAAGGAATGGAGACATTCTTGAAAAAAGGGAGTGAAAAATGCCAAATACGTTATCTGTCGAAGTTTTTGAACTTCATTAATATTAGTAGGCAGTCAATCCAAAGAAGAAACAAGAAAGTAGCAATTTTTAATTCGAGATAAAAACAAATCTCATCGATCCCAAGTATAATCACGTCTAATCTTTACAATGTCACCGAAACATTAGTATTCACTTTAACTAAATTATTATTGTCCAAGTAACGATCGTTCGAAATGTTACAGCATTCAAAAAGTATTGTCGGATCTGAGAGCACAATTACTGGATTGACTTTGAAAGGAACATGAAATAGTTATGCCAGACCCTTCATACTCTGGAAACATGATTTGGGAAAATGGAGAGGTAGCATGACAATGACAACAACATAAACGTTCTGGTCAGCAAACGGGTGACTGCCCTCAAAGAGATGGCACAGCATTAGCAGTTTGCTAAATTTAAATTGAAGCCTAATTAATTTACACTATTCTGGAATTCTTTCGGAATTGTTGGACGTAATCTCTGCATCATTGATGAAAATGTCCCTCCTGAAATTAGGCATTTTGTCATTATTTTAGTTATTCTGGATAGGAAAAAATACTCACACTGAACGTTAATGACTTCAATTGTTCATCTTCAGAACCAATATTAATTTTCGTAACTAGACCTTTTTGTGAGTGATTTTTACTTGTTCACACATAATACAATGGGAGTGATTTCGATTCGTCCGTGTGGAAAGTCAGCGGGGAAATATCAACCACGTTAAGCACAGTGAAATTATGTTTAACTGGGCACTATCGTTATGAATAATGTTAATTGTGCTGAATATAACTTGCCATCTCAAACGTTTTGGGGCAAGTATCATGTGAAGAAGGTGAGGACTGCAAATGCTGGAGATCAGAGTCAAGATTAGAGTGGTGCTGGAAAAGCACAGCAGGTCAGGCATCATCCGAGGAGCAGGAAAGTGGATGTTTAGGGGAAAGGCCCTTCATCAGCAATGAATGGAATTAATGGAAAGAGCTCTGAGGAGGCTCAGCATGGTAGTAGCTTGTTTGTGGTACTCTGTAGTCTTGCGTCCTTTTCTATTTCCTGAAATTTGTGTAATTCTCATCAGTCATGAATTCTGATTTGTCTTAGAACTGATTCAAATCATTTGATAGACTTTAAACTGTTTCACAACAAGGTATGGTCTCAAACGTAGGTATGTTCCACTAAACTGATGACCCGGAATTCCTAGAAGCACAGATGGGATTTATGCAAATGCGTCCTGTGGAAGTTCTGAAGTTCCTGAAGGAATTGCACAGGAATTTCAGTGTTCGCTGGGCAATTAGTTTCTGCTGGGAAATGCCTGGAATTCTCCACAAGCGAGGAAAATCAGAAATTTAGTAAATAGTTAGCATCGCTTACCTCTTCAGTAGATGTTAAACTCGCCTCACACACGACAAAAAAAAAAGAAAAAAATCTTTGAATGTCTTACACGCTTCCAAATACAGAGAGGCATCAGTTATGGAATCATAATTGTACATCTTTGAAAAAGAACACTTGCTCCCACTCGCCCAGCCGACCAAGTTTTCCAAACTGATCTCATGTGATTTGTCAGCTTTTGCCCCGGACAAAATCATGTGTACTTTGTAATCATGGTCCCTGACCAGATGCCTTTTCAATGTTATAATTATCCCTGTGTCTCAACCTCCCTCTGTGAGCTCGCTTCGTCTGTTCGCCAATCAGCGCATCCATTGGCTGCAGTTGACTTCTTTCCCGTCTCACCTTAAACTCTGCCTTTTAGTTTTGGAGTCCCTATCCTGGGCAAAATACATCGGATGTTCAACCTATCAATGCTCCTCATGAATTTAGAAAGTGTCTATGGTCATCTTCAGCCTCTGTTACACCAGATTAAAAAACAAGCCTATTTTGCCTCTCCCCAAATCTCAAACCTTAACATCCAAACAATGTGCATACGGTTATTTTTTTCCAAACCATTTCAAGTTAATCATATTATGAGAAACAATTTTCTAAATGTGGCCTTCCCAATCTCCTGTGCAGCCACAACATACAATACAATGACAAAGGAAGGCAAGATTCACAAAAGCCTTCAACACAATCCTTTCTCCCGCTGACTCCATTTTCAGGGAGCTACGCAGTTACACCCCGATATTTCTTGTCCAAAGATACTTCCCATTTCCTATCATTAATTTTTAAGTCCTGTCACTGTTTCGCTTACCAAAGTGCAATACGTCGTATGTGTATGAATTAAATCATAACTGCTACTCCTCGGCCCATTGGCTCATCTGATCAATTTGCCATTTCACACTCAATAAAATCCCCTTGGCTGCCCACTGCAACATCAAATTTAGTGTAAGCTGCCGCCTTACTGATCATATTTCGTTCACTCACAACCAAATGATTTATATAAATAAAGAAAAGCAATGAACCAACTCTCATCCTTGTGGCACATCGCTTGTCATACATCTCAAGTTCATTAGGCTTGTTCCAGACAAGACAACCCTATTCACTGTCAATGGATTGATTCCTCCCATGGTACTGAACCAATACGCTTTGCATATTCGGACTTACACCGAAGTGACCAATAACCCCCATCCAATAGCTCCAATGACTTCATTTGTGGGAAGTGCACCCAACCCTAGCTCCTCGAGAACTGTGTGAGGGGACTGAATCTGGAACTGGAAGAATGTTGGAGCATTCAGGAGGCGGTGGTGTCATTGAGAGGAGTTACATGGAGATGGTTAATCCTCAGCCACATGACAAAAGCAGTTGGTTCACGTCAGTATTGTGAAATGGAAACAGCACGAAGTGCAGAAATTACCTGTTGTGGTTCACCTTAACAACAAATATACCGTTTTGGATACGGTTGAGGGGGTGACTAGCCAGGGATAAGCACTGGGACATAGGCCACTGGCGCGAGTCTATCCCAAATGCTCAGAAAAGAAGGGAGAAGAGAAGCACAGCTTTATTGGGAATTCCATTGTTAGTGGGGCAGATAGGAGGCTTTGTGGAAACAAGAGAGACTCACAATTGGTGTGTTGTCTCCCAGGTGTCAGGTTCGTGTTGTCTCTGATCGTGTTACAGAATCCTTGAGGGGCGGAGGAGCAGCCCCAAGTCGTGGTCCTCATAGGCCTCAATGACAAAGGTAGGAAGAATTCTGTGGATCTAAGGCATAATTTTAGGGCGATCACCTGGAAGCTGACAGCTGGAACAAACAGAGATGTTACTTCTGCTTTGTTGCCCGTGCTACGTGTGGTGAAGCGAGGAACAGGGAGAGAGAGCTGATCTGAACACGTGGCTGCAGGGATGGTGTAGGAGAGAGGATTTTTTATTCTTCTATAATTAGAGGGCTTTCTGGGAAAGGCGGGATCTCTAAAAACGGGAAGGTCTTCAACGGGGGGAGAGAAATTTGCTCATACAATTCGAGTCGGTTGAAACTAAAAGCCAGCGGAATGGGAACCTGATTTGTAGTTCCAGTGTACAGGAAGTTGAGACCAGGATTAGATTTAAAAGATCGCAAGAGCGCACCATCAATCCGAATATTGGTTTGAAATGTGTGTACTTCAACACCAGGAACATACCGAGTAAGGTGATGAACCTGCAATGTGGATTCGTACCTGGGATTTCGATGTTGTGGCTATTTCATGAAGTATGGCCGGAGGAGAGTCACGGATGATTTATTGTAGGTTCTGGCATTGAGATGTTTCAGCAAGAATAGAGAAAATGATTAACGACGCGGGGGTGTTGCATTGTTAATCAAGCGTAATATTACAGAGGCTGAGATAACGTTTCAGGAGACATTCACTGTGGTAAATTGTGCTGCCATTCGAAACAGGAAACGAGAGGCAACTCTGTTGGTAATTTTTTTATAGGTCTCCGAATTGTTCTTGGGACAACGAGGAAATTATATCAAAGGTGATTCTCAGTAGGAGCGAGAGATACAGGGTTGTTGGCATGTGGGACATTAACTTACCAAACATTGACTTGGAATTCGACAGTTGACGTAGTTTAGAAAGATCAGTTTTTGTTGAATCTACACGAAGGTTTTCTGATGCAGAATGTGGACAGGCCAACAAAGGGCGGTGCCATGTTGGATTCGGTACGTTGGAATGAACCCGGCCAGGTGTTAGATTTGGTGGTAGTTGAGTACTTTGGCCATAGTGACCATAATTCGGATAGGTTTACAACAGCAAAGGGCAGGGAGAGGTCGATGCGGCAGGGAGAAAGGTATAACACGGGGAAGGCAATTATGATGCGATCAATCTCCTCCCTGGATTCCCAGAAATTCCGAGGACAAAACCCCTCCCGACCCAGGGTCTTAGCTATTTTCAGATCTTCCAAAATTGCTAAAACCTCCCCTTTGTCAGTCACAATCTCATCTAATCTTGTAGCCGGTATCTCCGTATTCTCACTAACATTGCCCTTTTCTAATGTGAACACCGACGCAAAGTATTTATTAAGCACTTCCCCATGTCCTCTGCGTCCACACACAATTTCCCACGACTATGTTTGATTGGCCCTTATCTTATTCTGGTCATTCTTTCATTTCAGATATGCCTATAGAAGGCCTTAGTGTTACCTTTGTTCCCATCTGCCAATAAGTTCTCTTGAATCCTGCTGGATCTTCTTAACGCTTTCTTCAGATTATTTCTCGCTAACCTAAACCCTCAAGCCCCTAAGTGCACCTTTACACCTCGTCCTAACACAAACCTTCCTCTTCCTCTTGATGAGAGCTTTAAATTCTTTGAGACAGGATTTAAAATGATCTAGAAAGGAATTATTTGATTGGGAGCAGTCAACGCGGTTTTGTGAATATTAGATTGTGCCACACTAACCTTATTCTGTTCTTCGGGAAGGTGACAACACTGGCAGATGAAGGTAATGCGGTTAATGTGTTGTACATGGACTTCAGTCGGGCGATTGATAACGTTCCACACGGCATGCTACGACACAAGAAATGGAGTTTCGAAGGTGAAGGTGATTCAGCGGTTTGGATAAAAAAGTAGCGAATTGAAAAAAGACAGATGTGGTAGTTGATGGGTAATGTTCATCCTGGAGCTCAGTTACCCGTGAGGCGACGCAAGGATCTGTTTTCGGGTCTCTGCTGATTGCCATTTTTAAAGAATGAACTGGCAGTCGGGTTAGGAAAATCGGTTCATAAATTTTCCAATGATACTAAGGTACGCAGAGTTGTGGATAGTACCAAATGATGTGGAGACATAGTTAAGATGCAGAGCTGGGCTGAGAAGTGTGAAACGGAACTTAATGTGGAAAAAGTGTACGGTAGTTCACTTCGGAAGATGTAATAGGACTACAAACTAATGAGCTAATGGTAAAATTTTTGGCAGTGTAGATGAACAGAGAGATCTCGGTGTCCAGGTGCATAGATCTCTGGAAGTTGCCTCCCAGAGTGATAGGGTTGATAAGAAGACCTGCGGTATGTTGACGTTTATTGGGAGGGGGATTTCGTTTTGGAACCACGTGGTCATGCTTCAGCTGTAGAAGACGCTGGGATGGTCACAACTGGAGGACTGCGTGCAGTTCTGGTCACCGCATCATAAGAAGAATGTTGAAGCATTGGAAAGGGTTCAGAGGAGATTTAGTAAGATGCTGCCTGGTATAGAAGGAAGGTCTTACGAGGAAAGGCTGAGGGAGCTCAGGCTGTTTTCGTTTGAGAAAAGAAGGTTGAGAGGTGACTCAATCGAGAAGTATGGTTTAATCAGAGGGTTAGATAGGTTGGACAATGAGAGCCTTTTTCCTCGGATGGTAAAGGCTCACACGAGGGACATAGTTTTAAGTTGATAGATTTAGGACAGATATCAGGTGCAGTTTCTTTACTCAGAGCGTAATATGGACGTGGCACTTCCTGGCTGCAACTATATAAACTCGCCGACTTTAAGGGCGTTTAAGTGTGAATTGGACATACATATGGATAACCATGTAGGTTAGAGGGGAATCAAATGAATGTTGCAGGTTGACACAACATCGACGGAGGAAGGACCTGTACCATACTATAATGTTCTTTGTGATATGTAAGCCAATCCAGATTCAGCAATGCAGCTCTTAACAGCTTGCCTTGTCTTGTTGCGCCCTGACATCCAACAGCTATGTTTCACTACATAGCTGGAACTGTATATGCTTTGGAAGTTACAGTGCACTTACATTCCACATATTTGAAATGTCACCTCACGTTATACACTACTCAGGGGACACCATAGTTATACAACATTCTTGGTCTTATCAGCTGTAACTGGTCCCCTCCCTAAAACATAACTTCACTCTTACCAGGTCCATCTAACATCTAAATTTCATAGTTACTATCAAAAGTGGCTGTTTGAAATTTTGGACTTGTAAATTATAGGAACAAGCAACACGCTGGAGAATAGTGCCAGACAACGCTGCAGGGCAAGGAAACTGTCGGGTGAATGCATAATCCATGTTTCAGAAGGAGACTTGATCATAACCTCCTGTTGGAAAGGAGCAGTGATTTAGTAGCTGAGAAAATAAGTAGTAATGTACCAACCTGTAATCGATAGCCTATCCTTATAAAGTGTTTTACCTTCTTGATATGCAATGGACCATGGACCATTAGTGCAAAGAATGGACATCCATTTGTAAAATGCATAATCTTACACGTCAGCCTATATCCAGCCAGCATTATCCTGCTTTGAAATTGCTCAAGCTGATAGATGACAAAAGAGTTAAGTTTGATGCATTTAGGTTATATAATGTCTTTGTCCATTATTGTGAGACAGAAGGCAGAAGTGTAGAATCTTTCATTATACAACGTGAAAGTTTGACTAAACGAAAGGAAAAAAATAGATGTCTATCTTATCTTTGTGATATTTACTGGTCTATACGGTCTGTAATTTTTCATGAATTGCTCAGAGAAAGTGAGAAATGCAGATGCTGGATATCAGAGTCAAAACAGCTTGGCGCTGAGAATGCACAACTACCTTTCAGTAGGCATTGCTGATAAAGCGCCTATGCCCGGAACTTCGTTCCTCCTTCTTTTTGGATGCTGTCTAACCAGCTGTGCTTTTCCAGCGACACCTTTTTTTGATTTCATAAACTGCTAACTAACATTGCACGGTTATGTTTTATTCAATCTTCTATATATATATGTTGCATATTTTCAAGAAGTGGCAAAGATGTTGTTTGTCTACACTAACGCTATAATATTTGTATAAGCACAGTGCAGCAAAAGGTATTGAATTTGAGTTGGTGAAATATTTCACAATAAAAGCAGCAGTCTAATTTGTTTTCCAGTTTATGTGGAGAAGTCAGGCAATGATGCACTTCGCGACTGTAATAAGCTAAAGAGATCATACGTGCATTTATGGCATAACTATCAGGTGGCCAGGTCATGGTTCTACTGACTGACCTGTCAGACCTTTGGAAACTGTTTAACTTTCCGTTTACAATACACAACTACTCGTCTGTTAGCAACCCGAATTATGCCCGATTTCGGTTATTCTGCTCAGTTTCTGGCGTCAGTATTCCAGTATTAACATTGGATATATCTACTCCGGCCCTGGGGACTTATCTATCTTGATGCATTCCAGACTTTCCCGCACATCCACTTTCTTAATATCAATCTGTTCAAACTAATAACCTGACCCACGATGCTCTCACTATCAAATAGCTCAATTTCTGTGGTGAATACTGAAGGAAAAAAGTTTTCAAAATGCTTCTCATACCTCTTCAGACTCCATGCACAAATTTTATCCACTATCTCTGATCAGCCCAACACTCACTCTGATTATTCTCTAATTTCTCACATAAGAGTAGAACGCCTTTGAGTTTTCTCAAATACTGCCCACAAAAAGCTTTTTCGTGTCCATTCCTTGCTCTAATCGTTCGATTTTTGAGATCGTTCCTAGCGACCCTTTAATCCTCTGACGCTTTCACAGTTCTTTCCTCCCTCAATCTTACGTGATCTTCCTTCTCCCTCATTATATCCTCCTCTGCCTTGTCATACAAGGTTCCCTCTCCTTTCCATTACTTGCCTGTCTCTGTGGGACAAAGTCATCCAACGCTTGTAATAAGTGCTCCTTCAACAGCCATCACACTTCTGCTATGCATTCCCAGGAAGCAGTTGTGCCCAAGTTTAGACTGCACTACTGCTGTCTACGAGCAGTATAATTCCCCTCCACTAATTAAATACTTTCTCATACTGTGTGCTTCTATACCTCTTCAAGGTTGTGTTAAACGTTAGCACTTCTACTCGCTATCGCCGAAATGCTCATTCTCCAAGAGATCCGACACTGAGCTTGGCTCGTTGCCTACCACCAAATCCAATATGGCCGCCGCCCAGTCAGCTTGTCCACGTATTGAGTCAGGAATCCTTCCTTGACACACTTATCAAAATCGGTTCAAACCAAACCGCATGCAGCAAGGAAGTTCCAATTAATATTGGTGAATTTTAAGTGACATTTAACAATGATTCTGTTGTACCAACTCCTTTCCAAGATTTTCTGTCCAAGCGGTTCTGCTGTCCCTCTTCTCCTATTGAAAGGTCTGTGGAAAACACCCAATAAAGTGAATGCTCCTTTCCTGTTATCTTTCTAGCTTTCTTCTGTGGTGACTCAGTAGACAAACCCTCCTCGACAACTTCCTTTTCTGCAGCTGTGATGCATTCTGTAATTAGCAATGCTACTCCCTCTCCTTTTTTACGTAATTATCTTTTTGTCATCTAAACAGGCACACCTCAACGCATCCCTGTTCCCTGTCCACTGCGGATACTTCCTGACAGTCTTTCTGCATTCTATTTCTGCCCATTGAAAATCTACAACCTCCTCTGATCTATACCTATAGTTCCTATCCCCCTGTCAAACTAGTTTAAACACTTCCGTAGTGGTCCAGAAAATCTCCCTCCGAGGATATTGGTTCCCCTCCAGGTTAAGTGCAACCTATTCTTCGTGATTAGGTCCCATGTTTTCCAGAGGTAAGCCAGTCATATACATATTTGAAACCCTCCATCCTGAACCAGACCAGACCTGTAGGTACGTGGTTAGCAGCACTCCCTCTCCGTTCTTCGCCTAACTAGCACTTGTTCTGTTCGTAATCCTGAAATTACTACTCTGCTCGACCTGCTTTATACTTTACAATCTAATTCCCTGAAATCATATTTTAGATCCACATCCATTTTGCCAAAGGTGTAAGTGGTGCCAATGTGCTCCATGACTTTAGGCTGTTCATTCTCCAACTTCAGAATCTTGTAGTCTCTGTCAGAGTAAATCCGGAACCTGGCATCTCTCAGGCAACATGCCTGCAGGGATCCCACTCACAAACTGTAAAGCTCCTGCCCGTTATTCCGACAATTGTGTCTCCTATCACGAGAGTTGGGCTGTTCTCCTTCCTTCCTTTCTGAGCCACGGAGCCAGGCTCTGTGCTAGAGATATGGCCACTATGGTTTTCCCTTGGTCGGTAGTCCAACTCAATATTATCCAAAATGTTGTCCGTATTATTGAGGGGAACGGTCAACGGTGATCAGTACACATTCTGCGTCTTACTTTTCCATTATATCTGAAATTTTTCAAATTATACATAAACCCCTACGAGGATCTTGTGAAATTGACAAAGACTGGTCCATTTTTACGCTATTGTGCGAAGTCAAATTGACCGCACAATGCAAAATTGACACCCTGTACAGCTGTGTCAAACCCTCTTCCCCGAGTTTCAGTTATATTCAGTTCTTATTGTATTACAGGAGATGGACATTAAATATGGAACAGTAGAGTTTTGGTTACAGTTCAAAGAAACAATGCTGCTTGGCCGGCAGTATTGGTAGTTTAACAATCGCAACGAGTTTAGATAATCGGTCCTCGTTGTTAGCATCCGAGCTGCAAGAGTTTCATAGGGCAGTGAGCATTCATATCAAGTTTCCTGGTGCCATTCAGTTTGCGTAGGCATTTTGATGAGTGTGTTACTCGTGAGATAGGGAGGCTTTCGGGGCTTCAAGAGCTGCTGGTGCCATTGTGAGGAAGTAAATGCAATTCGCAGGTCATCTCGGTAACTTGCTCAATTAGTCAGTGAAGGCTTGGGTCAAGGCTCGTTTACTGTCTTTTCGTGAGCGTGGCCAACATGAGGTACCAGTGGCAGTATGGGTAGATCTGCTTTGCCTAAAGTCAAATATGGCATCTGTAGCAAGCGGTCTGTAGGCGAAGTAGTTTTTACTTCTCGCACAATTGGTTCCTTTTTAAAGCCTGTCACATGTCAGGAATTACGTAGTCGGGGGCTTATCTGGTGGGGGAGGCTCTGTGCCATTTAACCTTCAGAGTCGAAGTTGTGTGGGTTTGGGTGCTGTGCATTGTGGGTAAAGACATCATCGTAGTGAAACTTGGCAAGTTGGGTGGCAGCTGAAAATTTGTTGCTGGAAAAGCGCAGCAGGTCAGACAGCATCCAGGGAACAGGAGAATCGACGTTTCGGGCATAAGCCCTTCTTCAGGAATTGAAGTTGGATGGCAAGTGAGGCATGGGTTAGCAGCAACGAACACAAGCACAGGCAGCACAGTTTTACGAGGATTTTGATGATCACGATAAGGGCAAGGATTAGAATAAAAATCATAATCACACGCATTCATAATATATAGAAATGTATTGACATACAACTCCTGAACAGTAAGGCAATTGCAGTAGATACTCTACGCTCCAGTCATGCCGGGTAACATTGCAAGCGCAAAGAGAAGCACAGCGACAGCTGCAGTAGCTCGTCTGCTGCTTTAGTGGTTGCCTGAAGAGCTGGTGTCTGTTGTGCCGTTCGCTCGAGATGTCAGGACTACGAGGAATGGGCCTTTCTGACTAGGGTGCAATTTGCCCCGGTCTCAAATCAAGATTTAGACGTACCCGTGAATGCAAACTTTGGAGAGGTCTCGTTTGTAGCTCTTTGTTATTGACCACGGCTGTAGCAGCATTGTCAGTGTTTCGGATCCTTTCGATTAATCAACTAAATATATCTATTGTTATCAGACAATTTTGCAATAATGTACAGGAAGTAATTCGATAAAATCAATTTATAGACAAATTAAATGACCCCCAGGCAAGCAAGTGAGTCGAGCGCCCTCCTTACCCAAGTCGGTATAATTATGCACGTAATTAGCGAAAAGAGGCATGAGCGATGAAGGAACACAAAATTGTCCCGGAACGGGTTACCCATCGCTTGAATATGGAGACAGAACTTAATTTGAGTCTGGAGATTGCACACTTCACCAGGCAGTCTCCGTACAAATTCTGCATCTTACCAAGTCTGGAATACCCTTTGTGATATTGTCTCTTACGGGGGTTTGCTGGGAACTCAATTGAATCAGATGCTTGGGCTGTAAGGCTGCCTGCTTGGCAGCAGCATTTACCCACTGATGTCCTTTAGAGTGTGCACCAGTATAAGCGGAACATATGTTAACTGCCAGCATCGTTGGATAAAATACCATTAGATATACGTTTTCATGTGGAAGTTAAATCACGCAAGTGCTCGTAATCGTAGACCACTTCAAATCCTCAGACTCATTGTATTTAAAACTGTAGATTTTGTTTCAGCAAGCATTCAAGAAAGTCGATTCCGCGTTAGTTTCAATGTAACAAGAAGGACAGTTCACTATGCAGTGGCGATATCTCCATAGTTAGAGCAAAAGCCTGAAATTCGTCCTGGGGGAATTCGCTGTCGCGCTCCAAGTCCCAAAGGTGTCGTACTGGGGCGATCCTGCCCCCGTGTCCAGAGTCCCTTGGGGAAGGCACTGGTCGCTACGCGGGCACTGAGTTAGTTTCTGCTCCCAATGGGTATAATGTCACCAGGAGAAAGTGAGGACTGCAGATGCTGGATATCAGAGGTGAAAATGCGTTGCTGGAATAGCGGATCATGTCAGGCAGTATCCAAGGAGCAGGAGAATCGACGTTTCGGGCATGAGCCATTCTTCAGGAAGGGCTGAAGAAAGGCTCAAGCCTGAAGCGTCGATTCTCCTGCTCCTTGTATCAAGTCACCAATCAATCTTCTTAGGATTGGCACACAGCAGAGATGGTCACTGGCCACATTGGAAGTTTACCTGTAATTTGGATCATAACTTGGTCTCGTTGTGACCCTTCCAGTAGAAGACCAGCGCTCACTGCATGGGCCACAGTATTCCCTGGGCTAGTTCATGTAATTTGTCCAGAACATGTCGGTAACAGCATAGCAAAAACATAACGTTAAACAAAGTTGAGTTAGTTTCTTGATTAAAGACTTGATCACTTGCAAATGTTCCGTAACGGGCAACAAACCGCTCCCAGCCATTCCCTCAATACTCTTCAGGTTCTGGATTGCATTGCAGTATGTCAGTAATATTTACAGGTGGTTGTAAGGCTCGTTCTAATCACTGCATTACGTGTTCCTTCCTTGACACTTGGTAAATGCTTCACGTGACAGGATCTTACAGCAAATAGCGAAGAACAAACAGGTCCTCAGGAGAGTAGCTCCACATCTGTGTTTGTTCTTTGGACACATTTTCCATATTGGACCGGTTTAACCTTGCGGTCAGGGCCAGGGGCTTGATTCATTAACTCTGTTTCCCGGTCTGGCCCCTGTTTGAGGGTGGCCCGGCCTGCTTATCCTGCAGATGTCAGCTCTGAAGTCAGTTGTCGATACTGGACCCTTCATCTTCTCAGTAAGGGGAGTGTGTGCCATCTAGCGTGTGGTGGATTCTGTCATGGAGAGGTGGGCGTACTATACATTTTAGAGAGATCAAAGCTGGAAGTGACCACACCAAGTGTCCTCAATATGGTACAACGTAACTTTTATAAATACCAAGTACCAAATTCCAATCAATTTTGACTTGAGTATATTGAAAATGTTAAAATCCAATGAGGCAATCCGAGGTTTTTG
Source organism: Chiloscyllium plagiosum (assembly GCF_037043375.1). Lineage (NCBI taxonomy): Eukaryota > Metazoa > Chordata > Chondrichthyes > Orectolobiformes > Hemiscylliidae > Chiloscyllium > Chiloscyllium plagiosum. The sequence continues at coordinate 64,665,778 of NW_028270171.1, read as the reverse complement.
GGGAATAAGACCAAGAAGAATTGAACAACTGGGAGGAGTACTGCCAAACCACGAGCATGTACAGACTGCCCGAGAAGCAGAACCCTTAAAGGTACCTTTATCGGTCAGTAACCCGTGAAGCACAATCCCCAAGAAAAGGAATATTAGACATGAATACAGAGAAGAACCCAAGGCTGCTTGGTTTTTAGCTAATGAGTTTTGTTTTGTAAATCTTAATCGGTGATTTTGATCGGACCTGTAATGTAGAGGGGCAAGTAAAAATTGGTTTGAAGAATGAGTTGCAAATAATTGTTAGCTATTTATATTCTGTTATACTTACACATAAAAATGTCAACTTTTACTTTAAATAATTTTTGGCCTCTCGAATCTTCACAGAATATTGCACTGGATAAATATTTCCTGTCCTGCTGATTTAAATTAAGCAGAAAGGTATACCCCGTGTCGCAATAATTGCAGAAACAAACAAAAACGTCAGCAGGGTTTGTGAAAAGGAAATCACACCTGACAAGTTTAGTTAAATACTTAAACAAGACAGATAGTGGGGAAACCAATAGCTGAAATATATTTGGTTTCTCAATATGCATTCAGTGAGGTACTGTTTATGAGATTAATTCATAATCTCACTTTCTTTAGAAATTGTTTCGTTTTCTACCTCCTCCATCTTGTGACGAGCTCATGGAGCTCCTTTGTTATTTACATTAAGACAGGCTGAGAATCTGCCTTTCCCATGGCCCTCCTTTCCCTGCAACTGTCTCTAAAGTTTCACCTTTTCTGAGGTCTGAACTCTGAACTTTCTTGAGTTCCTTTCCTTCCTACCGAGCTCCTCACACCCTTGAGACCTAACTCCTCCTCCTTTGAACCTTCTCCACTCATTCACTGAACATCTTGCCTCCCCTGATTCGCTGACATTCTCAATAGTTTTTCTCTGAGCTGCTGTGGTCCCGCACATTTTACGCCCAAATCTATAATCCATCCAGTGAAATCAAACTCCATATATCTGGAACTTGGTGACCCTCAAGAATGCCCATTGTTCGTCTTTTTCTCATCTACTCAACATCGGCATGTGACCATAAAGACACAGAATGAGTTTTCTTGCGTCCACTGACATGGCCCAATTCTATTTCGTAACACAACCGATTGCCTCCATTACTCGACTGTTGCGAAATTGTTCGACTGCATATCCCATACCCCTGCAGATTCTATTTATTTATTCACGTGGTTTTGGTGTCACAGACTTACTCAACGTCTATTGCCCATCAAGAGAAGTTAACAATTAACCACATTTCTGTGGATCTGAATCACAGGTGGGAACCTGAGCTATATACCGGTGGTGAGAGTTGATGGAGATGAGGCAATAGAAAGAGGTAGCGCAGCCAGTGGGAAGGAATCTCCTGGGAAAGAACCAAGGGATCTGTTAAAGTGTGTTTGCTTTAATGCAAGGGGTATCAGGAATAAAAGTGATGAACTTAGAGCATGGATCAGTTCCAGGTGATATGGTGTTGTGGCCATAACAGAGACGTGAGTTTCTCAGGGGAAGGAATGGTTGCTGGATGTTCCAGGGTTTAGAAGATTTAAAAAGAATGGGTGGAAGACGAAGGGGTGTAGCACTGCTAATCAGAGAGTGTATCACAGATACAGAAGTTAATATTGCCGAGGAAGGTCTCCCTCATGAGTCAGTATGGGTGGAAATTAGGAACACTAATGGAGCAGTCAGCTTTACTACAGGCTCCACAATAGCAGCAGGGAGATTGAAGAAACCATAGGTCGGCAGATTTCGGAAAAGTGTGAATGTAAGAAGGTCTTTGTAATGGGAGACTTTAACTTTCCCAATATTGATTGGAACCTCCTTCGAGCAAATGATTTGGAATGAGCTGTTTTTGTAAGGTGTGTTCAAAAGGGTTTCCTAATTCAATACGTTGACAGGCCGACGAGGGGAGAGGCCATTTTAGATTTGGTGCTCGGCAATGATCCGGGGCAGGTGTCAGATCTTGCGGTGGGAGAGCATTTTGGTGATAGTGACCACAACTGCCTCATTTCTACATAGCTATGGAGAAGGAGAGAAGCATGCACAATAGGAGAATAAAGTGAGGACTGCAGATGCTGGGGATCAGAGCTTAAAAATGTATTGCTGGAAAAGCGCAGCAGGTCAGGCAGCATCAAAGTAGAAGGAGAATCAATGTTTCGGGCATAAGCCCTTCTTCAGGAATGTTCCGGAAATGTTCAGGAAATAAGAGGATATTTAATTGGGGAGAAGGAAACTATGACGCTATCAGACGTGAATTGGGAAGCATGGACTGGGAGCAAATGTTCAAATAAAAGGGCAATATAGACATGTGGAGACTGTTTAAGGAACAGTTTTTGCAAGTGATGCATAAAGGTGTTGCTCTAAGACAGCCACGAAGGGTTAAGATAAAGGAACCTTGGATGTCGAGAGCGGAGGAGCTTCTTGGCAAAAGAAAGAAGGCAGTTTACATAAGGTCAAGGAAGCGAGGATCTTGCTCAGTTCTCGATGATTACAGCCAGGCGAGGAAGGTGCTCAAAAATGGTCTGAGGAGAGCCAGGATGGGGCACAAAAAAGGCTTGACAGGAAGGATTAGGGAGATTCCAAAGGCATTTTACACGTATGTGAGGAATAAGAGAATGATCCAAGAAACAGTAGGGCCGATCAGGAATAGCATAGGGAAGTTGTGTATACAGTGTGAGGAGGTCGGGCAAGTCCTAAATGAGTTTTTTGCTTCTGTCTTTACGAAAGAAAAGGACCTTGTAGTGAATGAAACCATTGAGGATCAGGTAAGGATGTGGAATGGATAGAGATTGAGAAAGCTGATATGGTGAACATTCTGACAAACATTAAGATTGACAAGTCGCCAGGGAGAGACCAAATTTGTCCTCGGCTGCTTTGGGAGGCAAGAAATGTGATTCTTTCGCCTTTGCTCTCCACCGGAATCGTACCTGAGGCCTGGAGGGAGGCTAATGTAATTCCTCTCTTCACGAAAGGAAATAGGGAAATCACCGTCAACTACAGACCAGTCAGTCTCACGCCTGTCATCTTCAAGGTGTTAGAAATGATTCTGAGGCATAGGATTTATGACCATCTGGAAGAGCATGGCTTGATTAGATGCAGTCAGCACGGCTTTGTGAGGGGCAGAACATGCCTCACAAACCTTATTGAGTTATTTGAGGATATTTCTCGACACGTTGATGACGGTCGAGCGGTGGACGTGGTGTATATGGACTTCAGCAAGGTATTTGATAATGTTCCCCCCGGGTCGGCTCATTCAGAAGGTCAGGAAGAATTGGATACAGGGAAATCTAACTGTCTGGATACAGACATGGCTGGTCGACAGAAGACAGCGAGTGGTAATGGAAGGAAGGTATTCTGCCTGGAAGTCAGTGGTGAGTGGTGTTCGACAGGGCACTGTTCTTAAGCCTCTACTCTATGTAAATTTTATTAATGACTTGGATGAGGAGATTGGCGGATGGGTTAGCAAGTTTGCAGACAATACAAAGATTGTAGGTGTCATTGACAGTGTCGAGGACAGTTGTCGGCTGCAACGTGGCATTGACAGGATGCAAAGATGGGCTGAGAGGTGGCAGATGGAGTTCAACATGGATAATTGCGAAGTGATGCATTTTGGAAGGGCGAATTTTAAAGTTGAGTACAGGATTAAAGACAGGATTGTTGGCAGTGTGGGGCAACAGCGGGATCTTGTTGTGCAGGTATCTAGTTCCCTTAAAATTGCCACCAAAATGGACAGGGTTGTTAAGAAACCATATAGTGTTTTGGCTTTCATTAACTGGGGGATTGAGTTTAAGAGCCGTGAGATCTTGTTGCAGCTCTATAAAACTTTGGTTAGACAGCACTTGGAATACTGTGTCCAGTTCTGGTCGCGCTATTATAGGAAAGATGTGAATCCTTTAGAGAGGGTTCAGAGGAGATTTACCAGGATGCTACCTGGAATGGAGGGCTTATCTTACAAAGAGAGGTTGACTGAGCTCGGACATGTTTCATTGGAAAAAAGAAGGAAGAGAGGAGGCCTAATTGAGGTGTACAAGATAATGATTGGCCTAGATAGAGTTGATAGCCAGAGACTTTTTTCCAGGGCAGAAATTGTTAAAACGACGGGCCATATTTTTAAGTTGTTTGGCGGAAAGAATAGAACGGATGTCAGGGCGGGTTCTTTCCGCAGAGGTGTTGTGAGAGCATGGCAAGTGTTGCCAGCAGCAGTTGTGGAAGCGAGGTCATTCGGGATATTTATGAGACTGCTGGACATGCATATGGTCACAGAAATTTGAGGGTTCATACATTAGGTTTACCTTACATGAGGATCAATGGTCGGCACAGCATCGTGAGCTGAAGGGCCTGATCTGTGCTGTACTGTTCTATGTTCTATGTTCTAAGTTCACTATATGGACCAGACTCGGTATGGACGGGATTTCATTTTGTAATGGAGGTCAGTGCTCAAGGTGGGTTATTCCAACAATAAACTTGGTTATATTTGTTATAGTGTAATTGAAACCATACCCGTAGAAAATTACCTGGGTATCTGAATTAATAGTCTGGTGGTAATCCAATTAAGTCATTGCCTCTATGAACATTAATTCGCACCAGTTAAAATTTTTGAAAATCTGCTCTCTAACTATTGATTCCAATCCTCTACAGAGCAATCGAGACTGATCCAGTCTGAGACAGTTCACAGTCTGCGCCTCTGGTTTACCCACGTAATGAACTCCTCAACATGGTTCCACGCCATTCTCAAATCCAGCTGCTGACTTCCAGGAAATCGCGATCTTATTTCTATTCAATGTTGGATGGTTCCGAAACCGTTACCCATGGGATTGCTAACTTTAGATTTACTGTTACACTGCTCCGATTCTTCATTATCTGTTGGCCTGTTCCAAGTTCTCATACGAGAATAAGTCCCCTTGCAAAGAGTCTCCAAATTACTGGTGCACTGCCAGCATGCTTAAATTTAGGCATTGACAATTCAGACGGAATGGTCTGTTTTCTTGTTCTGCATCTCTTGGACTCCATTTCCTTAATACTCGCTCAGTAATTGCTCTTTTCAGTACTGCCTCTGTTCTCACTATGGCACTAATGAGTGCATCAGAAACAGTGGGTCAATACTCAGCCAGTGCCTTTGTATACGTGTTTAGAATTGAGGGAGTCCTACTCAATTAGAGGTTCAGTCGTGAGATATTGAAGCACTGTCAGTGGTTAAGTAATCAGACATTAAAATGAAAAGAAGTGTCTGATTACCGGAGGTTCAGTCCTGTGGCAGTGATTTGTCACAGAGTGAATCCTACAGTATTGTGACAGGGAAGTGACAGAATAGCAGAGCCCAGTTCTTCCATTTAGTGTCTTACTCTAAATCTTCCATTCAGTATTGTCCTATCCTAATTCAATTCATTCAATGTGACACTATATCAATTGTCCCATTATCGCATATCCTTCACCCAATTCTGAAATTCAGATAAGATCCAGTACAATTATTCCATTTAGTAATTCTCTGCAATGATTGTCACTTTCTGTGGCCCCCGACCAGAATTTTTAAAATTAGGTATGGACGAGTGTGTCTGAAGGATTTATTTCCGTGATGAGCGTTTCTATGATTCTATTTAGGCCTCACCTGCCCTCCACCAGTTCTCATTTTAACCAATCGTGAAAAAAATCCCGGAATTGCACCAATTTTCCTATTGAGTTTTGTCGTGCCAAATTCTCCCACTTTTACTTTAATTGCACCGGCTTGAATTCTCCAATAATTGATGCCCTGCATCCAAACTTGTTTTTCCCTGATACACTTCTTCCAGATACTTGGTCCTTACCCAACTTTATTTTCATTTGGTAGTACGTTGAATTGCATCTCCACTTTATTAATTATCGCGACATTTCAACGTTTCACTGATTCTGTGCCCCATTCTCCCATTTATATGTCCTCTGCTTCAATTTCTAATATATTGGCCCTCCCAACAATTTTCAAATGTAATGATCTGTCCACCATCTCCATTTACTGATGTCCACCATTTTTTCTATTTATTCATACCCCTATACTAATTCTTCCATTTCCTGAAGCGATAGGCCAAAACTTCCATTTAGGCATTCGCTAATCTAATTCTCCCATTTACTGGTAGCGTGCCAAAATTCTCTCATGCCATTTAGTGTTTCCCTGGCAAAGTTCTCCCATTTCGTAGCCTACTGTCAGAATTCTTTAATCTTGGTGTCCCCTATATCAAATCCCCCCTTTAGTGGTCAACTGCACCAACTCTCACATTGAGTATTGTCGTACCCCCATTCTCCCATTATTTGCTCCCTATTACACATCCCCTACATAACAGTGCCATTCTAAAATTGTTTTATTTCATTTAGTCTATCAAGTCTCCATTTGATTCCTCCTTTTGCAACATTGACCTTATTTGCTGATTCCCTGCCCATATTTACCCATGAACACGATTTGCTCCAATTCCCTGCGTTATTGGCATCCTGCACAAATTCTCCCATTTTCTGATGTCCTGAAAATGTTCTGTACAAACTGTTGCCTGACATCAATTCTCCAATTTACTGATTCTCCTATTTACGGGTGCACAAGTTTAATTCTCCCATTCAACATTGTCCAGCCCCGTAATTCCGACTTTACGCTACACTGCACCAATTCTCCCATTTGGTGTTGCAATATTTCAATACACACCCTGAAACCATAAGGCTCTCCCACAGTTCTGGACTTATTATAATAAGTCACTGCCTCAGTATTGAACGTCTCACAGCAATGCAGTCCTACATTTCTGCACATCATACAATGCTTCAATATCTCAGATAATGGGATAATGTGTGCAGTGGAGCAAGAAATTGGTCGATACTGAGGCATTGCCTCATTGCCTTCGGGTCAGAATAGGGAGAATGCCACAGGATGAGAGGGTCAGTACTGAGGTATCATTGCTCTACCAAAGCGTCAGTATAAAGTACTGAAGCACTGTGCGAGCTTAAACACTGAGAATGCTTCTCATTGTCAGATGGTCAGAATTGCGTGCGTGCCTTATTGTGAAAGCATCAATCCTGAGACAGTGCCTCATGATGCAGGAGTCAGGAATGAGGGCCTGCGACGATTAGTTGGGCCACACCAAGTTATTGCAGATTTATTAGAGCGTCTGTCCTGGCTGAGTGCCTCATTGTCATAGGGTCCATTCTGAGGCAGTGCCTTCTGTTGGAGGCTCAATGCTGAGAATGCACCTCATAGCATGGGTATCGGAATTGTGAGTGGGTCGCACATTTAAAGAGTCAGTGCTGAGAGTGCAGCAAAGTGAGACTCCCGACTTCTGGAGACCTCACGATCAATACTGAAGGAGTGTCTTATTTTTAGATGTTCATACCTTAGAGTGAGCCTCATTCTCGGAGAACTGGTTCAGAGGCAGTGCGTTACCATAATTGGGTCCGGCATAAAGAAATGCTGCACGATTAAAGTATTAGTAGTGAGTTATTGCAGCACTGTCAACAGAGAATTAGTTGCGCAGGAGGGCCTCATTGTTAGACGTTCAGTCCTTCCGGAGTTTCTTATTGTGAGGGAGTGTTGAGAATTTGCCCCACTTTTACATGGCCAATATTGGGTGCTTTAGGGTCTTATCAACTGAGGGTCAACACTATGAGAGGGTCTTAATGGCAGAACACCATTCCTTTGTCATAGGATTCGATCTGAGTCAGTACCGAAAGGGAATGCGGTCAGAACTGAGTGAGAGTTACAGGATTATAAGGTGAGTACTTAGTTAATCAAGCCTTGTCACCGGTTCAGATGTTTGGGAATGTATTATTATCATCGGAGGGTCAATACTTACTCAGCACCTTTTTTTAAGATTAGATTCTCTACAGAGTGGAAGCAGCCCCTTCAGCCCATCAACTCCACACTGCCCTTGCGAAGAGAAACCCACCCAAACACATTCCCTTACCATATATTTACCTCTGACTAACGCACCTACTCTTACCTCGGCCAATTCAGCTAACTTGCACTTCTTTGGATGAGGAAGGAAACCGTAGCACTCAGAGGAAACCCACGCAGACATGGTGAGAATGTACAAACGCCACACAAACAGTCGCCCGAGGCTGGAATTAAACCTGGGACCCTGGTGCTGTGAGGCAGCAGTGCTAACTACTGAGCCACTATGCTGCTTCTAAGGACTTTCAGAATTGTGCGAATGGTACCCATTCAAATGTCAGTTCTGAGGTCGTGCTATATTGTCAGAAGGTCAGTTCTTTTGGTGGGCCTCATTAGCAGATGGTCAGTATTGAGGTAGTGCCTCATTCTTTGAGCACCCGATCCGAAACACTATGAAATTGTAAGTGGGCAGAGTTGAGTGAGTAACAGATGTTTGGAAACAGTGCCGCATTGTCAGAGGGTGCGAAATGAGGGATTGTATTAAAGATTTTCAATACTGACCTGCTATTTCGCTGTAATGGTCAGAACTGAGGGAATGCGGCACAATTTGACTGCCAGTGGTAGACGGTCAATACCGAGTTGGAGCGTCAGTGCCATAGGGTCAAAAGTGAGGGATTGCCACAATGTCGGAGTGTTTGTTCTGAGGCTGTGCCCCTTTGTGAGCAGGTTACCACTGACGCACTGTCTCAGGACAAAGGAGTCAAAACTGAGGGTGCGCCACACAACTGTAGGATTGCCTTGAGTTCTTCCAGCGCCATCAGAAAGTCAAATCTGAAGGAATGTCTCATTAGCAGAGAGCCAGTACTGAGTCAGTCCCTCAGGGGTCAGAATTGAGGGAGTGCTTACATTGAGAGTAGTGAAGCACTGACAAAGGATCAACATTAAGAAGGGGGCATTGTGATAATCTTTCAATTACTTATGCCCTGCAGTAGTTTTCCTATTTATTGCTGTCCTGTTTCTTTTGGTTCTGTTCCGTTGATCTGAATTATTAGCCCCTTGCACCAGTTAGAACCAGTCCTTCAAGTTACTGATACCATACATCAACTGTCCTGCAGAATTTCCAGATGCACTGCACCAAATTCTTTCATTGAACACCTTCTGCAATAATTTGCCATTGACGGTACCTTGACATTACTGCTCAATATTTCTCTGCATTTAGTGGTGCCTTGGCCCAATTCTCTAATGTCTTTCCACCATTTAACAATTCTCCCATTTATACATATCCCACCACAATTTTTCCATTTTTGATAGCATGTTCCAAATTCTCCCATTTAGATATGCACCGGCCCAAATCTTCCATTTAGCCATTCCCTGCAATTATTCTCTCGCTGCCAGCATCTTTAAATTTTGACTTACACGGCACCAATATTACCATTTATTGATGCATCAATTCTTCCATTAGATGCTTCTCTGCAAAAATACTCCATATTTTGAAGGCCTGCCGAAAATTTCCCATTTAGTTTCAAACTGCAGTAGTTCTATTCACTGATTCCTTGACGTTATTCTACTATTTATTGTGGTCTTCTTTAATCCTCCAACTTAATCGTACTGCGCACTATATCGCACTTACGGATACCCTGGTCTAGTTCTCCCATTTAGCGATGCCTTACACCAATTGGAAGAGGACCACATGATGAGAGGGTCATGAATGTGAGCTGGTCAGAACTGTGGGATGGCATGATTGTCAGTGGGCGAATAAAGATGAACTGCATCACTGTCAGATGAGGGAGTCCTTCATTGTGAGAGTGGTTAAAATGTGGGAGTGCCACACGATGAGAGGTTCAGTGCTGAGATAATAGCATTATCAAATTATCAGAGAGGTATTCAACACTTTCAGATTGTCAGACTGATGGAGTAATCGCTGATAATGAGACGTTGCCTCTGATATTATCCACTGACTGTGGTGCAAATATTCTCAGGACTTACTCTCCAAATGTGCATTACTCCTTCAGTGCTGACCCTGTGATAATGAGGGCCTCCCTCAATATTGAGTCCCTGACAATGAGGGATTCCCCCGGACTCACACTCGAGCAACAAGGTACTTCTGAAGAATCAAGCTGCCGACAGTCAGGCGCTCATTCAGTACTGACGCCCCTATCATGAGGGTGACGCTTTGTACTGACCCTCTGACAATAATGTGCTCCCTCATTGTTGACCCTCTCTAAAATGATACTTGTTCAGAACTGGTCGTGAATGTGAGGCACACCCTCTATTTTGTCCCCTCCAATAAGGCACTGCCGACTAATGACTACTTCATCAAAATTGAAGCTCTGAAATGAATCTCTCCCTCAGGACTGAACTCTGAAATTGCGGCACATGCTGAGTACAGACCTTCTCACACAGCTGCACTAAATCAGGGCAATGAGCCACTGGCTTAGTATTGCCTCTGACAATGACACAGTCCCTCGTACTGATGCTGTCATACTGTTGATCTTCCTGATTATCGAACTTGCAATCGTGTGCCACCCTCTCTATGCTACCCCTTTTAATGATGCACTGCCTGAGTATTGACTGTCTGACAATAATGAATCCCACATTTCTCACCATCTGGCAGTGCTGCAACATGTCATGACTGACCCTCTGATGGAGCTTTAGTACCTCAATACTGCCTATGACACACGAAGAATAAGACATGCCCACAGTACTATGTGACAGTGTCGCAACACCTCAGTTCTGATCCTTTCACGAAGCTGTGATACCTCAGTACTGACCTACGTCTGTCCCCACATACCGTTCGAAATGAAACTCTCACAATCAAATACTGCTTCAGATCTGACCTGCTGGTATAATGCTGCTCCTTCAGTTCTGACCCTCTGACTGTGAGGCATTCCGTCAGTATTGTCACTCTGACAATGAGACCCGTCCACAGTACTGTCCGACAGCATTGTACAACCTCAGTATTTAATCTGTCGAGGTTTGGCAATCCTTCAATTCTGAGCCAATTAAATTGAGGCATCGGCTTGATTTGATCCTCAGTCAATGATATATTGGCACAGTCCTGACCCTCTTCCTCAGAACAATGAAGATTATTCTCAAGACTGACATTCCAACAATGACTGTGCACCCTTTATAACCGGTCACAGAGAGGCACTTCCTCAAACTGAGCCTGTGACTTATGAGGCATTCCCTCAATTCTGGTCCTCTGATAGCGGTGCAGTACCTCAGTACTGTGCCTCGAGTCGAGTAGCATTTTCAAAATTCTGACCTCATGACATTTCGGCACTGCCCAGAACAGACCCTCTGAGAATGACCACACTCTCAGGACTAAATGTCTGACAGTAATACACTCCCTCTGAACGTACCATCTGATAGAATCACAATATCTTATCACGAACCATATTATGGTGCTGCACACTCTCAGTTGTAACTCCAATACAATGAGACACTGGGTCAGTATGACCCTATCACTAATGCACTCAGAACTGCCAATCATAGGCTGTCTCTGGACTCCCCTTTGACAATGTGACACTCACTCAAATCTGACGATATTAAGATGAGTATTGTCTCAGTATTAACTCTATGCCAGCGTTGCAGCCCCCCAGTACTGATTCTCCGACAAAGACACACCACCTGGGAACGGACCTCTGACATTGACACAATGGCTCTGAGCTGACCCACTGACAGCAGTAGAACGTCCCTTGGCTGACAGCCCAAATCTATGGCACAAACTTAATACTGACTACACTACAATGCTGCACTTCCCCAATTCTGACTCTCTAAAAATAATGGACTCCCTCAGTACGAGCGTCAGAACTGAGAAAGTGCCACATTGCTGGAGATTCTGTCTTGATGGAGCATTTCGTTATCAAGGAATCTGCCACTGTTCTAGCCTATCAAACAACACATCATTATCAAACTGTCGCCTCAGACCATCTTCCTCCGTACGAAACCTCTAATAGAGAAGCAATACCTCAGTACATACACAGACATGCTCTAAGAAATGAACGTCCAAAACAAGGCGCTCCCATAGTCTTGACCCTCTGATTATTAGGCTTTTCTTCACGGCTGACAATGCTACTCGACCTCAGGACTGATGCTATCAACGTTTGACACAAAATTAGTTCTGATCCCCTTCCAATGGGGTACTGCCTCACTATCAAATCTCTTTGAAAGAGGCACTTCCTCATTACTGACGCGATCAAAATGTGTCACTGCCCGATAATTGATCTGCTATCATTGCTGTGACGAACCTGTGCTCTACCTGCAATGGTTTAGTACTTGATCAATGCTGATATTCTTAGAAAGAACCATTGCTTCAGTATTGACTCTCTGACAGTTTTGCTTTAATCCTCTGACAGTTCTGCTATTCCTCTGTACTGTTGCTCTGACAGCGCTTCAATGTCTCCATGTTCAGTCTCTGAAAACTGAGGCACTCCTTCAGTACTGATCATACGATAGAACTGCAATGCATCTCCTCAGTAATGACTCTTCATATGTGTGGCACTACCTCAGTTGTGACACTATTACAAAGACATTGCCACTGTATTGACCATCAGACAATCAGCTGTCCCCTCATGCTATAATTGTTATTAACCTCGCAAATCTGACCTGTTATGAACTAAGCACTGCCTCATTATTGGGCATTTCAGATACATGCACTCACTCAGGATCGATGTTCTGACAAAGTGGCATTGTCTTGGAACTGATACTGTTACAACTGGTAAATTGCTCAGAAGTTACCCTTATACAACGAGACATTTCCTCAAAACGTCCCCTCTAAAAGTAATTAAGTCCAATATTTCTGTGCTCTGACAGTGGCACGCCACCTGGTGTCAGCATACCGTGTTGCATTTTCGGAGACTCATTATTGAAAGACTGTTGTACTTTCGGACAGTCAGTACTGAGGGCGTGCTGCACTGTCGCAGGTGCAGGAATGTGGACGTACCAGACTGTCGGAGAGTCAGTACTGTGGAGAACTGCAGTGTCGCAGGGTCCACATTACGGGAGTGTTCCATTGTCAGAGGGTCAATGATGAGATGTTTCTGGTGTGTCACAGAGATCGTGCTGAATATTCACAGTGTTATCACTGAGGGAGTTCCGCACTGTCGAAGGGCCAATATTAATGGATTGCTGCAATGTCAGTGGTTCATCACTCAGGATGTTCACCCTCCGCCAAAGTGATATTGCATCAAATCGACATTCTGACAATGAGGCATGGACTCAGTACTGACTGTCTGACAGTGCTGCACGACCACAGTACTGATCCTAGAAATGTGTGGTCCTCTTTCAATTTTGACCCAATTCACATGAGACTCAATTTAATACTCTGACAATAAGGCCCTCCCGCAGTACTGCTCTTTGACAGATCTGCAATACCGCAGTACTGACCTCTAATCATTTCTTCAGTACTGATCAGCTGACAAGAGGCCCGCCGTCAGAACTGACCCACGAAGAAAGAGGCAGTTCCCTCAATATTGACCCTCTGATTGATCCTCAATTTCCCTGTCCTGACCATCAAATCACAAGGCACACCCTCAATTTGAACTCCATTACAATGTTGCACACGCTGGCCTGACACGCTGGTAATACGTTCGTCCCTCAAAAACGATGCTCACACCGTGTTGCAAACGTCAGTCCTCAACCCTCGAACCATGCAGAACTCCCTCCATTTTGACCCCATTATATTGAGGCACTGCCTCCGAACAGACTCTCTGAAAATGCGGCATATTCTCAGAACTGAATTTCTGACAATACGAATGTTCTCAATTTTCACTATCTAATCATAATGCATTCCTTCATTAGTGACAATCCATCAATACAGCATAGCCTCAGTACTGGCCTACTGACAGAGCTGTACTACCTCAGGACTGACGCTGTCAATGTCTGACACCCCACCCTCAATTCTGAGTTCCTTACGATAAGGCACTGCCTCATTAGTGAACCTCAGACAAAGTGTGACTTACTCAGAAGTGACCCTGACAATGAGGAATTGCCCCAGGACTTGCCCTCTATGGAAGCTGAGTAAACTACTCAGTCCTGACCCTGTAACCGGGAGGCGCATCCTCAGTTCTGAATCCCATAAAATAAGGTACTTATTCAGCACTGACCTTCTTGTAATGAGGCGCTCCCTCAGTACTGACGTGCTGACATTTAGGCTCTCCCTCAGAGCCGATCCTTTAACACTGTTGTAATTCTGTGAGATTGAGGCTCGGTGCGTTGCATTGATGATTCACAGCGCCAGAGACCCAGGTTCGTTTCCAGTCTCAGGCGACTCATAGTGTGGAGTTTGCACATTCTCCCCGTGTCTGAATGTGCGTCCGTTGGATTTTCTGGTCTTTTCCCATAGTTCAAAGATTTGCAAGTTAGGTGAATTGGCCATGTAAAATTGTCCACAATGTTTAGAATATGGAGGTTCTGCGCATTAATTACGTCGAGAAGTAGTGCAATGTGTTCGGTGAATGGGTCTGTATGGTTTACTCTTCACAGGTCCGGCGTGGACTTTGTTGGACTTAAAGATTTGTTTCCACATTGTAGTGATGCCGTAAAGAGGTACTGGCCAGTACCTCTGACATACTGACATACTGTTACTCATGCAATTCCTCTGTTCTCACCCTCTGAACGTGACACAATGCCAAAATCCTGACCCTGAGGCAAATTGGCATTATTTCAAACTGGCCCTCAGGCAATGAAGTATTCTTTCACTTCTGAGCTTCAAATAATAATGGAATGCCTCAGGTCTGTCGATCCCATCCACCCTCAGGACTGATCGTATGATAGAGCTAATACACACCGTCCTGATCCCAAACAGAAACTTGGTACATAGAACACTTCCTCAGTCTGACTATCTTAAAAGGAAGTGTTTGCTCTATACTAAACACCTGACAGTTCTTCACTCCTGCCTCTGTCCTCATTCTCTAATCATGCACCAGTCCTCAATTCTGGCAATCGTGTTTTATTGTCTGAGGTTCCGTCCTGAAGGAGTGACTTGACAGAGAATCAGTGCTGCGGGATTGTCTGAGAACAGACGGTGACCCAGCGCAATTCTCACGCTTCGGGGTGCACTCTCCTAATTCTCCCATGCTGTATTGTTCTGCCCCAATTCTCCCATTTATTGCTCAATTGCACCAATTCTCCCTATATCTAATACCTTGCTCCACATTCTCATATTTAGATAACTCCAAGCGCAATTCTTTCATTTAATAATTCCTTTCAATGACACTCCAGTTTAGCAGTGCACAGTCAGAATTCTTAAATTTAGGTATGGCTGAGTTGGACCGAAGCATCGTTCTCGGTGTTGTACATCTTTATGGTTCTATTTGCGGCTCGGCTGCGCTGCACCAGTTTTCTCATTTACGAATCGTGCACAAATCCCGGAACTGCTTAAAGTCTGCCAATGAGTATTAACCTGTCTCTGTTTGCCCACTTAGAATTCAATGGCAGCTGCATGAATTCTACAATTGTTGATGTCCTGCATAATTTATTTCATTTATTTGTTCCTGATACACTTCTTCCACGTGCTGGTACCGAGCTCATTTCTTTTTTTTTCATTTATTGGTGAGCTGAATCGAATCTCCAATGTAAAGATGCTAGCAACCTCTCTCTTTTTTATTGATTCAACCCCTTTTCTCCCATTTAGACATACTCTGTTCCAGATCTCTAACATATTGGCACTCCTACCAATTTTCTCATGTACAGTCATGGCAGTGTGCAACAAATCTCCCACTTACTGGCGCCCAGAAATTCGCCCACTTACACAAAATACTGTATCAATTATTTCCAATTACTGATGCCCTAGCCCAATTCTACAATTTTGAAGTTCCTGACTGTAATTCTACTATTTAGTGGTGCCATGTCCCAATTCCCTGCTGTGCACCAGTTCTTCCATTTAGTATTTGTCTACAACAGTTGTCCCACTTAGAGGTCCGCTGCAAGATTTCTCGAATTTTGAAGTGCCCTCCATCAAATCTCCAAATCAACCAACCTGCACCGTTAGCGCTGACCTGTTAAAACTCTCCTATATATTTTGCTCCAAACTGTTTAATTAATTTGCAATTTGCAAAAAAAAAATCTAATTTGGTGTCACTGTGCACCAAATCTCCCATTTACTGTTGGCAACAAATGCTTCCAATTACTGATGCCTTGACAAGAAATCTCGCAATAACTGAAGCTATAGTTCACATCTATCATTTAGGTTGCCCAACATCAATTCTCATCGCTAGAATTTATAACATAGTGGGCAGAATATAGAGTCCCCACGCAGTGTGGAAATAGGCATTTCGCTCCAAGTCCAAATGGAATCTCCAAAGTGAAATACACATAGACCCAATTTCCTACCATATTATTTCTGCTGTATTAGATATGGGATATTAGCAGGAATAGGGTGTCTGCTTCCTCCTGTATCACAGTAAGTAAATTCACAGAAATAGTGTTTTTCATTCCTTCTGCATCATAGAAAAGAAGGTAGCAGGATTAACGTCTCTGCTTCCTCCTGTAGAAAAGAAAGTAACATACCAGGAAATGTGGCTCTGCTTCCTCCTGCATTATAGACAGTGAAACAGCAGGAGCTGCGACTCTGCTTCCTCCTGCATTATCGAAAGTAAAGTAGCAACAGCAATGTGAGTAAAATATGATCAACACAGTGCAGCATTGTGATGTGGTCAAACTGAAATGGTCCTCGACAAGTAAAGGATCAGTAGGGAGATGTTGCAACTCCCTCAGACGGTATGTAATGAAAGATTTCCTTAATATCAGCGTTTCAGTCAAGAGAGTGTGCTGCACTGCCAGCGGGTCAGTTCTGAAGCCGTCACTCATTGAAATTGAGTCAGAATTGAGGGAGACCTACACAATTAGAAGGTCTGCACTGCGACATCAGAACTGGGAGGTATCTTAGAAGCATCTTTAAAATTGAGATTCGAGTGAGCCCTCCATTCAATGGAAAAAAAAATAAATTGAGCAGGAGGAAGCAGGGAGCCTGATACTGTTACTTTGCTTTCTTTAATACAAGAGAAAGCATAGATGCTCTACTCCTACTTTACTTTCCTCCTGTATTATATGAAGTGCAGTAGCACGAGTAGCGTCTCTGCTTCTTTTTGTATGGTGGAACGTCAAGAACCAGGACCATTGTCTATGCTTCCCCCGTAAATGGAAAGCAAAGTAGGATTAGCAGCGTCTTTGATTCCTCCCGTATTACAGAAAATGAAGTATCAGGAGCAGCGTCTCTACGTCATTTTGTTTGGTGGAAATTAAAGTAGCAGGAGTAGTGACCCTGCCTCCCCCGTTCAAGAGAATCAGAGGCAATGCTCCTGTTATATTAATTTCGAGGATTCAGGAGAAAACAGTGACGCTGCTCCTGCTACTTTACTTTCTATAATCCATTCAGAAGCAGAAACGCTGCACCTGCTACTTTTGTTTTCTATAATACAGGTGGAAGCAGAGACGCTGCAAGTTCTACTTTACTTTCTATGATTCAGGCAAAAGCGGCGACGCAGTTCCTGTGACTTTACTATCTACAATGCATCAGGAAACAGAGACGTTGCGCATGATACTTTATATAATACTATATGAATCAGAGACGTTGCACTATTCACTTTAAATTCTATGATACTGCAGGAAGCAGAGGCGCTGCACGTGCGAATATAGATTCTACTAAGAAAAGTGAAGCAGAAACGCTGCTCCTCCTAACTTACTGACTATGATACAGGAGGACGCCGAGACGCTGCTCGTCGACTTTACTTTTTATAGTACAGGAGGGATATGACATGTTGAATGATCCATTTTATTTTCTGTGGTAAAGGAGGAAGCAGAAACTTTGCTCCTATTTTTTTTACTTGATACAATGCTGGAGGAATCAAAGATGTTGCACTATTCACTTACTTACTTTCTATGATACAGCAGGAAGAAGAGGCGCTGCGCCTGCTACTTTACTATCTTTAATACCGGTGGAAGCAGAGACGCTGAATCTGCGACTATAATGTTTTTGATACAAGAGGAAGCAGAGACGCTACTCCTGCCACTTTACTTTCGACACTTCCGTATGAAAACTGAGTCGTTGTTCCTGTGACATTACTTTCAATGATGCTGGGAGAAAAGAGTTGATTCTCCTCCTAATTTACTTCCTTTCATACAGGAGCATGCAGCGCTGCTGCTCCTGCAAATTTACGTTCTATGATTATACAGGAAGCATTGACGCTGCTCCTGGTACTTTACTTTCTGCAACACATGGGAAAAACAGAGACGATGCTCCTCCTAATTTACAATCCATAATACATGAGGAAGCAGAGACTCTGCTCCTGACACATTACTTTCTAACGTACAAGATGAAACAGAGTGTCTGTCCCTGCTACTTTACTTTCTATGATACAGTGAAAAACAGCGACGCTTCTCCTGCTAATTTATTATCTGTAATGCAGAAGGAAGTGGAGACGCGACACTTGCTACTTTACTTTCCATGATGCAGGCGAAGGCAGAGATCCATGAGGAAACATAGGCGCTGCTCGTGCTAAATTAATGGGTGTAATTCAGTAGGAAGCAGAGACGCTGCCCGTGGTACTTCCCTTTCGATAATAAACGTGGAAACAGAAACGCTGTTTCTGCTACATTACTTTCTACATCACAGAAGGAAGCGGAGCTGCTGCTCCTGCTGCATTGCTTCATGTGATACAGGCAGAAGAAGCGACACTGATCCTGCCACTTTACTTTTCATGAAACAGGAGGAAACTCAGACTCTCTTCCTGCTACTTTTCTTACTATAATTCAGGAGGAAACTGAGTCTCTGCATCTGTTACTCTATTTTCTAATGTACAAGAGGAAGCAGAGAAGCTGCTCCTGCTCTTTTACTTCCAATAACACAGGAGAAAGCAGAGTCGATACACCTGCAACATTACTAACTACGATGTAGGAGGATGCAGAGAGGGTGCTCCTGCGACTTTACTTTTTTACAATACAGGAAAGATGGAATGTTGCAATAACCACTTTAGTTTCCGAGATGAAGGAAGAAGCAGAGACGTTGATCCTGCTACTTTACTTTCTATGATAAAAGAGAAAGCAGAGACGTCGCTCCTGCGACTTTAAAATCCATGATATGTAGCTGAGACGTTGTTCCTGCTACATTACTTTATTTAATTCTGGAGGAATCAGAGACGTTGAACTATTCACTTTACTTTCTATGATACAGCAAGAAGTAGAGTTGCTGCACCTGTGACGATATTTTCTATGATATAAGAGGAAGCAGAGACTCTGTTCCTGTTATTTTACTTTCGACAATTTCCGAAGGAAGTCGGGATTGCCGTGGTGCTGGAAAAGCATAGCAGGTCAGGCAACATCCGAGGAGCAGGACAACGAACGTTTTGGGCCAAAGCCTTTTGTCGCCATCTGAGATTCAACTGACTATGGTGGTATCATCAGCGAAGTTGTAAAAGGCATTAGTCTTCTTTCCATTCTATCACACAGGAGGAAGCATAGACGCTACTCCTGCCACTTTACATTCATTTATGCAGGAGGAAACATTTATACTAATCCTGTTCTTTTACTTCCTACAATATGCAATGAACAGAGACGCGGCTCCTGCTACGTTATTTTCTATGAAACAGGAGGAAACATAGGCGTCAGTCCTGCTAATTTACATTCTGTAATACATTAGGAAGTGGCGAAGCTCCACCTGATATTTTAAGTTCTCCAATAACGGTGGAAGCACAGACGGTACGCCTGGCACTTTACTTTCTATAATACAGGAGGAAGCAGAGACGCTGCTTCTGCCACATGTTTCTTTACTGCAATACAGGAAGAAGTACAGACGCCACTCCTGCTACTTTACTTTCTATCATCCAAGAGATATTTAATCACTGAATGGGAAAATTGGTGGAGTTTATCATGGAAATGGGAAATTGAGGCAGCTCACTTCTGAATAGCTGAACTGCTGAGGTGTAGCAATAATTAGGTGAATGAGTCTGGACAACATTGTATAGGCATATGAGAGTAGGGCGCCCATCAATGGAGAGTCGGTAAATGGGAGAACTAGGTTTGGTCAACACTTAGTGCACCACCTGTTCAGGACATCAGTAAATAAGGGAATTGATGTATTGCAAAACTGATTTAGAGAATTGATGGAGAGTAGCAGGAAATGTGAGAGTCGTTTCAGGGTGTCAATAACATGGGGAATTGGAGGTGAGTTCGTGTAAATGGGAGAACATCGGCAGGCAATCAGTCAATAAGATAAATTGTGCAAAGGAGTAATAAAGGGGAGATTTGAAGGAATTAACTTAAGAAAAATGAATAGTGCGACATTTCTTGGATGATGTATATCAGGGTGCAAGTAAAGGGGAGAACTGTAGCACACAATACTCACTCGAAGCGTTACTGCAATTCGTGAATAAAGTAGCGTTTCTGCGGGGTTGCTAATTTGGATATTTCGCACAGAGCACGCCAAAATTAGAAAGTTCTTGCACAGGACCATGAAATGGGATTCCGATTTCATGAAAATTCTGAATGTGTGAACCGATGCACAGTGGAAGGAAATTAGTGAATTGCAACAAGGCACTATCAATTGGAGAATTACCCTAGACGACCCTTAAATGGTAGGTTTGAGCTAGGCCCTCAGGAAACGGAAGAAGTCAGAAAGTGATATGAATACATGGGAGAATTGGTGCAGAGTACCATTACACAAGAAACATGATGGGAATGCCAAGAAATTAGAGAATTGGAACAGACCCTGTCGAAATGGAAGAATCAATAAACGGAGAGCTGGTCTTGGTCACTCCATCCATTCCTCTACTTTCCCGACTCTCTGACAAGTCCATGATTCATCTCGCTGCCTCACGACATTTCACTGACAATGAGGCATTGACTCCATCAGAGTGTCAGTATTGTGGGACTGTATCATTTTCACAGGGTCAGGACTGAGACAGTGCCTCATCTTCATACGGTCCGATTTGAGGGAATGCCACATTGTCAGGGGGTAATATTGAGGTATCCCATCTTTGTCAGTTCTGAGTGCATTCGTGCAATAGCGTCATTGTATATTGCTGCATTGTAGTGAGGTCATAACTGAGATGGTTTGACACAATTATAGGTTTAGTAACGAGGTATTGCAGCTCTCTCAGACGGTATGTACTAAGCAATTGCCTTATTCCTGAGGGTTATTCCTGATTGTTCGCATCATTGCCAGAGGATCGGTTTTGAAGCCGTGCCTCATTCTAATTGAGTGAGAATTGAAGGAGAGTGACACCATTCGATGGAAAGCACTGCGTTAAAACAAAAGGTAGATATGTTGCAAGCATCTGTAAATTGGAGATACAGGTCAGTTCACCACTGAATGAAGTAAAAAAGAAATGAGCAACACCAGACAGAGACTGTGATCATATTACTTTATTTCCTCTGATACGGGGGGAAGCAGAGGTGCTGCTCCTGCTACTTTTGTTTGTGTAATACAAGAAGGAGCAGAGGCGATGTACCTGCTACGTTACATTATAAGATACAGGTGGAAACAGAGACGTTGCTACTGCTACTTTACTTGCTAAACAAAAAGGAAGAATCAGAGACGCTGCTCCAGGTACGTTACGTTCTTTAATATAGGAAGAAGCAGGGACTCTGTCCCTGCTACTTTGCTTTCAATAATACAGGATTTCACTTTGTATAGTTCATTAGGACGCAGGGACACTGCTCCTGGTGCTTTATTTTCTGTTATATAGGAGGAAGCAGAGACGCTGCATTTGTGACTTTATTTTCTGTAATCGAAGGGGACGCAAAAACGCTGATTCTTTTAAGTTGCATACTCTAATACATTTGGAAGCTGAACGATGTTCCTTGTACTTTCCTTTGTCTCATACGGCTGACAGCAGAGACCCTGCACCTACCACCTTATGTTCGATGATGCCAGAGGAAGCAGAGACGCTGCTCTAGGAAGTTTACTTTCCATCATACTATAGGAAGCAGGGACGCTGTTGTTGCTGCTTCTTTCCTTTCATTCGTCCAGGGGGAAGCAGAAACGCTGCTCCTGATACTTTGCTTTCTATGATATATGAGAGAGCAGAGAAGCCACTCCATTTTCTTTACTTTCTGTAATACAGTAGGAAGCGTAGACGATTCTCCTACTACTTTCCTTTCTATTGCACATCCAGAAGCAGAGACGCTGCAACTTCCATTTTACATTCTATAATACAGCAGGAAGTAGAGTTGCTTATCCTTTTACTTTACTTTCAACGAAACGGTAAGAGATAGAGACGATCCTTCTCATACTTTCCTTTTCATAGTATGGGTGGAAGCAGAGAAGCAGCAACGTCCAGTTTATGTTCTGTGATACAGGAGGAAGCAGAGACGCATTTCCTGCTACTTCTCTTTCTATAATAGAGGAGGAATCATACACGCTGCTTCTGATACTTTGACTTCTATGATGTGGAAGTAAGTAGAGACGCTGCTCCTGCTACTTAACTTTTTTTTATAATAGTGGAGGAATCGGAGATGTATGTGCCGAGCAATACCAATCTCGAACAAGAGACTATCTGAGTATCCATTGTTGACATTCCACAGCAATATCATTGCTGAGTCCTCTCCGAAGAGCATTCTGTGGGTGTACTATTGATTCGAAACTGAACAGGACTAACTGTTCAAAAACGGTTGATACAAAATCAGGGCAGAGGCTAAAAATCTCGTAGTGGTCAACTCACCAGCTCACTGCCCGCCACTTATCAGACATTAGTCAGATGTGATATGGAGTCTCTCCATTTACCTGATTGAATGCGACTTCAACAACAGAAGGAGTTTGTCAACATCTTTGACCAGACAGCACTTTTGTTTGCCAAGCACGTTCACCATGCCCTTTCTTAACCATTGATGTACAGTAGCAGCATACAGTATCATCTCTTGTGTGACATCCTGCTGGACAGGGAGCTTGTGCTGTTCACCACTTGACTGGGTAATTACCATACTTTGGCACCACAGCACGCCCAATGTCTCATAGCTGTTGGGAAGAACAGCCTGATCTATTCGGGAGTATTTATTTTTGCTTTTGATGGTGTTTTTACATATTTCAATATGATTGTGTCATTTTGGGAGGTGTGTGCAAAAGAGGAAAGATGTCTGCCTGAAATTGGATCTGTTTGTTCTGAGGTTTTACCCTGAATGGATTGCGATGATATTTGTAAATAATTTGGCAGAGTAATAGACTGAAAGAAGGAAAGATGAGTTAGTCAAATCAAACATGATGTAAAGATCTAGCAGAGTCACTAAATTCGTCAGGAAACGGAATGAACAAAACCATCTGCTATTTCTGTGGGAAAAGACTTGAGACACACACACACACACACACACACACACACACACACACACACACACACACACACACACACACACACACACACACACACACACACACACACACACACACACACACACACACACACACACACACACACACACACACACACACAATTGGGCAAGTTGGAGATATGTGAAGAGATCGCCACCATAGAAATGTCTGGATTGTGGGAAGCATTACAAATACCCAGGTCAGCTTGAAAAGCTTCCATACTGACATTCTGTGAAGAGACTGTTCTCCTTGAAACATCTAAAATTTCAAAGGTCTTAATTCAACATCGAACTCTTCAAATGGGGGAGAAGCCAATCAGCTATTCCATGTTTAGGAAAGTATTCACATCGGATCTTGCCTCACTTCACACAAACGTCTTCATTACAGTGTAGAGACGCTTAGTCTGCTCGGCTCTGGAAGGGATAAACTTTGCAGTCCAGCCTCATGTCACGCTGCCGAGGTGACACTGGAGAGAAACCATTCGTCTTCCCTGTGTGTGAGAAGGTATAATGAAATCAGCAAAGTTTCAAATACATAAACCTGTCAGGCAAAAGGAGAGTGTTTCATATGACACTTCACTTACGCCTTATAAGTGGTGGGCAGTGACCTGGTGAATTGAACGCTATGTAAACTAGAGTGAGACCATACGCAAGCAAAGAATGTTGGTAGAGATTCATTTGGTCATCTGTATTGAGTGAAAAGCAGCATATTCACATGAGGGAGATACCTTTCCTTGCTCCTTGTTTTTGGAATGGTTTCACTCCGTTCTCCAATCTCAGCAGATGTGGGTTTGTTCACCCAAATGAGAGCAAATTTAAATTCTCTGACTGATTAAAGAGCTTTAGGATTAAAAATTATTTGATGATACACCAGACATTATGGGCAGAGGCCTTTCACCTGCACTTTGTGTAGCAAGGGATTCAATGGTTCATCGACACATATGGCACCTCCAATGTGGGCGATACGGTTTAGCTCAGTTGGCTTTTTGCTTGTTGACAGATATGTCTGATATCAGCAGCATGATTTCAGTTGTTAGCACCTATTTTAGGCTATCATGAAGGGCTTTCCCTCTCAACATCTTCCCTCATCTGTGCCTCTGTCATTAAATCTCCACCAGTCGCTTCTCTCTCTCTCTTTCTTGTAAAAAGCGAACCCTATGATCTGGTAAGACTTCGGTGACGTACACACCATATGTGGGTCATATGTGACTGCTGTTCACCTATCCATAATGGTGCTGTGTTCATTATGTCAGTCAGGGTTTATTTCTCTGGTTTAATAATCTCTTCAACTGAAATGGTGTTTAATTATGTAAGTAGCAATCATATCAAATATGATTTTTCCCTGATTTCTCTCCGATTAGAGGAGACTGTTAGATATCAATGTGCTGCCCTGTTCTTGGCGTTTTCTTCATTGGTAAAGCTTGATTTGTATTTAACAGTTTATTTTAACACTGTCAGGATTTCAGAATGTGCTTCACAGCAACTGAAGTCCTTGTGAAGTGAAGTTACTATTGTAGGAGATACCGCATTTAAATTGTGCTAACGCACAGTGGGAACCCAGTGCCACCGATAGAGCATGTGAATGGTTTCTCTTATGACACAGAAACTATTTATCCCATGTACTATTCTGTAAAAAATCGAGTGGCCAAGAAATATGTAAAGTAAAATTTAAATATTTATTTCTTAAAGTATTAGAGAGAATTATTGAGTAAACACTATTTGCAAGTTCGTTCGCTAATCTATCTTTTACCTTCCCTTCTATATTACTAGTCCAATGAAATCCCAATTAAGATTAACAAAAAAATTCTTAACTCAAAACCAAGCAGCTGTCGGTTCTTGTCTTCGGATCTTCCTGTGTCTCCAGGCAACGAACTACTGTACTGGTTCATCCCAGTCCTCCATGCATTGTTGCTATTCTGAGAACACTTGGTGTGCTGTCCGACAGCACTGCTGCTTTTACCGCTCTGAAAGGTAGACCCACATCTTCACAGCATTTCTTATCAGTGTGAACACGTTGGTGGGACTTCAGTTTATTGGAAGTTGTGAAGCACCTCCCACACTCTGGATATTTAAACAGCTTCTTGTCTCTGTGAAATCGTTGTTCCATCAGTAAGGTGAATGTCAAATTCAAACATGCAAATGGCCTCTCGTCCATGTGAATTTGCTAGTGTCTCAGGAAGTTTAATAAGTGAGAGAATCCTTCCCAACGTTCGCGACAGACGAATGGCCTCTCTTCAGTGTGACCTTTCAGCAGGTTGCTGGAATGAACTAAGGTATTTAAAAAAAGAATGGTCTCTCGTCTTTGTGTACATTCTGGTTTCTCAGCAGACAGAACGACTGAGTGAATCTTTTCCTACACCTGCAGCAGATAAACGGACTCTGTCCAGTGTGTTCGCAGTGAGATCGGATGGCTGCCTGACACCAATCCCACTGTCAGTATACGTAAATGACTTCTCATCAGTGTGAACATATTGATTAAAGCACTTCCCACAGTCTGCACAACTAAATTGTCTCTCCTCAGTGTGAAACTACTGTTTGTATCAGCTGAGCAAATAGCAAATACTTTCCTAAACTCAGAACAGGTGAATGGCGTTTCCCTAGATTGGTGGCACTAATGAATTTTCCTCGCAGGCGAATAACTGAATTCTATCCACTGTTAGTACATTTGCATAGTTTCTCCCCAGCGCTCCTCCTTTTATGTCTCGACAGATCAGATGAAGCACCGCCGACAAAACATTTGAATGGCATCACTCCAGTATGGATGTTGCTTCCTCCTTTCACTTTCAAAGGCTGATGAGAATCAGGCTGCATTAAACAGAGCAAATTGATCAACTCTTATGTGATATTTCGCTTCAGTTTTCCAACTGCAAATACTCATCTTTAATACTTCCGAAATTAAAATAGAAATAGCAAAGAGAGAACTTTTAATATCATCGAAGCATGTAATATTCATTCTTCATTGGGTGTGGGTAATCTTGACAGGGTTGGCATGTGTTGCCCATTCCTAATTTTGACTTGTCAAGGTCATGATGAGTTTCCTTCTGGAACCACCGTTGACAATGTGCTGTCGATAGATCCAAATTATAAAGGAGAGAAATCCAGATTTTTGACCAAGTGACACTGGAGGACTGGAGAAATATTTCCAGGTCTGTGTGGTAAGGGACTTTGAAGGGATTTCGTCTCTATCTGCTGCCCTGTTCCTTTTGATGGAAGCAGCTGTGGTTTTGAAAGGTACTATTTAAGGAGCCTTGCTAAATTCCTACAGTGCATCTTGTGGCGAGTACAGACTGCATGTTTGGTGGTGGAGCAGTGGATGTTTGTCGACGTTGTGTCAGTCATGTGGTGCTGATCAATTCAGCTTCTCTGTTCTGGATGATGTTGAGATTTTCAATACTTTTTGACCTGCATTCAGGAGGCCTCAAGAAGGTTATGGCTGAAATGTTTCTTGTTACTTGGATGCTGCCTGATATTCTGTGCTTCTCATTTGCCATGCTTTTTCAACATTGCACACATCCAGGCAAGCAGGAAGTATCTCGTCATATTTCTTTTCTTCTTTGTCGGAAAGGAGTGATCGGCAGGTGGTGTAAGAATCCAAAACAAGAGAAGAACAGTACGAGAAAGGAGTAGGTAAGGATCTGGCTAGGAGAGTGACTAGCCGTTACTGGAGACTGCTGGCCCTCACCATAAGTGGTGTTTAATGGCAGTTCATGTGATAGAAAGGCTTCAGAGAACCACGAAGCATGTTCCTTACTGGAGAAATCCCAGACTGAGACCTGCTCTTGTAGCCACAGTGTTGATATGGCTAGAGCAGGTAGTTTCGTATCGAGACTGGGATTTGTACAGCACTGACAGATGCCTTCTGGCCCATCTTAGCAATGTCAGTCATCAAGCACCTGTCCACTGTTATTCCATTTTCTCGAACTTGGTCTGCAGCCTTATGTGCTGAGGTGCTTCAGACGATCATTGAAATATCTTGCTTTAATTCTACCAGCTCCAGCGAAATGCAATCGCTACGTGCATATTACCCTTCCCTCCCTTGTCCACCTTCCACAGGGATCATTCCCTTCGGCATATCCTGCTGCACTCTAACTTCACACCAAACACCGCCGCCACGTGCTCGTGGAATCTTCCCTTGCAATCGCCGCAGATGCGACACACACATTCAAAGAACAATACAACTAGATGAAGGAATAGGCCGTCTGGTCCTTTCAGCCTGCTCAGGTATTCAATAAGGTCATGCCTGAACTTTCTGCAACTTATATCTACTTGCCCGCCCTCTTGCCATGTCCCTTAATACATTTACTGAAATAGCGTCAACGACCTCGGTGGACAAGGAATTCCATAGATTCACAGCCGTCTGGGTGAAGAAGTCCTTCTGAATTCAGTCCTTACTCTGCTCCCTCTCAACTTGGGCCTATGCTTCACGTCCTCGCTTCACGCGCCGGTGGAAGCATCCTCAACATTTCTAACTCAGCTGTTCTCTTCAAAATTATACATGCTTATGAAAGAGCCCCCTCATTCTTCTGAATTCCAATGAATACAATACCAACCTACTCAGTCTCCCCTCATAAGCCAACCCGCTCAACTCCGGAATCAACCAAGTAAACCTCCTCTGCATCTCTTCCAGTTCCAGTACATCATTTTTCAACTAAGGAGACTAAAACTGCGCACAGTACCGCATTGGTAGCCTGAAAATCACGTTGTACAGTTGTAACATAACCTCTCTGCTTTTAAAAACCACCCCTTCAGCAATTAATGGCCAAATTCTGTTTGATTGCTAATTCCGTGTTGCACCTGCAGACCAACCTTCCATGAATCGTTCATACGAAACCCAGGTCATTCTGCATAGCAGCACACTGGAAGTTTTTGCTATTCATGCCATAATCTTATTCACTATTCCTCCTACCAAAATGTATGACTTCACATTTATTAGCATTGCATTTTATCTGCCAGACCTTTGCCAACTCATTCAATGTAACTATGTTTCTCTGTAACTTTTCACAGTCCTCTGCACACTTTGCTCTTTTACTCGTCTTCGTATCATCTGCTAAGTTTGACACGCTGCATTTGGTCCCCAACTCCAAATCATCAATATAAATTGTAAATAATTCTGGTTCAAAAACCAATCTCTAAGGAGCACCACTAGTCACTGACTGTCAACCAGATTCGCACTTATAACATTAAATCCCTACTTTGCTTCCTGTTCATCAACCAATCCTCTGTTCATGCGAATACACTACCCCTAACAGCTTGCATCGTTGTGCAGCAGCCTCTTGTGTCAGGGAGGAATTTTGGAAATCTATGCACACCACATTCACTGGGACCCATTGACCACCATGCTCGTGATTTGTTCATACAATTCTAAAAGATTTGTCAAGCATGACCTGCCCTTCATGAACCCATGCTGCGCCTGTCCAATTTCTATCGAGATTCCCAGCTATTTCTTTCTTGATAATAGACCCAAACATCTTTCTCTGTGCAGAGGTTAAGCGAACCATTTTATAATTGCCCATCTTTTGAGTTCCTCCGTTTTTAAACAGTGGCGTCACATTTGCTGTTTTTAACCTTAATGTGACTGTCCCAGAGATCACCGTATGTTAGAAAATTGCCACTAATGCACTTGGTGTTTGTCCTACGATCTCTTTTAGAAGACTGTAATGAGTTCCATCAGGGCCAGGATACTTGCCTATCCTTAGGACCATTAGCTTTAACATTACAACACCAGCTTTTCTTTAATAATGTTTTTTTTTCCAGATCGTGAACGACTTTCTCAGTTACTGGCATGTTAATGGTGTACTCCACTGTGAAGACCCATACGAAACACCTCTTCAATGCCTTGGTTATTTAATCATATCTCATAACTGAAAGCCCGTTCTCAACTTCTGAATGAGCAATGTTTCCTTAAGCTGCTCGTCTTCATTTAATGTTTTTTTTTAAATAGAAGCGTTTGCTATCTGTCTTTATATTCTGTGCTGGGTTTATTCTCATGTACTTTCTTCTTTTCTTTATAACTCTTTTTATGGCTTTCTTTTCACCTTTAACGTTTTCCTAATCTTCTGGTTTCATTCTGTTTTTGGCCAGTTTATGCCTTACCTTTCAATGTAATAGTCTTCCTTGCTTTCTTCGACTCCCAGAACAGATTACCACTGTTCTTAAAGCTCTTCATATTCTCTGGAATATAATTTTGCTGATCACTTCTAAAAATTTATTTGTAAGTCATCCACTGCTTGCCAACTGGCCCACAATATAATCTTTGTTTCCAGTCTACTTTAGGCAGGTACTACATCACTCTATAGTAGTCTCGCTTGCAAAAGGACAATATCCAAGTGTTGTGTTTTATCTTCACAGTCTCTATTTGTATTCTTACTTCAAAAATACTGTGATCACTCCTTCCAAAAGGATCCCTAACTATGAGGTCATTAATTATTCCTGTCTCATCCCAGAGGTTCAGATCTAGAATAGATTTCTCCCCTGTCGGTTCTATTATATAGTGTTCAGGTAAACTATTATAGATGCACTAAACACCCTCCTCAAAGCTACTGTGATTCGACCAATCGACATATAGATTAAAATCCCCAATGATAATCGCCGTACCTTTTATTACAGGCATAACATTTTTCTTTGATTTTTGCCTGTTCCGATGTGACTTTAGTATTCAGTGATATATCGACTATGCCTATCAGTGAGTTCTTCTTCTTAGAATTTCTAATTTCCACCCAAATGGATTCAAACACATTCTCCATCGAATCTACAGCATCCATCAGATCCGCTCTAATATTGTCCTTGAATATCAGAGCAACATTACATACTCTCCTGTCACTCCTTCCAAATAGTGTCGTAACTCTGAATATTTAACTCCAAGTCACGACCATCCTTTCACCATTTTTCCGTAATGGCTACTAAATCATATTCATTCGTAATGATTTGTGCCATTAACTCTCCAAACTTGTTCCAAATGCTATGACCATTCAGGTAAAGTGTCGTAGTGGTAGCTTTCTTACGCTCATGATTTCCAACATCTCTAATATAATCTCCGGAGTTTTCTTTCCTTTTTGCTTCTTGCTTCTTCTGACCTTTCCAATTATGTCCTCCCCCCTCAGTAAACAACGGTTCAAACACACCTTCATTGTGAAGTATCTATTATATACACATCTCACATAATGGTTGCCACTATTTTGGGAAAAAAAAGTGTGGACTGCGTGACCACTTTGCAGAACATCCAATTTCTGACTTCAAAAAAGTCCCTGCGCTTTCCATTTGCCTGCCCATTAAACACACCACACACTTTCCTGGCCAACATCTGTGTCTCAGTGTTCCAGCGAAGCTCAGTGCAAGCTGGAAGGTCAGCACCTAATTTCCATTTGGGTATTCTGGATTAATTCGGACTCCATATCAATAGCAATAATTTTGCAGTCTGAATTCCACCACGACCGAGCCGCTTACTCCACACACCAGTCCTTGTTACCACATAGCCAGCCATTACGCACTATCTATGGTTAGCCACTAACTGTCTCCATTAACAGCTATATAGCTTCCAAGCCAGATCATTATCATTTCCTTCGTTCAAATGTTCGTCTCTCTCTCTTTGATGTCTATTCCCTACCTATGGTTTGTTCCTTACCACTAAACAACCCCACTCCATCCGATCTTCTATGTATCGGAGGAGAAAGTGAGGTCTGCAGATGCTGGAGATCAGAGCTGGAAATGTGTTGCTGGAAAAGCGCAGCAGGTCAGGCAGCATCCAGGGAACAGGAGAATCGACGTTTCGGGCATAAGCCCTTCTTCAGGAATCCTGTTCCCTGGATGCTGCCTGACCTGCTGCGCTTTTCCAGCAACACATTTCCAGCTCTGATCTCCAGCATCTGCAGACCTCACTTTCTCCTCAAAGATTTCAACCTACTGCGAATCCTCTTACAAGGATGCCTTCCTTGAAGAAGCTCTCTTCCTCCCTCGACAAAGATTTCAGTGAGTCCCTCTCTCACTGCACCCCCCAGGTCATCTCCTCTGTACAGAAGCTCTTCAGCCACATTCTCAAACAGACTCGCTACCACAGCCACATCTCCTTCCTCAGCACCTGCCTACGGAATCGACTTATCCCGCACGGACTCCGGACTACGTTCCGACCAACAAAACTTGGACCCAACCAGGACAACCAGTACCTACAACAAATCCGAAGCCTCCAGCAACAGACCTCCCTCCGGATCCTCCGCTTCGATGTATAGGCCAATGTTTTCCTCAGTACCATCAGTTCTGCGGAAGGGTCACAGGATCCAAAATATAATTCTGATTATCTTCTCAAATTCTGCCGGACCTGCTAAGTTTTTCCAGCACCGATTTGTTTTGCTCCGCCTGGTATCTGATCGTGTGAATGATCAAGGAAGAAATGCAGTGTGCATGTCCCAGTGGAAGTCTGATACAGTGCTTGCGCAATGATCCTCTGCACAGAAGACACGACTCTGATCCTGTTGAAAAGTCCTCTTATTGATGGATCCCATTACAATGTGAGCCATAGGCATCAATGAGTTAGGTCAAAGAATACAGCAATCAAGTGCATGGGATTTGTGCCGCAATCTATCCTGCATGTGATGAACAGTCGACACAACCACATCCTTCATATCAGATGTGAACAGATTGGAATCTCCATAGGAGGTGGAATCAAGTAACTGTTTTTCAGATAGGGAAGACTCAAACACGTTCTATCGGCACCAATGTACCATTGGGTATCAAAGCAAAATGATTTTGAGGCGCAAAGGCTGAAAACACCATTTTCCAAATAAAATATCCGAAGGAGCTCCCTCCAGTGTGACAGTACAGTTGTGTCAGTAAATGGGATAACTGAGTGAATCTCTTTACACATTCACCCAGGAAACAGTTCTTTTTTGAAATGATGTGGGTACAGAATGCAGGAAGAGAGACTGAGACTACTTTGAGCAGTTTCTCACAGGGACAGAGATTGTATTGGAGGTTCTTACCGGCTTAAAATGAGCAAATCCCTAGTTCAGGATGGAGTTGTATCACACGTTGCTCTGTGAGACAAGAGAGGTAATTGCAGATGATCTGACCAATGTTTTGCATACTTCTTTGGCCTCCGGCGAGTTGGTATAGGACTGCAGGATTACTAATGCCGTTCCAATTTTCAACAAGGATGGTAGAGATAAACCAGGGAATTACGGAGCAGGGAGTCTCACATCAGTGCTCAGGAAACTTTGAGAGACCCTCTGAAGGAGAGAATTAAATACCACTTGTCCAGGTAAGGTTAGATCAGGGAGAGTAAGCATGGTTTTGTCATGCAAGGTCCTGCCTAACAGATCTGATTAAATATTTTTTTGGGAACTGATCAGGTATGTAAACGAGGGTAGTGAAGTTGATGTAGTTTATGTGGATTTCAGCAAAACCTTTGACAACGGCCCAAGCGGGAGACTGATGACAGGGTAACAATTAAAAGTTATCCAGTGTCGCATGGCAAGTTTGTTGGTAGGAGACAAAGGATGGTAATAGAATGCTGTTTATGTGAGTGAAAGCTGGTATTCAGCGGTGTACCCAAGGATCAAAGTTGAGTCCCTTATTGCTTATGATTTTATATCAAAAATATAGGGGACAAATGTGATGGAAATGATAAGTAAATTTGCAGACCATGCGAAGATTTGCAAAGTGGTCAACAGTGAGGAATGAAGTCGGCGTTTCCAGAAGCTTGTAGATGTAGAATGAGTAGATAGTGGGAGTTAACTATGATAAACGTGAAGTGTTGCACTTTGGGAGTAACACGTCAATGGAGTATTCAATTCACTGCAGGACACTGGGAAACACAGAGGAACAGAGAAACCTTGCATGCTGGTGCACAGAGCAGAATATCGTGGTTGAGAAGAATATCGTGGTTGAGAAGGCAAACATGACTTTATCAGTCAAGGCAAGAATTATCGAGCAGGTACAGTGATGTCAATGGGAGAAACTTTGGTCAAGAAAGCATTTGGCGCGCTTGCTTTTAAGAGTATGAATATAGATTATCCGATATGTGATGTTACGTTGTGGCTGTACAGAACATTGGTGAGGCCACATTTAGAATACTGCGTACAAATCTGGTCACCCCTCCCGGAAGAATGCTGTGAAATTTGCAATGGGACTACAGGATTTGAGTTATAAGGAGAAGCTGATTGGGCAGTCTCGGAACTGCTGTTCCCTGGACTGTTCCAGACTCGGACGCACCCTTGAAGACGTTTACAAAATCAAGGAGGGCATGGATATGTGACTGGACTCAGTCTTTTCCACAGGATGGTGGCGTTCATATCAAATGGGCAGAGGTTTAAAGTGACATACACTGAAACTCAATAAACAAGGGAGTGCCAGAAGGATATTTGAATTTCCAAAAGGCATCAGCTCAGCTCTGTGCTCCTTTCTTGGTGCATTTTCTTGGTGCAAAGAAATCGGAAATTTAAAGATGCACTTGTCACCACTCCGCTTGATTCTTCTGTCACATGTTTAACAGCCTGCAACATGCTGTTCCTCATACACCTCAGTTCCGAGAAAGGAGCATTAGGGGTATTAACGTTGAGTGACGTAGAGATGAGCAAGTCAGGGGGTAAAATATTATCGAATGCTGTATAAAGTGGAGACTGTGATGCTTGTCAGGAACAAGGAATAAAGGTGTTTTAATTTAAATAAGATGTTGTCGGACTCTACATTGCAGAGGGATCTATTTGTGCTGGATTATAAATCATGTTGTCTTGGCATGCAAGGACAGCAACTGATTCGAAAGTCAAAAGGCTTTTTTTCATTTGTTCAGCAGTAGCTCGGTGAGCATTTATCCTCCATTCCCATCAGCATTTGAGAAAATGAGACTAAATTACCTGATCGAAACTCCACACTTCATAAAATCATTTATTTTTGAGAAACTGAGTGTAGCTGTAATTAAACTGCAGCTTTCTCTTTTCATGCTCTCAATTTAATGGTCAACCATTCAACTGAACTAATTATTGCTTTTGTTTCAGATTTCCAGCTTCCACAGTTATTTGGTTTGTTGTTTCGTGTTCTGGATGAACTGAGGTGTATGAGGAACAGCATGTTGCAGGCTGTTAAACATGTGACAGAAGAATCAAGCGGAGTGGTGACAAGTGCATCTTTAAATTTCCGATGCAGACGACCTAAGGGAGCTAGAATCAAAACATGTGGTGCTGGGAATTCACAGCCGATCAGGAAGCATCTGTGGAGCAGGAAAGCCGATATTTCAAGCATAAGCTCTTCATCAGCAATGCTGGAGACGTCGACTCTCCAGGTCCTCAGATGTTGCCTGACCTGCTGGACTTTTCCAGCGCCACACCTTTTGCCTCTGATCTCTTGCATCTGCAGTCCACACTTTCTTCTGATGTGGACGAGAGGCACTTTTTGTTCCTGGAATGTAATAACGTGATCGTAATGATATTGTGGATATGTACTGGAAGCTCATCTGTGACGCAGATTATTATCCCGCGAACATTGTGCCAAGAAGATGCAAGTCCTGGGCCTGCTCCATCACCAAAACCTAACCAGCCGACGGCTGAAGATAGAACACCGCATCTTCCGCCTTGCGAATCTGAAAACACACGGGATTAATGTGGATTTCACCAGTTTCCTCATTCCACCTCCCCTCATATTATTCCAATCCCAAGTCTCCAAATCGGCACACCCTCTTGGAATGTCCATCGCCTTTCCTATCTCTCCAGTCCACCCTCGTCTCCAAGCGATCAATGTATTCCCCACTTGCATTTACCCATGGCATTCTCAGCTACCTTCACTAGAATGCCACGGTTTCCTATTTATCGTTATGCCCTTTGGCCCAACAAGCCTCATTCCTGACGAAGGGCTTACTCCCTAAATGTCAATCACCCTGCTCCTGGCATGCTGTTTGATCTGCCATGCTATTCCAGCACCAAACGCTCGACTCTAATCTCCAGCATCTGCACTCCTCACTTTCTCCACGTTGCAGTATTGAGCAAAAGATACTTTATTGGAAAAGACCAGATTCTGTGGTTTGCTGCGTCATTAATTCTATTTATTTAATTAGTTCTAGCGAGACTGTTGTGTGCAGTTCTGCATAGGGCACCCGGTTGGAGTATGTGCCAAATTTCAGAGTACCACTAAATAGCGTCAGGGATTTGGCGAAATAGCATTTAAAAGTAATGCACCATACAATGAAGCAGGAAGCGATTATGAAATGAAAAATCCGCAATTTTCCCACTGGGGCAATGATATTGGTTTGCTTCCACAAATAGGTGAACCTTTGAAAGCAATGTTTAATGGACCTTATCAAATCGAGAGCAAATTGAGTGAGGTGAAGTAATTTATCAGGACTCCAGACCTTCGAAATCTTCTAGAGTGTGTCATTTGATTATGCTCAAAAGATATTTGGGCACAGAAGAAAAACAAGATAGAGTATGTTAGTGATGATAATATAGAGGGAAGAACAGAAGTTAGAGGATTCGAATTGGACATTGCTCAAATCGCATTGGGCATTGAGGAAGTTATCAAAATTTGACGTTAAATTCCACAAGAAAATCGTTATGACCCGAAATAATTATTACTTTCAAATGGGGAGATATGCAGAAATAAACTGGTAAGTACTAACCGAATTGAGCATGAAGCAGATATCGGAGATGCTGTTACGAATAAGCAACATTCTTGTCGGTATAATTCTCTAAAGTTGGCACAGTTTCGGAAGGAGATAGAACACATGCTCCAAGATAGCATAATCGAAATGAATTTCAGTGACTAGGTCTCACCCATAGTCATGGTGTCGACGTCAGATGGTACCCAGTGGTTTTGTGTGGACGATCGAAAGGTCAGTGACGGACAAAGACTGACATTTAATCAATTCTAAGGACTGCGTCTAAATGGTGTGACAAGCAAATCACATTTCTAAGCTGTACTTGCTCAGACACTACTGGCAGAGAGCGTAAACAGAAAGAGAAAGGCAACTTCAGCTTTTGTAACATCAAATGGACTATATCACCTGAAAGTCATGCCATTTCGAATGACAAAATATCGCATCTCCAACACTCAGAATCTAACTAGTCAGGTCATTTCTGGATTGCCCAATTGGGTCGTGTGTATTGATAACCTGGTGATTTTTAGTCAGTCTTCATTACATTAGATTAAATTCCCAACACTGTGTAAACAAGCCCTTCAGCTGAACAAGTCCACACTGACGCTCTGAAGAATAACCAAACGAGACTCGTTTTCCCTTCGATTAACCATGACTAATACAACTAACACTATGGTCAATTTAGCACAGCCAATTCACCTGACCTGCACATCTTTTGGAATGTGGGAGGAAAGCGGAGGACGCGGAGCAAACCCATGCAGACACGTGGGAATGCGAAAACTCCACACATAGGGTGACCCGAGTGGACAATCGAACCCCAGTCCCTGACGCTATAAGGCAGCAGTGTTAACCACTAAGATATCGTGTTGCCAGGCCCCCGCCCGAAATGGAATAAACTCTTGCAGTATTTATAATACTTGTTCAATCGACTTCAAAAAGCAGGCTTTGTGGCAAACCTAACTAATGGTGAATTTGCCAAAGCCCCAGTCACCTTCTTGAGACATGCTATTGAACACGGACAAATGGCCCCGCGGGATGCGGAATTGAAAGTAATTGGGGGATTTCACACACCGTCAACGAAAAGATTAGTACTACAAATTCTGTGATTGAATGGATTTAACCATACAGTTGTGCCAATTTTAGCGGTATTGCTGTTCCACTCACCGAAATATTAAAGAAGTTTCAGTGGGCAACGGAATGTCAAACAGCATTTGACAGCTTAAAACCGGTGTTAGTCAATCACCAAGTATCAGCCACACCTGATTACACGAAGTCGTTCAAGGTGGCAATCGATGCCAATGATGTGGGAGTCGGTGCAATGGTCTTGCAGGAGAATGACGAGGAGATCGAAAGACCGATCGTTCATTTTTCCAGGAAGTTGAATGTTCAACAGGAATATTCAACACTTTAGAAAGACACTTTGAGCTTAGTGCTGGCATTACAAAATTTCATGTTAGTATTAACAACACCTCATCTGAGGCAGTAATATAACCCGTTGACATTTGTGGAGGAATTTAAGGACTAAAATGCCAGTCTGTTTAGATGGAACTTTTTGCAGCCATTCAATTTGACAATTGTGCACGCGTCAGGTCACGAAAACATGATTTCCGATGTGTTATAGGTGGAAGTTAGGAGGGCAGAAGGAGAGAGAGAAGTTCCAGTCACAACTGACTGAGTCCAGCAGCCTTTCCTCACAATGAGATACCGAGACGTTCCGTATTGGTTCCGCCAAGGCTAGACTCGAGAGTGGTTGCCCATGTTTGCTTGGGTATAGTCAGTGCAGTGTATGTATGCGTTTTAGTGTACTAACCAGTTTTTAGGGGTTTTTAAAATGAAGCCATCCTTGGATATTCATGGTTTATTTTACTGTTAGGTGGGAAGGTGTCACAAAGCTGTATGGTTCATTTTATCAAGAAGGTTGGTCCTTTTTTCAAGAGGTGCCCCTTGTTTTTTTTTTTTCGTTTTCTCAGAGGTGTCTTAAAACAGCCCCAAGCTCCGAATCAGCTGAATTGAAACGGAGATGAAATGGTTTACTGAGAGGTTTTGTTTATAGGTAACCAAATGAGACTTCAGGAAAAAAAAAACTTTTAAATTTGAGATGCAATCTCTATAATAAAAGGGAAATTCCTTTATTTAGTCAGTTCAGAAGTGGTGTGCGAGAAGAACGGCTGCTGGAGACAGTCCGTTGAGATTGGAACTTCTCTCTGTCCTTCAGCTCTTTTAACTTAGACCCGTAAGCTTCCGTTTCATTTTCACTCTGTGTTTGAGGGGTCTGTTTGTTGGGGTTGTTGTTTATTTACCGAGAAGCATAATTAATGTTCTGTTGGATAATCTGAGATCTGTGGGCAATCTGTCTTCTGTTCTTTGTGCTTCATTCAATTATTTTGTCAATAAATTTTCATCTGTTCTTTTTTTTCAACCTAGCTAACTTACACCACGTAAGTTTCACTGTGCACTTACCGATAAAAATAGCAAAGTTACAGTCAGAGCTGCCCACTTAAGAATGTTGACTGGTCTGGCCGAGTCGTTGACAGGGGCTGTTTTTCTTAAAGCAGAAGAGACATGATTGAGGTGTACAAAATAATGAGGGATATGGAAAGGGGAGACTGAAAGAAACGTTTCCTCTTGAGCGATCACAGGGCATAGTTTTAAGATAATAGAGAAAACGTTTTGAGGCGATTTGCAGGAAACCTTTATCAGCCGGTCGTCGAATCTGGAGCTCACTATTCAGATCACGGAGGCAAAAAGCACGTCACCTTCCGTTGTATTCAGATGGGAATTTGTAATGCTAAGATATACAAGACCAAGTTATGGAAAATTGGATGAGGTTCGTCAAGCGGCTGTTTCTGATAAAAGAAGGTAGAAGAAGTTTGAGGGTTTTTATTCCACCAGTGCGTCCGACTCGTACAGTCAGCCCTGGTGTTCGAATTGTTAGGATTCATTACCTTTGCCTCTGCAGCCCAGTTTCGATTCCCAATCATGCAATCTGGGCATTTTGTTCCTGTCAGCGACACAGCAAAATGGGAATTATTTCAATGCCTCAGATCAATAAATACTCGAAGAGAACATTAGTGTCAATGATCCAGCCTTTTAAAGAAGGATAGGGTGCATCGACAGTCCCTGATCAATCGGTCAGTTCACCTTCATCCTTCTCTGATTCCGATTCTCAAAGCTGCTACTTAGTTTGATTCCTTGCGATTGAGGAGCCGTTGTGATTGTATGGGTGGGTTTGGGAAATGGTACGTTGCCCATGAGCAGCGTTTGCGTCTATTTCAGCTTCTCCTCCTGTGTTGATATTGGTACATTGCGTCTGATGTTCTCGGAGGCATATACTGGAGGGATCTTCGTTCCTGCAGATCAGGAATTCAAACGCCATCTCTGTCTCAGAGCGATTGGTTTCGAAGTGTAAGAAAAGCCTGAATTGCTCTCCAGCAAGGTAGGTGTCAGGCCTACTGTCGCGTGATCAGTAATCAGGTGAGTTATCCTTTGCACAACTGGCCCTGTGCGTGTATTCATAATGCAAACATGAGCATTAGCCATCATGCTCACAAGTTGAATATCTGTAAAGTTAATCAAGGTCATAGCTTCACTCCAGTGTTCCCCGTTGGTCAATCAGCGATTTTTGTAAAGAAAACATATTTGTCCTCATGAAAATTCCATTTATTCTCTGTCTCCTCAGACGTTCAATGGGATCATCGGCGATCTAATAAATTTCAAATACCTATTCCTGCTATTCCTTCATACCTTGTGCCTCATCAAAGCATTGTGTATTCCCCTTAATTTTCGATGGTTTAGATTACTTTAATAGATTGTGTGATGTCCCAAAGCTCACTCTTGCATGTCGATTTAAGCGGCTCCACGTGCGTTTGGAGCTCCCAAAGATGGGCAAATGCTCCGTGCTCCATGTCAATAGACGTTGCTCCAAGTGAGGTTGGAGCTCCCAGCCTGATGTCCCAATCTTCGCTGCTCCTTGACAACCCCGAAGCTGCTCCAGGTGCGGTTGAAGTCCCTGTCCTGGGACCTCATCCGTCTCTGTACCATCAGAGAAAGACCTTGCACTCAGTGATTGCATCACTGGGGCCACACTCACACGATCATTCCCACTTCCATTTCCTATTGTATCTTCGGATCTTCACGACTCATTTTCACTGATACCGGGCCTGACAACTGGGAACTGAGACGGCCAATTTATTTTCTTCCTTTACCATTCCCAGGATCTGCTGTGATTGGGATCACTGGGGAGACACAGTTTAAATATAAGTGATAGAAATGTTTGAGTAGGTATGCCGAAAAACTTTACCAGACAGCATGTGGTCGGAGTCTGGAACTCACTGTCTGTCAGGGTAGGATAGGCAGAAACCAACATAACCTTCAGAAGTATTCCGACGTGAATTTGTGAAGCTAAGGAATACAAGCACAGAAGGTCAAAATGGGATGAGGATAGTAAAACGGTTGTTTTTGACAGGAGAGCGTTAAACGAGGTTTAGGGCTGCCGCCAGATTTAATGTCTTCGGTAGTACAGTGGTTACTAATCCTACTTATAGTGCCGGGCACTAGGGTTCACTTCATCGACGGGAAAGTCCTGAGTTCTGTAGGGTTTCATCTTTTGTGCAAAGATTCGTAGTCCGAGTGTAGCTGTTTCGTGGATGTTCGCTGTATCTGGGAAGTTGGGTTACAGCCGTCTCCTCCCCTTTCTCGGTGACATCTCAGTGCTGCAGAGCCTCCTGAGAAGCTCTGCTGTCATGTGGCGATTTGAATTGATTTGGTTTCTTTCCAGCTGCTTCCAGTAGTTCGTTGCAATTGTCAGTACATTGGGTCTCGATTATTGTATCTGAAGTTGGAGTCTGTGGATGAGTTCCGTGCTTCTGGAAATTCTCTAGCTGACCCCTGTTTGACTGTCCTATGAGCGTGTTTTTTTTTTCCAGTCAAAATTGTGGTTTTTGCCATCGGTGTATGGCTACTATGGACAGCTGGTCGTGGGTTTAGTGGATACTGCACAAATTCTTCACAAGTAAAGAATGTCTCCTCAACTTCATCTGCAGATACCAAGCAGAAAAACAACGCCACGAGGACATAAAACGACCCAACACACTAAACACTCTTCCTCATATAAAATGAAGTCTCAGAACTGACAGACAGACTCCTCCGAACGCTAGGATTCATGACAGCACATGGACTGACAGCCACGCTCAGACAACGACTCACCAGAACAAAAGCCCCCAGTACCCATCACGTGCATGTCAAACAGGTGTACAATATTACATGCAAGGCTTGCACGATACACTCTATAGGATAAACAGGCCGGCAACTAACGATCCGCATCCATCACCACCAACAAGACACGAAATGCAATGTCCAGATGTTCCTCGCAGCTATATTCAGGGCACTGAGAGTCTCTGATTCTGGGGCTGGGAACTGGGAGTATGACCTTCTTCAGCAGTTGTTACTTTCTTATGTGGTGAAGCTGGCGAAGCAACCGATCTAAAACTCAATTGCTGATTGAAAAGTAAGTAAATCGAATATGGTAGCCCAGAAAATTCTTTCTGATGCATTTGGATGCTGTTCCTTCATGCATTCCAGCACTGTACTTAGTTTGATGTTCTCGACAATTCAGTCTGTGCTTCTGTGATTAGATTGTGGGCAGTACGTTGCGTTCTGGCTGCAGTAATCACTGTTCAAAATCCAATCCCACCTGTGTCTATTGCTGTTGGGTTTTTTTTCTCTTAATATGTGCAGCAGTAACACAGTAAAGAATTAATTAATATCGCAACAAAACAGACAAAGGTAAGTGAAATGCCGAGGCTGTGGTAAAATTTGTACAACTTTTGAACATTAGCTTTAGTCAAGAGATTAGATTGTTGAATCTATTTGGGTAAAGATGATGAACAGTGGGGGAATGATTTACTAGTCGGTGCAGATTACAAGCTCGGCAATCGTAACCACAATGTAAAATTGTAAGTACAGGAAATCAAAATCGCGTGCGAGAGTTAAAGGATGGCAATAATTACGGGTGACCTTAATTTCTCCTCTCCCACTGCTGAGTCCACTGTAAATAAAGTTTAGAAAACCGTAAACTTTGCATTAGCTATGTCCCATAGAACAACAGGTGACATACATTTGATTTGAGTAATTTACAGGCTGCTTAGTTTCAGTCTTTACGTAGGGAATCATCTCTTTCATTGTGACTTTACAAAAGGGCCATTCTTCTTGCCAGAAAAATCAATTTGTCACTAACCTTTGTTTGCTTCATGCACAAGAACACTCAGAATCCTCTGCACCGCACTATTGTTGAAGTTCCTCTCGGTTTTAATAAC
The DNA here is from genome assembly GCF_037043375.1 of Chiloscyllium plagiosum. Taxonomy (NCBI): domain Eukaryota; kingdom Metazoa; phylum Chordata; class Chondrichthyes; order Orectolobiformes; family Hemiscylliidae; genus Chiloscyllium; species Chiloscyllium plagiosum. Next base: position 64,623,728 of record NW_028270171.1, on the reverse strand, counting down.
AGTCTGCGTTTTGACTCTTCCTACCAAAGTGCATGACCTCACACTCCCAACATGACATGAGACCTGCCAAGCGTTTGCCCACTTAGTGAATCAACGTGTATTCATTTCCAGATTCCCCTGTCCTCATGACAACATGACCTCCCACGTATTATGTATTGTCAGAAATGTTGAAGACATTACAATCTGCCACTTCCTCACATTATTAATACAGTGAAAACGCATTGAAGCCCGATGACTGACCATTCTGGAACTTCACTAATAATATCTTTACAACTTGGAAAGTACGTATTAATCCCAATTCTGTGTCTTTTGTTAACTAAATAAGTACTGGGCAACCAATGCTCATTTCGCCCCACACCGTGAACTCTGCCCTTATGTAATTAATTATATATGGTCCCTTATTGAACACCCACAAAACATTCAAAAGCACTTTGTGTGTGGTATTCCTTCATCAAATTTGCTTGTAATACTGGCAAAGAACCCTGCAAAATTTGTCAAGTGTGATTTCCCGCCCAACAAATCATTTGAATGCGATCAGCGTTTCTAAACGATCTGATTTTTTTTTTTGGTCTCTAGAATTTTCTAAATGACAGAAAACATATTGGAGCAGAGGGAAACCATTATCCCATCCGGTCAGCTACACCTTTAAAATGGATAATGGCTGGTTTGGTTAATCCTCAACTCCATTTTTCTACCTTGTCACTGTGGCCGTTCATTTTGCCAAGTAACTAAATACCTGTCTATCTCATTCCTGATTATCCTCAGACTGGACAACACTGTGCTGTCATGAATTCCACAGATTTGGTTTGCTCGGAAAAACACAGCATATCGTCCTCATCTGCGTCTTAAAGAAGCAACCTCTTCCCCTGAAATCAGGCTCTGCTTATTCGACACAAATGTTGTTTTTCATTAAATATCTTCACTCCCAGTCCTGTGGCAACTGACTCTGGTCGGGAGCGAAGCAGCATCAATCCGCACCAATCCCTCCCCCATCAATATAAACAGCCCCAGGAAATCTCCAGTTAATCGACTGTGCTCCAAAGATAACTTTCCCAGCCTCAGGAATATCTCCACAAAATGGGATTTCCTCATCGCTGGACAAGGTGAAACGCGAAGCTTGATGAAGAGATTTGTCAGTAAAGAAAATATCGTTAGTTGACAGGTGGAAAAATGTTAAGGAAGCAAAACAGAAAACGCAACCTCCACCCTTGAGAATCTTCAGAAAGTCTTGGGCAAGCGGAGTCAGAGGAGAATGAAGGGTGATCTGTCCGAATGAGCAGAGACAGTCAAGACACCTTCCCTTTTTTAAAGAGGCTATGAGCTTGACTTAATATTCGAGAGCCATAAAATGACCTGAGACATTGAAAGGATACGCATTCCTGGATATCGGGAATTCAAATCTGATCTTGGCTCCAGGATAATTAGAAATCTCTGGAATGGACAAGACATTGACAGGTGCGAAGGGAGACGGTCCCCTTTGTATGAGAGCTTGTCGCACTGACATGAATGTGTCTGCTGAGGGTGGGATCAGACTGTCCCAATGTGTTGTAAAAAAGTGAATCATATGCCGAATCATTTCAAATAACGTAGTCAGGAGAGGAGACCTTGAGCAATTTAATGTTTTTTTTATTCATAGCCAAGGGAAATATCTCTTCATTCGAAGACATCCGACATATTCCAATGAAATACAGAACGTTTCAAGTTATATAGTGAAACACAAGTCCACTTCCCATTAAGTACACAACCACATGGCAATTGTAAGGTTCACGTGCATTGTCCAGATTTGCATATCTCAACGTCTGCAAAATTGAATGTTACCTAATACTGCAGATTCAGCTTGGCTACAACAACCGATAACGACCAGAAAGAAACAGTACATCATGCTATGAAGCAGAGTTATATAATGGCCTGAGGAGCAGTGACAGGCTGCAGCTGCAAGGTCAGGCTATCAAGACAGAATTCCTCAGCCAGAGGAATAGCATTCTGCTAACAGGCAACATTTTACTACAAAAATTGTTTTTTGTCACAAAAAAGGCTTCCACCCAGTTCTGTGTCCATTTTGGTCAAATTTCCCCAGACTATGTCTCCACAACGAATGCCCCAGGTTTTAATTTGGAAAAGTAAAACCGATTTAGGACAATTGTCATTCCAGGAGGGTCAGGCTGAAGCTTGAATTCACTAAAATCATGCATTAGGTGATCGTGCGAGGGTTATGTCATGAGAATCTACAGTGCAGTAGCTCAGTGTGTTTGGTTATTCACAGCGAGTTTCGTGGCTTGGGGCCACTCAGGGACGGCGCTATCACTGCTCTCGGTTCATTTGTTTTGTATCCTGTACAATTCCAGCTTCTTACTTGGATCAGGAAAATGTTCCCCAAACAGAAATCTTATCTGAAACCAAGATTAACAGCTAATGTAAAATACTGCGGAATTTGGAAATCTGAAACAAAAACCAAAGCTGCTTGGGAAACCAAGCAAGTTTGGCGGTACCTGTGGGAGTAAAAGGAGTTCTGATGAAGTTCTAAAGAAGCTCTGAAACTTGTCTCTGACAGTGTTTCCACAGATGCTGCCAGACCTGCTGAGCTTTTCCTACAATTTCTGCTTTTGTTTTTAGCTAAATGTCCATTTCAACTATCAGGATGGAATAGCAGACTGACCATGTATCGACATTTAAATCTTTCGAAAGCAGTGGTGATTGAATTGAAGTAAACCCAACAATGATTCACTCTCCCTCAGATCCAAACAGAAAAAGACCTGGAATGGCGTAGGCGCTCGGTGGTTCTGTAGACGTGGTCGAGTGTTCAAGGTGATTGACTCCCAGTCCATTGGGGTTTCCTCACGTAGATTCGAAATCCTGCCGACTACAGCTGATGGCAAAAAAGCGGGTATTTATTTCACATCTTCTCGTTTGGAATTCGAATCACAGTAGGAGGCATTATTTCATCCAGCCCACAAATGGTGCAAACCTCCAGCGGACTCGCCGAACAGCTCAGATGCAGACTGGCATAACCAACTTCGTATGAAACTATGAATCAAGTGTTGAGAGATGAGAACAATGCAAACTTGGTGAGGCCATACTGCTTTTTCTGTGCTCGAGGACTTTGTGACCAGTTTTGTTTGAGAAGTGACAGGTCGATGTTTGCAAAATATAACTGAGCCAGGAAGGGGTGGAACTGACTCTGCCCTTATCTATCTGTCAGACGTGGTATTCATTCAGATTCGCGACACTGACACCGTGCACATTCCTGGAGTCAGTATCTTGGAGAATTGTAAAGATAAAATCCTGTTGTCTCCTTACCAGCCATGTGCAAACCTATGGCTTCTCAATGCTCTGTCTTACAATTCCTGTCTCTGCTTTCCTGATAATGCTTGGCTTCACAATGTGGCTGTTTCTGCATGAATCAGTTCGTTGTCCTCGGAGCACGACGGTCCGAGGGATCTGGAAGTCAGTCAGGGACAGAAATAGAGAGAGACACTACATGAAAATGTTCACAGTTTGCCGTGTATCAGTTGTTTTTAGTAAAGACTATCTGCCAGGCTCTGTCTTGTCAGTTTCCCAGGAACTGTAGGGATTGTGTTGGTCGGTTTTGGAAAATTAAAAGTTACACTTGAGCAGCGTTTGGGACTATATCAGCTCACTGTCCACTTCGTATCCCAGGTCTCTTCAACAATTCTCATTATATGGTGAAATAGCTTGTGTTCAACCTAAAGCTGCCTTTTGTTGGAAAAATTTGCAGATCACGCACATGGAATGCATATATTCCTGAGGCCTCCGTTCTTCTCGTGGTATGTGTCAGTGTGTCTCCCTCTGTTAGTGAAAATGAGGATGAGCTACTCAAGGGGATTTCAACTCAGTGTGACCATGTCAAACTTAAGTCGCATTGGTGTGTCATTTCGGACCCTCATTGACATTTGCGATGGAAAAAAAAGAACATGCATGGTATGGGCCAAATGGAAAGTGGGAGAAGAATAGATGGACGTATGATGAACCGCAACACACGATTGGAACGCTGTAAAAACGGGAAGACAGGGAGGAACTGACCTGCAGCGAAAATGATCAGAGGTGAAAGCGCAAAATCAATGTAACTGAGAAAAGAGAAAGCGCTATCAGTCTCCCTGCCTGGTGGTTACGTGGCTCGGATTTGCTGCTTTCACCATTGTGGCTCGGGTTCGATCCCTAGTCAGCCGCTGGGAGTTTTCCTTTTATCAATTATCGTGATAACGGCATTCCTGAAGCAGAAAATTAAGTGCATAACAAAGAAGTGGTCAATTTATTGTCCTAAGCACGAGTCAGGTGAACATAAAACAAAGAACTGTAGATGTTGAAAATCTGAAACAAAAACAAGGAATGATCAAACAACTCAGAACGTCAGATCGTATCTGTGGAGAGAAACCGAGTTAATGTTTCAGATCGACTGGATCAGGTTAGTTATGTATCTCTGTGTATAATGCCAGAGAAACGATTAGCTTTATATGTGGATTCAGCATATTCATTGAAATTTATTATTAGCTGACAAACGTTGCCTTGAGAAATTTAAACGACTTTATTGGCTGCTTCCATTGTCCTGAGCTGGTGATTAGTCGTGCTTAAATGATTGCATTTAACTTTCGTTTCTGTCAGTTATCAGCCATGTCGAATGTAGAAATGCTTCTTTCAGTATCTATCTCAATATGAGTCTTTATTTGCCTCTCTTTGTCGGTATGTATTCACCTCACCTTCTTTCACGCCAACTGGAATAAAATGCAATTAGCCTACAACTTTTAAGAACAAATATGTTGACTGTTGTAATATAAATGAACAGTGACAGCAGAGAATGAGGGTGATCATCTCTCAGGTCTGTGCCATTACCACAATATCCTCCGGACATTCCGCACTGTCTTCTGACTCACCTCGTTATTTCTATCACACTGGGAATGAAGGAGGGAGAATGAAAGAGGAGGAGAAGTGTCAGTGGCACAGGGGAGAGAACCTTGTGGTTGAATTAATCGTTAGAAAGTAGGAACGTTCTCTGCTGGAACGAATTCAGGAACCAGAAGCGGATCACCAAATCATAACAGGCTGAAACGCAAAGAGGGCGCTGAGTTGCTTGATCAGCGAACCCAATATAAGAGAAGGTGAAGCAAAGATTCTTCGATAGAACCAGTCGGCACCACGGTGATTTAAACCCTGGTCCTTTTGTTTATTGGACAGGCGCTTTACTCAACTGACCCATGACGCCACGCAACAACCAAATTTACTTAGCCAACGTGCAGTTTATTAACTATTTAATCACAGTAATTCGGAAATGCGTTTTCTAAATCAATGTTGCTCGGTCAGAATTGTAATCGGCACCGCTCTTGCAAAAAAAAAAACAGGTTTTTAATGGCTGAGCAATCCCCACAGAAAATATAGAACGAAGACTAACTCCACTTGTGTTGGTTTCAAACTGTTACGTTAATCTTTTAAACTGACTGGATAACAAGCATGTGTTCATTCTCTCGGGGTCCAATAACCAGTTCAATACATACTAAAGGAGCCTCACACCAAGAGGAAAAGAGTCATTGTGGTGAATTGAGCAGAAGTGGTGTGTCAATGCAGGTGTGTTCACCTGAATGCAAACATTGGGCAGTAAAGGCTGACCCATTAGCACCGACTCAGTGCCTTGCACCACCAGCGCCACCCTCACTTCCAACCTCATGACTCCCACTCGTTAATGCCTTTCACGTTTACTTCATTCCCCTGCTCCAATTCTCAACTTATTCCCTTCTGAATGCAGGTGTCAAAATAGAACATGTAACTTTTAGAAACGTATTCCTGGGATTTAGATTTCACTTAATAGGGTACGATTCGCTGCCGATTCCTAATTATCCCTGAAAGCGTGAACTCCTCAGCATGGAGGTACAAACATGAGGCCGTGAGGGAGGGAGATCCAGGATTTACACCCAGCGACAGTGAAGCAACAGCGAGATATTTCCAACTGAGACAGGTGAGATGATTGCAGGGGAATTTGTAATGGCGGTTTTCCCGTGTCCTTCCGTTGTCCTTCTAGACGATTGCAAACAATCACTGGACTGATTCAAGCATGATGCGGCTGAGTATTCTGTGTGTAACCCGAAACTCGTTTTCATTCAGACAATTCAGGGGAAGAGAAATAACTCTTCATTTCCTGACGGTGATTTGTATCCAGGTCTGGAAGATGCAAACTCAGACTCATAGGCAGCAAATCCCCCATGTGATGCTGACAGACACCCTTGCCACCTGACTTAGCCACATTCTTGTGCCTTTCTTTTGCGTCATATCTACATTTCGGTAGCAATGTTTCTCTCTCCAAATTTCGAAACAGTTAATTTTATCGCTCTGTGGTTCAATGTGAAGGAAGAAGAGCTGTGATAATCTGGTATTGTTCAGCAGATGCATAGCAGGAATGGCCAGAACAGGCTGATGCTTGTTTTCTTCATAGGGGCTCGTTTTGAGGAAATTAGATGCGGTGAAGGTGCGGCATGTATAAAGGCATCGTTCAATTCGTCTATTTCTAGATCCCGGTGGAGAAATAATCAGGGAATACTCGCCGATTTTGTTCTGAGTCTTGATTGGAAGAGCCAATTACTCAATGTATGAAAGTACATTTCACTGGGGTTGATCGTGAAATCGCGCAGTGACTGTGTTGAAAAGTTTGGAAGCATCCAGCAGAGAAGCAAGCGACTCTGAAGTAGGTACCTGAGGACAAAAATGTTTGCCAGTGAAAGGCATTGCTTCACAAAGTGGGGCTTCGAAGTGTAGTAGTGGGAGATGATTGTCTTTGTTGCTTGTCCGCGTTGTGAGTGCTGTTTCCCCCGACGTCCATGTTTTCATTTCATATCGACAAACTGTCGCACTCCCAACTGTGCATTGGGCCAGCGATTAATGGATAACGCGTCAGACCTCCGATCAGATGTTTGCAGGTTTAAATCCTACCTGGCCTGAGTGTAATGTTCTACTTTGTCCCCGCTACCTGTTTTTTGTCAGAACCTGCAGAGTATGGATCAATGGATAGTGAAAGTTACATTTGTGTCTATTGTGCATTTTAAGTCTCAGTTCAGCGCAACGGCTCTCATTGTCTGCAGAACAGGCTTAATTTTCACCTAAAGTTGCCTTTTATGGGAGAAACTTGCGTGTGGGCGCAGAATGCGGAAGTGAAGCACAACAAGCTGATATCATCCTGAGAGCAATGCACCTCTCAAGGTATGTATCTTTGTGTCTTACACTGTGTATGAAAACTAGGATAAGTTCCTCAAGCCGGTTACACCACAGTGCGAGCATTCAAACTTCAGTCGAGTTGTTGTGACACTTAAGATCGCAGGGAGAATCTCATTGACACTTACATTGTAAAGATCAGAACACATTAGGTTGTGTGCCAAAGCTGGAAAAACTGCCTAGAATAGATGGAGGATGAGCTACATGCACGGTGGGCTGAATGGTCTTTTTCCACTCTGTAAAAACTAGCTAATCTGATTTAAAAAAAGGCAACAGTGGTTCCATTGAAAATGCATATGACTGCTTTTGTCACCTTCCCTTGTAATCTAGTGCATCCTATTCGGCGCTTTCACTGCCGTGGCAAGGGTTCTATTCCTGCTCAGGGATGGGGAGTTTTGATCTAGAAACCTATCTTTGTGCCAGTATTTCAGACTGATTTTCTGAAGCAGGCAGGTTATTGGTTTTGTCCCAAACTTTATTAAAGTTAATGTAAAACAAAGATCTCCAGACGCTGAACCAAAAACAGGAATTGATAGAGAAACTCAACAGCCCTTGCAGTATCTTTGGAAAGACACAGAGAAAATATTTCAGATCGAAAGAATCAGGTTAATTATACATTTCTACATTATAATGTCGGGCAATAATCAGTTTTATCTGTTAAATCAGGACATTATCAAAATCTCTCATGAACTTACAACGGACAATGTTACAAATTCAGAAATACTTTATTGGCTGCAATACTGCTTCCTTTACCTGGGCTGGTGAAAGGTTGTGCTTCAATGGTTACATCTTTATTTTCCTTTCCTTCAGTGAGCAGCCATGTCAAATGGAGAATTGGTCCTTTCAGTGTCTACCTAAATATGTGTCTCTACTTTTTTCTATGTCTCTGTTTATTCAACTGAGTCTCTTTCACATCCCCTATGCTTTATCTGTCGACTTCCCTCATGTGCCATTTATATTCTTTCAAAACTCTGACAGTTGTAGATAGTCTGCGAGTGGAGCTGCTGTAAGGCTTTCTTCCCCCTGGCTGGAGTGTCGAGTACTGGGCTCACATTCTCTAGATAATGTGTCTGTGACATCGGCCTGAGGAAAGGAGACATCTCTTCCTCAAAATATTATGACTCATTCGGGGTCAAAATAAAATCCATAATCTACAAGAAAACAAACGCACTCATACAACTATTGGAGTCCAATGATATATTTACTGTTGGTGTAAAATGAATGATACGTGTCAGCGGAAAATGAATGTGATCAGATCGTGGTGTCTGTGCCTTTAACAGAACATTACCTGACAGGTTTGCAGTATCTTCTGCTTCACCTCGTTATTCCCAGCAAAATGGGAATGAAGGAGGTAGAACAAACGAGGAGGACAAGCAAAGGTGTTTGTGAAGCAGAGTGAAAACATCTCCAGTTTGAATTAATAGTTAGGAAGAGACAATATTCACTGTTGGAACTAATCTAGAGAAGAGAAGAGGAATGACCAAATCATAACAGGCTGAAATTCAAACCGGACGGTGAGCTGCCTGATCAGGGACACAGCAGTTGCGAGGGAATTTGAAAATCACAAATTTGAGATTTTTGATTAAGAAAACGAGAAGATTGTTAAGGTCAATCAGTCGACATTATTAACTTGGACTTTATATTTAAAAAACTATTACAAGGTTCCACATGGTAGATTAATGAGTAAAGTTTGAGCACATAGAATTCAGGATGAGTATAACAATTTGGATGCAAAAGTCACTTCATTAAAGGAGATGAGACGGGTGGTGCAGGGTTTTGTTTTGGACTGGAGGTCTGTGACCACCGATGTTCCACAGGGATCGTTGAAGATATGTTTGAACATGAGACAAAACTAGTGGATAGTGAAGTTGGCTGTGCTAAGATTACAAAGAGATAGAAGGCATAATTAAGAGGTTTTAAAACGAGACCAAATTTGTGATAAAATAGATAGTGAAGATGGTTAGCAAGATTACAAAGTGAAAGAAGGCATAGTTAGTTAGATTGCAAATGAGACCAAATTGGTTGTACAGTAGACAGCGAAGGTATTTAATGAAGATTACAAAGAGGTGCTGAACAAAGAGACATTGGAAGGCAGGATCATAGTTTCTTGAAAGAGAAGTCGCAGGTAGACAGTGTGTGAAGAAGGCATTTGTTATATTTTCCTTTATTGATCAGAACATCGAATATTGGAGCTGGGAGGCGGTGTGCGACTGTACAGGACATTCATTCGACCACTTTTGGAATGTTGCATGGAATTGTGGTCTCGTTCCTATCGGAAGGATGTTATGAAATTGAAACATTCAGAAAAATTTACCTGGATGTTGCCAGGGTTGCAGACTTTGAGATATATATCGAGGCATAAAAGACTAAGGTTGTTTCGCTGAGAGTGATAGAGGCTGAGCAGTGACTTTATAAAGGTTCATAAAGTAAAGAGGGGCGTGGATAGGGTAAATATGTATGGTCTTTTCCCTTGGGTACTGGAGTCCAGAACTAGTGAGCATACGTTTATGGTGAAATGAGAAACACATAAATGGGACCTAAGGAACAACTACATCACACAGAGGGTGTTGCATTATGGAATGGGCTACCAGAGAAATCGGTGGAGGCTGGTAAAATGACAGCATTTAAAAGGCAACTGGATGGATATTTGAATAGGAAAGATAAAGAAAGATATGGGCCAAGTGTTGTCAAATGGGATAACATTAGGTTAGGATATCTGATCGGCATAGAAGAATTGGGCCAAAGGCTCAGTTTCTTTGCTGTACATCTGTAGACTCTATGACTCTATAATTGGATTTATGGGCGGAGGGATGACAGATGGAGTTTAATTTGAATAAATATGAGGTATTGCATTTGGCTAAACAAACAAGGGGGCAGGGCTTACTCAATTAAAAGTAGACCCTTGGGTAGTGCTGTGGAACAGAGATTTCAGTTACATAATTCTTTGAAATTTGTGTCACAAGTAGACAGAGTGGTTAAGGCATTCAGCAAACTCATCTTCATTGCTCAGCCCGTTGTGTAGAGGATTGGAAACGTCATGTTGAGGTTGTACAGGATGTTGGCGAGGCCTGTTGTGAAGTACTGTGTCCGGTTCTGATCACCCTGTTATAGAAAGGACATTAAGCCGGAGAGGATTCCTAAATTATTTTACAGGATGTGGCTGAGAATGGAAGGTTTGAGTTAAAGGGAGTAGCTGGATCGGCGTGGACTTCTTTCACAGGAGCATAGTGGGGTGGGGATGACTTTATGAGGTTTATAAAAATCTAAGAGCGACAGATAGTGGAAAATAACAGGCGGCTTTTCCATTAGGTGAAACTTTTTGTCCTAAAGGGTATATTTTTAATAGAATCAATTAGCTTGATATTTAATGTATTCACGTGAGTATAGTGAAAAGCTTAGAAGTCGATACTTACCACACAATCTTAGTTACAAATGTACCTCGGTATAACACCACTCAGGGCCCTACCATTAACTGCATAATCTCTGCCCTTGAGTGGGATAAAGATAAGGCGAATGACGGACGTCTTTTCACTAGTGTGGGGCATTTCAGGTGGAAGGAGAACGATTGAAAAAAGAGGAAAGGTACTTGCTTTAACACAGAGAGTGATTGGTGTTTGGAATGATCAATCAGAGGAAGTCATGTATACAGGTAGATTTACAACATTTAAAGGCTTTCACGTAAGTATTTTAATAACAAATGTTCTGAGAGATACAGTCTAAGTGCAGGCAGGTTTGACTACTTTCGTTTCGTACCAAGGTCAGCATGGAGTGGTTTGCCCAAGGGTCTGTTTCCGTGCTGTCTGATTCTGTATATGATTGAAATTTTCAGTGTCCTGAGAGGCCTGGATAGGTGGGCATGGAGAAAATATTTCAATTAATGACAGAGGCGAGAACCCCAGTGTACAACTTCATAATTTAAGGGATGACCATTCAGAGCTGAGACGAGAAGGAATTTCTTCAGGCAGTGGGTGGTAACTCTTTGGAACTCATGGCGATATAGCGGGCCGTGCAAGCCAAGTCATTGAGTGTTTCTATGACAGAAATAGATTTGCTCCTGATTGGTAAGCGGATCAACGGTTATGGACATTGCAGGAGAATGGGTATGAGAAACATATCTTTCACTATCAAATGGCCGAGCAGACTCGGTGGACCGAATAGCCATTTCCGCTCTGATATCTTGTGCTCTTATGGTGATTATAAGTGGCTTCAATCTATATGTAAATCCAGAAAATCATATCAGTAACAATGCCACTTAGCGCTCATTTCTGGAGTGTGTACGAGATAGTCTTATGGACCAAAACATTATGAACGCTAATCAAGTCCAGTCCAGTCTCGAGTGAATATTATTTAATGGCTGGGTGTCGGTTAGCTCAGGCGGGTGGATGGCTCGATTCCGATGCACAATCGCTGAACTGGTTGAGTTCATCATGATCCCTTCGGTCCTCTCTCTCTCTCAAGTTAGACAACATTCCGATGGTCTCTGTAAGTATGATGACTCCAATTTAATAACTTTATTTGTGTAATGACAAACGAGTAATTGGTAAACTAGCTTGTGAGGTCCTTTTTGGGAGAGTGAAGTATACAGAAATAGAAGTCTTCATTAAGATGGAGAATGACAGTTGAATTTGAGAGGAGGGGACGAATTAAAAATAGAAGAAATTATGATGGTATGAGGCGCGAGTAGCTTACAATAAATGAGAGAACATAACTTCAATGGATGGTGAGCATTTGTAGAGTCATTGTAGGAGCTACAACTATTATTCATGCCTATGTTGGTACAACATACAAAGGGAAAGATGACTTGACCATGTCCAGTCAGGGATATTAGAGATCAAACTGGATCCAAGGCAGAGGCAAGCAAAATAGCTAGGAAATAGCAGCAGACATGAAGACTGGGAACAGTCCAGATTCCAGCACAAGACGAATAAGAGATCGATTAATAGGGAAAACGAAGTATAAGAGGAAGATTGTGAAATACAAACCAACTGTAAAAGCTCCGAATGTTATATGTAGAGACAAAAATATAAAGAAAATAAATCCCTTTCAACAGATAGAAGGGGATTTACAATGGGCAATAAACGGATGGCAAACCAATTAAAGAGAGAGTTTCGTTATTTTATCATAAAGGATGACAAGCAATATGCCTGAATTCCTGGGGAACACATGAGAGGGAAGAACGGAAGTATACCAGCAGTAGTTGGGAAATGGCTTTGGGAAATTGATGGGATTAAAAGCAAACAAAGCACAGAGTACCTAACTCCACTCCACTCAAGAGTACCTAACAAAGTGAGCCAAGAGTTATTGGATGCAAGAAACAAGAAACGTGAACTTCAAAACAGTAATTTGATCATCTTTCAACATTCTCTACACTCTGGTACTTTTTTTATGGATTGGAAGGAAGTTAATGTGACGACACGATTCAAAGAAGTAGGTGGAGTTGCAACATGGAATGACAGACGATAGAGCCTAACATTGGAAAACGGTGGCAAGATTGGACAGAGTCAGTCAGTATGCATTTTCGAATGGGAAATGAGAAGCAATTCCTGGTGCCTGTATACACATATCGTGGATAGTAACATGTAGGCGCAGCAGGAGGTAAAGGAGTCAGACTGTATGGTGGCCTTCGTAGCCAGAGGACTTAAATACACTAACACGGATGCCTTGCTGAAATTGTGCAGTATCTTGGTGAGGCCATATCTGGAGTGTTGTGTGCACTATTGGCTATGGAAACCGCACAACAACGTTTTTCATACCGATTCCTCTAATGGAAAGACTGGCCTATTTTGACAGAATGGATTGGTTAGGATGAAATCCACTGGCGTTTAGAAGAATTAATTCACATGACACAGAAACAATGGAAATGCGAACTGGATAAACAAGGGAAATGTAGGAAGGATGTCCTAATGACCAGGAAATCCAGAGGCAGGGGTGTGGGACCACAATGAACAAATATGAGGCACGTCATATGACACTCTGAGACTGGTGGCTCTGTGCAAATTTGTGACACAGTAAGATGTTAAAGCCAAAATATGCAATGTTACCAAGAAAACCATATAATTCTTAATGATGAAGTGATCAAACTGCATGAGTATAAAGTCGTAGCAGGCTACTGAATAGTGTGACAGCCTTGTTCACACTGAATATCAGAGCAGGATTGAACATAATGACTTCTGTTTCTATTTTGAATGTTTTTATTCGAGCAAATGTGATGTGCAAAAAAAAATTGTAATTGACATAGATATCAGCACTACCTTATCTAGACTGGATGAAAATCATGTAACTCTTCACTGAATGACAATCCGTGAACAGCTTTAGCACACAGCCTTCAGCAGTTCAAGGTGATCACTAAGCGACAGATTCACTTTGAAAGCTTTTGGCCTGGCTGCACTGTCTCTTGTTTTCAGTCCAGCTTTCAAGTTGTCAATTATTCTGACAAAAGCAAAATAGTGTGTAAGAAATTTTAACAATGCTTTGGAAATTTTCAAAAGGAAGCGTAGGTGGGACAGGATGGGGAAAGAGTGTGGGGAAAGAGTGTGGGGAAAGGGAGCAATGAGAGAAAAAGGACTGAAATTTGTGCTGGGATGGCGGGTGATGAACGCCCCCAGTCTTCAATACTAACACCCGAGTCCTTCACAGTTCTCGCCCGGCAATCCCTGTTCCATTCTCTCAGCTTCTGATACATTGACAGTAAGCTCATGGAGCATATAACAAGACAGTTCAGAACAAGCCGTTCGGTTCTCGATGTTGCGCCGACCTGTGAGCTAATCTAAGCCCATACCCCGACTGGATTCTATCATCATCCATGTGCTTACCCAAAGATTGTTGAAATCCCCCTATTGTGGATGAGTTAACGACATTGGCAGGTAGAGTATTCCAGTCCTTTACCAATCTCTGATTAAAGAACGTGCCTCTGACATCAGCCTTAAACCTATCACCACTCAATTTGTAGCTCTACGCCCTCGGAAAGCTGAGGTCATCATATTCGTCAAAAGACTGTCATGGTCTACCCTACCAAAACATCTTTTCGTCTTGTCTGTCTCTATCAAATCTCCTCTGAGGCTTCTGCTCTCCCTGGAGAACAGACCTAAGTGTCTCAGCCTTTCCATATAAGACATTCCTTCAGACCAGGTAACATCCTGGCAAATCTCCTCTGCACCTTTTCCAATGTTTGCACATCTTTCTTGCAACGGGTCGACCAGAACTGTACACGATATTGTAAGTGCGGCCGCACTAGGTTTTTGTAGAGTTACAGCATGACGTTATGGCTCCAGAACGTAACCCTCTACCAATAAATCTTAACGGACCGCATGCCTTTATACAGCAGTATCAACCTGTGAAGCAACTTTCAGGGATATGTTCAAGGATTCGAATATCGCTCTGCACATCCACACTACCAAGACTCTTTCCATTTACCCAGTATTCTGCCTTCCTGTTACTTATCCCAAGTGAATCACCTCACATTTATCTGCCACGAACTATATTTGCCACATGTCAGTCCAATTCTGCAGTTTATCTAAGTTCCCCCGAAACCTACAATTCCACACTCTCCCCTACCCCACCGACTTTAGAGTCATCTGTAAACTTACCGACCCCGACCTATGCCTACATCCAAGTAATTTATTAACATTACAAAACTGCAGGGGTCCCAAAACAGATCCTTGTGGCACACCACTTGTAAATAGACTCCACGCTGAATATTTTTAATCATCCATCACTCGTTGTCTTCAGACAGAATTTCGGTTCATAATCCAAACTCTTAAATCACACTCAATCCCATGCCTCTGGGTTTTCTCCAAAAGCCTATCTAGTGGAACGTTATCAAAGGTTAACTGAATCCAAGTACACCACGTCAACTGCCGTACCTTCATCCACATGCTTGGTCACATTCTCAAAAAGTTCAATGAGGTGTATGAGACATGACCTGCCCTTGCCAAAACTGTGTTGACTATCTGCAATCAAATTGTTGCTTGCTAGATGATTATAAATCCTGCATCTTATAATCCTTTCCAAAACTTTTCTCACAGCAGATGTCAGGCTCAATTCTCATGAATTAACGAAAGGTTCTCTACTTCCCTTCCTGTACAAGGGCACAGCATTTGCAATCCAGCAGTCTCCTGTTACTAAACCTGAATATAATGACGACTCGAAGATTCAGGCCAAAGGCTTTAACGTCTCCGGCCTAGCTTCCCAGAGAATCCTCGGATAAATCCCATTCAACCCAGGGGACATATCTACTTTCATTCCTTCGAGAGTTGTTAGCTCCTCTTCCTTACTTACCTCGATCCTTTCTAGTCTAATATCCTGTAGCACATTCTTCCCCTCGATAATATTCTCCATTTCCTGAGTCAAAACAGATGAGAAATGTTCGTTTAGCACCACTCTGATCTTCGCAGGGTCCACACACGCTTTCCACATTTGTATATTCTATTCCTATCTTAGTAATCCTTTTATTTCTCACAAACCTACAGAAAGCTTTAGGTTATTCTTTATTTTACCTGCTAAAGACTGGTCATGTTCAATCCTTGTTCTTCTTAACTTCTGCTTTAAATCCTTCTGAGCTAATCTGTAACTCTCCATCGACTTATCTGGACCATCTCGTCTGATCTTCACAAAAGTCTCCTTCTTCTGTTTAACAAGGGATACAATTTCTCTGATAAACTATTGTTCCCCTAACTAATCACTTCCTCCACGCCTGACAGGGAATACCGATCAAGGAGACGCAATATCTGTTCCTTAAACCAGCTCCACATTTCGATTGTCCCAATCCCCTGCATTTTGCGACCCCATTCTATGCATCTTAAGTCTTCCCTAACCGCATTATAATTGCCCTTTCCCATTTTTGACTCTTGCCCTCTGGCATGTACATATCCCTTCCCATCGCTAAATTAAACCTAACAAACCTTTTGTCACTCTCTCTAAAGTGGTCACCTACCACGAAATCAACACCTTCCCTGATTCATTACCAAGCGCCAGATCCAGTTTGGCCTTTCCTCTAGTGTGCCCTTCGACATATTTTGTCAGGAAATCCTCCTGCACACATTTGACAAAAACCTGTTCCAACCGACGTGCTAGAGTTATAGCATTTCCAATCAATGTTGGGGAAGTTAACGTCCCGCTTAATGACCACCCTGTTCCTTTCACTCGTACTCAGAATCTTTTTGCCGATCCTCTCCTGCATATCCCTGGGACTCTGCGGAGGCCTATACGAAAACACACAAAAGTGTGACTTCTCTTCTCCTGTTTGTAACCTCAGCCCATACAATCTCAATAGACGAGTCGGCAAAAGTTATTTTAGTCACCGTTATTCTGTCCTAAACTAACAAGGCCACAGGTCCCCCTCTTTAATCCCTTGCCTGTTCTTAGTGAAAGCTCTAAATCCTGGAACCTGGAACATCCATTCCTTATCCTGCTCTGCCCATGTCTCCGAAATCCACCACAACATCGATGTCCCTGGGAACTGTCCATGCTGCAAGCTCACAACCTTACTTCGAAAACTTCAAACCAGCTTACTGTCTGCCAGCACATTCCTGTGGCCGTGACATTCTGTCCATGCCCTCCCTATTCTCAGCCTCCTGTGCACTGGAACTGCACGTCAGGTTCCCTGACGACATCTCAGGGACACAGAAATTTACCAGGTCATTTTCCCATCAATCTCAGTAATCAAAGTACACGCAACGTCTCCCAACAGCACCTACTCCTCAGGGAACACAGCAATGATTTAACCATTGACCTTTCTCTCCAGATTGTTCCCACCAAAGACAGCTAAATAAACAGACAACCGCTAAATTATTTAAAAAAAAACAAAGAATACCGTCCCCTGCCATGGGCTTTTTTTCTGGGCAGAATCTTGAAGCTCTCTGTGGCATAAACCTGGGTCTCGAACCTTACACTGACCAAACATGACAAATCTTACCAGAATATAGCTCCTGGCCCCATTCTAGATGGAACCCTCTATCACTGGAATATAACTCCTGGTGATGCCCTTCCCTTTAATCCTTGCTCACTGGAATATACACTCAGTGGAATATAGCTCCTGGTGTTGCTCTCCCCATTAGCCCTCACTGACCGGAATATAAGCCCTGGTGCAGCTCTCCCCCTTTAACCCTCACTCAACGGAATATAGCACCTGGCGCTGCCCACCCCTTTAAAACTCACTCACTGGAATGGAGTTACAGGCACTGTCTTGCCCTCTCACCCTTACTGTCGCTGCCCTCCCGTTTAGACCTCTTTCAATGGAATATCTCTCCTGGCGCTGCCCTCCCCTTTAACCCTCACTCACAAGAATTAAGCTCGTCGTCCTGCCCTCCCCTTTAACCCTCATTCACCGAAATATCCTTCCTGACGCTTCCCTCTCCTTCAACTCTCACTCACCAGAATAGAGCTATCGGCACTGCCCACCCATTTCACCCTCACTCACCGGAATATTACTTCTGGTGCTGAACTCCGTTTTAAACGTCGCTCACCGCCTGGGAATGAGAGCATATCATTCCAGCTTCACTGGAGGCACGCATGCTCACAATCCACATTAAATATGCGTATGCTCCAGTACCCGCCGCTCAGGCTTGATGGCGTCACAGGCCAGTGGGAAGCAGGGGGCGGAATGAAGGGCAGAGCTGGGGCTGCTCGTCCTCCAACAAAAGACACCGAGAGGCCGGGTTGGCAGTCCGAGATGCAACCGCTCGTCCACGAGCCAATCAGCAAATTAGGGTCGTGGCCTGATCCATGACCAACAGGAAATGTTTTTTTAAACGAGCCCCACACTCCATTGAGCTACCTGGGAGTGTTGCGACAGCCAGAATATTGTTTTGGATGGATGGGTTTTTTGCCACGTCTTTTCAGGCATAGGCTACAAGAAACAGGGAGAGTAAGCAATATCTCCACACACAGCGGCATCTTATGGAAAATGCACCCAGGTACAACATCTTAGTGACAAACGGTGAAAGGTAAAGAAATAAGTTACAATGTTAAGCGCTGCAGTTTTGTTAGAATAAAAGTGAGAAGCTATGCAAATAAAATGTAAAACGCAAGGCCTGAGAATTCGTACTTAAGCCATAGGCTTGAAGACTCTCCAAGTTCCGCTTTCCCTCAGAGGGGTTGCTCTTCTCCACCCGGCCATGCTTTCCCACGCTGGGGTAAGATTGGTCTTTTTTCCACCAGCTGTCTCACTGCTGGCTGCTGCTGTCAACCTGCTGAGGACTGGTGAATGGATTGCTCTCGTTCTATTCTCTTGACAGTATTTGCAACAGGACAGATTTTTAGATCATTAGTTCTAAAGGAATTAAGGAAGGTGAGCCTGCATATTTCTGGAGGAGAAGCACAGATTTACCCCAATAATATCTGGATTTAAGGCTTGTTTTTTTTAGCAGGAGCTGCAGAAATCAGGCTTCAATTGATTATGGCATATAGGGACGTAATCTGTCCAATTTCAGCCCACTTCTTGCACAGAAATGCAGACTAGCTAATTACCATGTTCCCCTAAAGACAGACACGCATTAAGTTATTGAGTCATTCAGCATGGAAATAGGCTGTTTGGCACAAAAAGTCTGTGCCAACGATAATCCCAAACTAAAATAATCCCATCTGACTTTCCTTTGTCCATTTCCTTCCAAACGTTTTGTGATCATGTGAGTATCTAAGATTTGAATTTAGGCTGTTGTCAGAAGCAACAAGTATATGTAGATTTTTATGAACCATGAAATGCTTTTCAATTTAAAATAACAGGTCAAAATGACTGCAAGTAATGATTTGACTCTGAGACTTGAACTGATGGTTAGCTAAGTTAGCTGTATTTAGAAATAAGAGAAAACAATGGAGTTTTCATAATATGCACCATAAAACAGTGATTTGGTATTCTAATTAACCTTGAACTACTACCATGACATGATAATTTACCTAAATAAGGCCCCTTTCCCACGGAATATCACTGGATCCGCCTGTTGTCAATCATGTCAACACATTACTGTTGATTTGACTTTCCTTGTAATTAAGAACTCTTTCGAGGAAATATCATTGGATTAACCAGCTGCAAATCATTTCCCCTTATCAAATATTATGGGTCTTTTTTGATAATTAAGGCTGTACTATCTCTTAAAACACACATTAATAATGTGTAATTTTCGAATGTAAGTGCGCCATTTCTCCATGGACTACAGAAGCTTTTAACCTCTGTGTTGTTGGACAAATCTGCGCCAGGCTGTTTTAATTTATTAAACTGGTAATCTTGCTTTAAACAGACCTTACTCCTCATGATTCAGCTCACCAAGACCGCGAGGCCCTGCAAGGAGGTCTAGGTCTTCATTTTGTGCCATGACACTTGGTTCGGCACGGATAGATTGTAGACAGCGGTGTAAGTGCCTTGAGTCCTTCACTGTTGAGCGTTGAGAAATGAGGCCAGCCAGACGTGAGTATTTTATATACGTGTGGTCTTCCTCCTCATTCCGCTAGTTATCTATTTTCAATTTCAGATCGAAAGGATCAGTCTTTGCAAAGGAAGTGGCAAAAGAAGCCTACACATATAAAACAAAACATGGGGAGATTAACTGAAATATTATTACTCGTTGTCAGGCTGTTAATCAATGTAAGTTTTCTGTCGAGTTCATTTCTATCGTATCTTTTCGACTTGGCTTGTCTTCCTTTGCTGATTTTCTGTTTCTTTTTCTGCTCGTTTGCTTTTCTTCTCTGTTCATGAAATATGGAGAGTATTTGATGCCAGAGAAGCTAGCCATGAACAAAAAAATGTAGTTAGAAACGTTGATACAATTCTTGCTACTTCGTCACAAGATACTAGTATGAGTGCTCAACGGGGTCCTAGTGTCCAGATAGTAAGTTTTGCTGAAAGAATCTTAAGATTTATAAAATTAGTAATAGGAAATTTGTTTTCTCCAGGTTTATGACTAGTGAAACGCCATTTGATCAGGCCTCGACCCTGTCTAATACCCGCGTCATGCTTCAAGATGTCTGCGATCTGTTCGAGTTCCCACTATTAGTTTTAATTGGCTAGAACTAACCTGCTGTGGACTTTATTGGACTTAGCATAAAGGACACATTGGGCAAATATGAAAGACTCCCATGTATTTCCCCTGGGTTGTGGAAGAATACAGAGGCACGAAAACCTTGCCTTGAAAATATTGCTAAAGTCACAAATGGAAAGACTGATAGGTATTTAGATTTTGCACACTTTGTTAAGCAACGATGTGACACAGCCAAGATTTATGAGATTGAACTCCAAAGCTACAAACATGTGGTGTATGTGTGAGAGACAGAGAGAGAGAAAGAGAGAAAGAGATGTACAACTAATAGAAAGTTTAACCCCTTGTGATTCGATTTGAATGCACATTTGTTTGTTGGTGATTGAATGTCGATGCTTTGTTCACTGGAGCGCGAGATCCGGGATTGTTTGAATCTGATTTTCATTTTGGAAATTTAACATGATTCATTTTACGGTAAATGCTCTTTCAGTGATTATGAAATAAAATATCAACTCCTGTTCCTTTTACAGGTCATGACTGCCTCACTGTCAGTTTCTAACTAATCTCTTTTATCCTCACATGAAACCAAGCTTATTCAATTTCGAATCAGTTTAATACGGAGGAAGACGACATTATAGTTTGTTTGTTGTTTCAGACTCGTTTGTTTCCATTTAATTTTAAGACTGTTGTGGTACATGATGATTATTGGTAAGGCCAGTTGCCGCCTTATTGAGGGAGTCCCCTCGCTCAATGGCGATTGATGTTTTAATTTAACATCAGGTTGTGATAAATTAATATCCTATGTTTAATATCTGTGTCTTTAGATTCCGCCATTATTCCAGCATTTGAAGTTTTTTTTTCATTTGAATAGACAAGACCTTTTAAAGCAGCTCCACCAACCTTTTAAAGCAGCTCCACCAATTTCACGACCAATAGCGCTGTAAATGAATAATGACTGGTCAGGACCACTTAAGAAATGTCATCTTGGATTTAAATTAAGCGGCTAAAGTTAATTATCGTGGATTTCAAAGTTGTGAACAGTATACATTATACATTTTACATATTAAATACTGAATAAATGAATTTCCAATTTATATTGATGAGTGTAAGTAAATACAATTTTACATGTTATTCAGATATATATTGTAAACATAATAATCAGTGATCTATTACCACAGAGGAGAACTGCTCTCAGTATAAGACAAAGAGAACTAAGCCCTGTTGATCGTCCAAGGTTCACAAAAATAAATAGAAACTTGTTTTCCGGACTCTTCTTCAGCTCTATCCCCACTCAGTAATGCGAAATGTACGCTTGCTACCACTGCACTGAGCGTTCTCCCCAAAAGCCAAACTGCATTTTATCCATATGATCAGGTATCCCTAACAAACGAAAAAGGACTACTGCCTGACCTACAAAGGCACTGCTGTCACCCAGCATTGCACCCTTTTGACAATATGGACTGCCAAACATATCGAGGAATAAGGTGATAAATCAATCACTATTTCGTTTGTCGCATCACTGCCCCATTGCCATGGAGTGAGCAGGATCCATAATGTCACAGCCGTGTGATGCAGTGATCAGGATAAGTGAACGAGACAAATCACCTATTTAGTTATTCTCCTCTTGCAATTTTTGAATAACTGAAAATTCCAATCCTAAAAGTAGCTTTCGGATGATTACAATCAAGGTTCTAAAAGGTGTAGTTAGGAACAGGCTTTAAAGTTAGACAAATGTAAATCGATAAATTGGTTTAATAAGGTTAAAATGAACATAAACGCAAGGAGATCAACAACAGAAGGGAAGAGAATGATTTAATAAGAATAAAGCAGCAGAATACCGTTTTTGAAATGTTTTAGTCACTTGTTGGGTTGCCACCCTGAATTATAAACAACGACATTTTTTATTTATTATTTTATAATAATATTTTAAAATATTTATAAGTAATTGTATTAATCCGAGCCAATAAGTAATTGGCGGGGCGCTTGTTTCTATTCTTCATGTGATTAAGGTCACGAAAGTAGAGTAATATATAAACAATTTTAAAGCAACAATACTACAAAATAATGAACTTTGATTCTCCCAGGAATCCCGAGCCCCCGTCAGGCATACCGACACTTTTTGTGGAATAGGAGTTAGTTCCTGTGTACTCAATGAGACCCTACCATCACCTGATTGTCCCCAGCCATAATTTAAACCACCTACTTTCTGCAAATCTTTCCTTCTTTGTAAAATTAAACTTCCAGTCTTCATAGCCTATATCATGGGGATAAGTGGCCTGCAACATCCTACACCGGCTCCATCCCATGACTTAGAGTTATGTTATTGAAGCATGCCCCTGACTGCAAGACCAAACCGGCACAATTTGCTCAATAAGACCAAAGGTGATACCAATGTAAATGCCGTAAAATTTTGGGAAAACCCTGAGTTCGAATGGTTTGTGTTACAACACTGAAAAATGTGTCTATCTGTCTGATGAAAGTGACAAATAAGTGACAAACAATAATCAAGAAGCTCAATTTCCTTTATTTAACGGAATGCTTTTCAATATTTTCCTCCTGGAGTCACTGACAGGATCCAGAACAGTGTGAAACAGTCCAGGAGTTTCCACTCGCAAATGAGGTGAGTGGTGCTTTTGCGTTGAGATGGCCAGAACTAGACTGAACCATGATGCAAGTTAGCAGTAAGACAAATTATATCCAGTGCCCTCGCGATCCCAAATGCTGTATGCCAGCCCTGATAGGATTGACTGGAACCAGGACACCCACTGGAGGCGGAAGCTATCTTACTTGCCTGACGTGACGACAACTGCTATATAACCTGTTCCCGAGGGGATTCTGAAAATGGGGACAGGCAGGTCCCAGTGTATCACCTTTGAGACTGGCAACAAGACATCAACAATGCCAGGGACAAATGCCGAGCCATTGCTTGAACTGTTGAAATGTAGCCAATGTGAAGTAATGTATCTTTAAAGTTACCTCGAAGCTGTCTTTGGGAATCAACATGCTTTCATCCTATCAAAATGAAAATCTACTAATATTCACTGACTCTTCACAGTGCTTTTAATATAATCCACGATTTTGAAGCCTTGTGGGAACATTGAAGATTATTAAGCCCAAGGGGGCGCGTATTAGTCATGGTATTTTGTCCAATTAATTGACAATTATCAAGATGTTCGGCTCATGTCGATGTTGGGCAATTATATGCAGCTGCCAGCAGGTAGGCTTACTCCCCAAACTTCTGATCCCATTGGGTCTTCAGAAAAGCCCAGCTGGATACAGTATAAGGACGGACATGCCAGACCCGGGGAAGGTACAGAAATCACGGAGGAATGAGATTGTTCAATGCCAAGTCAAAATGTAGAGGTTGATTTCTCTATTGCTTACCGACTATAATGATACAAGTTTGTTTTCCATTTATCTGTTTAAAAATTTGAAAGTAATTTGCAAATTTCCATTTCTGAAATATTTACAGGCACTTAATAATACAATATACTTCTGACTGAATTATCAAATGATTTGCTTTAGCATTTAGACGTTAAGCCAATATATCTTTGCTTTGTTTATGGAGCTTATTTGAATGCACACTGGTTGATTTGAATTTTTTTTTGGATTTGGCTGTTAGATCTAAGAAGGAGTGTCTGGCTGAGCTACTATCTTTCCATAGATATTTGAAACTGAACAGTGATGGTTTATAATTTTAAGAATGTACCAATGTCTAAATTCTAGGGGTAGCTCAATATTAGAAAATTTCAGTTTGGTTTGAAAGCTTTGTGTCATGTTACTATAATTTGGGGAGAGCATTGCCCTCCAGCCAATATCCATCACCAACTTTTCTGCTAATAATCACGATCTGGTTCCTACACTTAATTCTAAATACTGTTAATTGCAGCTGTAGATCTGGGTCATTATGAATATTCAAGGATGAGATCGACAGAGTTTTAATCAGTAAAGCTGTGAAGGGTTATATAGAAATTTAGGAGAGAGCAGTCCGGGATAATTGAATCTGACATGAGCTGATGAAATAGCAGAACAAGCCTGATGAGGTGAATGGTCCGTTTTTGCTTCTAAAATTATTTGTGTGAATATGAATCTGCAAAATTTCCCAGAGTAAAGATCCAAGAAGATCTCTATTTATATCAGCGTGGACACTGTCTAATTCAGCATTGCATTCTGTCGTTTTCTAGACATGATCACTTTGTCTCTGTTTCAGTTTTATTAGATTTGCTTGGTTTATGATCGATAGGCTATCCATTCATCTCTTAGCTGACAGTTTCTAATGCAAGAAAGATTCCCTCTTAGTTGATATTATATTGGCTCTGTAGCTCACTGGTTAAAACACTGGCTTTGTTAACCAAAAATGCACTTGAAATGCCCCATCCCTGTTTGTTTTTCCAGAATTTGAGGAAGATGGTGCGGATGGACAGGAAGCACATACCGTGAGCAATGTTCCCGTTTGGCAGGAAGAGCGATGTGAAGAAGTATAACCTGCAGTGTGATGGGGGAGGAACGCGGATACGTAAGTGACCACATGTTTTCTTTCCCTTCTATAACCAGACTGTCGTTAAGAAGACTGAACACAATATAGGCCAAGTGGGTGAAATTCTAATTTCTGGGGTTTTGTCTCTCATTGGTCCTCTGTCACTCTGGGGGAAATATGTCTGTCTGTGTCCCTCTGAGGGTGAATTTGAGGTTCAGTTCCTCAAGGGGGCATGAACTTCACTCTCATTGTGTCGTTTTAGATTAAAATGTTACAGGGAAAATTACATTCAGATGAGCATTTGTAACGTCAAAGCACTTAAGACTGCAGGGCAGGTGTGGGTAACTGAGTTAATGTGCCTTTTCTCCTTCCTGTGGACACTTGAGGAATTAATCATTTTGGAGGAAAAACATATCTCAGTGAAAAAAAACCCAAAGGCTGTGTCATGAAGAAACGATGCAAAAACCCCTATAGTCACCATTAATGATCTCGCGGTTCAGACTCACCGCGGTTGGAGTTCTATTACAGTTCAGAAAAACCGAGCTTTTTTTGTTCCTCCCCTGCATTCTCCCACATCGTCACACTAACTCTTCTACACACTCCCTCACTATCACGCTCATTTGCCTGCACACTCACCCACCGTCTCTCTCACTCCGCTGCTCAATCTACCACGATCACACACACTCCCCTGCACACCCGCCCACTATTACGCTCAATGCCCCCCTCTCCCACTTCACTGTGTACAATCTTCTGCTCACTCACCCACTATCACACAACTCCCTTGTTCAATTCGCCACCATCCCGTTCACTCCCTGCACAATCCCCCAGCCTTATGTCCACTCCACCATGGTCAGGCACATGCCAAACTCACTCCCACACTATCACGCTTTTACTTCCGTACACACCAACACCATTCTGCTCACTCCACTCCACTGTAGACCACCATCACGCTCACTTCCGTGAAGTATCGCCAGCATCCCCTACACAGCCCTACATTTTGCCACACTTTCACACTCAATTCGCCACACACAGGCAAACCGTCATGCTCACTTTTCCATGTACGCTCCCATCATCACAATCAATGCTCCGCACACTTCCAAATCATAGCACTCAGTACGCCACAGTCTCCCACAAAATTACACTTAATCTTATGTATGCATCCTTACGGCGAGGAAGTGTATGGGTGAATGCAAATGATGGTGGGTGAATGAAAATGATGTTGGGGCACGTAGGGGATTGAATGTCATGGTGGGGCAGTGTGCAGTTGATCGAGTAGGACAGTGAATGAAAGTGCAGGGAATTGAGCTTGACGTTAGAGAAGTGATGAGGAAGTGTGAATGAAGATGGGTGATTTTGCAGGGAAATGAGCATGATTGTGTGGGAGTGTGTGCGTCCGTCCTGCTTAACCAACTGCATAGTGCCCCATCGTCACACTCACTACCCTGCATTCTGCACTAGCGTTCCAATCTCTGCAAAGGACACACGTCCTCCTTCATTCTCGCTCCCCCGTAGACAACACCGCGCTCTCCCCCAGCATCATGCTCAGTGTCCCACACACTCCTGCACCATCATGATCACTCTCTTGCACACAAACCCACTCACTCCATCACTGCCACTCTCACTCTTCCGCACACTCCTCCAACAACATGCTCACCCCTTGCACACTCTGCAGGTGTCAAGTTTACTCCCACGCACACATACATCCCGATCACTTCCCCTCCATTATGTTTACTCACCTGCAAACTCCTCCACCATTAAGCGGATCCCTTGTACAGCCATTCGCCATCACGCTCTGATACCATAAAGTCCTCATCGACTTGCTTACTCCTGTACACACTCACCCGGCATCATGGTTACTCCCGTGCAATTGCCCACAGTTACCCTCACTGAACCACACATTCATTCACCATCACAGTCACTCCCCCGCACATATCCGCACCATCACTCTCACCCCCGAACACAATTTCCGAACACGACCCTAGCTCCATCATACACTTCCTTGCACACTTGCATACTTCCACAAACCGTTACGTTCACTAATATGCACACTCCCACACCATCGAGCTGAGTCCCCCACATAGTCCTCCAATGGCATTCTCACTCCCAGACAAACTCCCCTAACCTCACGTTGTCACACACACAAACATCCCCAATATTGCAGACACTTCCCAGCACACTCCCTAACCGTGACACTCAAGCCCATTGCTATGCTTGCTTCACCATCGTGCTCTCTACGCTGCATACAACCGCGCACAAACACCCATCGGCACGCCCACTCACCCAGACACTCCCACAGATACATGCTCACTCCCTGTATATTCCCTCACCATAATACCCATCTGACACACACTAGCACACTGTCACACTAACTCCACTGCATATTCTTTCACCTCCACGCACACACTGCAGCACATTAGCCCATTGTCAAAGTTAGTCCCGCACTATCATGCACACTCCCTACCACATACCTATAGATTCAAAGCATATTTCTTGTCAGTATTCACACTGGAAAAAAGACGATTGTGTCATGTCAAATTCTGGGATACCGGCTATTTGACCAATTGAGATTGAGGTTCACAAGAAGGAGATCTTAGATATTCGTGAAAGTGTGAAAGTCGACAAGTCCCCTGGGCCGAATGGGAATTACCTCGTATTCTCTATGAACAGAGGGAGGTGACTGAAGAGAGGTTGGCTTTTTTCTTTATGTCGATATTGTCTACAGAAATAGTGCCAGAAGACTGGCGGAGAGCAAATGTTAATCCCTTGTTGAAGAAGGAGATTTTTAGAGACAACCCTGGTAATTGTAAACCAGTGGGCCTTACTTCGGTTCTGGGTAATGTGTCGGAAAACGTTACAACATATAGGATATGAATCATCTAGGAAGAAATAAGAAAGATTAGTGATAGTCAACTCTGTTTTGGCAAGGGTACTTCATGCCTCACAAACCTTACTCAGATCTTTAAGAAGGTGACCAAACAGGTGGATGAGAGTAAAGTGGTTGTTGTGTTGCGTAATGATTTCAGTGAGGCATTTGACAGGGTTCCCACGTAGGCTGTTGCACAAAATTCGGTGTTATCGGATTGAGAATGATGCAGCGGTTAGAATCAGAAATTAGTTAGCTGACAGAATATAGTGAGTGGTAGTTGATGGGAAATGTTCATCTTGGCGTTTCGATACGAGTGGTGTACCTCAAGGATCTGTTTTGTGTCCACTGCTGTTTGTCATTTTAAACGTGACCTGGATGGCGGTGGAGAAGATGAGTTGTTAAAATTGCGGATGACACTGAGGTCAGCGAAGTTGTGGAGAGTGCCGAAGGATGTTAGAAGTCACAGAGGGACATAGATAAACTGCCAAGGTGAGCTGAGAGGTGGTAAATAGATTTTAATTCCGAAAATCGAGGTGATTCACTTTGTAAGGAGTTACAAGAATGCAAAATACTGGGCTTATGGTCAGATTCTTGGTAGTGAAGATGAGAAGAGATCTCGGAATATAGATCCCTGCAAGGTTCAACCCAGGTTGATAACTTTGTTCAGAAACATTCTGGCGTGTTAGCTTTTATTAGTCGAGTGTTTGCGTTTCAGAGTCATGACGTCATGCTGCAGATATATAAAACTCTGGTTCAGCTGCAGTTGTAGCATTGCGGAAAGACCTGGTCACCGCATTATGAGAAGGATGTAGAAGTTTTGGATATGGTTCAGAGCAGACTTTGCCTGGTATGGAGGGAAGGTCATACGAGGAAGGTCTGAGGGACTTGACACTGTTTTCGTTAGAGTGAAGAAAATTGAGAGGTGGCTTCACTGAGACATATGAGATGGGGGGCAGTGAGAACATTTTTCCTCGGATGGTGACAGCCAGCACGAGTGTACATAGCTTTAAATTGAGGGGTGATTGATGGAGCATAAATATCAGAGGTACATCCTTTATTCAGAGAGTAGTAGGGGCTGGAAACAACCTGCGTGCCACAATAGAAGATACGTCAAATTTAAGGGCATTTAAATGGTCATTGGGCAAACATATGGATGAATATTGAACAGGGGCGTTTGGATAGGCTTCAGATGAGTTTCACATTTCGGTGCAACAACGAGAGCCAAATAACCTGTCCTATGTTGTATTGTTCTATGGTCTATCCCACTCACTCAGCCACGCTCTTGATCCCATCGAACTCAATCCGCCTCTACACTCCCACACCTAAAGCCGCAATCCCCTACATACTCTCCCGCTGTCAATATCATTCGCCCGCATACTACGACATCATCATACTCATTTCCCTGTATTCTCCACCAGCGTCACGTTCACTCTGTTACACGCTCTGACACGGTTGTGCTCACTCGCCTGCGTACATCCCCACTGTCACATTCTCTCTCGCACTCAATCCCCTGAACATTTCACTGTTATCACATTGACTCCGCTGTAAATTCCTGCACCATCAGACTCACTGTCCTGCACACTTCGAGACCAGCATGCACTGTTGCCGTAAATTCCCCCACTGTCACTGGCACTCTCACACACACACCGCCACCGGGTCGCTCTCTCTCTCTGCACACTCCCCCACTTTCACACTGTGTCACCCACAAACTACACCACTATCACGCCCTCTTCCACACATGAATCCACCAGCACCTTCACGTCACTGCGCTCTAAGCCACTGTGAAGCTCACACTTCCCCACACTCTTCCTCACTGCCACTTTCGCTCCACTGAATACTGCCCCAATGTCACGTTCACTCACCCAGACAAACCCGCCCGCTAATGCTCACTCCCTGCATGATCCCTTTCTGTTACACACACTATCCCACACAATTCCCCACCATCACACTCACTCACCTGCACTCACCCAAATTTAGCGCCTCCTCCACTGCACACTCTACCACTGTCAGAGTTACTCCAATGAACACTTCCACACTGTCATGTACACTTGCTATACACACCATCACCCTCATCCACACTTCCCAGGACACTTTCCCATTGTTAGCTCACTCTCTGCACACTAAGCCATGGACACTCGATTGCCATGTGCACGGCAGCACGGTCACACTCACTCGCCAGCAGGAACGCCCAACTTCATGCGAATTAATCTGCGCACTCCCGCACCATAACACTCATTCCCACACACACTCGTAAACCAACAAGCCCACTCACCCGCAAACATCCCTAACATGATGCTGGTTCTCACAAACATTACCACACCATAATTCTTACTCCACCACACATTCACTCACCATCATGTTCATCCCGCATACACTCTCCCAAAGTCTTGCTCATAGTACTGAATACTCACCCACTGTCACACTCACTCCCCCACACACAACCCCACCTTCACGCTCTCTTCTGCATACACTGTCCCTCCATTACGCTTACTCCCCCATACACGTGTTGAACCTCACACTCACTGTCTCTCCACACTGTCCACCATCACATTCCTCCATCATTGACTCCCCGACCTCCATGCTTACTGCTCGGCACACTCTACCACCGTCACGCTCACTCCCACACTCACTACCCAATAAACATGTACACTTCCCCAGTTACACCACCATCATCGCACACACTCCCCTGTTCCCTCTCCCACAGTCAGAGTCAATGCCCACGATCACGCATACTCCCCCACTGACTTTCCCACCATCCTGCTCACTCCCCAGCAACCTCACCCACCTTCATGTTCGCTCCAGTGCTCACAGTCCCCCAGTACTCTAATTCTCTCATTCACTTCTACACCATCAATCAAAATACCCCTCACACATCCCAACAATCAGATTCAATCCCCCACCATCACACACAGACCCCTGCACACTCCGATCCATCACATTCACTCTCTGACACACTGCTGAAGCATCATCCCGGCTCCGAAAGATACTTCAACACCATCGGCTTCACTCCACTCCACACTTTCACAACGTTAGGAAAAGTCCCCACAGACGCCACTACTGTCATTATCACTTGCCCGCACATTACCCATCGATACACTCACTCGCCCTTACACCACCACTCTGTCACGCTCACTCCGAATAATATCCCTCCCGCACACTCACTTACCTGAAGTCGCCCACACCATCACACTCATTGCCCTTCACTCGCCCCACTGTCAAGCTCATGCTACTGCACTCTTCGCCCCCGTCACACTCATTCTCAATGCACAAAACCACCCATCAGGCTCACTCCCTTGCAATCATCCACACCGATATGTCCACTCGCTGCTTATTCTAAGAATGTATCTCTCACAATCCACACACTCCACCATCATTACACATACACTCTCCACAAACTAACCCACTGCCACACTCACTCCCCGCACACTAATCCACCGTCACACTCACTTCCTCACACAATCCCTCACTGTCGCACACAATCCCCAGCACAATCCCCGACCGTCAACCTTACTCAATTGAACACACCTCATCCACATGCTCACTCCCTCACACACTCCCCTCCCATCAAAAGCACTCCACTGCGAATTTGCCCAATGTCTTTCTCAAACCGCCACACTGTACTCCAGGTCACACACTTTCCCTGTACAACCTCCCACCATCACACTCACTTCCACACACGCTCCTCCACCGTCACACTCACATCTTAGCAGCTCCCTCATCGTCGCACTCACTGCCCTGAGCACTCCTCCACCTTCTCACTCACTCACCCGCACACGTCTGCCATCGTGCTTACAGCACTGTTTTGTTTACGCCTGTGTACCCTTCAAGACTGTCATACTCACTTCCCTGCACAGTCACCCACAATCATGCTCACTCCAACGCACACTCGTTCAATTTCACTATCCCACAACACCTCTGTCACACTACCTAACCTGTACAGCCTCCCACTGTCACACCCATAATCCTGCACACTCACCGATACTCACACCAACGCTCCCTGCACGCTACTCTACCGTCACACTCACTCAGCTGCAGACTACCCTCCATCCCACCACTCCAGTGTACAATCCCTCACCATCATGCGAACTTCCCTGTACACCCTCCACTGTCATACACACACCCTCCTCACTACTGCACTTTCAGACATTCTTCCCCAGTAAATCCTCCGTCATCTCGCTCACTGCTCTGTACATTCTCAGATTGTCACGATCACTACTTCGCTCACTACCCTTGAGCAACACATACCAGCACTCTCTTTCCCACCGTTATGGTCACTCCCACGCACACTTACACACCTTCAGCACACTCCAGCACTTACGTCTACACATCACACTTATTCCCAGCTCACACGGGTGGCACGGTGGCACAGTGGTTAGCACTGCTGCCTCACAACGCCAGACACCTGGGTTCAGTTCCCGCCCCAGACGACTGACTGTGTGGAGTTTGCACGTTCTCCCCGTGTCTGCGTGGGTTTCCTCCGGGTGCTCCGGTTTCCTTCCACAGTCACAAAGATGTGCGGGTTAGGTGAATTGGTCATGCTAAATTGCCCGTAGCCTTAGGTAAGGGGTAAATGTAGGGGTATGGGGGGGTTGTGCTTCGGCCGGTCGGTGTGGACTTGTTGGGCCGAAGGGCCTGTTTCCAAACTGTAAGCAATCTAAAATCCCACCATCATGCAAATGTAACCATACACTCCCCCACCATCATGCTCACTCCCCCCGCCCAAATTGCCCAAAGATCACACACACTCCTCGCTCAATTCCCCACCATCACACTCAGTCCTCAATCTTTCAGCGTGACTCTCATCCCGAATACTCTCTGCCTCAATCTTGCTCATTTTCGCACCGTCATGCTTACTGTCCCACACACTGCTGTAAGTCTCACTCCCTTTACTCTCCTCCACCATCAGGCTCACTTCCGCTCAAACTCTGCCACTTCACTCTAATTCCCATGCACACCCCCCTACCGCCTTCCTCACTCGCCCTCACACTTCACCAACGTCACTTCCACTTGCACACCCAGTACTCCACCGTCACACGCAACATCCTGCTCACTGCCCCTCTGTCAAGCTCACTTCCTCCTAACTCATTGCCCTGAGCACTAACCTGTAAAATCCTGCCCCGTGAATGCTCTACAAATGGCTTTCGAACCCATTCGCACACAATCACCTGTTGTCCCAACTTCACTCTTTCACCCTGGTCACAGGCTATGGTGCCAACTATGTATTTACCCCCGAGTAACGTTCAGGGTTGTCACAGCCACTGTGTCCCCTGTGAATGGCATTTGGCCAAATGCCCAGACTTCTACCCAAACAACGGACTGATGCTCCACAACACCCCCTCTGTTACACTATCAACGACCTATGATCCACAGCACCACCAAACCCTGCCTCTGTTTCCTTGCAACGGAAGAGGAGAGAGGATTCGAAGAACAAAGGTTTGCAAAGAGGGATCTTGAGAGGTACAGAGTACAAATCCGAGAGAGAGAGCAAACGAGAATAGCGAAGGGGTGGGGAGGCGTGAAACTAAGTGTGTAAACTGAAATAGGAGAGAGGGATGTAGGGACAGTGTGAGCATTGGAAGGAAATATAGATAGAGACTGAAAAAGCTCTGAATTCTGCCGAAGGCCAGGTCGAAACGTGTGACCAAGAGGTGAAAGTATGGTTGGAGTGACTTAAACCGATCACCTGTCATTGGCCCCAGTACCCTTATCTTCCGTGAGGACCAGGACGTGGGGCTGTGTCGATCTCTCTCCAGATCAGCTTCTTCAATACAAGCACAAACAACAACATAGTTCTCTCTGCTGCCTGGAACTATTTAGTAAACACGTCTATTGTTTACAATTTGCAGTGATCGATGCAGTTAGTTGGATACTGCTTTTCTGACTGACCCCTGAGTTGTGAGAAGCTTTGAAATGTGCCCCTATAATTCCCTGTGAGATAAGATTCGACAAAACATCACGAAGATTGGTGGAGTAGCAGAAAGTATAAGGGACTGTGAGAGATTACAGGAGGATATAGATACACTGGAGAGTTGGGCGGAAAAGTGGCAGATGAGTTTCAATACGGAAAAATGTGAGGTGATGCATTTAGGCAAGACTAATTCTAGAGCGAATTATGCAATGAACGGAAGAGCCTTGGGAAAGGTTGATGGGCAGAATGATCTGGGAGTGCAGATCCATTGTACCCTGAAAGTTGTTCCACATGTGGATAGAATGGTAAAGAAGGCGTATCGTATGCTTGCCCTCATTGGACGGGGTAGTGAGAAGAAGAGCTGACAAGTCATGTCAAAATTATACTAGACATTGGTTCGGCCGCTTTTAGAATACTGTGTACATCTGTGGTCGCCAGATTACGAAAGGACGTGGATGCTTTATGAGAGGGTGCAGAGTAGGTTTACGAGGATGTTACCTGGTATGGAAGGTGCTAGCTGTGAAGAGAGGTTGAGTAGGTTAGGTCTATTTTCATCAGAAAAAACGGAAATTGAGGGGGACCTGTTTGAGGCTTAGAAAATCATGAAGAGTATAGACAGGATGGTTAGAAACAAACTTTTTCACAAGCCAATGAAACTTCACTGTGATTCAATTTCACAATGACATCGCTTCAGTGTAATATTGCAGTTGTGCAATAAATAGATATTTGAGTTAATCACGTTACATATTTACCTGGGGAACAGTCCTTGAGTGGTAATACATAGCTACAGAATGCTGGACGAAGAACTGAGAGTTGCTTGAGATGTTTCACATCGCGACTGAGACGGTATTGGGGGTTTTGCAAGGCCAAACGTGGGCAAACGCCTAGCTCGGGATGGAGTTGTGACTCACTTTGCTTTGTGAGACAAGAGAGGAAATTGCACATGTTCTGACCAATGTTTAACATTGCATTTTGGCCAGATGGGCGTAGTTAGAGGACTGCAGGACTCCTAATGTCGTTCCAGTTTTCAATAACGCTCGTAGAGATAATGCAGCGAATTACAGAGTCGTGAGTCCATTTTTACTAGTAGGGAAAGTTTTGGAAAAACGTCTGAAGGAGAAAATTAATTGCAACTTCTTCAGATAAAGTTTGACCAGCGAGAGTTTTGTCAGAGGAGGCCATACATTACAGATCAGAGTATTTTATTTAGGAAGTGATCAGATGTGTAAACGAGGGTAGTGAAGTTGATTTTGTTTATGAGGATTATAGAAAGCATTTGACACGGGAGACTGGTAACAGGATTAAAATAAAATGGATTCAGGGTCATGTGGTAATCGATGCAAACTTATTTGGGTGCCTGGAGACAAAGAATGGTGCTGTTTCTGTGTCTAAGAGCTGTTATTCAGTTGTCTACAACAAGGATCCATGGTGTGTCCCTGAATGGTTGTGATTGCACATAAACAATATAGAAATAATGTGGGGAAAATGACAA
Organism: Chiloscyllium plagiosum; assembly: GCF_037043375.1. Taxonomy (NCBI): domain Eukaryota; kingdom Metazoa; phylum Chordata; class Chondrichthyes; order Orectolobiformes; family Hemiscylliidae; genus Chiloscyllium; species Chiloscyllium plagiosum. Next base: position 64,588,805 of record NW_028270171.1, on the reverse strand, counting down.
GAAAATGTGAGGAGGATACGAAGATTGGCAAAGTGGTTAAGAGTGAGGAAGAACGTCTTAGGTTCCAAGATTTTATAGGTGGATTTGTCAAATGGGCAAATTGTGGAAGCTGAAAATAACAATAAAAACATCAGGTGATGCATTTTGTAAGTAACACGTCATGGGGGCACTCACTGAACGGTCGAGCACTGGGAAACCCAAAGGAACAGAGTAATCATGCATGTGGGCCACAGATTCGTGAAGGCAGCAGAATATATTAGTTAAGAAGACAAGCACGACATTACAAGTCAAAGCAAGGGTTATAACAACAGGAACATTGGTGTCACATGTAGAAAAGTTCGTGAAGAAAGCATTTGGCACGCTTGCCTTCATTAGTCAGAACATCGATTATTGGAGCTGAAAATGTGTTGCTGGAAAAGCACAGCAGGTCAGGCAGCATCGAAGGAACAGGAGAATCGACGTTTCGGGGATAAGCCCTTCTTCAAGAATGTGGAAAGTGTGTCTAGCAGGCTCAGATAAAAGGTAGGGACGAGGGACTTGGGGGAGGAGCGTTGGGAATGCGATAGGTAGAGGGAGGTCAAGGTGAGGGTGATAGGCCGTAGTGGGGGTAGGGGCGGAGAGGTCAGGAAGAAGAGTGCAGTTTAGGAAGGCGGTACTGAGTTCGAGGGATTTGACTGAGACAAGGTGGGGGAGGGGAACTGAGGAAACTGGAGAAATCTGAGTTCATCCCTTGTGGTTGGAGGGTTCCCAAGCGGAAGATGAGGTGCTCTTCCTCCAACCGTCGTATTGCCATGGTCTGGCGATGGAGGAGTCCAAGGACCTGCATGTCCTTGGTGGAGTGGGAGGGGGGGTTGAAGTGTTGTGCTACGGGGTGATTGGGTTGGTTGGTCCGGGTGTCCCAGAGGTGTTCTCTGAAACGTTCTGCAAGTAGGCGGCCTGTCTCCCCAATATAGAGGAGGCCACATCGGGTGCAGCGGATGCAATAGATGATGTGTGTGGAGGTGCAGGTGAATTTGTGGCGGATATGGAAGTGTCCCACGGTGCCTTGGAGGGAAGTAAGGGGGAGGTGTGGGCACAAGTTTTACATTTCTTGCGGTTGCAGGGGAAGGTGCCGGGAGTGGAGGTTGGGTTGGTGGGGGATGTGGACCTAACGAGGGAATCAGGGAGGGAGTGGTCTTTTCTGAATACTGATAGTGGGGAGGAGGGAAATATATCCCTGGTGATGGGGTCCGTTTGGAGGTGTCCAGCGTATCATCCGCCGTCATTTCCGAAGTTTGAGCCCCGCCCCTCCAACCGCCACCAGGACAGAACTCTTCAACCTCCATGTCCAGGGTATCATCCGCCGTCATTTCCGAACTTTCTCCTCATCGATTATTGGAGTTCACATCTCAAATTGTGGCTGTGCAGAACATTAATGAGGCCACACTGAGAATACTGCTGACAATTCCGATCATCTTCAACAGGAAATATGATGTAAATTTTGAAAGTGTGCAGAGATTTATAAGCAGTGTCGAGACGGCCTGTAAGGAGAACGTGTTTGAGCAGGGGCTTTTCCCAGCAGCCTTTTCCAGGCTGGTGTGTATCCTTCTAGACGTTTATGAAATCATGATGAGGGGTGGATAGGCGACTGGCCCAGGTCTTCTTTTTACCCAGGATGGCGGAGTTCAAAACGAGGAGGCTCAAGGTTAACGTGTTTCACACGGACAAACTAAACAAGGGACAAAGAGTGATAGAACGATATTTGGATTTCCAACAGGCATCATTTCAGCTTAATCTTCGATTATAAAAAGAGCATTTTTCTGTTTGAACGTAGTTTGGAAGTTAAGCCGTGAATCGAACGTTAAAGGTATTAAAATTGAGTGATGTCGAGATGAGGAAGTTTATGAGTAAAATATTGACCCATGCAGTATGAAGTGGAGAATGAGATGTTTGTCTGGAACATTCAATAATGATCCTTTAATTTAAATGAGATGTTGCAAGACACTAAAATGCAGAGGGGTCTGGCTGTCCTGCTTTATGAATTAAATTGACATGATCTGCTGGGGTAGCAACTGATGAGTAATGCAAAAAGTCTTCTTTTTTTCATTTGTTCAGTAATGGCTGGGCCAACATTTATTCCCAATTCCTATCAGCACTTGAGACGGTGAGAGCCTGATCGAAACACTGCACTTTATAATTTTTGTTGGAGAGATATGGCAGTTTTTAAATTGCGGCTTTCTCATTTCCTGATCCCAGTTTAATGTTCAACTATTCAGTTGAACTGAGAGAATGCAGAGTTTCTCCAGCAAATATTGCTTGTGTTTCAGATTTCCAGCATCCACAGTTTATTTTTGTATAGTAATCTGGATGATCTGATTCATATTAGGAATAGAATGTTAAAAGCTATCAAACATGTGACATATGAATCAAACTGAGTGGTATCAAGTTCATCATTAATTTTCCGAAGCAGATGAGCTGAGGTGGGTTAGAGTCAAAACGTGTGGTGCTCGTCGAGCAGCATCCGGGGAGCAGGAAATTCGTTGTTTCACGTATAAGCTGTTCATCAGGAATGCTCGAAACGTTGACTCCCCTGCTCCTCAGATGTTGCGTACAGGCTGTCCTTTCCAGGTGCTACACTTATAGACTTTGATCTCCAGCTTGTAAAGACATCACTTTCTGCTGAGGTGCGATACAGTCAGGTACTGTTCCTGAGATGTAATACGGTGGCCGTAATGATAGAGTGGATATGTAGTTGGAAACTTATCTGTGACGCAATATTATTCTCCCGCTCCCACTCTACCAAGGAGAGGCTGTATAGATGGAGCTTGTTGTTACAACCAGTCAATTTCACAAATGTGCATTTGGCAGGTCGCGGAAACGTGATTTCCCATCCGTTGTCGAGACTCCAATAAGATACAGAGACGTTCGATCTTGCGTCTGCAATGGCCTGAATTTGAAAGTGGTTTTGCATGTTTGCAGGTGTATAGTCAGTGTAGTGTATATTTGACTTTTAGAATGCAAAACAGTTTTTTTGAGGGGTTTTAAAAATGAAGCCATCAACAGAATACTGAGTTTCATTTTTCTTTGATGATGTAAATCGGAACGTAAAAAGCGTGAATTGCTGGAGAAACTCAGCAGGCCCGACAACATCTGTGGCGAGAAACCGAGTTAAAGTTTCAGATCGACAGAACACGTCACTTATAAATTTCTATACTATAATGCTGGGAAAATTATCAGTCTTATCTGTCGAATCAGGATATTTATCAAATAAAAACTCAATGGCTGACAACTGTCACGTTTACAAATTCAAAAGGACTTTATTGACTGTAATGCTGCCTCCGTTGCTCTCAGCTAGTAAAAGGCTGTGCGTAAATGATTGCCTTTTCTCGTTTCCTTTCTGTCAGTTTGCAGCAATGTCGAATGGAGAAAAGTTCTTTTCAGTGTCTAACTCAGCATGTGTCTCCATTTGTCTCTCTTTGTCTCTGTGCATCCACCTCACCCTCTTTCTCTTTCACATTCTCCAACACTCTGTCCATACAGCTCATTACCTATTTATGCTCGATGAAAAGTCTGACATTTCGAGACAGTTTGAGTGTGCAGCTGCTGAGAAGGTTCTTGCTCTTTGACTGGAGTGTGTAGATCTGGGCTCATATTTGCCGGATAATGTGTCTGTCAATTCCATCTCAGGTCAGACGACATTTCTTCCTCAAACATTTGAGACTGTTTCGAATTCAAACTAGAATTCTGAATCCATCATAAGGGAAAAACGCAAGTACGCTACAACTAACGAAAACAACGATGTACATACAGTTGGTTTAAATGAATGAACGTTGACATCAGAGAATGAGAGTGATCAGCTGGTGATGCCTCGGTCATTACCACAAAGTTATCCGGCAAATTTGCAACGCCTCCTGCATAATCTCGCTATTCCTACCAAACTGGGGATGAAGGAGTCGGAAAAAGAGGATAAGAAACAGAAGTGCTTATGGAATAACGGAAATAAACCACAAACTAAATTGATAGATCGGAATTTAAAAACAAAACACTGTTGTAACTTAACCTGGATCTCCAAATCATAACAGGATGAATGTCCAACAAGACACTGACTTGGTTGAAACGGCATTTGTAAAGAATTGAAACACGAAGCCCAAATGCGAATGCAACAAACAGGCACCGCTGGGAATTGAACCCCTGCCCGCGCTGTTTATTAGACAGGCGCTTTAACCAACTCAGCCACGGTGCCGCACCGCTGGAGTGTTTGCTCATCCATATGCGAAATTGGTTAACCACTTCTTCACAGTACTTGGAAATGTGTTTTCGGATCAATGTTGCTTACAGAGAATTGAAATCAGTCCTCGAATTTACACATACAGACAGTCTACAGCTGAACATTCTCCACTGATAAGGCACAGAAAAAGATAATCTCCCCTTGCATTAATTCCAAACTGATACCTTCACCTGTTTAAACTGACAGGAGAAAGAGGATGTGTTCATCCTCTCCGTGCCCATGAATCACGTTAATACACACAAAGGGGACCTCAACAAGAGGAACGAGGTCATTGTTGAGATTTGAAGAGGTGTAATGTGCAAGTAATTGTAAACATTGGGCAGTAAACGTTGACCGATTGGCACTGACACTGAGTCTTGCACCACCAGTTCCACGCTCACTTCCTGCCTCATCCCTCCCAGTCATCATTGCGGATCACTTTATTTCACTGTTCTGCTCCACTTCTCAACTTATTTCCAAACAATTGCAGATGTCTGATAGGAACCTTCAACTTTTAGAAACTTTTTCCTGGAATATAGTCTTCACTCAATGGGATAGGATTCAGTTTATATCCCGAATTACCACAGTGATGGAGGGGATGATTTATTTTCCTGAAACTTTCTACTCCTCAGCACGGACTTACAGCCATGATATCGATGGGCGTGGGGGTGGGGGGGGGGGGGAGTTCCAGTATACTTCCACTCAGCGACAGTGAAGGATCAGCGAGATACTTCCAACTCAGAAAGGTGATATGATCGGAGGGGGATTTGCGGTGGTAGTTTCCCGTGTATCTGCTGCCATTGTCCTGACAGACGGATGGAAAGAATCACTGGACTGATTCTGGCAGGATCCGGGTGTGTGCTCTGCACGCAAGCAGGAATTAGTTTTCCTTCGAATAATTCAGAAAACGAGAAAGATATCTTCATTATCTGTGTGGGAATTATATCCAGGTCTGTGTGATGAAAACTCGGACTCCTAAGCATGGACCTCCAGTGATGCTGACCTTAAACCTTGCGATCTGACTTGTACACACTCTTGCGTCTGTTGTTGACTCCATAACCAACTTCAGCAGCAAAGTTGCCGTCCCCGAGTTTCGAAACAGTTCATATTATCGCCTTGTGTTTCAATGTGAGAAAAGCGGAGCTGTGATAATCTGATGTTGTTCAGCAGAAGTACTGCAGGAAGGCACAGAACAGGCTGATGGTCACAGTGCCGCGTTTTGACGCGCTGGCCTCCAGTGCGCAGGCGGCACAATTAATCGGCCTTTCAACTTATCTTATTCTAGATCCGGGGCAAGAAATGAACAGAGTTTTCTCGCTGAATTTGTTTAGGCTCTTGAAGGGAAGAGACCTTGACTCAAATTATGAAAGTACATTTCACTGAAGTGGATCATGAAATCGTGTAGTGACTGTGAAAACAACAATGGAAACTTTCAGCAGAGATGCAGACAATACTGAAGGGGGCACCCGAAGACAAATGTGTTTTCTTTACCACGGAAAGGCACTGTGTCACAAAGTGGGACTAATTGAACTAAAGCAGTGACGCTGATTATCTTTGCTAGTTCTTCACCTTGTCAATCTTATTCCTCCCGATCTACATGTCTCCATTACACATGGAAAAGCTGGAAGGCAGTCGGCGCTCGGTCGTCCCAGCGTTGTAATGGATAACGCGTCTGAATTCGAATCGCACTATTGTAGTTTTGAGTTCTACCTAGCTCAATTGCAGCATGTCGCTATGCTGAAATCAGACATAAGTGGTTTTATAAACACATTAAGGACAAAAAAGAGTCTGCGAAGAGTGGAGGGACACCGAAAAAATGAATAAGCCAGTCTCTGTTTGGTGCCACTCGAGATGGGGGAGATATGAATCCTGTCCTTTGTTTGAATGTTTACTGTGGGGAAGGACACATTACATGGAAACTTAAAGGAATACAGAGCTGAACAGGCCCTCAATGTTGCCCCGACCCTTGAACTATTCTCAGCTCATCACACTACACAGTCCCATCATCATCCATGTGCTTATCCAAGGATTGTTCAAATCTCCATAATGTGGCTGAGTTAACCACACTGGCGGGTAGGGCATTGCGCGCCCTTTCAAGTCTCTCAGTAAAGAACCGGCCTCTGACACCTCTCTTTGATCTATCACCCGTCAATTTGTAGCTATGTACCCTCGTACAAGCTGACGTCATGATACTAGCAAAAAGACTTTCATGTCTACCCTATTTAATTCTCTGACCACCTTGTATGTCTCTACCAAATCGCCTCTGAGCCTTCTTCTTTCCGAAAAGAACAACCACATTTCTCTCAGCCTTTCCTCAGTAGACCTTCCCCCCCAGACCAGACAACATCCTGGTAAACCCCCGCTGCACCTTTTCCAATGCTTTCACATCCTTGCCGACATACGGCGACCAGAAATGTACACAATATGCCAACTGCCACGGCACTGGGGTTTTAGATTTAGATTAGATTACAGTGTGGAAACAGGCCCTTCGGCCCAACAAGTCCACACCGACCCGCTGAAGCGAAACCCACCCATACCCCTAACCTAACACTACAGGCAACTTAGTATGGCCAATTCACCTGACCCTGCACATCTTTGTGGCAGGAAACCGGACTGTGGCAGGAAACCGGAGCACTCGGAGGAAACCCACGCAGACACGGGGAGAACACAGTCAGTCGCCTAAGGCGGGAATTGAACGCGGGTCTCTGGCGCTGTGAAGCAGCAGTGCAAACCACTGTGCCACCGTGCCACCCCGTTCTGTACATTTGCAGAATGAATTTGCGGTCTGGAACTGAATCCCTCTACCAATGAAACCTAACACACCGTATGCCATCTTAACAGCACTACCAACCTGGTTGCCACCTTTCAAGGATCTATGTTCTTGGACTTCAAGATCCCTCTTCACATCCACACCAGCAACAATCTTTCCGTTGACCCAATACTCTGCCCTCCTATTATTTTTCCCAAATTGCATCACCTCACATTTAGGTGCATTTAACTCAATTTTCCACCTCTCACCCCAATTCTGCAGTTTCTCCAAGTCCCCCTGCAACCTGTAACATTCTTGCAAACTATCCACTACTCCACCAACGTTATTGTCATCTGCAAATTTACTAAATCATCCACCTCTGCCTGAGTCTAAGTCATTTATAAAAATGACAAACAGCAGTTGTCCTAAAACAAATCCTTGTGAGACACCATTAAAAACTGGACTCCAGGTTGAATGTTTTCCATCAATCAGCACTCATTGCCTTCTTTCAGAAAGACAGTTTCAAACCAAATTGCCACATTACTCTCCATCCCATGCATCTGCATTTTTTTTCAACAGCCTACCACGTGAAAACGAATCTGAACGTTTACTGAAGTCCATGTATAACCCGTCAACTGCTCTACCCTCATCTACATTCTTCGTCACCTCATCAAAAAGACTCAATAAGGTTTTTGAGACATAACCTGCCCTTGACAAAATAATGTTGACTATCTGAAATCAAATTGTTGCTTTCTAGATGATTATGCATCCTACCTTTTATAATTCTTTCCAAAACCTTTCCTACAACAGAAGTAAGGCTCACTGATCTATAATCACCTGCGTCAACTCTACTGCCCTTCTTGAACAAGAGCATAACATTTGGAATCCTCCATTCCTCTGGTACTAAACCTGGAGACAATGACGACTCAAATACCAAAGCCAAATGCTCTGCTATCTCCTCCTTGGCTTCCGAGAGAGTCCTCGGTTAAATCCCAACTGGCCCAGGTGACTGGCCAACTTTCATTCCTTCTGGAATTGCTAACGCCTCTTCATAACTAACATTGACCGTTTTAAGTCTAATATCTCGTATCTCATTCTTCTCCTCTACAATATTCCCCTTTTCCTGACTATAAAACCGATGAGAAATGTTCGTTTAGTACCTCTCCGATCTCTACAGGCTCCACACTCAACATCCCACTTCTGTCTTTGACTGGCACTATTCCTATCCTAGTCATCATTTTAATCCTCACATGCCTACAGAAAGATTTAGCTTTCTCCTTTGTCTATTTGTTAAAGACTGCTCGTTTCCTTTCTTTGCTCTTCTTAACTTTCTCTTTAAATCCTTCCCAGACGATCTGTAACTGTCCATCGCCTCATCTGAACCATTTGTCTCTCAACTTATAAGCCTCCTTCTTCCACTTTACAAGTGATGCAATTCAATTAATAAACCACGGTTCCCCTACCTTATCACTTCCTCCCTGCCAGACAGGGACATACCTATCAAGGACAAGCAACATCAGTTGCTTAAACCAGCTCCACGTTTCCATTTTTTGCATCCCTTGCATTTGGCTACCCCATTCTATGTATCCTAACTTTGCCAAATCTCATTATAATTGCCCTTGCCCAATCGATAACTTTTTACCTGTGGCATGAACTATGCAGTCTGTGGGGAAATAGATGTTGTTACCTTGAAATAAAGATTATTTTAGAGAGAAAGAAGCACTGGATATATTGAAACGGACAAAAGTTAATAAATCCCCAGACGTGATCAGATCGCACCTCAGAGCTCAGTAAACAAGACGGAATTCCAAAAACTGAAACCAGACAGGACCAACACCCTACGATTCTATGGACTACCAAAAATCCACAAACCAAGAGCACCCCTCAGACCCATAGTCTCACTACCTGGAACATCAACTTACAGACTGGCCAAAGACGTACACGCAAGATTGAAATACCTAGTAGAAGAGTCACAGCACTCCATTTACTCCACCCAGGAATTCCTAAAAAAATCTTCAAAAACACCAAAATAGAGGAAGTCTAAACAATGATCCCATTCGATGTAACAGCACTCTCCACTCCCATGAACATTGGCCTGGCAATGGAAACACTTAACACACTTTTAGAAGAGACCATCACACACACCCCAACCACCATCAATCACATTACCAACGAAAACATCATGAAGCTAGTGGACCTGGGCCTCACCACCCACTTCACTTTCAACAACATAGTTTACATACAAACGAACGGCACATCCATGGAATCTCCACTTTCAGGATTCATAGCAGAAGCGGTAATGCACACTAGAAAAAACAGCCCGACCAACCAACAAACCAAAAATCTGGGTCCGCTACAGAGATGGCACCTTTGACATCACAAAACGAAACAAGATAGAAGAGACATTTAGCATCATCAACAACACCCTCACAGACATAGAGTTCACCAAGGAGGAAGAAACCAACAACAAACTCGCATCCCTGGACGTCACAGTCGAAAGAACTGACAACGGAGAACTACAAACCTGCATACACAGAAAACAGACAAACACTGACCAAATACTTAACGGCACCAGCAACCATCCCAACACACACAAAGGAAGCTGTATCTGAACACTATTCCAACGAGCCACCTCACACTGCAGCACAGACGAACTTCGGAAAACAGAGGAGAACCACCTATGCAACATATTCAAGATGAACGGATGCTCAAAAAATTCAGTCTGCAGATTCCTCAAGAACAAACCACGACAAGCAGACCAAACACAGCCAGAAACTCTAACCACGTTACCATACATCAAAGAAGTTTCAGAAATGACAGCGAGACGACTAAGACCCCTCGGAATCCTAGTAGCACACTAACCCACCAACACTCTCAAACAAAAATTAACAAACTTAAAAGACCCAGTACAACCCATGGACAAAACCAATGTCACCTACAAAATTCCATGCAAGGACTGCCACAAACATTACATCGGACAAACAGGAAGAAAGTTAGCCACCAGGATACACGAACACCAGCTAGCCACAAAAAGACACGACCCTCTCTCCCTCGTAGCTCTACACAGGGAGGGAAAAAAAGCACCATTTCGACTGGGACAACGCACCGATCCTGGGACAGGCTAAGCAAAGACATGCCATAGAATTCCTAGAGACCTGGCACTCGAAGCACAACGCCATAAACAAACACATAGATCCAGATAACATCTATCAACCCCTCAGAAAACGAACAGGAAATGACATCACCCAGAAACCCCAGGAACCCCATCCTGGACAAACATATAAATAGAAAGCAGGAGACAACAGCTTCGTTTCACTTGGAGGTCGCCACTGATTATGTTATCGAGCCAGGTAATGAAAGATCTGGATATCAAACCTACAGCTCAGCGAGCAAACCTACACCCTAAACCTCAACCTGAGCTACAAAGCTTCACAAACCTTGCAAAAATGCAGTGCTTTTCCAGCAACACACTTTGGACTCAAACATCCAGCATCTGCAGTCCTCACCTCTGCATAAGTGATAGGAGGTCATGCTGTGGTAGTACAGGACATTGGTTTGGCTTCTTTTGGAACACTGCGTGCAGTTCTGGTCACCTTGCTAGCGAAAGAGTGTTGTGAATATTGAAATATCTCAGATAAGATTTGCCAGGTTATGATCTATAGGGAAAGGCTGAGTAGGTTCGGGCTATTTTCGCTAAACGTCATGCTGAGATATGATCCTTTCAAGGTTCATAAAGTCATGGAGGGCCTTTTTTGTCAGCGAGGGCGAGTCATGACTTCAGTGCCTAAGTGTACGGTGAGGGGAAATATTCAAAAAGAACATGAGGAATAACGTTTCGACAAAGATTGAAGTGCTGCATGAAATAAGCTGTCAAATAAAGTGGAGGAGTTTGGTTCAATCAGAACATTTAAAAAACATCTGGATGGGCATATTAAGGAAAGGTTCAGAACAATATGAGTCAAATGCTTGCAAACGGGACGAAATAAATTCAGGGTGTCTGGTCGACATGGATTAGTTGGAATGAAACAATTGGTTCCATGTTGTACATCTGGATGACTCTATGACTCTATTCTGCCATAATATTCAGCTTACAGTCAGTTCCTTCCCTAACCCGTGCTCTGTAACATTTGGGATATCTCAGGCCCAAGTTACCATCTATTCCATCCGTTCACCTTCCTTCCATGTCATTCTTTTAAAATATACTCTGCAGTACCTGGGCGATTGTATTTTCTCGTGATTCTTTCTATTCGTTTTCCAACCACTCTAAATCTTTGCCTCATCGTTCTCATTACTTCCAAGTGAGTGAGTATTTTCATCTTGCTTCCATCTGTCCCGCCTCCATGCATTAAAAAACTTCTGTTACATATCCTTCGCGTGATATATTTCTCTTAGAAGTGTCCCAACCATCCAATCTACCTCGTCACTGACATTCCTCATACACGTTACCTTCTACATCACCGTGTTCAGCGCAGTTTCCAAATACTTCACTTCCCGCTTCCTGACGTTTCATACTCAGAATTGAACAATAATGCAGCTGGAGGATTCATTCGGTGTCTGATTGTACGGGTGAACATTCAGAAAGTGGATTCTGGATCAGTGGTGCTGGTAGAGCACAGCAATTCAGGCAGCATCCGAGGAGCTACGAAATCGACGTTTCGGGCAAAAGCCCTTCATCAGGAATAAAGGCAGAGAGCCTGAAGCGTGGAGAGATAAGCTAGAGGAGGGTTGGGGTGGGGATAGGGTAGCATAGAGTACAATAGGTCAGTGGGGGAGGAGATGAAGGTGATAGGTCAGGGAGGAGAGGGTGGAGTTGATAGGTGGAAAAGGAGCTGGGCAGGTCGGACAAGTCCGGACAAGTCAAGGGGACAGTTTTGCTGGAAGTTAGAAACTAGGATGAGGTGGGGGAAGGGGAAATGAGGAAGCTGTTGAAATCCACATTGATGCCCTGGGGTTGAAGTGTTCCGAGGCGGAAGATGAGGCTTTCTTCTTCCATGCGTCTGGTGGTGAGGGAGCGGCGGTGGAGGAGGCCCAGGACCTCCATATCCTCGGCAGAGTGGGAGGGGAAGTTGAAATGTTGAGCCGCGGGGCGGTTTGGTTGATTGGTGCGGGTGTCTCGGAGATGTTCCCTAAAGCGCTCTGCTAGGAGGCGCCCAGTCTCCCCATTGTAGAGGAGACCGCATCGGGAGCAACGGATACAATAAATGATATTAGTGGATGTGCAGGTAAAACTTTGATGGATATAGAAGGCTCCTTTAGGGCCTTGGATGGAGGTGAGGGAGGAGGTGTGGGCACAGGTTTTACAGTTCCTGCGGTGGCAGGGGAAAGTGCCAGAATGGGAGGGTGGGTCGTAGGGGGGCGTGGACCTGACCAGGTAGTCACGGAGGGAACGGTCTCTGCGGAAGGCGGAGAGGGGTGGGGAGGGAAATATATTCCTGGTGGTGGGGTCTGTTTGGAGGTGGCGGAAATGTCGGCGGATGATTTGGTTTATGCGAAGGTTGGTAGGGTGGAAGGTGAGCACCAGGGGCATTCTGTCCTTGTTGCGGATGGATGGGTTGGGTCTGAGGGCGGAGGTGCGGGATGTGGACGAGATGCGTTGGAGGGCATCTTCAACCACGTGGGAAGGGAAATTGCGGTCTCTAAAGAAGGAGGCCATCTGGTGTGTTCTATGATGGAACTGCTCCTCCTGTGAGCAGATACGGCGGAGGCGGAGGAATTGGGAATACGGGATGGCATTTTTGCAAGAGGTAGGGTGGGAAGAGGTGTAATCCAGGTAGCTGTGGGAGCCGGTGGGTTTGTAGAAGATGTCAGTGTCAAGTCGGTCGTCACTGATGGAGATGGAGAGGTCCAGGAAGGGGAGGGAGGTGTCAGAGATGGTCCAGGTAAATTTAAGGTCAGGGTGGAATGTGTTGGTGAAGTTGATGAATTGCTCAATCTCCTCGCGGGAGCACGAGGTGGCGCCAATGCAGTCATCAATTTAGGGAGTGGTGCCGGTGTAATTACGGAAGATCAACTGCTCTACGTAGCCAACAAAGACACAGGCATAGCTGGGGCCCATACGTGTGTCCATGGCTACCACTTTGGTCTGGAGGAAGTGGGAGGATTCAAAGGAGAAATTGTTAAGGGTGAGGACCAGTTCGGCCAAACGAATGAGAGTGTCGGTGGAAGGGTACTGTTGCGGATGTCTGGAGAGGAAAGAATGGAGGACTTGGAGGCCCTGGTCATGGCGGATGGAGGTGTAGAGGGATTGGATATCCATGGTGAAGATGAGGCGTTGGGGGCCGGGGAAACGGAAGTCTTGGAGGAGGTGGAGGGCGTGGGTGGTGTCTCGAACGTATGTGGGGAGTTCCTGGACTAGGGGGGATAGGACAGTGTCGAGGTAGATAGAGATGAGTTCAGTGTGGCAGGAGCATACTGAGACAATGGGTCGGCCAGGGAGGTCAGGCTTGTGGATCTTGGGAAGGAGGTAGAACCGGGCAGTGCGGGGTTCCCGGACTATGAGGTTGGAAGCTGTGGGTGGGAGATCTCCTGAGGTGATGAACATTCAGAAACACTTACTTTCACTTTCAACAGCGTTTCCATTTGCTGTGGTCTCTGCAAGGGTAGCTCCGATCCATCCCTTCTTAAGGTAGATTGATCTCGGTAAATGAAGCTGCTTTTTGATAAAATTAATCTGCCATTTTGAATAACGTGATAACTGGAAACGAAGGCTTGAACGGGGAACCCAACCAGGGATCTCTCGCATGTTTCTATTGCAGGAGGCGAAAACCGAGAATCATTCCACTTGACCAATGACCCACAGACTCAACATGGTGTCCCGACACGAAACAGCTGAGGCGCAAAGCGAGAATCATTCCACTTGACCAATAACCAACAGAATCACCACGGTGTCCCGACACGAAACAGCTGAGGTTTTCACAGCATGAAATACATTCCACTTTGCTCTAGGATTTCCAAGAAGCAAAGATTTTCCAGAATATCTGCTTTTCATTCTGTCTCCCGGATCCCGGGACACTGCCGTGTGTTCCTTGCCCAGGGACCAGGGTCTCTCCACTGGCCGTTAAGTAATCCATTGAGAGATACATGATCTAACCCGTCGCTGATTGTAAGGGATGAGTAAACTTTCTGATTGTTCATATCACTCATTTTGTAGAGTTAGCTTAACTTTCATTTGAGTGGTGGCTTGATAAAAGCTGATTTATCCTGGATGTGCGTGTGTTGATACATACCTTCATGAAAAGATTAATACACTGGTGGAACGCATTAGTGTTTAGATGCGTTCCTGGAGTGGAGCGGGGCGCGGGGCAGGGGTGGGGGTGGCGGATGTGAGTTATGGCGTGGAACGTATCGTTCTTTCTGATGTGTTACCTGAGAGTGTGGTAAATTGTGGGCAACATGGACAGAACTATAGCGTTCCTTACGTAAGTTTGGTCTTGACTGATAACTGAAAACTGAGGAATTTACAGTGCGACTGATTGACAGAGTCTTAGTTCAGGTATTCTGGTCTGAAAAGAGTAAAAGACTTGCAACAGGAAGACTAAACTATAAAAGATATATATTGGACGCATATTCCGAAAAGGAGGCCGAATATACTCCTGAGGATAATTATCGAAAGCATATAATTTTTAAACAGAAACGGAGTCCATGGTAGGTTAGTGCAGAGGAGAAATGGGCCGAAATGCACCAGATTGGGTTTCCGGTAACTTACCTGGAGGTGTTATGTGTAGCACACGACCTAACTGTAGGAGGTCACCTAGCGGTATGAAAGATATAGACTCAGGCACAAAAACATTTTCATTGGGCTCGAATGCACAAGGATGTGGTTACCTTTTTGCCTTACCTGTCATTCATGCCAAAATCGTCAGCAAGCCAGAAGCGGTACTGAATCCACAACATTTGTTCAAATTCCAGCATTTGAAGAGCACTTCACTCGGCTTATATTGATTGTGTAGGTCCCCAACTGAGAACTAAAAATGGGAACCAGTACTTGCGAACCATTATGACTGTCTACCACATTTCCAGAAGCAATTCCATTACGGAGTTTCAAGACAAATAGGTAGGTGGTGAAGTTAGTAGCTTTCTTCACACCTTATGGACTATACAGAGAGAGTCATTCGGATGAAGATGCACATTTTACTGCTTGGCTGTTTATGGAGGCATAGCTCATATTTACAGCACTTTAAATCAAGTGCGTATCATCCTGAGTGATCTTTAGAAATGTGTTATAAGACATTGAAAACCATGTTGAGAGCATATTGTCAGGATTACCCGAAAAACTGGGATAATGGTATCCTATTCATATTGCTTGCCATTGGAGATATGCCAAACGAATCAACTCACTTTGTAACCTTCGAGTTAACAATCGGACATGAAGTGAGAGGACCTTATTAATTAATTCAATAGAAAATGACAGTAGCAATTTCAGAGATCTCACACTTAGATTATGTATTGGAGGTGAGGAACGACTAAATAGAGTATGTGAGTTATCTAAACAGCACTGAGGGAGAGCGCAACCCACAATGAAACAGGTCGCAGATGAAAAATCTGAGAATTGAACATTTACCCAACTGGATGACGTTTTACTGCTATTACCAGAGTTAGCATATGCCTTCAAAGCCATGTTTTTTGTTCCCTATCAAAATGAGAAAAGGAAATGAGACAGGTGCACTATCTAGTTCTGATGCCAGATTAAAAACAAAATCACTGTGTTCGGTATGTCACGAGCACGTTATGAAAACCGTATTATATGTGAGAGTTTCAGTTACTGCCCGGCAGAGTAAGGAATCAAATTCAGGAGATGTGGATTTTGATGTGCCTCAAAATAAGTTTTAAAAAGCCCTTGACGAGTGGGATAAGTTAGTAAACTATCTGTCGCAGAAGCAAAGAACGTACAAGAATGTTTTTTTACTTCAGCATGAGGGCAGATATTGGAATAAAATGGGGAATACTAATGCTATTGCTCATGATGGAGAAGTAGGGTTTGCTGTTCCAATAAAAGAACACGCGAATCGGATTTCTCCTTCAAATGCAGGCACGTCCTGAGTGAGGTGGAGACCAGTCTCAAAGGGGATTGAACTAAGCCAGAGCAAGTGGAATTCACCGATCATCTTAGTTCCCAAACCGATTTTGCGTGGATTATTAGAAGATCAACGCTGTAACAGAATTGGATATATATCCGACACCAAGATTGGAGAACTGCATGGGGAAAGCTGTACAAGCTATTAACATCACTAAGTTAAAACTTCTGCGTGGTTATTCGCAGGTTCCTTCATCAGAGATGATGAAATAAATGTCGGCTATTCTAATGTCAAGTGATGCGTTTTGGAATGAAGAATGGACCGACCACATTCGAAAGAAACATGAACAGAGCTGTGGCTGGGTTTTTAAAAAAAAGTGCAATTTATCTGGATGATGTTGTGATCTTTGGTGAATCCTGGAAAAATCGCATGGTACAGTGGGATAGTACTTTGAACGACTAAGAATAGCAAAACCAGTAACAAACTTCCACAAAACCGACTTCGCGAAAGGAGTGGTGATGTTCTTGAGACATAACATCGGTCATGGAAGTTTGATCTCACGGAATGCAAAGATGAATGCCGTCGAGGAATTTTTTCACTCAATCTCGAACAAAGACAGACTTTGATTTTTGTGACTAAGCAGATTCTATCAGAAGATAGCCTTAAGATCAGCAATGGAGAGGTACCATTAACAGATTTGAAGAAAAACAGAAAATTTCCGCGAACAGAATAATGCCAGGAGGCATTTGCTCATTAAAATGCAATATTAACCATCATGTCAGTTTTAATTACAATAAACTTTTCGAACCCTTCAAAGTTGTTATTGACATAGGAATTTGAGCTGTATTGCTCGTGGAAGATGATGATAGCATTGAACTGCCTGTTGGTTTCTTCTCATAGAAACTCAACATCCACCAGGAAAAAAAACTCCACGATTGAAAAAGAGTTATTGAGTTTGTAATGACATTAAAACATTTTAATGTGCATGTCACAAACAACTCGTCAGAGAAAATTGTGTTCATGGATTACAATAGCCTTGATATTCTTGGAATGCTTTCAAAACAAGATTATGAGCATATTTCGTTGGAGTCTTATGTTACACACTGTGAATTTACAAACATAAATGTTGTGAGTTGTAAGAATGTAATTGCAGATGAGCTTTAGGAGATTTAATTGATAAAATATAGATTAGGTTCGTTTCCATCCAATGTTTGTCCACGCACGCAAACATTCTCTCTCTCACACACACACAAGTTAAGATGAACTTAGATTAAAGTTCCAAGTATGGCATAGCAAAAAAAAAATGAAGCCATCTTTTCTTCATGATGATTTATTTGTAATGAATGGGGGAGTTGTTATAAATTTGTCAAGACGTACTGTACCTTTAAAGGAACTGAAACTTCTGGCTGTCACAGAGTGTACTGAAAGACTTGAAAATGCAGCATTTGGTTGTAAAGCAAATGCTTGGAGACACAATGTTATGTTATACTACAAGTTAAAATTCGGACAATCAGTTTAAATTATGTCCCATATACCAAAATCCAATAGCATTTGAACTTTACTCTTTTCGATTACATCGAACTAATGATCCGGTCCAATGTCTTCGGGGCTCATTGCCTGGATTTGAACATTTTGGTTCTCGGATTGCTGATTTGGATAGGTTTAGACAGATTCGGTGTGTGAATTGGACAGATTTGAGTGTCTGAGGAGAGCGAGAAAATCCAGCAGAGTTAAAACCTGGCAGGTTAGTGCGCTAGATACTGAAATGAAATTAGATGAGAAAATTTGTTTACTCTTGGTGACTTGTGGTCGGGAAAAATAACAGAGAGAGACATGCATCTTAAAATTTAGAAAGAATATTTAGGATTAGAAGATGATTCTCAACTTTGCCACGAAAATTTAGAAGGTAAGAATAATGCCATAATTTTAGAACAGTAAAGAACAGCCAATCACCAACAGGCTACCAGCAGAATAGCTCTCTGAAATGTACCTGGCTACACGAACGTTTTGCAGTAGAAGACCGAAGACGACCTACAGAAACGTCCACAGGATGTTCGAAACCAAAGTCAACAAATGGTTTCGAAAATCGATTTGTCATAAATTTTAGGGGTATTTTATCGTACCAGTACTGTAGATTTTGATGTAATAATAGTGTTAAGAGAAAGGACTTGTAACAAGTTGTTGTTTAATGTTCTCTTTTGGACTTAAAGAACAAAATTGTCTTTTTTTTCTTCTTTAAATAATGATATTTGGGATAACTTCTTGCCACTCGAAACTGAAGACACCACGGCACGATGCTAGCTTTCCTGCATGTCTAGTTTAAATTTGCAGAAGGGTTTACCCTGTGTCGTGACACTAAAAAATGCTAAGTATTACATAAAACTAAATCCTGGAGAAACTTTGCAGGTCTGGCAACAGCTACGCAGAGAGAAACGCAGTAAATTGTAGAGATGGTTCGTCCTAATTACTCAACGGAAATGAAACAGTATATTTAAAAAAAAACATGCATAGTTGCATATTGATGTGTATGTACGGGGAGGAAGTTCTCAGGGTGACAAGTACAACAGGACAGAATATGACGGGTGTGATCAAAACATAAGACAAAGGGAGTGAAAATAGTCAGAAAGGACATTTAGAAATATAAGATACCCTTAAGTATGAGATGTGAAAATGAGAAAATCCGTCTGCTCTACTTCTAGTAATACAAAGAATTCACAACTGAATAGAGCTGTGTTGGATTCTCATCAAAGAAACTTTGCTGTGAAAGTTACTGAGCTGAAATTTGAGTCCAAGACGGTATGAATTGACTCAATGGAAAACCAGGTGATTACCATCTGCATGCGTTGAGCTTCTTGAACATTGCAATTTTAGAGTAAAAGAGCAGAAAACTGTACAGCACCGGAACAGGAATTCCCAAGACTGCCCCGACAGACATTGCCTTTCTAGACTAAATATCGTTTACCTCTATGTGCTCTATATCCCTCCTTTGCCGGCCTGTTCAGAAATCTGGGCAGATACTAGTTAAATGCAGCCATTGCTTTCGCCTTCCCGATCATCTGGATGTGTATTCCAGGCACTTAGCACTTTCTGCGTACAAAGTCGAGATTCGCCTCTCTCATCTCCTTTCATCTTACGTGCTCTCATCTTAACCCTACGTTCCCACGTAATTGATATTTAAAACTTGGGATAAAAATAAAACTCGAACTATCCATTAATCCAATCCTCGTCTAATGTTCAACGCTTTTATCGGATTGCCCATCATCATCCAACTTTTAACTGAATACAATCCAGTTTAATTATCAAATCTATCCTCACAGGTAATACACTGACAACGAGTTACATCCCGTTATCCAGCTGTATAGCCTCTCCAAAACCTCCACATCCAACTGGTCGAGTTACAAAGGAGTCACAATATTCTAAAAGGAGCCGATCTTATGTTCCATAAATCTGCAATATTCCTTGTTAAATATTATACCCTATGCCCGAATAACGAAGACATGCATGATATATGCATTCTTGACGACCTAAACTATTTCTGTTACTACCTCCAGGAAACTGGAGACCTCTAAGCGAGCATCCCTTTGTCTGTTGATGCCATGGTTTATGCAATTTACCTATACTTTCCTCCTACGTTAGATATCAGACTTATGTCACCAGCAAATGTCTTTTTTCTTCATGTTTCTCTTCTAAATGTCCTATTTCTAAGACACATCTGCAATAAATTCCGTGCTATTGTCGTAAAGCTCGCTGGCCTGTACGTTCACGAATTATTCTTGTCGAAACTGTGAAAAAAAGAAACGTTGTTAATCGTCTCCAGGCTTCTTCTAACCCCCGTGTGACTTAACATGAAACAAACATTTCGGGCAAGTCTTCAACAATTTCCGCACTTGCCTTCTTCAGCATTCCGTGATGTATGGTATTAGATCATGAAGCCTTGTCTTCTATGGAATCGATTACTAATAGTTGAACATGATGCGCCCTGCATCAATCAAGCCTGTCTCTTCAGGTGACTGTTATTTCTAATAAGTATCATAAAAACAATACATTATTGTAACTTAGATGAGTGCCCTTTAGTCTGCGGTGTGTGCACAAGCTCTCCAAACTGATCAATACACATTATTAATCTCCGAGGTTCCTTCCATATACCTACACACTTTTACTTCTCCAATTATAATCCAACTTTCTGTTGACTACATCGGTATCACTTCCCTCCACCACACTCTTCAGACATGGATTAATGGTATTGCACACTCGCTGTGAGAAAAATATTTCTTGTGATGAAAAATTGTCATGCTTGAAATTTGTAAACAACTGAATAACAACACTTTAGTCTGTGGATTTGTTACTCGTGGAAAATGCAAATCAGCCTGGAGAATAGAAACAGGAGATCGTAGCACAGAGTGATCTGAATGAGAGACTGGAGCAAATAATTCAGTGAGAACGATCACGAACAGATGTTGCTGAAATATCATCGATGAGGAACAAATAACTATTTATGAAGTTTGAGCAACACTTCTGTCATGTTGTAATGTATATCGCTACGAACTCTATGCGGGTGGCACGGTGGTTAGCGCTGCTGCCTCACAGCGCCAGAGACCCGGATTCAATTCTCCGACTCCGAAGACTGACTGTGTGGAGTTTGTACATTTTCCCCGTGTCTGCGTGGGTTTCCACCGGGTGCTCTGGTTTCCCCCCCACAGTCCAAAAATGTGCAGGTCAGGTGAATTGGATATGCTAAATTGCCCGTAGTGTTAGGTAAAGGGGTAAATGTTGGGGAATGGGTGGGTTGCGCTTCGGCAGGTCGGTGTGGACTTGTTGGGCCGAAGGGCCTGTTTCCACACTGTAAGTAATCTAATCTAAACTCTCTACGCTGACTGCATTTGGACAATCATATGTCATTATATTTCTAATAATAAAGAACACACACCAAGTGAGTGTGCTCCTTTTCCCCTTTTCAACTGTCCCATTCAATTGATATCGACTACTCACAATCCTTACCCCTGAGATATTCTGCATGCTACGTTGCATGCACCATAGATTCGCTACAGTGTGGAAGCAGAACATTTAGCTCAGCAATTCCACAGCGACTCTCTGACGACCATCGCACTCAGACTCACCTCCAACCTATCCTCGTAACCCTACACTTTCCTTGGCCAGCCTACATGCTTCTGGATACTGCGTTCTATTTAACATGGCCAAACCACGTAGTCAGAGCGTTTTTGGACTGCAGGAGAAAACCGGAGCACGCGGAGAAGACCCAAACTGACTTCGGGAGAACAGAAATATGCTCCACAATTGTGGTCCTAACACGAGATCTATCTCTGTGAGACAGCAGTATTATTCACTGAGCCAAGCTGCCACCCGAAGGCTATGAGACTCAGATAAAAACTAATCTCTCCGGAATATCATCACAGCAACCATCTTCCCACATTCCATCTAATTTTCAATGTTGTAGTCGATGTCATGTCCAGATTATGTATTCCGTGCATTCAATTCGATTGCCAGTCTTGTAACCAGGACAGTAAATGCACATGGACCTATTTTGATTTGAAAATAAGTCAATGAGCTGAGTGAATTTGGCATAACATTTTGTTCAAATATCTAGGATTGTTGTCCTTCAAAAATATATATTTTCAAAACATCAACTTATTTCCCGACATTTTGGACTTCAAATATTTCCGAAATGTTGTACAAATAAAGAAGTTAGTGGACTTGATTATACTGTTTACTTCTTCTCCTTTTTCACAAAAAGATAGATATTTTCAATTCTCCAGGCCTCTGGTAGATCTTCATTTTGAAGTAGGATGGACCGATTACCTACAGTCCCTTTGCTCCTTTCATCATTGCTTCCATAATTAAAACGAATAAGTACCAGCAAGACTGTCTAAAGATTATTAACACGTGGTAGGGTTACAGACCAAGCCAGATCCGGTCGAAATATGTGAAGAAGGTAGCCTAGACCATAACTTTTCTAACTGTTTTAAGCAGGTGTACAGTGGATATTCCAGGGGTGATGCAGCTGGCCCAACCACTCAGCGTTAATTAACAAAGAATGAATTTACTGAATGAAACATGAACCAAAGAGAATTGCATTTAGAATAACTTAACTTGTCTGAAAACCCAATCGAATCTATCACAACTTAATAACACTTGCAACTAATTGCAAATTTCCATAAGCACAACTTTTGTAATGAAATGTAAAATGAAATACGAATTCTTACTGGAGAGATATCAGAGAAATTTTCCTGGCACCTACTATGGGTTTGTATCTAAAACTTGATCAGCAGGTGCAAATAAAACCTCATCAAAACAACCCTTGAAGTGGGATAAGTGGCCATCCTTTTTCGTTGCACAAGTATTTTCGCAAAAAAAAAACACACATAATTTAAAGACTTTTTCATGTCGACATATCGGAACCTCAGCCTTTTTGACCCCTGTGGATAAAGCCAAGGACAACTTTTCCTCGTTAAAAGAGTAGCATTTCCACAATAGAAAGGCTTTGGAAGGAAAACGGTGAACTGAAACTGTGAGTACGTTCACGAGAATTAATGTCAGTCTGCATGAATCCCAATTCTATCAATATCCAGATTCCATCTTCTATTTATAAGAGATCCCTGTGTTTTACCAAAGTAAAAGAGGTAGCATCACATGCGACTCGAAAAGGAATCGTCAGCTGCACAGTGAGGGGGAGGCAGACCAGAATCTTACAGCAACAGACTGAAATATTAAAACAATGGACCGAAGTTTCTCTTTGTGTCTTTCTGATACTTTTCAAGATTGGTCTTTGTTAGGAATGCGGATAAGGATTATACTTTGGGTGATGCAAACTGGTTGCTATCCTTGCAATTGTTGGTGTTCTTGGTAAGTTACTCCTTCTGACTATTAATTCAATAAACATGTGCACTACATTAATAATCTTGTTTTTAAAACTTTGTCAACATGGCAACAATTGCCAACATTTCGGCTTGCAAACCCCATTCTTTGTCAAGCAAATATAACTCTATTATCTGAAGAGAAAGCAGACTGTTCCAAAGTGATAAGTGCTATTGCTCTCAACTAATTTTATTTCTATCCGCAAAGAGGAGCCTGCTCAATTCAAGACACGAGTGTTCCAATTCTCTTCTCACGATACTTGCACTTGCGAGTAAATCGACTGGAAGCTTCAAATCTTCAGATAGCGTTCGCAGTGGATTGTGATAATGTAGCTTTCCTAGTAATCCAGATCCCAAGGCAAATGCAAAAGAAAAGGAATCAATATCACAACGTAGCTGCTAGTTAAATTTTATATATATTATATCTAAATATACACACAGAGACACACGCACACACACACACGAACGCATATATATGTATGCATGTGTGTGTATGTGTGAATGTGTACATGCGCGCTAATGTAGACATTAACAGTCCCTATCACTTTGCAGGATTTGCATCACAATACAGAATTTTAAATATCCCTTCAGAAAAGGCCTGCCTTGCTTACTCAGACCAATATATGCATACAGGGCCGCACAAATATCAGTTTTAATAGTTAACTGTCCTCCAGTTTGGTCAAACCAGCCACTGATTTGATCGAATTCGGAATAGATAAAAAATGCTGCACCGCTCGTGTTGTGCATGAGCTATTATGAAACAAAACTAAAATACGCGAGTACTCTTCCCCTGACATTTCTATTCTATCAAAAAAAACACTTTCACTTCCGGATTTAGAGGGCAGTGCTTTAGTATCCAGGGCTGGAGGGATATATAGAGATCGGTTTGCTGGATGTCCGATTTGCAGATAAAATAATGCCAATCACGGAAGCAAGTTCTAAGGATTTTACACGAAATCAGTTATGGAATGCAACACGACAAGTTATTGGACGATATGTTGGTTAATGTAAAACTACGTGGGAATAAGGACAGAATAGCTCTATGCTGTTACTAGAGCTAGTATCATCAGATTAAAAGATCCCAATTTATGACAGGGACAGTGATGACTTCTTCTTTCAGAGAGCAGTGAATGAAAGTTTTCAAGCTGTGTCTGTAATTAAAGTCAAGGCTGATGGTGGACAGATTTTCAATTACTAAGGGAATGAAGGACTATGATAATAAGATGAAGAGGTGGATTTGAGAATGCAGTGAATAACATACCCAAAACTGAAGCGGGTCAGTTCCACGAGGTGGAGTCCAATCCTTGCTTCCACAAATGGCTATGGAGATAAGGCTTGAGAGGGGGATTAGACGGGAAGCAGTTGAGGGAGCTGATACAGACAGCACGGATCGAATGGCTTTCTTATTTACTGTAAAATTCCACGATCATATCAGCCTCGATATTATTAAATAGTGAAGAACAGCATTCGTGCTCTGAATGGATTACCTCTGCAGCTTTATTTTAATGTCTTACTCTGAAACTATGGGATCTTGACGGGATAAAATTGAAGTGACTGCTTCAATTTTCGTTCGAATCCAGGACACGAATTCACTGTTTAAAAATGAGGAGTCGCCGTTGGAAAAAAAATTCTTCTTTTTAAATGCAGTCATGATTTCGAAATTTACTCTTGAATAGATGGTGGAGGAAGTATCCCATCATACTTTTACGACACAGGTCGATCGGGTTTTGTTCGACAATGGAGTGAAAACGTATCAAGAACAGGGAGGACTGCGGATTGAATGTTAGAGTCAGGTCTGCCCGGGTATTGTTAAATCGGGTGCAGGCTTCACAACCTGAATGGCTTATTGGTAGTTATTGTGCTTGTGTTTGTCTGTACTGAAAGAAAAGATTACAAACTGTCACAAACCTGTAAGAAAGTAAGGAAAAATGATATTTTTCGTCTTTGAATTAAAAAAAAGATGAGCCATACATTAAAGAAAATCCATTTCGAATCATCACAAGATGAAATCTCATTTTCATAGAGGCACTGTTAGGACAGTAGGGAAATTTACAAACTTTAATCAATACACCTCTCTTCTAAACTCCTATGGAAACGAGGTGCACTTTCCTCATTAAAAAAAAAACCTCATGCGTGCCTGGCATGAATTAAGTGCATTTTCTCTGGAACGCATTCATAACACGAACATAATTAACAGATTTAGCGAGCAAAACTGCACAGGAGAGTCATGATGTGGTCTCAAGGATGTCCTGCATTTCTATAGCATAATAGCCTTAACAGTCATGTAGATAACACAGTCCATACAGTCAGTGAGGGATATAGACTATTTTTTTCCTGCTCTTCGGTTACTTTGTCAATCATTGTGGTCCAAATCACCACATTATCACTACTGTTCGCTCCTTATTTCAACCATCAAATACATGATTTAACTAACTGTAATATGTGTCATTGTAAATTCGTTTCCCTTTTTGCCTCCTAATGGGATCCATGCTCCATCAGAGCTTCACAATCTTGTCAGTGGTGAGCTTGCTTTTTATCCATCTCCAGTCGATGACTGAGTCTGGACCAGTGAGTCTGCAGCACTCGGTCCTCTACTTTTCACAGGCATGCGTTTCTGGTCACATTTGAAGTCTATTAACACAACCACGTAATTCGACCACCATTACATTCCCAACTTCTTTCGATGCCTCAGTTTTTCTGCGACTGGAACATGCACGCATGTCGGTTGGATAATTGCAGACTCAGTTATTCCAACTCTTGTCTCAACGACATTTCAACCAACCTCGAAAAACTTCAGCTCATTCACAACTTTGGTGCCTGGATCCCCAATTACTCAGAGTCTTGTTTACCCATCACTTGTGCCCTCACTGACCTACACTGGCTTTTGTTGTGCTAAGGCTTCCATATTAATATTCCCTACATTTGTCGGGTCCATCTGAAGTTTAACTCCACCAATGAGCCACATTCCCACATCTTTTTCACACTGACTCTGAATCTTTTCAATTCCAGAATTATGCAAATCTCTATTTTTAGAGTGAATGGTCTTTTTCTTTATTTCTGTTCCTGACCATGAACGTGGATTTTGTACAGCGGTTCTAGCGTTATAATGTTCAGAACCAATGAAATGGTATAACTTGCGCTGAACTCAATTCCTTTGTATGCAAAGGACCTCCCTGTTGAACATGGAATTTGAGTCATTTTGACACTCGTCTTTGTAAGTTGTTTTGATTCTCTTATTTGGTTGTCTGCTTGTCAACTTGAGCTAACTAAGGAAGCTCTATTCCACGCCGCCAACCCGTACCCTCAGCTTGAAACAGTAGCAAAGCAGAAACGAAGTTTTGTTTGAATTACTAATTGATTAAAGTCAGCTGTAAAAATAGACCAAAGGGAAAGTCAGTTGACGAACAGCAACGTATATGTGAAGAAGTATTATATAACTTTTAACAAAAATGTCAAAATAACTCAATGAGATGACAGATCATCCATGATGAACGGAAGTTTTTTTTTGACGATGTAATTATCCAAATAAAAACAACGTCTGATACAGACTTCAGGGTGATCAGAATGCATGTCAAGCTGACCCTGGGAATTTACAGATGCTATGTACGTGATGAACTTTGGTCTACACTATGACCAATAAATTAAGTAGAAGTTGCAGAGGGAGGAAGCTTTGTAAAGCGACGATTTCACAGGGGGTCACAGATCCGTTTGTGATCTTCGCCATACTGCTCTGTCTGTCCATGTTATCCATCATTTGGTCATCTGTCAAAAATGTAAGGGAACCTCCATATAACTAGAAACAACCATTGCGAGCATTTGTGTGCCACAGAATTCTGCATTCTAAAGATCATTACGAAACATTCTTCATATCTGTCCGAATGAATTTTGGAATGATTACTCTTTCCTTTTTAGTACCCATCATCAGGTCACAAAATAAAATCAATGTAAACAGTCCTATGATATAGCCTCACAAAACACTGAAACTATTGGAAAATCCCAGGCCGAGCAGTATCTGCCAGAGAAAGCAGAGTGAACATTTAAGGTCCAAGGACCCGGCGACACAACAGAATACTGTTACGGCCAATTATATGACGGTATGACGTTCAGTGTGAAGTACAAGTCAGCCAAGTTTCTTCAGTCAGCAGTAAATAACCGGTTAATTGTAAAGATCATCTTCCTCAACAAAGACGCAAATACATCTGATGAACAGTTTTGAATATGCAAACTTGCTGATGTATGTACAGTTCTGTAAAATACTGATGCATACACAGACATTGACACGACACAGCTATTCTGATACAGATACACTCACTCACATACAAATATTAAAACACATACTGATACAGACACACATGAACATAGACATATTGATGCAGATACACATACACGTGATACAGACACGCACAAATGCATTAACACACTTAGCCATAGTTACAGACAAACACAGACACACTGATGCAAACAGGCACACTGAAACTAACACGCGCACAGAGGTACACTCGCACACACAGACGTTTCAGTGCATCAGTGCAAGCACAGACATGAAAGTTCCAAGAAATGATTACTTAAAGCACTATGTCGAAGTAATAGATAATGTATTGGCAAAACGGAAAGTGGCAGTTTATCACGAATGGCATTGCAAAATTATCAATTTGAGGCAAGATCCTGCCTCTGGAATTTCATTCTTGTACAGCTACTTTCAATTCACTTCCTCTTTGCTACAGAAGGTTGGAAGACTTTAATGGAACATCTATGGTACTCGTTAAGGTGTTCCAACAATGTGACAGGCTTTCAGCTCAACGAGTTTGCTGTGAGGAGAAACGAAAAAAGAAAGAGCGAGCATTCGGCTGTTGTTTCTCTTCTCGGTTGCATTTTCTCGTTCTCTTAGTTGAAAAATACATTTGTGTTATTTGGTCCCAAGTTCGACCAAATGAACTTTTCCCAGTCTGTATCACTCCATCGCAGCTCCTTCTTTCATGCCAATGCATCATAACTTCTGTCATTCACGGTGCTATTTCTTTTGAAATCAAGAAAATCCCATCTTTAAGGATAAAGGTTAAACTGGTATATCCTTTGTAAAGGTAATGTCCTCACGATGTACTATTTTTTGATTTATGTTTTCTAATTTACTTGCCATTTCTGCATCCCATTTCGCATCTCTCCATCCATCTGACAATTTATTAAATGACTGCGTTCTTGTGTGAGCGAGTTGAGCTCTAATCCATACATTTCCCTGATCCACATTATTGACACAATGGTAAATATTTGTTGATCCGTTCTTGGAAGCCATCGAATAGTTATATCTTCACATTACAACTTCACAGTTTATCTAAACTTTTTTTCCTGTTGTCTGAACAGGGCTCTGCCTTTCTGTGGAGAAGCTGAGAAGTGTTGAATGGCCTCGTCGACTTTTGTGTAACTGTTTTTGGGTTGATTCTAATAGTCCTGACTCCTCGGATGATATCTTTATGTGTCTATGCAACAGCCTCAATGAGTTGACCGAGACAATATCACATGAGGTGGGAGGTGTCTTTCACGATTCGTTCCCTCGAGCCGATTACACAATTTGCAAACATTATGGTTGAACAAGTGGTAGGCGAAAAACCATGTTCTCTGTTCCCATTGAAGGGTCCATTGAGGATCTGTCAAACACAATCCTGAAATCTTCAGTAACCTTCACTGTTCCGTGAAGAAGGGAAAGCCGACACACAGCGCATACTGATATCCAACTTCACTGGGAATACCAGTACTTTTGCAGGATGCTGCTTCACGCCACATGACTTCATTTTTATGACACGAGGCAAACAATTGTTGACCTTGCAGCTCCTCCAACTTTTCCAACACAACTGTTGGCTTTCACAGCAACAAAATATCTAAAATTACTCACGATTTCTTATCGTGATGATGAGGTTTTTTTTAATGTTGTGATTCCTTGGAATAATCTTGCCCATAGAGCGGTGGAGGCAGACTTATTGATTATCATGAAGGCACAAACTTATGTGTGTGTCTGTGTGTGTCGGTGTGTGTGTGTGTGTGTAAGTATATATGAGTATATATATATATATATATATATATATATATATATATATATATGTGTGTATGTGTGTATATATATAAAAATGACAATCAAGGGCTATAGGTGAGGGTGTGGGAATAAGGAGCTCGGAATGAAATTTGGTAACCATTGAGAGATGGTGAAGGATTTCATCGTATCCCAATGATTCTGTTTATAACAACCGACACTGTTAATCCTCATGTACGAAACATTGGCGATGAGGGACGTGTAGCTGCGGTGGACAGGGCGGTGTGTTGATGAGGTATGTGGTACAATGAGTGGGACTGGCCTTATCTGAAACTCAATTTTTCGGCTTATTCTCGAAAATATCAACAGAAAGTCGCTTGATCGATAAGAAGTCAGAATGGAAGAGGATATATTTTATTTCCTTTCTAAGTTAGATCGGGCGTGGGAGTGCTCCATTTCAGTTTTTCAGCAGCAGCAGCAATCGAAGGGATCGTGGACCAGGAGCCTGCTAGGAGCTGAGTCACTGATTCGATCCACACAGCGTCTCTCTCTCTCTCTGTTTA
This sequence comes from Chiloscyllium plagiosum, assembly GCF_037043375.1. Taxonomy (NCBI): domain Eukaryota; kingdom Metazoa; phylum Chordata; class Chondrichthyes; order Orectolobiformes; family Hemiscylliidae; genus Chiloscyllium; species Chiloscyllium plagiosum. The sequence goes on along the minus strand of NW_028270171.1, from coordinate 64,559,339 downwards.
TCGCAAGTACGTGTAATCTTCCAGCTCCCATTCCACTCTGCTTCCTCACTGGTTTACCGTCTCTGTGACTCCCAGGTACGTGAAATCCCTGAGCTCCTGCTCCAACCTGCTCCCTGACTGTCTCACCGATTCTGTGTCTCTAAAGTACGTGTTATTCTCCAACTTCCATTCCACACTGCTCCCTCACAGGTTTACCTCGTCTGCGACTCCCAGTTCCGAGTAATCCTCCAGCTCCTACTCCAATCTGGTCCCTCACAGGGTCGTCGTCTCTGTGCCTTCCAGGGACGTTTAGTATTCCAGCTTTCTCTCCACTCTGCTCCCTCACAGGCTAACTGTCTCTGAGACTCCCAGGCACGTGTTAATCTGCAGCTCCCATTCCAATCTGCTCGCTACTACTTACGGGGTCACAGTCATTTTGACTCCTCGGTAGTGGTCCAGCCACAACTCCACCTGCAGTTCCCCGTCTCAGTGACTCTCAGGCACGTGTAATGTTTCAGCACCTGCTTCACTCTTGTCATTCACAGGATAATCGTTTCTGTGAATTCCAGGTACGTGTAATCTTCCAGCTCCCACCCCTCTCTGCTCCCTCACATTGTCACCGTCTCTGTTATTCCCAGGTTCGTGTAATCCTACAGCTCGCATTGCACGCTGCTCCCTGACAGGGTCACCATCACTGTGATTCCCAGGCAAGTATCATTCTTCAGCTCCCACGACATTCTGCGTCCTCACATGTCACCCTCTCTGTCTCTCCCAGGCACGAGTTATTTTTTTTCTCCAGCTTCCAATCCAGGCTGCCTCCTCATGGGGAAACTTTGACTCCCTTGTACCAGACTCCCTTGAGCTTCACTGCCGATTTATATTCACCGACTTGTTGCGAATCGCTTTCAAGTTCTCTGCCTTTGTGACTCCCAGGTAATGGTCGCCATCAAGCTTCAGATGAGAGTTGGAACATCCAATTCCGCATTGGTGCCTCATAGGGTCGCTTTTCTACCTGCAAAGCAGCAGAAACGAGGATGAGAGTAAGAGGGCCCGGAGGTCTTACAGTGATTGAAAGCACCGTAGAGTATGGGACCATTTATATGGAAACTTGAGAAAGTCGCAGGCCCTGAAGCAGGTTACAGGAAATTGTCGGTAGAAATGCTGGAACTGAAGAGGCAAAGGAAAGTTATTGTAGCTTGTTGGTGTTGGAAATGCTGACTCGAGTTAGTGCTCGGTATGTCTAAATGGTTTCTACTAAATGGTTACAGAAACATGAATACTTGAACAAAGGGAAAATAAAATGAGAGAAAGGGACATTTGGGTACTAGAATCTGCTGGATGTTAGAGTTAAGTGACTTATAGTGACTAGAGTGAGGACATATTTAGGTGGCATTCTAAGGCAGCATTATCAGGGCTGCATGAGAGAATAGAAATAGGGGAGTTGTGGGGGATTGAAGAGGGAGCACAGACAAGGAGGATGATATGTTCCTGAACTATTTTACTCGATATTGAATGTGTAAAGACGTGTGGAAAAGCACAGCAGATCAGGCAGCATCCATGGAGCAGCAAGATCAACTTCTCGGGCAGGAGCCTTTCGTCAAGCCACTGCAATGTTTTAGGATTTAATGAGGGGAACACGTGCTGCAATTGGTTACGGTAGCGATGGAAGGATGGAGGATCAGCAGGAGTTTACTGAGATCGTGAGGTGTGGAGGAGTTGGATGAGTTAACAGAGAGATTGAAATGTTTTGGACAGAAACAGGGAAAACAGAGGGAAAGTTACAGAGTTTCATAGGGAGAGAATGGTTGAGAAGCTGGCGGGGTTGTAGAGAGTGCAGGAGCACACCGAGATGGTGGAATGTTATTGCAGCTCAGAGGTTTTCAGATTATAGAATGACTTGCAGCACCTGGGAGATGTTAGAAAGAGAGTGTACTGCAGAGTCTGTCGGGACTGCTTTGGGTCTGACAGATATGGAGTGATATAAGGGCTGGAGATAGGTACAGACACAATGAATGGTGTGAGGATCTGGACTTACAAAAGACACTCAAGTTTGAAAGAGAGAGATAAACGGGCGGGGGGCCGTTGGGATAAGAGTAGCAAAGGGAATCGTGTGTCTAAGAGGGAGCACGAAAAACGAAAGCTCGCAGGAGCTTAGGAGAGTCCGAGTGATGCTTGTGAAAGAGGCCAAGTATACGAGTAGAATAAATTAGCAGCACTTAGCTGAAAGGATCTGCCGTGGTGAAACTGTCTTTTGAATATGAATGGAAGAAATAACAGCAAACTAACTCACAGATTTAAGATGGTCATTAAACAATACAGCAAAGAATCAGGCCGAAGATGTTGTGCTGAACGTGACGCAAAATTTAACTAATTCCCCCTGCATGCCCTTGTTCCCTCCATTCCTTGTATTATCATGTGCTTATCTTAACGCCACTTAATTTAATGTAATTTAAGACGTCTTTGTAACTACCAATTTTGTTTTCCAAAGATTATTTGGAAGTAGAAGCTTGAAATGAAGGAAAGAGAAAATGAGTAATGAATACAATCCAAATTCTGTAACAATTGGATTCAATTGGATTAAAAGTCAGTTCAGAACACTTTGTGTTGTCAGATAGTTCTGCTAGATTTAAACAGTCTTAAAGCTACAGGACTCTTTACCTCTTCATAACACCTCCCGCCTTCAGAAAAAAATAGCAAACATAATTAAACAATGGTTTTATTTTATTGTTTTCTTTAAACACATTACCCTGGCAAACCGATAAATTCAATCTTCGTTAATTTAACTTCTTCGCATATAACTGTATAGACCATATAGCACTCAGTAAATGCAGACGTCATCGAAACGTCATCAGTTAAACCCACGACAACACACCTGAAATTCAAGCATTACAACCTGCAACGTGTACGAAATTTAAATTCGAGGTCTGAAGCGTAAGCTCCAACGAAATAGTCGCATACTCTTGACTTCAACCCGTTCTGTGAACGGAAGCGGATTGTGATATGTGCACAGAACCGTCTCCAACACATTGTTAAAATTTTGTAAGGCCAGTACCAAACACAATAGTCTCTTTTTTTGTTCGTGTAGTATGTCCTCTTTTGGATATTGATCTTCTTCGATAATTTTCCAACCAGTTGTTCAATCCCATTCCACATCTCCCTGTGCGAGTACAACTCCAACTCCTATGTCAGTAATATGGATGCCGACTTTCAAAGGTTCTGAAAGGTTTGGTGTAGCTAAAACTGTTTTGATGCTTAATATTAAGTAAAAATGGTCAACTTCCTCCTGGCATGTTTCTGTTTCGCCAAGTGTTGTGTTCTTCTTCAGCAAAACGGTTAAAGGCTCCACCATACTGCGGAAATCTGGAATAAACTTCCAATGAATGTGCTGAGTCTGAAAATTCGAAGCATCTCTTTCTTCGAGGTTGATTGTGGAAATTGCTGAATGGCCTTCGTCTTTCAGTTCCCTCGGATCAACCCTCCGTGGCCGATGCTATGTCCCAAGAACGTCCCTTCTGCTTTCTCAAATTCAGTTTTATTTTAGTTTATCACCAGTTTTGTTTCCTGTAGTCATTCAAAGAGCTCTGACAGCTGTACCATGTAATCGCTACATCGTACAAATAGACGACACAGGTTGCTAACCCACCCACATCACTCTGGATGAGTCTTCGGAATGTGGCGGGTGCATTCGTCTTTCCAAAGGGCATCACTTTAAATTGATATAACCCATTTGGCGTTACAAACACAGAAATTTCTTTTGACGTCTCTGATACAGTACCTGTCAGTAACCACGCATTCAGTCCAACTTGGCGATGTAACTGGCTTGTTCGAATTTCCCAATGCTCGAAATTAGATATGAGTGCGGTTTGTTGCGACGTTGATCTTCCGATAATTCATGCAGAATAATGGAGTCCCGTCCGATTTGGTAACCAAGGCTATCAAAGAACTCTACTTGCCTTCACCTCTTCCTGGATCTATCCGGCATTGAAGTATTGAGCAGATGGGCATGTGTGTTGTCGGAGCAATTTTCCATTCGTTACTTCATGTGCAGTGGCATTAGTCCTCCCCATCTGATTGGGACATATGTCCTTGTACTGCAGTGAGAAATCTTTCCAATGAGGTCTATCCTCCTGAGACAGATAACTTACTTACCTATCCAACTGCTCAAGGACTTCTAATCTATTTTGAGGAACATCAAAATCCAAATCACCTGACTTTGGTTCCTCACTCTGCAGGGTAGCAAGTCACAAACGTTTCCCCAGTTATTTCTCTCGCCTATTTCCTTGGAGGGCACCTATACCCTCAAATATAATGCACGTGAAATAACCTTCAAATATGAGCATTTGCAAAAAATGTGCCAGTTTTAATGCCGCCGTGTCTTACCTACCACTTGGCATATACTACACATAGACCAAAATCGAATCATATCTTTGTGCATTGCAGCCAAAGAAAATATGTTTTTGTACCTTCGCCTGAAACTTTTGTGCCTCTCGGTGATCTCTTACGTGCATGTCATGTGCTACCTGCGACACCCGACGACGTGTGTGTGTGTGTGTGTGTGTGTGTGTGTGTGTGTGTGTGTGTGTGTGTGTGTGTGTGTGTGTGTGTGTGTGTGTGTGTGTGTGTGTGTGTGTGTGTGTGTGTGTGTGTCTTCTATTACTTTTCTCGCTGTTGCAATTCCCTTAGCTTTTCAGGACTAAATACTTTGGCTTTCCATTTACCTATTCAAATAACAAAGAGCAAAGAAAATTTACAGCCCAGGAACATTCGGCCCTCCAAGCCTGAACCGATCCAAATGGACTGTCTAAATCTGTCGGTCAATTCTGAAGCATTTGTATCCCTCTGCTCCCCACCTTTTCATTCATCTGTCCAGACGCTTCCTAAATGCATCTGCCGTGCCTGGCTCTACCACCTCTGCTGGCAACGCGTTCCAAACGCCCATCACTCTCTGTGTGAAGTACTTGCAGCGTGTTTACCACTTAAACTTTTCACCTCACCCTGAAAGCATGACCTCTCGTTATTGAATCCTTCACGCGGGGAAAAAAATCTTGTCTCTATCCACCCTGTCTATACCCTTCATGATTTTGTAAACCTCAATCAAGTCCCCCTCAATCTCCTATTTTTAGTGAAAATAAACCTAACCTACTCAACCTCTCTTCATAGATAGCGCCTTCCATACCAGGGAATATCCTCGTAGACCTTCTCTGCCCCCTCCCCAAAGTGTCCACATCCTTTTGCTAATGTGGAGACCAGAACTGTACCCAGTATTCTAAATGAGACCGAACTAATGACTTGTACAATTATAACATGACTTGCCAGCTCTTATACTCAAAACTCCGTCCACTGAAGGCAAGCATACGTTATGCCTCTTGACCACTCTATCCACCGGTGCAGCAACATTCAGGTCACAATGGATCTGCACTCCCAGATCTCTCTGCCCATCAACTTTTCCCATAGCTCTTCTGTTCATTGTATAATTCACTCTATAATTAGGCGTGCCTAAATGCATCACATCACATTTGTCTGGATTGAAAGCCCTCTGCCACTTTTCTGCCCAACTCTCCAGTCCATTTACATCCTCCTGTATTATCTTACAGCCCCTTACGCTTTGTGTTGCTCCACCAATCTTTGTGTCATCTGCAAACTTGCTGCTCATACTAACAGAGCCCTCTTCTAGATCATTTATGTATATCACAAACAACAGTGGCTCCAATACGGACTCCTTGGGAACACCATTGGTCAACTTTCTACCTTTCGAGAATCTCCCTCAACTATTATTCCCTGTCTCCTGTTGCTGAACCAGTTCTTTATCCACCTATCCAGAACAGCCAGCACACAATCTGACTTCACTTTCTCCATTAGTCGACAATGCGGAACCATATCAAACGCCTTACTAAAGTCCACGTGTATGAAATCAACAGCCCTCCCTTCATCTATCAAACTGTTCACTTCCTCGAAAAACTCTATTAAGTTGGTAAGGCACGATCTCCATTCATCCCCCACAAAGCCACGTTGCCTATCACTGATTTTCCCACTATTTTCTAAATATATGTAGATCCTATCCCTCAGTAATTTCTCCAGCAACTTTCCCAGCACTGACGTCAGGCTCACTGGTCTGTAATTACCGGAATATCCTGACTTGTCTTCTTGTACAGGGGGAAAACATGAGCAGCCTTCCAGTCGTCGGGCAACTCGCCTGTATTTCAGGATGCCACAAAGATATCTGTCAGTGCCCCAGCTATTTACTCTCTCGCCTCCCTCAGCAACCCGGGATTGCTCCCATCCAGTCCTGGGGATTTGTCCACCTTTCTAACGTCTCGCATACCCAACATATCTGCCCTACTAATGCCAACGTGGTCCAGACTAATAAAACTTCTATCTCTCATCTCACCATTCATCATATTCAGGTTTGACCTGCACCATTAAGTCCAACAAGGTATCAGGAGACAATAGATAATAGAGAAGAGCTGCAGGAGTAGGACATTCGGCCCGTCAAGGCAGCACCATCATTCATTATGATCATGGCTTATCATTACCAATCAGTATCCTTTTCCTGCCTTATTCCCATAACTCTTGATTCCACTATCTTTTAGAGGTCGATCCGTCTCTTTCTTGAAACTATCCAGAGACTTGTCCTATACTGTCTGCTGGGGAAGAGCATACGATATATCCACAATTCTCTGGGTGTCCGCTGACTGAACCTCAACTTCTTCATCTTTCTCTTTACTTCTCACTTCGTGCTGTCACTTCGATAGTGAAATCGGGTTACCACACAGTCTGGAGAAATACCAAGATATTTCTGTTTTACCTCCTCAGTCTCTTGGTCTTTCTTTGACTTCTCCACAACAATGGGTGTCACCCCGACCTTGGATCCTGCCAAATCATTCACAAGAACAAACTGAATTCCTGGAACTGACATTTTGTCATACACTCACACTGCTACTTCCCCAGTCTTGAGTTGGTATTGCGACCGAAGCTTCCACAGGCATACGCTAACTTTCTGTCAAACTATCCCACAAATTAGGACACACTCGAGTCACAGATTAGAAAGAGTGCATTTTCACTCATCCCTTACTATCAGTGCCTGATTAGATCCCGTATGTCTCAAAATTCTACCTAGTTTTCCATCTTCCACGTTCTTTCTGAGAAAACTTGAACCACAGAAGCGACTTGTTTCTAGATAGAAGGTACTAACTCCATATCCAGCCCTCCCACAGCTGTACAATCTAGAGCAGTTCCTCTGGTCTTCTGGGATTTCCTTTCCAACTTGTACTCATGCCACTGGTGAAGCTTCTTTTATGGAATGTTTGCCCGCTCCGCCTTGACTTGTCGACCAGCACTGTGTCTCTACATGTCCCACTTTCAGGCAGTGAAAACATCTTTTTCCAGAGACGTTCTGAAACCACCGGCACCGTAATTTTCGGTGTCCCATTCCATTATGGTGAAAACAACTGAGGACTTTCACCTCTTGTCCACCTTCTTGGGTTTCTTTAGCCTGTGGTAAACTCTTACCAGTGTTCTCTACTCTTTGTCTCGTAGTGTAGGGTCTCCCTTTCTCCCAAAATTTGTCCATAACCCGACAAAAGTTTGGCCGGAAGATTGTCTTATGCACCAACATGTATTCATTGGCTAATTCTGGTAGCCTTCCCACTTTCTGAACGTTTTGTTCCTCCACGTGAATTCTTACAATCTCCGGAAGTGAGTCCTTAATCTCCTTCAGCAGAACAATCTCTTCGAGCCTCAATCGTCTGATCTAATTTCAAAGCACGTCAAGTATCAAAATGACTATGTCTAATTCTTTCGAACTCGACATAAGCCTGAACTATTACCTTCCTTGTGTTTCTGAACGCTATATATATATATTTCTGTTACCAACTAATAAGCACTTAAAACAGCTTGGTTAACCTCTTTAATATCTCTTTACTCATCAGCTGACGGCACGGCAAACATCTCACTATCACTGCTTACCAGGTTATTCGGAATTAGCATTATAAATGAATCCTGGGAGCACTCCGTCTACCTTGCCAATTCCCCAGGTGAAATAAAGAAGGTAGGAACATATTTTTCAACAAAATTTAGCAGAGTTATGACAAACTTTGTATATGTCACTACCTTTTCTTTCTATCTCCTTTCTGTGAACTTGAATTGCTGACTAAGTTGCAAGTTCTGCAGTTCAAATTCTCTCTCGGTTTCTCTCTCCATTTACTCTCTCTCTCTTTTCTCATGTTTCTCAGTTTGAATCAACAGCAAATCACCAAAATTAGACACAATGTCTCATTTACGCTTTACATAAAGATGTAGGATCTGCAAGTGTTTACATTTGCTCGGATTTGTCGTTTCATAGTATATAGAACATCGAAAGGTTCAGCACAGAACAGGCCCTTTGGCCCACGATGTTGTGCCAAGATTTAATCCTAATGTAAAATATGGCAACTTAACTCACGCACCCCTCAACTCACTGCTATCCATGTACATGTATAGCAGTCGCTTACTTGTCCCCACTGACTCTGCTTCCACCACGGCAGCTGGCTACGCATTCCATGCATTCACAACTCTCTGCATAAAGAACCTTACTCTGACGTCTCTTTTATACCTTCCTCCTAATATTTTCAAAACTATGACTCCGCCTAACCAGTCAACCCTGCCCTATGGAAAAGTCTCTGGCTATTGAGTCTATCTATTCCACTCATTATTTTGTACACCTTGATCACGTCTTTCTTCTTTCTTCTCTCCAGAGAGAAAAGTTCAAACTTATTCACCTTTCTTCATGAGGCAAGCACCCCAGTCCAGGTAGAATCCTTTTAAACCTTCCTGCACCCTCTCCAAAGCCTCTGTATCTTTCCCATAGTAAGACGACCAGAATTGGACGCAATATTACAAGTGTGGTCTCACCAGGGACTTGCAGAGCTGCCGCAAAACCTCGCAGCTCTTAAACATGATTCCCTGTTAATGAAAATCAAAACACCATATGCTTTCTTAACAACCCTACGCACTTGGGTGACAACGTTGAGGGATCTATGTACTTGCACACCCAGATCCCTCTGGTCCTCCATACTGCCAAGAATCCTGTCTTTAATCCTTACCGCAGCATTCAACTTCGACCTACCAAAATGCATCACCTCGCATTTATCCAGGTTGAACTCCATCTGCCATTTCTCAAGCCAGCTCGGTAACCTGCCTACGTCGTGCTGCAGCCTGCAGTTGCCCTTTATACTATCTTAGACACCTGCAATCTTTGTGCCATTTCCCCAAAATCTATTGAAACTGTTCAAACCTGTTCCAATCACGAATCAAAGACCTAAACACTTCAAATCCCGACGACAAGCCCCCAAACTGTTACGACACAGTAAAACCCCCACCGCAACCCTGCTCATTCCAATGAGCATCACACCAAAGATTAGTCCAATGGAGTAATCTGTAAAATTTCAAGAGGCCACTAACTATTTCAAGTTAAAATTAGCAAGTTCACTTCTTAAAGTGCAACAGAGAATAATTAACAAACAAGTATTTGCAACTCATTCCTCTCAACTATCTTTTCCTTTCCCTTCAATAATATTATTCCGATAAATATCCCAGTAATATTTCCCAAAAAGTTCAAATTTCAGAATCAGGCATCTGTCGAAATTTCCTTTTCAATTTTCTTCTGTAGATCTTCTTCTTCTTAGCGATATCTGATGCACAGATTATTGATCGATAATGATACTTTTAAGAGACCTGCATTTCGGGCAATCTGTACATGCTGGTGGTTTGGTAGTTCTCCCCAGCTGTTCATTTTTTCTCGGTGTAAACTCCAAAGCATCGACTCGTTCCATTCGTTCTTAATATTGTCAATATACTAAACTTAAACTTGATTGGAGATTGGCATTAAGTTAAACTTATTGGTCGAATTTGAATGGGCTCTTTTACCCTGGCAACACAGCCAGTGGGAGATGTTCGGAAACAAGAATTGCACAGCAATTCTTTTAAGCGCACAGTTTCCTTCTCTAAGTCCTTGCTTTCTTTCAACTTTCTTAAAGTTACAGTATCGCTTATATCTTCACCATTACCACCCTGTTCCCTTGCAACGTTATTTGAAATCATATCCACTATGCTGCCCGAGAACATCCTGTGGAACAATGCCCACGCTGTTCTACAACCTCCCAAAGTTTCTCTACTAACAACTGCCTGTGAACCAATCCCCGCTCTGTTACCCTTACAACACCCTGGCACCCCATCCCAAATCTGTAGCCCTGACAAAGGCCTGTGACCCCGTCCCCACTCTGTTTCCCAAACAACAGCTTGTCAACCCATCACATACTGTTTTTCCAGCAATTACCTGATAATCCATCATGGCTTTGACAATGGCTGGTAATCCGTCCCGCACTGTTTCGCTAACAACTGCCAGTGAGCCGATCCCACCTCTGCACTTCGCGCAACAACCCGTGCACCAATCGCCATCCAGTTTCCTTGGCAACGTCCTTTGAAACCATCCCCACGCTGTTCCACTAGCAATGGCTGGTGGTCCTATTACTACCCTGTACTCCTCAGAACTAACTGTGGCCACGTCCACACCATTTCCTCCTGGCAACTGCTTATGAAATCTTCTCATTCTGTTCACCTCGTAACTGTCTGTATCCCCATCCCTGCTCTATTTCCCTGAAAACAGTCTGAAGTTTATCCTACTCTGTTTCCAAGCAACGTCCTGCGACTCCATCCACACTCTGTTTAATGAGCAGCCGCGTTTGACCATGACCTCATGCAGTTTCCTGAGCAACGGCCTCTGAACCCATAACTGCTCCGCCCTCCTAGCAACAACTTGTGAACACAAACCCTCTCTGTGCCTCTCGAAACAACATGTGATACCATCCCTGGCCAGTTTCTCTAGCAACGACCTGTGAAGACATTTCCACACTGTCTCCGGCACCGGCCAGTGAACTCTTCAACTTAGTGTTGCTCGAAATACCACATTTGATTCCATTCCCATACTTTTCACCTAGCCATTGCCTTTGAACCCTTCCCCAATCTGTTCGCCAAGGAATAGCCTGTGAACACTCTATTCTGTTATCAACAGTTTGTGAAAACATTCTCACTCTGTTCTCTGAGCCTTGAATCCCTCGTCACAAAGGATGGTGATCCCATCCCCACTCTTTTCTTATCACAGCTGTTTGTGAACCCATCCCAAATGTGCTGTCCGAGCAAATGCCTGTGATTCAATCACCATTCCGTTCCCCTCACATCAGTTTGTGACCCCATTCCCTGGCAACAGCCTGTGATGGTCATCGCCAATTGGTTTTCATCCAATGGCCGGAGAAATGTTCTCCACTCTGTTATGCTAGCAATGGCCTGTGAACTCGCCTGACTCGGTTTTCTGAGCAACAGTGTTTGAAATAATTCCAACTGTTTCCATAGGATCGTTCTGCGACCCCATCCCAAGCCTGTTCTTCCAGAAAATGCCTGGAAACCCATTGCAATCTACTCTCCTAGAAACAGCCTGGAAACCATTCCCACACTGTTCTAAGTAGGAAATAGCTGTGATACCATCGCCAATCTCTCTCTTAGCAACAACTTGTGAACGATTCTTAACTCGTTTCCCATGAAATGTCCTTGGAACCAATCCAGACATTCTTTCCATAGCAACGGCAATTGATGTGCCTCCCCGCTCATTGTCCTAGGAACTGCGTATGAACCCCTTCCCCCATGTTCTCCTAGCACTGGTCGCTGACCTAAACGCATCTCTGTTACTCGAGCAAAAGCCTGTGACGCCAACGCCACTCGTCCATCTCGACCATGATTCTCTGCCACTGGACTGTGAACCTGATCCCACACGATTCTCTGAGAAAGAGTCAATGAAGTTGTCCGCAGTCTGGCAACAGCCTGTAATCCATTCACAGGCTGTTCTCCGGACAATGGCCACCCCGCTCACCCCGCTCTGTTCCTCTAAGAGTAGTCTGTGACCCCATCCTCACTCGGTTCTCCTGAAAACTGCCCGTGACCCCATCCACACTCTGTTCCCAGAAGAACAACCTGTGAACCCATCCCCACTCGGTTATCCCAACAACATCCGGTGAACCCAAACCCGGTCTGTTCCCAGAGTAACATTTCTGATGAAGGGCTCAGCCCCGAAATGTCGATTTGCCTGCTTCTCGGATGCTGCCAGACTTACTTGGTTTTCCAGCAACACACTCTAAACTCTGATCTCCAGCATCTGCAGACCTCACTGCCCCTAGAAGCGTGCTGTGAGCAGATCCTCAGTATTTTCTTCAGGCAACAGCCTGTGGACACGCAACTGCTCTGCTGCCAATGCAACAGCTGGTGAACCTATGCCCAATCTAGTCATGTCGTAACGGCTGTGTTTCCATCACCACTGTACTCCGAGCAACAGGCCAGGACACTGTCCCCTTTCTTTTCTACGGCAACTTCCTGTGACTCTATCCCCATTCTGCTCTCTTACCTCTGCGCTCTGCACTCAGCTGCACTCTTGTATTGTCAGAAATCGCCTGTGAACTCACACCCGCGCTGATTTGCTAACAACAGCCAGTGAGACCATCCTCGATCTGTTCTACGTGCAATGGCCCATCAACGGTCCCAAATCTGTTCACCAGGAATGGCCTGGAAACCCATCGTCACACTTTTCTGCGAGCAGCAGCCTGTGAAACCACCTGCACTCTGTTTCCATACGACCTCTCTACAACTCCCTTCACTGTTTCTGTAATAATGGCCTGTGATCCCATCCTCTCTCTGTTCCCATGCCAACTGCCTCTTATTCCCACCCTGTAAACTCTTCGAAGGTTGTTCTCCTTACAACCACCTACTAACCTATGCCAATACTATTTTCCGAGCAACGGCTCATGAATACATTCTCCCTTTCTTCTGCTAGTAGCGTGCAGTGAACCCAGACTGACTCTTTTCCTTTTGTAATGGCCGGTAAACTCATTCTCACTCTGTTTTCCTCGCAGCAGCTTCTGAAACTTTCCCCACTCTGTTCTGCTATCAACTGCCAATGAACCCACTCCACTGTGTTCGCCAAACAACGGACTGTGACTCTATCCACACTCTGCTCTTATGGGAAACTACCTGTGGCACCAGCCCCTCTCTGTTCTCCAAGCAAAAGCTTGCGAAACAATCCCTGCTCTGTTCCCCAGGCTTGTGACACCCAACCCCACTGTGTTTCCCGACCAACAGCCTGTGCAGATCATCGCCATTTTCACAGTAACAGCCGGTGAACTCATCATCTCCTCTGTTCACAAAGCAATACCCTATTATCCGCATCTGCGCTGTGCTCGAAGTAGCAACGGCCGGTGGCACCATCCACACTCTGTTCTGCCAGCAACGGCCTGTGCACACACTCACACCCTAATCTCCGAGCAACTGCCTGTGAACCCCTTCCCATTAAGTTCGCCAAGAAATAGCTTGTGAATACACCCCATTGTTTCCTCCGAGCAATAGCGTGGACAACTATTTCCAATCTCTCCTCCCACCAAGGCCATGTGACCGCTCTCAATCTCTGTTCATCTCCCAACTTCCTGTGAATTCCATCAGCACTGTTTTCCGAGCAACTGTCTGTGAACCCCTTTCCACTGTGTTGTCCTTGCACATACAGCTGAACCCATCACAAATCTGTTCCCCGAGCAACAGCCTGTGACCCCATCCCCATTCTATTAAACGAGCAAAGTCCATCCCCACTCGGTTTTCCCCGGTCCTACCAGTGACCGTGAACCCATCCCCACTCGGTTTTCGTTGAAACTACCTTTGAACCCGTCCAAACTCTGGAAAACAGAGTACCATCCATCTGTCCTCTGTCCTCCTGGCAACGGCCTGTAAACCCATTCTCACTCTGTTCACTGAGCATGTCTGTGACCTTATCCTCACTCTCTTCTCCTGTAATAAACTTTGTTTCCATTCCCGTGCTGTTCTTGTCGCAACTGCCTTTGAACCCATCCCCACAGTGTTTTCCTCGAAAGGGCCTGAGTACCATCCACACTCTGTTCGAATTAGCAACATCTGTGATGCCATCCGCACCTGTTTCTCCTAGCAACTACCTGTGCACCCAACCCCATCCTGATCCCCTTGCACCTAACTGTCAACCCCTCTCCTTTCAGTTTGCAAAGCAATAGCCTGTGAACGCATGGCGTTCCTGTTGTCCAAGAAACAGTACATGACTTCATCCGCACGTTGTCCCCCAAGTACTGCCATTTGACCCCATCGTAACTCTGTCCTTTTGGCAGCAGAATGTGATCCTTTCCTCGCTCTGTTACCCTCCCAACAGCCTGTGGATTCCTACTCCTCTCTGGTGTCCTAAAAGCGGACCGTTAATCCATCCTCAATCGGTTCTCCTCGCAGCAGCCTTCAATCCGTCCACACACTGTTCTGCGACCAACAACCTTTACTTCATCCGTGCACTGTTCTCCAAACAATCACCTGTGAATCCATCCTGACACAGTTACCTGAGCAAAGTCCTGTAAATCCATTCATATCCTGTTGGTCAAGCAATGGCGAGTGACCCCATCCCTCGTCTACTCTCTTAAAATCTCTCTGTGAACCCATCACCACCCTATTCTTCTCGCAATGGACCATGAACCCATCCCCACTCTATTCTACAAAGAATCCCATACGAACGTATCGCTTTGAAAGTTTGGGGGAAGATTTGTCGCTCGGGTGCTCATTGTTGCGGTTCTGTTTGCCGAGCTGGGAATTTGTGTTGCAGACGTTTCATCCCCTGTCTCGGTGACATCCTCAGTGCTTGGGAGGCTCCTGTGAAGCGCTTCTGTGATATTTCCTCCTGCATTTATAGTGATGATCAATCACTATAAATGCCGGAGGAAACATCACAGAAGCGCTTTATAGGAGGCTCCCAAGCACTGAGGATGTCACCGAGACAGGGGATGAAATGTCTGCAACACAAACTCCCAGCTTGGCGAACAGAACCACAACAACATATCGCTTTTTATTTCATTCTGGCAACAGCCTGAGAGCACATAGTTACAATGTTTCTTTTGCAACAGCCAGTGAGCTGATTTTCAATCAATTCCATTAACAACGACACACGTGTTCATCACAACTCTGTGCACCTGGCAATGGCCTGCGGCCCCACCAACACTCTTTTCACCTGACAACGGTCCGTGAACGTATTCCCACGCTATTAACCCAGAAATGGCCAATACTCTAACCCCCACACTATTCTAATCGTAATGCTCTGTGGCCACAACACCGCGATATTCTCCTAGCAATAGCCTGTGACATCATCCCACTCTGTTTTCTGAGCAACAGCCTCTGCTCCCACCCCGACTCTGCTCTCTTGGCAATCTCGTGTGAGCCCATTCTGACTCTGTTCCCCTTACAAAATCATGTGCACCCATCCACACTCTGTTCTCCTGTCAACAGCAGGTAAACACGTAACCATGGAAGGAAACTGAGTGTGCGGTAATCTGGGAGAGGTAAATTGAGAGTTAGAGAAAATGCAAGAGGGAGAGGCAGGGCGGTCAATGGTGCAGGGTGCATAACACCAGAAGAGAAAGCAAGGACGGAGGGAATTAACCCAACTGCTGAGCTTGGCCCCGGTCGTCACCCTTCCCTGAGATCCAGGAAATGGAGCTGTGTCTGTCTTTCAGCTGCTCAGAATTGTCAACGCAAACATAAACAACAATAGATTCAGTCTACCCCTTGTCATTTTGAATAAACTTTTCTACAGTTTTTAAAATGAAGTTACAGATGCATTCAGTCGGATGGTGCATTTTCTCACTGGCCATAAGTTGGGAAACATTAATATATGTTCCAGTTACTCCCGTTACATAAGGTTAGATAAATCATCACTATCCTCAGTCTGTTATCATAGCAACAGACGATGTCATCGCTGAAAACATGAATTAAAATGAAAAAATGCTGGACGGATTAATTAAGGAGCAAATTTGGTTGATTTATTTATTTGGGTAAGTGAATATTTCAGAACATTCTTCAGCTGCTGTCTGAACTTAGTCTGTGTCAGGGCATAAATCGCGGTGTTTGTGCAGCAACTGAGAAGCTGCAGCATGAATCCCAGTTCCTGAACAAAGATTTCTAGATATACAGGGGTATCCACAATAAAGTACATCCGGTTCCATATGGAAAACACCATCAACATTGACCATAACAGGATGACATTGACCGAGATCATAAACAGTAAAATAATGGATTTTTTCGATTTTGTATTTCAATGTCAGACTGAGTGTCTCCATTGTTGTGAGCCCGAAATCTCCTGCGGGCTCTGCTGGTCAGTAAGATATGTCTGACAGTGAAAACATTCAGCAGCAGAATCAGGAGAAAAGGGACAGCCGGAGTTAGAACGTAGTGGGTGAACTCAATTATGGCCCAGATCTGAGACAAGTAAACATAATATTTTACATAACAAAACCAGGGGCTGTTCACGACGTAATACTCGCTTGTGAACATAAAATACCAGAAAATATTCTTAAGAATACTCAGCACAGTCACTGTTCCAATAACCACAGCCGCCGTTTTCTCACATCAATATTTCCTTTTCAACTTCTGGCAACAAATAGCCACAAATCGATCAAAGGTGAAAGTGACGGTGAACCAGACAGAACAGTCAGTGGCTGCATAAAGCAGGACTGCGTGGATATTACACACGGGGATGGAATAGCGGAATTCCAAATTTTCCCGAAAAACAATGGGAATGTGTCTCAATATCAGGTCGATGATAATGACCAGTAGATCCGTCGCTGCCATGGCCCCCAGGTAACGTCTGACACATGGAGACAATCCACAATCTTTATAAAGCAGGACATGGATCGTTACTGCGTTAACTGTGAGGAAGGGAAACACACAAATTATCCATCAACCTGGGCCAAAGTTAACAATTTCCTTTTAAAGACAGAGTTAGTATTTTCAAATGGTTGCCTAATTGAAGGAATTGGAGCTGAAATAACACATGGGAAGCTCTGAATTACTTGCAAAGATGTCAGGAAAAACACATAGTAGATTCCATCCTAAACAAGCAGACACACATCCATAAGTACAGATGGTTTCTTGAACATTTCCACACACTCGATCACTGGAGAGCAGACACGGGTCACTTTTTTCCAGTTCCTAATATTGTGGGTGAAAAAGTTGCTGTCCTGAAGCATTCTGTCCCAGTTCCTTAAAGACAAATTGTTATGGACGAGGCCAGGCCACTCACAACATTCTTAAACAGGGAGGTCAGACTATAACTTTGCAAGTTGTTTCAGTAAGTGTACACTGAAGATTACCCAGAGTAAGTTAGCAAGGTTGACGAACAAGTTCTAAAACAGACAAAAATGTATTCACAAAATTACACAACGAAACACAAGCAATAGAATAAAGAATTCCAACAAAACTCAGTTCATCCAACCTGGACTTAATCATGTTGTTCCGAATATACACAATTCCCAATTATTAAACCCCTTAATAACCCGCACAAATGGAACACATACTTGGAGTTTGATTGTCTCACATGCATTGCCGTTAATTTATACAGTGAAATGTTGAAATGCAAACACCAGGCTTACAGTCTCTTTCTCCAATTTTGAATATTGCTGTTGATGAGCGTTCAGCTTCCAAGAACAAATAGAAGATGGGTCTTTCTAATCCCTCGTCATCCTCCTGCAGATGCATCACAACACACCCACATCACTGGCATCGACAGCCACCTTGAAAGACTTCGTGGAGCTTTGTTTCACAGTTTTGACGGCTTTCAAATGCCTTTTCACAGTCCGCTGTTCACTGAAAAGTCTTGTGCTTTTTTAACAATTCGTTGAGTGGAGCAGACACATGGCTAAGTTTTGGCACCAACCTTTGGTAAAATCCAATCAATCCCAGGAACCACAGTACTCTATCCTCTAACTGCGTTAACTCTCTGCTCTCCACATCAGTCCGTACTACTTCAGGCAGTGAATTTTCGAATTCCTCCAAAATAATTACCTCTCCAAGGGCATCATTGGTTTGCTCAATCGTTAAAGCTCTTCTCCGTCTATCGAAATGACTGTGTTTGATCCTTTCAAACTCAATATAGATTAGAGCCTGGTCTCTCTTTAGATTCCTGAAACTTCGTCTATCGGCTTCTGGTACCATCTCAGATGCACTTCAAATGCTTTTTTCAGCTCCTCATACTCCCCAGATACCTGCTCTGAAAGTGATGCGAATACCTCACAAGCCCTAACGACAACTTTCGTTTGGATCAACAAAACACACTTTGGCACTTGCCACTGCATGTGTTTCGCCACCTTTGCAAATGAGGTGAATAAGGTTTCCAGATCCTGTTCATCAAACTTCGGCAATGTTTGAATATACATAAACAGTTTCTCACTGGGCCTCTGACTACGAAGGGCTTGCTCATCCTGACTCTCTTCCTCAATAGGCAGATCCTCAGCCTTTATATGGAGCCTTTTTGAGCTGGCTTTCCTTTTTAAGGCTCAGTTTCTGCCCTTGAAAAGCTCACTCATTTTTCTTTCTCTACTCTCTCGTTTTCATTCTCTTCTGTTCCTCATCGTAACTACAACTGTTTCATTTCTGCAACCAAGGCAACGCCCGGAACAAAGACACTAGAACATCCCACTTGCTGCGTATAATAGCGCAAAGAGCCCCCAATCTGTTATGGACTAGGCCAGACCATTCAAAATATTCGACTACAGACAGCGGATTGTTTACAATTTGTTTCGATAAGTGTTCAGAGAAAGTTACCCAGAGTGAATTAGCAAGATTGATTCCCAGGTTTCAAAACAAACAAAAAGTTATTCACAAATTAAACAATGTTGCACAAAGAACAGAATCAAGAATTATGACAGAACTCTATCCACCCAATATAGACTTAACTATGCTGTTCCGAAAATACACAACAGTCCCAATAAGCAAAACCCCCTTAAAAACCCGTACATATGAAACACAAGCTGACAGGTTGAAGTCAGAAGAGAGAGACAGTTGAACTCACGACGAATTCTGGACTTAACTGGACTGATCAGCTACAGAGATCACCACTCCCCTTTCTTTCTACAGGACACTTCTGAAACATGACCACTTTAGCCTGAATTGTCATCTATTTACATATGATCAAAAATGCCTCTCAATACACTTTAATCTCTGTACAAAAGCAGGGTTATTGGAGTCCAGACTGATTTTTTGCCCCTCTGAAAAAAAGGCCTTGAGGCAACGAACAGCTTTTAAGAAAATATAAATGACTAGCATTCCGACAAAATCGAGTTTGGAAATTCAAATCATTCAGTCGAAATTGTGGTTGATTGTTGTACAGAAACGTAAACGCAGGCAAAATGTATTCACCGTTTTAACTGCCTGAGGGGACTTCGAACAAGTGATTTCTTCTCCCTTGAGACATTATCTTTTGTTCAATTATCTGACATCAGACCAGACAAAAATAATGTTTTTGTCGAATATTCTGGGTGATATCGATTATACAATGTACCAAGGAATGTTCTAAACAGTTCTCAGGATAAGCAAACGGATACTTCACACGTTATGTGATACACGAAGATGGGTAGAGACTTCTTCTTTGCAAAACACAAGGACATACAATTCAGGTGCATTCAGCGTCCATTCTGCACTTTACACATGCTCAAACATTCACTAAGATCGAGGCTGACCTGACCATGTTACAGGAATTGTCAGTCAAACCCTGAAATCCTGTCATCAAGCACTCGAACCTCAGACAGGTTTTTGACATCGTTTTTCATCTCTGCTCTCTCACACTCCACTCTGTCTCTAGCCTCCCTCCTGTCCTCCCCTTTCGCCCTCACCTCTCTCCCGTACCCTCCCTCTAGCCCTGCTCTCTCTCTCCACCTCCCTTCTCCCTTGCCCTCCCAACTCGTGTTCCCCTCTCACTCGCTTCCCCCTCTCTCCCCTCCCCTCTCTCTTGCCCTCCTCTCACCCACCTCCACTCTCTCGCCCTCCCCTCCCTCCCCTACCATCTCTCTTCCCTCCCCTTTATCGCCCTCCCTTCTCTTTTGCCCTGCTCTCTCTCCACCTCCCTTGCGCTCCTCTCTCTCTTGCCCACCCATCTCTCGCCCTCCCCTCATTTGCCCTCCAGTCTCTCGCACTCCGCTCTCTCGCACACCTCTCTCTCTCCCTCCCCTCTGTCTCACCCCTCTCTCTCCCTCCCCTCTCACGCTCCCTCCCCACTAACTCACACTCCCTTCTCTCTCGCTCCCCTCCCTCTCTCCCGCCGCGGTCTCGCACTCCTCTCTCTCCACTCTCCCCTCCCTACTCTCTCACCCTATCCTCTCTCTCGCCCTCCCCTCTCTATCCCGCCCCTCTCTCTCGTCCTCCCCTCTTTCTCTTCCTCCACTCTCTCTCGTCCTGACCTTTCTCCCGCCCTCCACACAGTCGCTCTCCGCTCTCTCGCCCTCCCCTCTCTCTTGCCCTGCTCTCTCCACCTCCCCTCTCCCTTGTCTTCCTCTCTCTTACCCACCAATCTCTCGCCCTCCCCTCACTCGCCATCCAGTCTCTCGCACTCCCCTCCCTCGCCCACCTCTCTCTCCCTCCACTCTCACGCTCCCTCCCCACTAACTCACGCTCCGCTCTCTCTCCCTCCCCCTCTCTCCTGCCGCTCTCTCGCATTCCCGTCTCTCCCGTCTCCCCTTCCCTACTCTCTTGCTCTCCCCTCTCTCTCGCCCTCCCCTCTCTACTCCGCCCCTCTCACTCAGCAACCCCTCTCTCTCGTCCTCCCCTCTTTCTCTTCCTCCACTTTCTCTCATCCACACCTTTCTCTCGCCCTCCGCGCTATCACCCAACGCGCTCTCGCCCTCCCCTCTCTTGCCCTTCCATCTCTCGCACTACCGTCTCTCGTCCTCCCCTCTTTCACACTCCCATCTCTCTCGCGCACCCTTCACGTTAGCTCTCCCCTCTCTCGCTGTCCCCTCTGTCTCGCCCTTCCCCCTTTCTCCCCCTCCCCTCTCTCGCCCTCCATTCTCTCGCCCTCCCCTTTCTCTCGCCCTCCCGTTTCTCACACACACCCCTCTCTCGCCCTCCCCTCTCTCCACCTTCTCTCTCCCTTGCCCTCCCCCTCTCCCCTCACATCTCTCTTGCCCTGTTCTCTCTCCACCTCCCCTCTCCCTTGTCCTCCTATCTCGTGCTCCCCTCTCACTAACCTTCCCCTCTCTCCCCGTCCCCTCTCTCCCACTCCCCTTTCTAGCCCTCCCCTCTCTCGCCCTCCATTCTCTCTTGCCCTCCACTCTCTCCCATTCCCCTCTCTCTTTCCCTCCCCTCCCTCACACTCCCGTCTCTCGCCCTCCCCTCTCTCGCCCTCCTCTCTCTTGCTCTCCCCTCTCATGCTCCCTCCCCACTAACTCCCCCTCCCCTCTCTCCCTCCCTCCCCTCTCTCTCCCGCCACGCTCTCGTGCTCCCCCCTCCCACTCCCTCCTCTCTCGCCCCCCCCTCTCTCTCGCCCTCCTCTCTCTACCCCTCCCCTCTCACTCGCCAACCCCATCTCTCTCGTCCTCCCCTTTTCTCTTCCTCCACACTCTCTCGTCCTCACCTTTCTCTCGCCCTCCACGGTATCGCCCTCCCCTCCCGTCTCATGCACCCCTGTCTCACGCGGTCCTGTCTCACTCTCCCGTCTCTCGAGCTCCCGTCTCTCGCCCTCCCCTGTCTCACCCTCCCGTCTCTCGCCTTCTGGTCTCTCACCCTCCACTCTGTCTCTCCCCTCCCTCTTGTCATCCCTTCTTTCGCCTTACCCTTTCTCTCGCCCTCCCCTCTGTCGCACTCCCATCTCTCTCGTGCACCCTTCACTTTAGCTCTCCCCTCTCTCGCCGGACCGTCTCTCTCGCCCGATCGCCTCTCACCCCCTCCCCTCTGTCGGCGTCCCCTCTCTCGCACTCCTCTCTTTCGCTATCCCCTCTCTCGACCTCATTTGTCTCGCACTCCTTTCTTTCGCCCTCAACTCTCTCTCCCTCCCCTGTCTCTCGCCGCTCTCTTGCACTCCCCTCTCTCTCCCCTCTGTCCCTCCCCACTCTCTTGCCCTACCCCTCTCTCACTCTCCCCTCTCTAACCCTCCCCTCTCCCTCGCCAACCGCGTTCTCTCCTTCCGCTCCCTCTCGTCCTCCCCCTCTCTCGTCCTTACCTCTCTCTAACTCTCCCCTTTCTCGCCCTTCCCTCTCTCGCCCTCCGCTCTCTCGCCCTCCCCTCTCTCGCCCTTCCCTCTCTCGCTTTCCTGTCGCTCACGCTACTGTCTCTCGCTCTCCCATCTCTCGCTCTCCTGTCTCTCGGCCTTCCCTCTCTTGCTCTCCCCTCCTTCGCGTTCCTGTCTCTCGACCTCCCTTCTCTCGCCCTCCGCTCTCTTGCCCTCCACTCTTTCGCTCATCTCTCTCTCTCGCACTCCCTTCTCTCTCGCCCTGCACTCGCTCTCGCCCTCCACTCTCCCCTCCCCACACTCTTGCTCTTCCCTCTCCAGCCCTCACTTCTCTCTCTCCGCGTCCTCTCTCGCCTTCCCTCTCTCTTGCTCTCCTCTCTCCCAGTCCACTCTCTCTCGCCATTCCTTCTCTTACCTCTCCTCTCTCGACCTCATTCTCGTTTCCTCCCCTCTTTCTGTCCCCTCTCCAACGCCGTCCCTTCTTTCGCCCAAACCTCTCTCTTACTCTCTCCTCACTCGCCACCCCCTCGCGCCCTCCCCTCTCTCTCGCCCTCCCCTATCTCTCCCCTCCCCTCTCTCTCCCTCCCCTCTCTCTATCCCTCCCCTATCTGTCGCACTTCACTGTCTCAGCTTCCCCTCTCTCTCGCGCCCTACCCTCTATCGCCCTTCCCTCTCTCGGCCTCCCCCTCTCTTGCCCTCCCTCTCTCTCGCCATCCCTTCTCTCTCTCGCCGATCTCTCGCACTCCCCTCGCTCTTTCGCCTCTCCCCTCCTCTCTCTCTCGCCCTCCCCATCTCTCCCCTCCCCTCTCTCTCCCTCCCCTATCTCTATCCCTCCCCTATCTCTCGCACTTCACTGTCTCACCCTCCCCTCTCTTGCCCGCCCCTCTCCCTCACCCATTCCTCTCTCCCTCACCTCTCTCTCGCCCTACCCTCTCTCACACTCGCGCTCTCGCCCTCCCATCTCTCGCCACCCCATTCTCTCGCACTCCCTTCTCTTGTTCTCCCATCTCGCACCCTCCCGTCTCACGCCCTCCCCTCCCTCGCCCTCCCATCGCTCACACTCCAGTCTGACCGTAGCCTCCTTCTTGTCCTCCCCTCTTTCGCACTCACCTCTCTCTCGATCTCCCCTCTCTCGTGCTTCCCTCGCTCTCGCCCTCCTCTCCCTCTACTACTCCCGTCTGTCTTACCCTCCACGTTCCCCCCGTCTACCTCCCCTCTCTCTCCGTCCCCTCTCTTTTGCCATCTCCTCTCTCGCCCTCCCGCCTCTCTCATTCTCCTCTCTCTCACTCTTCCCTCTCTCGCCCTATACTTTCCATCTCCTATCTCCCATTTCTTCTCTCTCGCTGTCCGCTCACTCGCCCCCCCTTCTCTAGCCCTCCCCTCTGTCGCACCTCCACTCTCTCGCCTTCGCCTCTCTCGCCCTCCCATCTCTCGCACTCCCTCTCTCTTGCCCTCCCCTCTCTCGCTCACCCCTCTCTCTCCATCCCCTCTCTCTCCCTCGGAGGAGAAAGTGAGGTCTGCAGATGCTGGAGATCAGAGCTGAAAATGTGTTGCTGGAAAAGCGCAGCAGGTCAGGCAGCATCCAGGGAACTGGAGAATCGACGTTTCGGGCATAAGCCCTTCTTTCCTGAAGAAGGGCTTATGCCCAAAACGTCGATTCTCCTGTTCCCTGGATGCTGCCTGACTTGCCGCGCTTTTCCAGTAACACATTTTCATCTCCTCTCTCTCCCTCCCCTCCCTCTCGTCGCCCTCTATCTCACGCTCCCCTCTATTTTGCCATCGTCTCTCTCGCCCTCCCCTCTCTCTTGCCCTCCTCTCTCTCCCACTTCCCTGTCTCTTTCCCTCCCCTCCCCAGCCATATCGTCTCTCGCCCTCCCCTCTCTCGCCGTTCTCTCTCTCTCTCTCCTTCACCCCTGTCTCTCCCCTCTCCTACGCCATCCCCACTTTCGCCCAACCCTCTCTCTCACACTGCCCTCAGTCGCCATCCCAATAGCGCCCTGCCCTCACTCTTGCCCTCCCCTCCCTCGCCCTTCCCTCTGTCTCGCTGTTCTCTCTCTCGCCCTTTCCTCTCCCTCGCTATCACCTCTCTCTCGACCTCCGTTCTCTCGCTCGCCCCTATGTCGCCCTCCCTTCTAACTGGCCCTCCCCTCCAACTCTCCCTCCCCTCTCTCTCGCCCTCTCCCACTCTCGCCCTCCCCTCTCTCTCTCTCGCTGCTCTCTCGCACTCCCTTCTCTCTCTCGCCCTCTCCTCTCTTGCCCTCCCCTCTACCTCACCCACCCCTCTCTCTCACCTCTCTCTCGCCATTCCCTCTCTCGCCCTCCGCTCTCTCACCCTCCAATCTGTCCCTAGCGACCCTTTTGTCCTCCTCTCTTTCGCCCTCACCTCTCTGTCGCTCTCCCCTCTCTCGTGCTCCCCTCTCTCTCGCCCTCCTCTCTCTCTCCCACTCCCCGCACCCTTGCCGTCCCCTCTCTCGCCCTCCGCTCTCTCCCTGCCGTTTTTGTCACCATCCGCTCTCACTCTCCATCCTCACTAACTCTCCCTCCCCTGTTCTTCACCGTCTCCTCTCTCGCCGTCCTCTCTCCCTCCCCATCCTCTCTCGCGCCCTCACCTCTCTCTCGCACTTCCCTCTCTCTCTTGCCACTCTCTCGAACTCCCCTCTCTCCCTCCCCATTCTCTTGCCCACCCCCTCTCTCGTCCTCCGCCCTCTCTCATCCTCACCTCTCTTTCGCCCTCCACTCTCTCACCCTTCGATCTCTCGCCCTCCCCTTCTCTCCGTACGCTCTCTCGCCCACCACACTCTCGCACTCCCGTCTATCGGAATACCCTCTGTCGCCCTCCCGTCTCTCGCGCTCCTGTCTCTCGCTCTCCCGTCTCTCGCCCTCCCGTTTCCCGCCCTCTCCACTCTCGCCCTCCGCTTTCTCACCCTCCACTCTGTCTTTCCCCCTCACTCGCCCTCCCCTCTTTCGCCATCCCCTCACTCACGTCCTGCCATCTCTCTCGCACTCCCTTCTCTCTCTCCCTCCCGCTCTCTCTCCATCACCTCTCTCTCACCCTCCCCTGTCTCGCACCTCCTTTCTCTCGCCGCTCTCTCCTTCCGCGCTCTCGCCCTCCTATCTCTCGCCTTCTCGTCTCTTGCCCTACCCTCTCTCTCCCTCCCATCTCTCGCTCTCCGCTCTCTCAACCTCCTCTCTCACGACCTCCCCTCTCTCGCACTCCGCTCTCTCACACTGTCTCTAGACACCCTCTTGTCTTCTCCTCTTTCGCCCTCACCTCTCTCTTGCCCTGCTCTCTCTCCACCTCCCCTCTCCCTTGCCCTCCTCTCTCGTGCTCCCCTCTCACTTACCCTCCACCATCTCTCTCCCTTCCCTCTATCTTGCCCTCTTCTCTCCCGCCCTCCCCCCTCTCCCTTCCCTCTCACGCTCCCTCCCCTCTATCGCCCACCCCGTCTCTTGCCCTGCTCACTCTCCACATCCCCTCTCCCTAGCCCTCCTCTCTCTTGCCCTCCCATCTCTTGCCCTCTCCTCACTCGCCCTCCCCTCACTCGCTCTCCCGTTTGTCGTCCTCCACTCTCTCGCCCACCTGTCTCTCTCTCCCTCCCCTCTGTCGCTCCCATCTCTCTCCCCTCCCACCTCACTCTGCCTCCACACTAACTCATCCTCCCTCTCTTTCTCCTTCCCCTCGCCATGCTCTTGCAAACACGTCTCTCCCCTCTACCCCTCCCCACTCTCTCGCACTCTCTTCTCTCTCCCTTCTCCCCCTCTCTCGCCCTCCCCTCTCTAGCCCCCCTCCCTTTACAACCCCTCTCTCTAGCCCTCCCCCTCTCTCGCCCACCCCCTCTCTCGCCCTCCGCGCTCTCTCGTCCTCCGCGCTCTCTCGTCCTCACTTTTCTCTCGTCCTTCACTCTATCTCCCGCCACTCTCTCGCCCTCCACTCTCTCGCCCTCCCCTCTCTTGCCCTCCCGTCTCTCGCACTACGCTCTCTGGCCCTCCCGTCTCATGCGCTCCTGTCTCACGTGCTCCTGACTCTCACTCTCCCGTCTCTCACCCTCCCCTCTCTCGCCCTCCCGTCTTTCCACCTCCCCTCTCTCGCCTTCCACTCTCTCATCCTCCACTCTGTCTCTCCCCGCTCTCTTGTCCTCCCGTCTTTCGCCCTCCCCTCTCTCTTCTCCTCCCCTCGGTCGCACTACCATCTCTCTCGTGCTCCCATCACTTTTGCTCTCCCCTCTCTCGCCGTCTCCTCTCTCTCGCCCTTCCCACTCTCTTCCCCTCCCTCTCTCTTTCCCATCCCTCTCTCGCCATCCCCTCTCTCTCCCTCCCCTCTGTCTCCCTCCCCTCTCTTGCCCTCTCCTCTCTCTCACCTCCGCTCTCTCCATCTCTCTCCCTTGCCCTCCCCTCTGTCGTCCTCCCCTCTGTCTTGCCTTGCTCTCTCTCCACCTCCCCTCTCCCTTTCCCTCCTTTCTCTTGCACTCCCGTCTCTCGCCCTCCCGTCACTTGCCCTCTCACCTCTCGCCTTGCCCTCTCTCGCCCACCTCTCTCTCTCTCTACACTCTGTCTCTCCCCTCTCTCATGCCCTTCCCTCTTTCACCAGCTCTCTCTCACCACCCTTCTCTCGAAAACCTCTCGCCCTCCCCTCACTCTCGCCCTCCCCTCTCTCTCGCCCTCCCCTCTCTCTCGCTCTCCCATCTCACTCGTCCTCCCCCTCTCTCGCTCTCCGCTCTCTCGATCCTACCTCTATGACTCCCCTCTCTCGCCCTCCGCTCACTCGCCCTCCACTCTGTCACACTCCCCTCTCTCGCCCCTCCCCCCATTCGAATGCCCCCTCTCTCACCCTCCGCTCTTTCGCCCTCCCTCTCTCGCCCTCCCCTCTCTCGCCCAACCCTCTCTCGCCCACCAGTCTCTCGCGCTCCTGTCTTTGGACCTCCCTTCTCTCGCCCTCCACACTATCTCACCCTGCCCACTCTTTTGCCCACCCGCTCTCTCATGCCCTCCCCTCTCACTCTCCATCCCCTCTCTCTTGCCCACCCGCTCTCTCACACCGTTCCATCTCACTCTTCCTCCCCTCTCTCACGACCTCTCCTCTCTCTTGGCCTCTGACTCTCTGTCGCCGCTGTCTCGACCTCCCCTCTCTCGCCCTCCCCTCTCTGGCCCTCCCATCTCTTGATATCCCCTCTCACCGTTCCGCTCTCTCAACCTCCACTCTGTCTCTCCCCTCACTCTTGTCCTCCCGTCTTTCGCCCTCCTCTCTCTTGCCTTCCGCTCTGTCGCACTCCTATCTCTCTCGCCCTCCCTTCTCTTTTGCTCTTCCCTCTCTCTCAACCTCCTCCCCTCCCCATTCCCTCTCTCCTGCCCATCCCCTCTTTCGCCCTTCCTTCTCTCTCCCTCCCCTCTCTATCTCCCCTGCCTCTCTCGCCCTCCCGTCTCTTTCCCCTCTCCTCTATCTTGCCCGCCCCTCTCTCGCCCTTTCCTCTCTCTTGCACTGATCTCTCTCTCCATCAACCCTCTCCCTTGTCCTTCCCCTCTCTTGCCCGCCCGTCTCTCGCCCTCCGCTCTCTCATCCTCGACTCTGTCTCTCCCCTCCCTCTTGTCCACCCCTCTCTCGCCCTCCCATCTCTCTCGCTCTTCCCTCTCTCTCGCCCTCCCCTCTCTATTGCCCTCCCCCTCTCTCGCCCCCATCTCTCGCACCTCCCCTCTCTCGTCCCCTGATCTCTCTCCCTACACTTTCTGGTCCTCCACTCTCTCGGTGCCCCGTCTCCCGCCCGACCCTCTCTCACTCTCCCGTCTCTTGTGCTCCCGTCTCTCATCCTCCTGTCTCTCGCCCACACCGCTGTCGCCCCCCCTCCCCCCCCCCCCCCGTTTCTCGACCTCCGCTCTCTCGCCTTCCGGTCTCTCACCCTCTACTCTGTCTCTCCCCTTCTCTTGCCTTCCCTCTTTTGCACTCCCCTCTCTCACGCTCTCACCTCTGTCGCCCTCCCCTCTCTCTCGCCCTCCCCTCTATTGCTATCCCCCTCTCTCCCTCTCCTGTCTCTCTTGCCCTCCACCCTCTTGCCCTCCATTCTCTTGTCTTCCCATTTCTCGCCCTTTGCTCTCACTTCCTCCACTCTGTCTGTCCCCCCACTTGTCCTCCCCTCTTTCACCATCCCCTCTCTCTCGTCCTCTCCTCTCTCTTGCCCTGCCATCTCTCTCTCGCCCACCACTCTCTCGTCAACCCCTCTATTTCCCTTCCCTCTCTCACACGATCCTCTCTCTTGCCCTCCCCTCACTCTCTCGCGATTCCCTCTCTCCTGGCCTCCCTCTCTCCTCTCTATCCCTCCCCTCTCTCTTCGTCCCCCTCTCTCTCCCTACCCTCTCTCGCCGCTCTCTCGCACTCCCCTCACTCTCCCCTCTCCCCGCCCCACAATACGGCCCTCCCCCTCTCTCGCCCTCCCCTCTTTAGCCCTCCCATCTCCCTCGCCAACCCCTCTCTCTCACTCCGCTCTCTCTCGTCCTCCCCTCTCTCTCCTTCTCACCTCTCTCTCACTGTCCCCTCTCTCGCCCTTCACCCTCTCGCCTTCTGCTCTATCGCCCTCCCCTCTCGCGCCTTCCCGTCTCTCGCGCTGTCTCTCCATCTCTCATCTCTCGCTCTCATGTCTCTCGTTCTTCCCTTTCTCGCCCTCCGATCTCTCGCCCTCCCCTCTCTCGCCCTGCACTCTTTCGCCTTCCACTCACTTTCACCAACCCCTCTCTCGCTCTCCCATCTCTCTCGCACTCCACTCTCTCTCTCGTGCTCCCCTCTCTTCCCCCTCCCCTTTCTCTTCCCCTCCCCTCTCTCGCCTCACCTCTCTCTCGCCTCCGCTCTCTCTTGCCCTCCCCTCTCTTGCCCTTCCCTCTCTCGCCCTCTCCTCTCTCTCTCCGCTCCTTCTCTCGCCCTGCCCTGTCACTCGCCTTCCCAACTCCCGCGCTCCCCTCTCTTGCTCTCCTCTCTCTTCCACTCCCCTCTCTCTTGCCCTCCCCTCTCTCTCGCTCTCCCCTCTTTCACCCTCCCTCTTTCTCGCCCTCCCCTCTCTCTCGCCCTTCTCTCTTTCACCCACCATTCTCTCGCCCTCCCCTCTCTCTCGCCCTACCCACTCTCTTGCCCACCCTTCGGTCTCGTTATCCCCCCTCTCTCAACCTCCCTTCTCTCTCGCTCTCTCCTCTCGCGCCCTCCTTCCTCTCTCCCTCCCCGTTCTGTCTCCCTCCCCTCTCTCTCGCTCGCCCCTCTCTCTCTTGACACTCTCACGCACTCCCCACTCTCTCTCTCATCTACACCTCCCCTCTCTCTCGCCCTACCCTCTTCTTCACCCACCACTCTCTCCCTCCACTCTCTCGCCCTCCCCTCACTTGCCCTCCGCTTTCTCGCCCTCCCCTCTCTCGTCCTCCCCTCACTCGCCCTCCCCTCTCTCACCCTCACCTCTCTCGCCCTCACCTTTCTCGCCCTCCCTTCCCTCTCTCTCGCACTTCCGTCTGTCACCATCCCATCTCTCTTGGTCTCCTCCCTCTCGCCCCCACTCTCTCTCGCCCTCCGCTCTCTCTTTCTGGATCAGTGGTGCTGGAAGAGCACAGCAATTCAGGCAGCATCCGAGGACAGGCAAAATCGACGTTTCGGGCAAAAGCCCTTCATCAGGAATAAAGGCAGAGAGCCTGAAGCATGGAGAGATAAGCTAGAGGAGGGTGGGGGTGGGAGAGAGTGGCATAGAGTACAATAGGTCAGTGGGGAAGGAGATGAAGGTGATAGGTCAGCGAGGAGAGGGTGGAGTGGATAGGTGGAAAAGGAGCTGGGCAGGTCGGACAAGTCCGGACAGGTCAGGGGATCGAGTTTCTGGAGGTTAGAAGCTAGGATGAGGTGGGGGAAGGGGAAATGAGGAAACTGTTAAAATCCACATTGATGCCCTGGGGTTGAAGTGTTCCGAGGCGGAAGATGAGGCGTTCTTCCTCCAGGCGTCTGGTGGTGAGGGAGCGGCGGTGGAGGAGGCCCAGCACCTCCATATCCTCGGCAGAGTGGGAGGGGGAGTTGAAATGTTGAGCCACTGGGCGATGTGGTTGATTCGTGCGGGTGTCTCGGAGATGTTCCCTAAAGCGCTCTGCTAGGAGGCGCCCAGTCTCCCCAATGTAGAGGAGACCGCATCGGGAGCAACGGATACAATAGATGATATTAGTGGATGTGCAGGTAAAACTTTGATGGATGTGGAAAGCTCCTTTGGGGCCTTGGATGGAGGTGAGGGAGGAGGTGTGGGCGCAGGTTTTACAGTTCCTGCGGTGGCAGGGGAAAGTGCCAGGATGGGAGGGTGGGTCGTAGGGGGGCGTGGACCTGACCAGGTAGTCACGGAGGGAACGGTCTTTGCGGAAGGCGGAGAGGGGTGGGGAGGGAAATATATCCCTGGTGGTGGGGTCTGTTTGGAGGTGGCGGAAATGTCGGCGGATGATTTGGTTTATGCGAAGGTTGGTGGGGTGGAAGGTGAGCACCAGGGGCGTTCTGTCCTTGTTATCTCTCCATGCTTCAGGCTCTCTGCCTTTATTCCTGATGAAGGGCTTTTGCCCGAAACGTCGATTTTGCCCCCACCACCAGGGATATATTTCCCTCCCCACCCCTCTCCGCCTTCCGCAAAGACCGTTCCCTCCGTGACTACCTGGTCAGGTCCACGCCCCCCTACGACCCACCCTCCCATCCTGGCACTTTCCCCTGCCACCGCAGGAACTGTAAAACCTGCGCCCACACCTCCTCCCTCACCTCCATCCAAGGCCCCAAAGGAGCTTTCCACATCCATCAAAGTTTTACCTGCACATCCACTAATATCATCTATTGTATCCGTTGCTCCCGATGCGGTCTCCTCTACATTGGGGAGACTGGGCGCCTCCTAGCAGAGCGCTTTAGGGAACATCTCCGAGACACCCGCACGAATCAACCACATCGCCCAGTGGCTCAACATTTCAACTCCCCCTCCCACTCTGCCGAGGATATGGAGGTGCTGGGCCTCCTCCACCGCCGCTCCCTCACCACCAGACGCCTGGAGGAAGAACGCCTCATCTTCCGCCTCGGAACACTTCAACCCCAGGGCATCAATGTGGATTTTAACAGTTTCCTCATTTCCCCTTCCCCCACCTCATCCTAGCTTCTAACCTCCAGAAACTCGATCCCCTGACCTGTCCGGACTTGTCCGACCTGCCCAGCTCCTTTTCCACCTATCCACTCCACCCTCTCCTCGCTGACCTATCACCTTCATCTCCTTCCCCACTGACCTATTGTACTCTATGCCACTCTCTCCCACCCCCACCCTCCTCTAGCTTATCTCTCCATGCTTCAGGCTCTCTGCCTTTATTCCTGATGAAGGGCTTTTGCCCGAAACGTCGATTTTGCCTGTCCTCGGATGCTGCCTGAATTGCTGTGCTCTTCCAGCACCACTGATCCAGAATCTGGTTTCCAGCATCTGCAGTCATTGTTTTTACTCCGCTCTCTCTTGCCTTTCCCTCACTTTCCCTCCACTCTCTTGCCCTCCCGTCTCTCGCCCTTCGCTCTCGCACCCTCCACTCTGTCTCTCCGCTCCCTCTTGCCCACCCCTCTACGCCCTCCCCTCTCTCTCGCCCTCCCTCTCTCACCCTGCAATCTCTCTCGCACCATCTCTCTCGCCCCATCTCTCTCTTGCCCTCCCCTCTCTAAAGCCCTCGCCTCTTTCGCCCTCCCCTTTTCGCCATCCCATCTTTCGCCCTCCCCTCTCTCGCCCTCCCCTCTCTCTTTCCCTCCCCTCTCTCCCCCTCGTCTCTCGCTATCCCCTCTCTCTCGACCTCCCTTCTCTCGCACTCCCCTCTCTCGCGCTCCTGTCTCTCAAGCTCCCCTCTTTCACCCTCCCCCGTCTCTCGTCCTCCCCACTGTCGCACTCCCATCTCTCTCGTGCTCCGATCACTCTCGCTCACCCCTCTCTCGCCGTCCCCTCTCTCTCGCCCTTACCCCTCCCTACCCCTCCCCTCTCTCTTGCCCTCTCCTCTCTAGCCGTCACCTCTCTCTCCCTCCCCCTCTCTCTCCCTCCCCCTCTCGCTCCCTTCGCTCTCTCGCCCTCTCCTCCTTCTCGCCCTCCCGTCTGTCCACCTCTTCTCTCCCTTGCCCTCCCCTCTCTCGTCCTCCCATCTCTCTTGTCCTGCTCTCTCTCCTCCTCCCCTCTCTCTTGCCCTCCTCTCTCTTGCCCTTCCGTCTCTCGCACTCCCCTCACTAGCCCTCCCCTCACTCACCCTCCTGTCTCTCGCCGTCCCCTGACTCGCCCACATCTCTCTCTCTGTCCCCTCTGTCTCTCCCCCTCTCGTGCCCTCCCCTCTCTCGAAAACCCCTCGCCCTTCCCTCTTTCTCGTTCTCCCCTCTGTATCGCTCTCCCCTGTCTCTCGCCCTTCCCTCTCTCACCCTCCACTCTATCACTCTCCACTCTCTCGGCCTCCCCTCTCTTGACCTCCCGTCTCTCGCACTACCTTCTCTCGCCCTCCCATCCGATGCGCTCCTGTCTCACACGCTCCTATCTCCCCCTCTCCTGTCTCTAGCCCTCCCATCTGTCACCCTCCCCTGTCGCGCCGTCCTGTCTCTCGACCTGCCCTCTCTCACCCTCCGCGCTCTCCCTCCCCTCTCTCTCTCCCTCCCCTAACTCTCCCTCCCCTCAGTCTAGCCCTCCAGTCTCTCAACCACCCCCTCTCTCCCTCCCCTCTCTCTATCCCTCCCCTAACTCTCCCTCCCCTCTCTCTTGCCCTCCCCTCAATCTCCCTCTCTTCTCTCTCGCCCTCCACTGACTCACCCTCTGCTCTGTCGCTCTCCCCTCTCTCGCCCGCCCCTCTCTCACACCTTTCCCTTCTCGCCCTCTGATCTCTCTCCCTCATCTCTCTCGCCGTCCACTCTCTTATCTTATCGTCTCCCGCCCGACCCTCTCTCGCTCTCCTGTCTCTTACGCTCCCGTCTCTTGTCTTCCCGTCTCTCGCCCACAATTCTCTCGCCCCCGTCTCTCGACCTCCCCTCTCCCGCATTCCGCTCTCTCACCCTCCCCTCTGTCGCCCTCCCCTCGCTCTTGCCCTCCCTCTTTCACCCTCCCCTCTCTCACGCCCTCCCCTCGGTCGCCCTCCCCTCTCTCGCCCTTCCCTCCCTCGCCCTCCCCTCTCTCTCACCCTTCCCTCTCTCTCATCCTTCCCTCTCTCTCGCCATCCCTTCTCTAACGCCCTCCCCTCTCTCTCGCCTTCCCCTCTCTCGCTCTTCCCTCTCACACTCCCTCCTGTCTCTCTCCCTCTCTCTTGCCCTGCCCTAACTCACTCTGTCGTCTTTCACCCAACCACCCTCTCCCCTCCACTCTCTCGCCCTCCACTCCTTTGCCATCCCGTCTCTCGCACTACCTTCTCTCGTCCTCCCATCTCATGCACTCCTGTCTCACACACTCCCATCTCCCGCTCTCCTGTCTCTAACCAATCGTCTGTCACCCTCCCCTGTCGCGCCATCTTGTCTCTCGACATCCCCTCTCTCGCCCTCTGTGCTCTCCCTCTCCCTCTCGCCCTCCCTCTCTCGCCTTCTACTCTCGCTCGTCCTCTCCTCTTTCACCCTCCCCCCTCTCTCCATCCCTCCCCTAAGTCTCCCTCCCCTCTTTCACCCTCTTCTCACTCTCCCTCCCTTCTCTCTCGCACTCCCATTTCTCATCCTCCACTCTCTCACTCTCTGCTCTATCGCTCTCCCCTCTATCGCCCTCCACTCACTCACCCTCTGCTCTGTCTCTCTCCCCTCTCTCGCCCGCCCCTTCACACCTCCCCTCTCTCGCCCTATGATCTCTCTACCTCGGCTCTCTCAACCTCCGCACTCTCATCCTCCCGTCTCCCGCCCGCCCGACCCGCTCTCGTCCTCCCGTCTCTCGCCCACACTTCTCTCGCCCCGTTTCTCGACATCCCCTCTCCCGCCTTCCGCTTTCTCACCCTCCACTCGGTCTCTCCCCTCCCTCTTGCCCTCCCTCTTTCGTCTTCCCCTCTCTCACGCCCTCCCCTCTGTCACCCTCCCCTCTTTCGCCCTACCCTCTGTTTGCCTCCCCTCTGTCGCACTACCATCTCTCGCCCTCCCTTATGTCTTCCTCTTCCCTCTCTCGCCCTCCTCTCTCTCTCTTGCCCTCCCCCTCTGCCCATCCCCTCTCTCTTTTCCGCCCCTATCTCGCCCTTCCCTCTCTCGCCCTCCCCTCTCTATCCCCCCCGTCTATCTCGACCTCTCCTCTTTCGCCCTCCTCTCTCTCCCTCCCCCAACTCTCCCTCCCCTCACTCTAGCCCTCCAGTCTCTCAACCACCCCTCTCTCTTCCTCCCCTCTCTCTCCCCTCCCCTCTCTCTCCCTCCCCTCTCTCTATCCCTCCCCTAATCCCCCTCTCCTCTCTCTTGCCCTCCCCTCTTTTGCCCTCCTCTCAATCTCCATCCCTTCTCTCTCGCCCTCCCCTCTCTCTCGCTGCTCTCTCGCCTTCCACTCTCTCACCTTCTGATCTCTCGCACTTCCCCTCTCTCGCTGTGTGATCTCCCTCCCTCGGCTCTCTCGCCCTCCACTCTCTCATCCTCCCGTGTCCCGCCCGACCCTCTCTCGCTCTCCCGTCTCTTACGCTCCCGTCTCTCGCCCACACCTCTCTCGCCCCGTCTCTCGCCCACACCTCTCTCGCCCACGTCTCTCGCCCATTCCTCTCTCGCCCCCGTCTCTCGACCTCCCCTCTCCCAACTTCTGCTCTCTCACCTTCCACTCTGTCTCTACCCTCCCTCTTGCCCACCCTCTTTCGCCCTCCCGTCTCTCTCGCCCTCCCCAATCTTGCACTCCCCTCTCGCCCTCCTTTCTCTCTCTCTCCTTCCCCTCTGTCTCTCCCCACTCCTAAGCCGCCTCCTCTCTCGCCATTCCCTCTCTGTCGCCAACCCCTCTCTTCCCCGTGTCTCTCCCCTCTCCTACGCCATCACCTTTTTCGCCCAACCCTCTCTCTCGCCCTCTCCTCTCTCGCGCGCTCTCCTCTCTCTCGCCGTCCCCTCTCTCACCCTCTCCTCTCTCTCGCATTCCCCACTCTCGGCCTCCCGCCCTCGCCATTCCCGCTCCCTTGCCCTCTCTTCTCTCTCGCCCTCCCCTCACTCTCGCCACCCCCTCTCTCGCCCTCCTCTCTCTCTCGCCGCTTTTTCGCACTCCCCTTTCTCTCTCCCCCTCTCCTCTCCCTCTCCCCACTCCCTCGCCAACCCCTCTTTCTCGCCTTACCCACACTTGCCCCATCTTCTCCCTGCCCAGCCCTCTCTCTCCCTCACCTCTCTCTCATCCTCCCCTTTCCCACTCTCCCCTCTCTTGCCCTCTCCTCTCTCGCCCTCGCGTCTCTCGCCGTACCCTCCCTCTCACCATCTCCTTTCTCACCCTCCCATCCCTCTCCCCACCATCTCTCTCGCCCTTCCCTCTCTCACCCTAAACTTTCTCTAACGCCCTCTCCCATCTCTCTCGCCTGACGTATAAGATTATGAAAGGATTGGACACTCTGGCTGATGGGTGAGTGCCGAACCAGAGGACACAGCTTATAAATACGGGGTAGACCATTTAGGACAGAGATGAGGACAAACTTCTTCACCCAGAGAGTGGTGGCTGTGTGGAATGCCCTGCCCCAGAGGACAGTGGAGGCCCAGTCTCTGGATTCATTTAAGAACGAGTTGGATCGAACTCTCAAAGATAGTGGAATCAAGGGTTGTGGAAATAAGGCAGGAACAGGATACTGATTAGGAATGATCAGCCATGGTCATGTTGAATGTCGGTGCAGGCTCGAAGGGCTGAATGGCCTATTCCTGCACCTATTGTCTGTTGTCTATTGCCTATTACCCTCTCGCCCGCCCTTCCCTCTCTCACCCTCCCCTCTCTTGCCCTACCCTCTCTCGCTCTCCGGTCTCTTACGCTCCTGTCACTCGCCCTCCCGTCTCTTGCCCTCCACTCTGTCTCTCCCCTCTCTCTCACCCTCCCGTCTTTCGCCCTCCCCTCTCTCTCGCCACACCCTTTCTGGCCCTCCCATCTCTCTCGCCCTACCCTCTCTCTCGCTCTTCCCTCTCTCGCCCTCCTCTCTCTCCCTCCCCCTCTCTCGCCCTCTATGCTCTCTTTTCAACTTCGCGCCCTCCCGTCTCTCGCCCTACTGTCTCTTGCCCTACCCTGCCTCGCCCTGCCCTCTCTCGCCCTCCCATCTCTCGCGATCATCTCTCTCGCGATCATCTCTCTCGCAGCTCCCTCTGTCGCCCCCTCTGTCACCCCCTCACTCGCCCTCCCCTCTTTCTCGCCTTCCCCTCTCTTGCCCTCCCCTCTCTCTCGTTCTCCACGCTCGCTCGCCCTCCCCTCTCTGTTGCCCGCCCCACTCTGTTGCCCTTCCCATTCTCTAGCCGTCCCCTTTCTCTTGCCATTCCCCTCTCTCGCTCTCCACTCTCTCTTTCTGCTCTCTCGCCCTCCCCTCTCTCGCTCTCCCATCTCTCGCCTTACACTCTCTCACCCTCCCGTCTCTTGCGCTCACCTCTCTCTCTCGCCCACCCCCTGAATCACCCTCACCTTAATCTTGCCCTCCCCTCTCTCGCCCGGCCCTCTGTCTCACCCTCCCCTCTCTCACACCCTACCCTCTCTCGCTCTCGTGTTTCACACGCTCCTGTCTCTCGGTCTACCATCTCTCGACATCACCTCTCTCGCCCACTGCGCTCCCGCCCTCCACTCTTTCTCTCCCCTCGCTCTCGCTCTCCCCTCTCTCGCCCTCCACTCTCTCTCTCCTCTCTCTCTCGCCCTCCTCTCTCTCGCCTTCATCTCTCTCGCGATCATCTCTCTCGCGATCTTCTCTCTCGCAGCTCCCTCTGTCGCCCCCTCTGTCACCCCCTCACTCGCCCTCCCCTCTTTATCGCCTTCCCCTCTCTTGCCCTCCCCTCTCTCTCGTTCTCCACGCTCGCTCGCCATCCCCTCTCTGTTGCCCGCACCACTAGTTGCCCTTCCCATTCTTTAGCCGTCCCCTTTCTCTTGCCATTCCCCTCTCTCGCTCTCCACTCTCTCTCTCTCGCCATCCCTTCTTTCTCGCCCTCCCCTCTCTCTACCCTACCCTCTCTCTCGCCATCCGCTCCCTCACGTCCTCACCTCTCTCTCGCCATCCCCTCTCACCCACCATTCGCTCGCCCTCCCCTCCCTCTCGCCCTCCCCTCGCTCACCCTCCCCAGTCTCTCGGCCTCCCATCTCTCTCTCCCTCCCCGCTCTCGCTCTCCCCTCTCTATCGCCCACCCCTCTCTCTCTCCCTTCCCTCTCTCGACTTCCTCTCTCTCCCGCCCTCTCATCTCTCTCGCCCTCCCCTCTCTCTCTCCCTCCCCTCGCTCCTGCTCTCCCCATCTCTCGTCCACCCCCTCTCTTTTGCCATCCCCTCTCTCTCGCCATCCCCCCTCACAGTCCTATCTCTCGCCCTCCCCCTCTCCGCCCTCCTCTCTCTCTCGTCCTCCACGCTCTCTCGCCCTCCCCTCTCTGTTGCCCGCTCCACTCTCTTGCTCTCCACTCTCTCTCGCTCTCCCACTCTCTCCGCCTCCATTCTCACTCGCCCTCCCCTTTCTCTCGGGCTGCCCTCCCTGACCCTCCCCTCTCTCGCCTTCCCCTCTCTATCGCCCTCCCCTCTCTCCCTCCCCCCTCTCGCCCTCACCTCTCTCGCCCTTCCCCCTTGCCATCTCCTCTCTCTCATCCTCCTCTCTCTCTTGACCTCCCCTCTCTCGCCCTCCTTGCTCTGTCGTCCGCCCCCTTCTCTTGCCCTCCCCACTCTCTCCTTCCCCACTCTCTCGCCCTCCCCTCTCTCTCGCCCTCCCGTCTCTTGCCCTCCAATCTCTCTCCCACCCCTCTCTCGCCCTCCCTTCTCTCGCCATCCCCTGTCTCTCACCCTCCTCTCTCTCTCGCCATCCCCTCTCTTGCCCTCACCTCTCTCGCCCTCCCCCTCCTCTCTCACGCCCTCTCCACTCTCCTGACCTCTCCCCTCTCCCTCTCTCTCCCTCCCCTGCCCTCTCCCCTCTCTCGCCCTCCCCTCTCTCACGCCCTCCTCTCTCCCCCTCTCCTCTCCCCTCCTCTCTCCACCCACCTCTCTCTTCCCTCCTCTCTCCACCCTCCTCTCTCTTCCCTCCTCTCTCTTCCCTCCTCTCTCGCTCCCCTCCCAACTCTCTCCCTTCCCCTCTCTCTCACCCTCTCTCTCCTACCCTCTCTGTCCCACCCTCTCTCTACCACCCTGTCTTTCTCCTCTCTCTCTCCCCCACTCTCTCTTCCCTCTCCCTCCCTCTCTCTCCCACGCTTTCTCTCCCACGCTCTCTCCCACTCTCTCTCTCCTCTGTGTCTCTCTTCTCTCTCTCTCTTTTCCCTCTCTCTCTATCTCTACTCTCTCTTCCCTCTCTCTCCGTGCTCCCTCCCCTTTCTCTCCCCTCTCTCTTCCCCTTTCTTTCTCTCTCCCATTCTCTCTCCCCTCTCTCTGTTCTCTCTCCCTCTCACTCTATCTCTGCTCTCTCTTCCCCCTCTCTCCCTCCGCATTCTTCCCCACTCTCTCTTCCCACCCTCTCTCGCCCTCCCCTCTGTCAAAACCGTCTCTCTCCCCCTCTCTCGTCCCCTCTCTCTCGCCCCCTTTCTCTGACACCCCTCTCTTGCCCCGCTTTCTCTCGCCCCCTTTCTCTCGCCCGCTCTCTCTCTCCCGCTCTTAACCCACTTTCTCTCACCCCCTTTCTCTCGCCCCCCCCCTCGCTCGCTCACGTCTCGCCCGAGCTCTCGAACCCTACTTTCTCTCACCCTCCTTTTCCTCCCACTCTCTCACCCATTCTCTCTCTCCCCCTCTCTCCCCCTCTCTCTCTCTTCCCTCTCTCTCTCCCCTGTCTCTTCCTTCCACTCTTTCGCCCACCTCACTCTCTCGCCCGCGCCCTCTCTCTCCCATCTCTCTTTTCCCTCTTTCTCTCGATCTCTGCTCTCTCTTCCCTCTCTCTCTCCGCACTCTCTCCCGTCTCTCCCCTCAATCCTTCCCCTCTCTTTCTATCCCCCACTCTCTTTCTCACCTCTCTCTTTTCCCTCTCTCTCGCTCTATCTCTGCTGTCTCTTCCCTTTATATCTCCGCGCTCTCTCCCCTCTCCCTTTCTATCTCTCCGCGCTCTCTTCCCTCTCCCTCCCGTCTCTCTCCTCCCCCTCTCTTTCTCTCTCCCACTCTCTCTATCCCCTCTCTCTTTCCCCTCTCTCCCTCCCTCTATCTCTGCTCTGTCTTCACTCTCTCTCGGCACTCTTCCCCACTCTCTCTTCCCCTTTCTCTCTCCCTCTCCCTCCTCTCTCTCTCTCCCCCACTCTATCTCTCCCACTGTCTCTCCCCTCTCTCACTCTTCCCTCTCTCTCTCCCCTGTCTCTCTCTCTCTCCCACTATCTCTCACCTCACACTCTTTTCCATCTCTCTCTATCACTGCTCTCTCTCTCGCACTCCTCTCTCTCCCCCTCTCTCTCTTGCCCCCTTTCTCTCGTCCCTCCTTTTCCCGCCCGCTCTCTCTCGCCCCCTCTCTCTCGCCCCCACTCTCTCGCCCCCGTCTCTCTAACCCCGTTTTCTCTCGCCCCATTTCTCTCACCCACATTCTCTCTCGCCCTCTCTCTCGCGCCCCCTCTCCTCTCTCCCCCTCTCACTCTTGTCACCCCTCTCTCTCGTGTCGCCCTCCCCTTTTCCTCGCCCCCGTCTCTCTCGCCCCCCTGTCTCGCCCCCTCTCCTCTCGCCCCTCTCTCTCATCCCCCTCTCTCTCGCATTGCCCTCCCCTCTCTCTCGCCCCCCTCTCTCGGCCACTCTCTCGCCCCCTCTCGCTAACATTTCTCTCTCCCCATCTCTCTCTCTCGCTTCCTCTTTTCACCCGCTCTCTCATTATCTCCTCCCTGTCTCTCTCTCTCTCCCTCAGCCGATCTCTCCCTTGCTCCTCTCACTCTCTCTCTGTTTCTTCACTCTCTCTCCGCCTTCTCTCATTCTTGATCCCCCTCCCTCGGTCTTTCTCTCTCCCCACATCCCTCCGTTTCTCTTTGACTGAATCTCTCTCCCGCCCTCGTCCTCTATCTGACCCATTCTGTCTCCCTGGTTCTTTCCTCTCCCTCTGACCCAGAGACCGGGGGTTGGTGGAGAAGTTGCATGTGGGGTGTGTGGGTGAGATGATGGAGAGATATAGAAGGTGCGAGAAGGGGGAAAATCGGCAAGTGACGGAATTGCGGGAGGGAGAGAGACGGCAGGAGAGAGAGAATGAGGGGGAGGGGGAGAGCGATAAGTGGAGGCAGGTGGAGAAACCGGGGTTGGGTGTGTGTGTGTGAGAGAGAGAGAGAGAGAGAGAGAGAGGCGGACGAGGAACAGTGAAAGGGAGGGGTGGTGAGAAAGAGAGTGTGTGCAGAATGAAAGAGAGAGGGGAGAGAATTGACTAGAAAGAGTAGGGGAGAGGAAATGGGGAGGCCAGGTGAGAGTGAAAGGACACAGAGTGATTTAAACCCAACTCCTGAGCTCAGGGAGTGCTGCCCTCCCCTTCGCTGAGGACCAGGACATTGGGCTGAGTCTGTCTCTCTCCAGCTCAGCTTCTCCAACAAAAAGACATACAACATCGGTCACTCTGCGGCTCTGCACGCTTTAATGAACATTTTTATTGTTTTCAAATGGACGTGATGGATACAGTCATTGGGATGGTGCCTTTTCTCACTGGCCCCTGAGTTGTGAGAAACATTGAAATGTTTCCCTCTCACCCCCCTGTGGGATAAGGATGGACAAACGAGCATTACCCTCAGTCTGTTGCCATAGCAACAGACTGCTCCATCGCTGAAACACTGAACTGAAATGAGAAAATCTCGGATGGTGTGATTAATGAGGGAATTTAATTGATGGATGGATTTGGGTGAAGGGATATTTCAGCACATTCTTCAGCTGCTGCCTGAACTTAGTCTGGGTCACGGCATAAATGGCAGTGTTTGTGCAGCAACTGAGGAGCTGCAGCATGAAGCCCAATTCCTGCACAAAGTCATTGAGATACACAGACCGATACCCAATCCACCACATCCGGCTCCATATAGAATACAGCATGAACGTTGACCATAACAGGATGAAATTGGCCGAGATCACAAACAATAAAATGATGGATTTTTTTTCGGTTTCTCATTTCTGTGTCAGACTGAGCGTCCCCATTTGTGTGAGCGCGGAGTCTCCTGCGGGCTCTGCTGGTCAATAAAATGTGTCTGACGGTGAGAACATTGAGCAGCAGAATCAGGATAAATGGGACACACGGGGTTAGAATGTGGTGGAGGAACTCGATTGTGCCCCAGACACTGGAGTAACGAACAACGAGTGTTACATCACAAAACCAGGGGATGTTCAGCAGCCAATACCGAGCCGTGAGCATAAAATACCAGGAAATGTTCTTTAAACAGCTCAGCACAGTCACTGCTCCAAGAACCACAGCTGCCGTTTGCTCACTGCAGTATTTACTTTTCAGTTTCTGGCAACAAATGGCCACAAACCGATCAAAGGTGAAAGTGACGGTTAACCAGACAGAGCAGTCAGTGGCTGCATAAAGCAGGACGGCGTGGATATTACACACGGGGACGGAGTACATCAGGAAATAAAACTGTTCTGAATAAACAATGGGAATGTGTCTCAGGATCAGGTCGAGGATAATGACCAGGAGATCCGCCGCTGCCATGGCCGCTAGGTAACGTCTGACACATGGAGACAATCCACAGTCTTTATAAAGCAGGACGTAGATGGTCACTACGTTAACTGTGAGGAAGGAAAATAAAAAACACATTATCCATCAGCCTGGCGGCAAAGGGACCCGTTTGTTTGGGTAACCAGTGAGATTTTCAAATGCGTCCCTTTATTCACGGATTTAATAAAATAATTGGAGCTGGAATAACAAATGGGAATGTCAGAATTACTGACAAAAAAGTGACATAAACCACAAGAAACCCTCGCTCCCCAA
Source organism: Chiloscyllium plagiosum (assembly GCF_037043375.1). Taxonomy (NCBI): domain Eukaryota; kingdom Metazoa; phylum Chordata; class Chondrichthyes; order Orectolobiformes; family Hemiscylliidae; genus Chiloscyllium; species Chiloscyllium plagiosum. The sequence continues at coordinate 64,517,346 of NW_028270171.1, read as the reverse complement.
ACACACAGAGACACATCCATAAGGACAGATGGTTTCTAGAACATTCCCACACACTCGATCACTCGAGAGTAGACACAGGTCACTCCTTCCCAGTTCCTAATACGGAGGGTGGAAACGTTGGTGTCCTGAAGGATTCTCTCCCAGTTTCCTGAAAACAAACGGAGTTTGGGAATTCCTGTATTTTGGTCTAAATTGTGGTCGATCCTGTGTCGTCAAGAAATGTAAACGCAGGGTAAACGTATTCACCCCTTTAACTGCCAGAGGGGCCTTCGGAACTGTGTCTCCATCTCCCTGGAACGGGATCTCTTCCCTCGGGATCCTATCGTTTGTTCAATTCACTGACGTCCGGCCCTTCACAAACAATGTCAGGGACAGAACGTTCCGGGGAACCCCTTGACCTGTCCACCCCTACCCACCCCACCAACATGATGTACTGTGCATGGACACACTGTAACATTAATGGGATGAGAGCCGGAAGGTCCAATCACAGGAATGGGAACTAATTGCCAGATCAGCTGGAATGATTAGATATACCACATTCTCAATCCATCTCACAGAACCAGCCCAGATACCATAAAGCCAGAGGAGATATCTGTTCACTGTGGAACACTGTGCAGACCGGGCCAGATTCCTACTCAGTCCAACCCAGCAATCTGTCCAGATCATCCATTGCACTGGTCAATACTATCCAGCAATCTGTCCAGAGTGGAACACTGCACAGATCATGTCACAGCACTTATCTTCAAATGCAGACGAGACATCTGTTCCGTTTGGGAAGCTGGGATAGAGACTGAAAAGCTGCAAATGCTGGAGTCCATTGCAGACAGGCAGGAAGCTGGGAGAGCACAGCAAACCAGACAGCATCATGAGGTGGTGAAATCGACATTTAGATTAGATTATTTTTTTTTACATTAGATTAGATTAGATTAGATTACATTAGATTAGATTACATTAGATTAGATTAGATTACTTTTTTTTTAGATTACATTACAGTGTGGAAACAGGCCCTTCGGCCCAACACGTCCACACCGATCCGCCGAAGCGCAACCCACCCATACCCCTATATTTACCCCTTACCTAACACTACGGGCAATTTAGCATGGCCAATTCACCTGACCCTGCACATCTTTTGGACTGTGGGAGGAAACCGGAGCACCCGGAGGAAACCCACGCAGACACGGGGAGAACGTGCAAACTCCACACAGTCAGTCGCCTGAGGCGGGAATTGAACCCGGGTCTCAGGCGCTGTGAGGCAGCAGTGCGAACCACTGTGCCACCGTGCCGCCCACCAACATTTCGTGTGTTACCGTTCTGTCAGAGTCCTGAAGGAGGGCTACACCTGAAACATCAAATTCTACACCTCCTGATGCTGCCTGGATTGCGGTGTTCCTCCAGCAAGTATTCAGCATGGAAGCAATTCAGACCACACCCATGCATTGATCTATAAACCCAGATTAGATATCTGTCCAGCACCGGGAGCTGCGCAGATCACAACAGGGCATTGATCTATAAACTCGGATTAGATATCTGTTCAGCACGCGGAGTTGTGCAGAACACAACAGGGCACTAATGTGTAAACCTGAAACAAATATCCATCCAGCACGGGGAGCTGCACAAACCACATCATTGTATTATTTATAAACCTCAACCAGATAGTCTGACCAGCACAGCGACCTGTGCAGTAATCACCCATGAATTCATCTGTAAACCAGGAGCAGTTACCCTCCCAGCATGTAGGACCGTGTACACCAACCAGTACATTGATTTGTAAACCGGGAGCAGTTACCTTCCCAGAATGTCGGATTAGGTACACCTCCACAGTGCATTATCTGTAACCCAGGAGCGGTTACTCTCCCAGCATGCAGAGCTGTGTACCCCACTCCAGTGCATCGATCTGTAATCCAGGAGCAGTTACCCTCCCAGCATGTAGGCCTGTGCACACCACCCCAGTGCATTGCTCAATAGCATTGTGTTAAATCCCTGCCCAGTGTGGGGAAACTTGCAGTCCGTGCTGGAAGGGACAGGATGTACAGCTCCCACTCATTTACAGCTCCATATCTCCATTGTGCCCTGACAAGGGGGTGCTGTGGGTATGAACATCACTGCCAGAGAGAGATGGCGGGGGAATCAGTTTAAATATCACCACATGGGAGGGGTTTGAGGTATAGACAGAGATGGGGAGCCTGAGAGACAGTGTCATGGGAGGATGTGTTCCCAGGTTACAGAATGCTGAAATGTAGACACTTCGATAGTTTCCTGTAACATGAGCCAGTCTTCCCAGGAAAGATGGGAAAAAGGGATTTTGGTGTGAGGTCAGATGAAACAACAGCTGCGGTGTGGTTTTCAAATGACGTTTATGTAATTTTAATAAGTGTCTTTTTGAAACAGTATATTGCTCTAGAGTTGGAGTAGGGTAATAAGCAGTTAAGAGAAATGGGGTCTCAGAGTTGTGAATACTTGATGTAAAATGTTCACTTTCAGAGTTAAATAAATAAATTGATATTTTTTGTTTAAACAGTGGAAGTTGGGAGTTCTCTGTCACTCATATTTTAACAGTTTACAAGGCAAATTGAGCATTTCTTTATCTTTAGTTTAAATTACCAGATGAGCTGAATGCTGTGTCCTTACCATTCCCGTGTGTGTATCTGTGTGTCTCTGTGTGGGGCAGGTCTGACAGTCTCTGTGGTGCTTAAAGTGATGCAATGCCACCCTCTGCTGCCCTCCCCAGGCCACTGCACAGACATTGGCAGAGGGTGAAAAACAACAGGGATACATTCAGAGAAGGGGAGGGGGAGGGAGAGGGAGAGGAAAGCTTGTGATTTCAAATAAATCTGAAAACAATAACCTGGTGTCGTATGATTCCTGAGGTTGTGAAATTAAAGAAACTAGCCTGACATGTTCCTCAAACTGACCCTAACCCAGTCTGAGACCGATATCATCTGTCATATCACCGACCTGGTTACATTTAATATTTGTTGTGAGCAGTGGAGGAGTGGGACTAGAAAAGGAAACAGTGACCCAAAATGCCAGGGAAATATAGACCGGTGAGCCTGATGTCAATGGTGGGTAAGTTGTTGGAGGAGATTCTGAGGGATAGCATTTACATACATTTGGGAAGGCAAGGGCTGATCGGGGTATACAACGTTACTTTCTGCATGGGAAATCATGTCTCATTAAATTGGTTGAGTTTTATGAAGAGGTGACAAAGAAGATTGATGAAGCCAGTTTGTTAGACATTGTCTATATGGACTTCAGAAAGGTGTTCATTTAAAGAACAAAACCAAAAAAAATTTACAACCCAGGAACAGGCCCTTCCCTTCCAAGCCTGTGCCGATCCAAATGTACTGTCTAAACCTGTAGGTCAATTCCAAAGTATCTGTATCCCTCTGCTCCTCAACGACTCATGCATCTTTCTAGAAATATTTTAAATGAATCTTCCGTGCCTGCCTCTACCACCTCTGCTAGCAACGCGTTCCAAACGCCCACCACCATCTGTGTGAAGTACTTACCGCATATATCCCCCTTAAACTTTCGACCTCTTACTTTGAAATTCCACCTCTCGTTATTGAATCCTTCACCCTTTGGAAAAAACTTGTCTCTGTCCACCCTGTGTATACCCTTCATGATTTTGCAAACCTTAATCAGGTCTCCCGTCAATCTCCTTTTTTTCTAGTGAAAATAAACCTAACCTACTCAGCCTCTCTTCATAGCTAGTATTTCATTCTGATTGATACACAGATTAGTAAGTTTCAGTCACATGGGATACAGGAAAAGCAAGTCACAATTGGCTTGAAGGAAGAGGGATATTTTTCAGCCTGGAGGCTTGTGAGCAGCAGTGTGCTTTAAGAATTGGTACTGAGTTCACTGCATTCCATCATTTATGTAAAGGATTTAGATGTGAATATTGGGGCCATAGTTCGGAAGTTGACAGATGACATCAGAAAGGTAGTGTAGTACATTATCTCAGAGGACAACGAGACCACAATTAGATGGGACAAAGGGGCAAGGAGTGACAGATGAAGTTTAATTTAGATAAATACGAGGTTTTGCATTTTGGGAAGGCAAATCAGGGCAGAAATTATACACTTAATGGTAAGGAACTGGGGAGTATTGTGGAACAAAGGGACCTAAGGCTGCAGGTACATTGTTCCTTGAAAGTGGAGTCGCAGGTCGACAGAGTGGTGCAGAACACATTTGGCACATTTGCCTTAATCAGTCAGATCATTGAGTATAGGAGTTGTGGTGGAATGTTGCATCTGTACAGGACGTTGGTGAGGCCACTTTAAGGATACTGCGTACAATTCGGTTTTCTGCAGAAATGACTGACACGGATGTTCCAGGTCTGGAGGTTTGAGCTGTAGGGAGAGGTTGATTATGTTGAGGTGTTTCTCCCTGGAGTGTCAGAGGTTGAGGGGTGACATTATCGAGGTTTATAAAATCATCAGGGGCATGGAGATTCTGAACAGCCACGTTCTGCTCCCCAGGTTAGGGGAGTCCAGAACAGGAGAGCATAGGTTGGAGAGGAGAGGGCGGATGATTTATAAGGGACTTGAAGGTAAATGTTTCACACAGAGAATGGTGTGTGTACAGAAAGTGCTGTCAGAGGAAGTGGTGAAGGCGGTAACAATCGCACATTTAAAAAGTATCTGAAAGAGGAGGGATATTGGCCAAATGCTGGCAAATGGGATTGGATCAGATTTGATACCTGATCGGAGTGAACAGATTGGACGAACGGGTCTGTTTCCGTTCTTCTGACTCTCTGATTCTATAAGAGGGATGATGAAAAATTCTGAAATGACCTTTCAAGTCGGAATTCTCTTCACTGGAAGTTTATCCTGCCTCTATGTTAACATTGATTGAAAGCTGCCTTAGTTAACAGATAAGTTTGACAGAGAAGTGAGTCATGCATAATGGGATGCAGACAGGAAAGTGGGGCTGAGGCCACAACCTGATCAACCACAATTTTAGTGCCTGGTGGAGAAGGCTCAAAGTCTCAAATGACCCACTCCTGCTCCTTAGTCCCATGTTTCTGTGTTATATTCAGCCCATCGTACCCGCTAGACAGGAGCAGTTGTTGGCTACTTACTCCTATAACCTGATGCACAGAAACAGGAGGCCATCCGGCCCTTCAAGACTGTCCCACGCGCTTTGAGGTGATTTGGGAAATGTAGTTGGAAAACCCAGACTGGTTATGAAAGAGACCTCATCTCTCTCTACAGAGCTTCCCCTCTCTGCAACTTGTGCTTCATTTGTTGGTCATGTTGTAGACTCAAATTCACTGAGAATACAGACATTATACCCCACCCAGAGATGGCTCACAAAATCCTCTGGTCTTCCTGACTGCAACATTCAATAACAAACATTCATTAAAATAATACCCACTAACTTTCCAATAACAGAATGTCAGTACATCACAAACAGGGGCAGGTCGTTCACTACCCAAGCCTGCCTTGCCCTTCACTAAGATCCGGGCTGATCTGCTCTCTGTCTGAAATCCTCTTTCATACCCAATTCTACACAGCCCTCACTTCTCTGAGAGGTCAATATCCATCTACCTCCTCTTCAAATACTTTCAGTCATCGAGCTCCCCAACGCTCTTGAGAAGAAAAGTCCTGACATTCAACACCACCTGTTTGAAGACAACACTTCCTGGTCCTCTTTCCTGGCTTATTGATATGAACAAAAGAGGTTGACACAAGGATTCAGGTAAAAATGACTGGCCCTGATATCAAGGCAGTGGTTGACATCTGTTGACATCAAGGAGCTTAACAAAACTGGACTCAGTGAGAATCAGAGTAACCTCTCCAGTAGATGGAGTCAAGCATAGCACAAAGGAAGATGTTCATCATCTCAGCCCTGGGTCACCACTGTGGGAAATGCTCAGGATAGATTCCACTTCACAAATATCTTCAGCTGCTTCATCAATGTCTTCCCGCCCCAATCCCACCCTCCCCACCATGCGATCAGAAGTGGGGATGGTCACTGAAGATTCCACAATGTTCAGAACATTTTATCCCCCGTCAGCTCCTGAATTGGTCTGTGTGCAGCAAGACCCAGACTCCATTGAGACATGTGCTGTTAACGTGTCTGTAACATTCATGTAACAGCACTGCCTGACACTGCACGTTGCCACAGTAAAACAAGAGTTCGTTCAGCGCCTGACGCTGGTTTCACAGGAATATGAGGAAGCCATTCAGCCCATTGACACTGTTCGAGAAGAACAGGGATAGCCCATTCAGTGCCTCCAGCTTATTACTCAGGAAGAGAAGGAGTCTAGTGTGATGGACCACACCAAAGCCCTTCGAAAATATTTGAAGACAGTAGCCTAGACTCTATTGTTTTCTCACAAACGTTGAACTCTAATGTTTTCTGATTTTAAAGGAAATGTAAAGTGTCTGTTCCAGATGCAATGTAACTGGTCAAACTACTCGGTGGTAAGGAAAACACCATTTATTTAAACATGAAAAATGAAATTAAACCAAAGAAAGAGTAATTTAGAATAACGTAATTCTATTAGATAACTTAGCAGAATAATAGATCTAGGAGCTATTACTAATGAATTAGTCCAACATAGGAAATTCCCATTAACACAGCTCTTGGCAAAACGGTAAATTCAGGAATTGAAAACAGCATCAAGAGAAATTTCAGAGACAGTAGCAGCCAGGAGACATTCCCTGAAGCTTCCAATTCTGTGGAGACCCCAACAGTTTTTGATGTTATTGACAAACCAAAACCCAGAGATCCTAATCTATGAGAGCTGGCAACACCCATTCAGGCTGCATTAAAATAAACCCAAGGCCTCGCTAGCTGTTTAGTCAAGTGGTCTTAACCAGCCAGTTTGGTAACAATCGTCCAATCTCCCTCTTAAAATAAACCGGGACAAAAAAAATCTCTTAAAGCTACAACATCGTCACACTTGTTAGCACATCGAACTGTCAGACAGGAACCAGGGGTAACCCAATCAGGCCCTTGGCCCTGTCCAATCGGACGAGGAAGAAGCCAGTCAGTCCCTTGAGTCACTTATACAGGAACAGTAGGAGGCCATTCCCACCTCAATGCACTTACACGGGGGCAGAATGTGGTAATTGATGCTGATTCCTGATGAACGGCTTATGCCCAAAACGTCGATTCTCCTGCTTCTCGGATGCTGCCCGACTTGCTGTCCTTTTCCAGCAATCGACGCTCTACTCTGATCTCCAGCATCGGCAGTCCTCACTGTCTCCTAATAGATGCTCTAACATGATGAACAAGTGGGGCAGAGGCTGCACAGACAGACTGCTCCACGTTGTTCCCCCTAAGTCCGTTGCTCATGACACACACGTGGGACTTTAACGTGGTTTTCTCGTGTTGAGGAGGGAAACCATATGTCTTGTGTGAAGTCTCAAGAAGGCACTTTCGATCTCCGAGAAGACAGCCTGGTGTTTTCTATTTAGAGCGGAAGCTGGTGGGAATGGATACCTGTTTCAGAAGGAAAGTATTGTGGCTTCTGTTGGGGATTGTGTGCAACCTGACGTTCAGTACGGGTTCACACACTGACTCCAAAATAACATGAGGAGAGTTAATATAGGCATATGAACGATTAGGAAAGTCTTGTTCGACTGACGAATGGACTCTCTAAGTTCAAATAATGCTGATCTTGCTCATGTTGATCTTGTCTCGTGCACGTCCTGTGCAGTGTAACCTGTATGCCTAACTCTTTCCACCCTTTGATCTGTCTGGCCATGCTTACTATGATCTGCCTCCACTGCTCATAAATAAAGTGTTTCCCTGTACTGATGTACATGTGACAATAAATCAAACCAATCAACCCTGGGTAAAGTATGAAATTTCTCTCCCTCTCAATGTCTCTTTCGGAAATAGGTGATCGCTGCCACTCCTCGTGTTTCAGCGTCACCATTTCTTCATCTCTCACAACTCTACAGGTTAAACACTCAGCTTCTTTACTCTATCCTCATGTTACCATCATCCGTGTCTGTGGTAAGGAGATCGTTCCTTACAAAGAAGATCATATCTGTAGAGAGTGCCCCAAATGATCTCTCAGCAAGGCTCTACAACAGCAGGAAGATGGCCTTACTTATGTACTCGAATCATCTTACAATGAAGGACAGCATACCATTGTCTGCACCCATTACTTACACAGGGTTTAATTCGGAGCAGTCAGCATAGACTTGTGAGTGGGAGATCATGCTTCCCAAATTTCTTCGAGTCCTTTGGTGAAGTGACCAAGAAGGTTGATGAGGGCAGAGCGGTAAACGTAGACTCTATGGATTTCGGTAAGACCTTTGATAAGTTTCCACATGGCAGGCTGCTCAGGAAGGTTACATCACGTGGAATGCTGGGGGAACTGGCCAATTGGATACACAGTTGGCTTTTTGGTAGGAAGCAGAGGGTTTAGTGGAAGGATGCTTGTCAGACTGGAGCGTAGGTCCATAGCTGTTTGTTATCTTTATTTGATTGAGAATGTACAAGGCATGATTAGTAAGTTTGCAGATTACACTAAAATAAATGGTATCGTGATCAGTGAGGAAGATTATCAGAAATTGCAGCAGGACCTCAATCAGGTGGGCAAGTGGGCCGAGAAATGGCAAATGGAATTGAATATATCTGTGTGAGGATTTGCATTTTGGAATCTCAAATCAAGGTAGGAGATTCATGATGCATGGGAGGGTCTTAAGGGGTGTAGTGGTCAGCGAGACCTTGGCGTTCAGGTGCACCATTCCCTGAGAGTGGAGTCACAGGTAGACAGGGCAGTGAAAAAGGCATTTGGAACACTGGCCTTCATCAGGCAGGATATTGAGTATAGAAGTTGGGACCTTATGTTGCAGTTACACAGGATTTTGGTAAGCACTTGGAGTATTGTGTTCAGTTTTTTCACCTTGTTATTGGGAGGATGTTATGAAATTAGAAAAGAGTGCAGAAGAAATTTACAAGGACGTTGACAGGACCCAATGATTTTGAGTTATAGGGAGAGGTTGGACAAGCGAGGTCCTTTTCTTTAGCGTGTAAGAGACTGAGGGAGTCCTTATAGAGCTGTATGAAATCACGAGAGGTATGGATAGGTTTAATGCTCTCAGTCTTTTTCCAAGGTGTAGGGAATCGAGGATTAGAGGGGATCAGTTTAAGGTTAAAGGGGAGGGAATAAGTGGGAACCTGAGGGGTCACTTCTTTACACAGAGGATGTTACGTGGATGAGCTGCCAGCAGATGTAGTTGAGGGGGGTTCATTATCAACATTTCCAAAGAATTTGGATAAATATGTGGATAGGAAAGGACTGGACGGATATGAGCCAACTGCAGGGAAATGGGGTTAGCGTGGATGGACATTTACAAGGTAGAGTCGAACCCCTCTGTTAATTAAAACCAAAAAACCAGAAAAGGTCGCCTCACCTCGTAATCTGTTAAAATATGAGTGACACAGATCTCATACATTCTACTATTTAATCAAACATTAGTAAGTTAGTTTCTTACCTTGAATAGTGAACACTAAACAGCAACTATTCGCAAATCCAAGCCCCGCTTGTCTTAGCTACTTACTATCTGACTCCAACTCTGTAAAAATGTGCTATTCCAACAATCCACATATTAAACATTACAATTTCAAGATCACACAGTCTCTATCTTCCCCGCTGTGTTCACTCTTCCAGCTGCTGATCTCCCCGGGTCATGTTTTTTTTTTACTGCAAGTAGGGTATACATGAAGATGTATCTTTGATAGAAACTGTTTGAGATGGCCAGTTAGCACTACTGCTCTGCAGCAGTTACTCTGCTGTTGAATGGCAGTGACTCTTCCTCTAGTGTTCAAAATGCTGTGCTTATGTACTTCCCATGATACAATAATTCTCATAATTTGATTGATTTCCATGTGTGCAAACAATAATATTCAAATTCCATTGGCTTCTGGTATCCCGAGCATTATTTAAAGTATTTGATTGCATCTGAATTGCTGTCAAAACTAAGGTTTCTATTTCCCAGCTAATTGTTACATTTGGAACCTTTCGCTGGCATCTGTGGCTGTACTTTCTGTTCAGCAAAACCTGTTCTGTCTTAACATGAACAGACATGCTTTCGGCTTCATAACACCTCCCCCCTTCAGAAATATAATGAACCAATCAGAATGAAAGGATGGCTTCATTTCTTTTCCTCTAATTCTTAATCCAATTATTATGAAATAAAAAAGTATTAATCTCAGTTATACAATTCTGTCCACATATATAGCATTGGAATAAGTCAAACCTTATCTGCACTGTTTCCTTCAAATCCGCAATAACACATCTACTATCACATGTTTCGGGCCCACGGCATGTACGTTTTGTAAGTTTAAAGTCGGGAACATAAAACTCCAATGAAATTGTCTCATAGTTTGGTCTTAAATATCCCAAACAGTCCGAAAGGATTGTCGGTGTTGTCCACAACCGCCTGCGACAATTTGTTTGTCATTTAAACATTGAAATTTGTCAGACCAGTACGAAACTAAACAATTCTTTTTCAATAATGGAGATTTTGTATTTTTTTCTGGTGGATATTGCGTTTTTTCGACAAGTAGCCAATTAGCCATTCAATTCCATCGTCATCTTTCTGCATGAATACATCTCCGACCACTAAATTCCTAGCATCAGACACAATTTTCAAGAGAATTCAAAATATTTGGTGGAGCTAAAACTGGTGCGGTGATTAATCCTGCTTTACAATTCTCAAATGCCTCCTGGCACTGTTCTGTCCACCACAATTCTGTGTTCTTCTTTCGTACATCCATCAGTGGTGCCAATACACTGCTGACATTTGGAACAAACTTATGATGGAATCCACTCAGTTCCAAAAATCAAAGCACACCAGTCTTCGAGGGTGGTCGTGGAAATTACTCAATGTCCTTCGTCTTTGTGTTCCATGGGATCAACCTTGCATGTCCAATGTTATGTCCCAAGAACATCACCTCTAACTTCGCGAATTCTGTTTTCGTTTTTTTTGCTAAGTTTGCTTCTTGTCATCGTTCAACATGCTGTGCCAGCTGTAACATGGAGATAGATAAGCTGCAGAATTTGTACATCTGGGCACAACTTTATTCCTGAGGCTTAAATATGGCTACAGCATTATTCATTCACATGACATACTCGAAAACGTTTTTATCATATCCTGTATCTTTACCAAGTAGTTTAACTGACTCAACATTTTTTTTAATTTGAAAGGAGCCACTAAACCTGGCTTTGAAAGGATTTCCTGCCACTGGTGGCAATACGAATACGTCATCCCTACGGGAAATAGTCAAAGATTTAGAGTTTTCATCTGTCACCTGCTTCACTTTGTACTGTGTCCTCTTCAGGTGCTGTTTAGCGAACTCACCTACTTTGTCTAATCTCTTCATCACCTCACATACATAATCCAAGTGTGAGATCCCCAACTTCTGTCCTGTAAATTTATATTTAGTTAATTCAAAGGACCTCACACTTCATGTACGAATATTAACTCAAAGGGGGGCTACACAATTAACCATAACCCATGTGAAAGGTTCTTTGGATGCATGAATTGGCAACAAAGGTGCTGATTTTATTACTGCCTGTGATTTACCTACTATTTGGCATGCATGACGTACAACATAAATGAAACAAGGCCTTGTGCATTCCAGGCCACAACAAATGCTCTTGTACCTCAGCCTGAGTCTTCCGAACACCTAGGTGACCGCCTGCAGTTAGTTCATGAGCTACCCGTAACACTGTCTGCTACCAGTAACACAATCTGGTGCACTTCAGCCCATTTCCCTTCTGCACTAACCTGCCGTGGTCTCCACTTTAATTTTAGGATTTTATATTTAAATTAATAACATTTGACAATATGTTCTGATTCCTTTTCTGTGTGTGAATATGGTTGTAATTCCATTAGCCTTTCAGGACTAAACACATCTGCCTGACCTACTGCATGTTCAGGTTTTGTTTCCTGCACCGTATCATTAAACAGGGTGTCAGTTAACTGGACATCATCTTCTTCGTCTTTGTCTCTCTTTTTTCCTTCCTGCTGTAACTTATGACAGTGGGATCTTGTTACTACACAGTCTGGAAAAATTCCTCGGTATTTTTCTTTAAACTCCTCAGTTCCCTAGTGTTCCATTTGCTTCTCCACCACAAGGGGTGACTATCCCACCTTGGCTCCTGCTAAATCGTTCCCAAGAACAAACTGTATTCCTGGAACTAACACTCTATCACTCACTCTCACTGTTACTTCCCCAACCTTGATTTGGCACTCCAACCTGATGTTACACAAGGGAATGCTTAATTTCTGTCCCCATTCCACAGATTATCACGCTCTTGAGTATCATGTCAGGAAGAGTGAAAATACTTCTATCACTTACTATTAGAGGCTGAAAAAAAGTGAGGACTGCAGATGGTGGAGATCCGAGTTGAAAAGTGTGGGGCTGGAAAAGCACAGCAGGTCAGGCAGCATCCTAGAGGTAGGAGAGTTGACGTTTCAGGCACAAGTTCTTCATCAGGAAAGTGGAGGCAAGCGAGAGGAAAGGGGGTTAATAAATAAATAGGAGGGTGAGGGTGGATTTGGGTGGAAGGTAGCTTGGAAGGCGAAAGGTAGATGCAGGTGGGGGTGATGGTGATAGGTCGGAGAGCAAAGTGAAGTGGATAGGTGGAACCCTCAAGCTATACAGCATCAACATCGACTTCACCAAATTCCAAATCTCTCTTCCCATAACCTTATCCCAGATCCAACCATTGAATGTAGCACCGCCCTCTTGTACTGTCTTAATTGTCCATCTTCCCACCTATCCATTCCAACCTCCCCTCCGATAGATCACTGTCACTCCCACCTACAACATTCCATCGCCTTCCCACTGACCCTCCCACCAACCCAGCTCCTACCCTCCTATTTATCTTTCAGCCCCCTTGTCCCCTACCACATTCCTGACGATGGGTTTATATCTGATATGTCAATTGTCCTGCTCTTCGGATGCTGCCTGAACTGTTGTGCTTTTCCTCCGCCTCACTTCTCAATTAGTAGAGACTGAGCAGATCCCATATGTCGGAAATTGTAACCTCCCGTCCTCCCCACACCCCGCACCCCCGCTCTTTCTGAGTAAACTTTATCCACAGAGGCGAATTCTTTATAGAGATGAGGCACTGCCTCCATACACAGCCCTTGCCTAGGCTGTGCGCTCTACTGCAGCTCCTCGGCTCTACTTGGGGTCTCCTCTACCAGTTTCACTAGTGCGACTGGCTTAGCCTCTTTAACCACAGCTTTTCCCAAAGTGTCTTCCTTCAACCCCCGGCACTGTGTGTCGCAGCTTACTGCAGTGAAAACAGTTTTTCCCCGTGCCCTTCTTAAACCATCGGCCCTGGACTTTTATGTGTTCCACTCCGTTATAGTGAGAACACCTGAGGCCTTTCACCACCTTTCAATCCCCTTGGACTTCTTTTTTCACCTGTAGTAAAGTATTGCTAGTGTGCTTTACTCTATGTTTTGCAGTGTAGGATCTCCTCTTCTCCCAATTTCTTTCCTCCCACAATCTAAATTTCATCGAATGCACCAATGTGTATTTACCTGCCATTTCTGCCGCGTTTCTCACTTCTTGATCTTTATTCATTCACATGAATTCTTACCATCGCTGGAACTGAGATTTTAAATACCCCTAGCAGAGTAATCTCCCTTCGGGCCTCACAGGTCTTATCCATATTTAAGGCCTGCATCCGTGTGTCAAAATGACTGTGTTTAATTCTTTCAAACTCAATAGAACTCTGACCTGGTTCCATCTCTATATTTCTGAACTTACGTCTATATGCTTCTAGTGCCAATTCATAAGCAATCAAAATAGCCAGTTTGACATCTGCATAATCTCTTGAACCCTCATCTGACAGCGCCACAAACACATCACCAGCTGTGCCCACCAGCTTAATCTGAACCAGCATTTCCCACAAGTTCACTGGACACACCATCTGCCGTGTCTATATTTCGAATGAATTAAAAAAGGTTTTGACATTTTTCTCACCGAAATATGGTAATATATTGACATAGCTGTATACATCCCAACATTCTCCATTTACCTTCATCCTGTTAATTTAAATTTCTTATCTAATTTCCAACTTCTGAATTTCAAATTCTCTCTCTTTTTTCCCCTCTATTTCTCTTTCTCTTTTTTCTCTCTCTCTTTCTGTCTCTTTCTTTATTTCCTAAGTCCAGTTGCCACATTTGCAATTTAAGTTTTTTCTCACTCGACTGCAGTTTCCTGTTTCTCTGATACACCAAAGTGCTTGACCAATTCCATTACAATTTCAGCTTTCGTTTTGTCCCTAGTTAAACCCAATTCTAATCTATTTGTTAATTTTAAAAGTATGCCCTTCCTCTGTCTTTCTAAACTTACTTGGCAAAGTGGGAATTATCTTGAAACCCCAGAACATCTTTAGTAATGTTAAAAGCCATTTCTTTTAATTTAACCAACCACAAGGAATCAAACTTAAATGCATTTTATGATCTTTTATTTGAAGATCTAGGTCACTAACTGCCAAGTGATGGAATCTGCTGAGACCTTTTGTACCCCAAATCTGTTCAAGCCCTCAAGCTGTTGTGATGTCGATGTCGAAACCATCTGTTAATTAAAACCACACACCCAGTAAAGCTCACCTCGCCTCGTAATCTGTTAAAACATAAGTGACAGAGGAGTCCCAAATTCAAGAACTAAAATAAAACTAATAATCTATAAGTATGCAAGTTAGCTTGCTGAGCTTGAATGTTTATTTTCAGATGTTTCATTACCATGACTAGGTAACATCATCAGTTAGAGTCTCCGGTGACACACTGGTGGTGTGTCCGTCCTCTCTATTTATAGGTCTTGGTTTCTTAAGTTGGGTGATGTCATTTCCAGTTCTTTTCTTCAAGAGAAAGAAGATAGAATATAAATTGACATGTTTATTAATGTACTACTGGTTAGAATGCCTCGTCTCTAAGAACCTTCCTGCGTGTATTTGTTTCGATTGTCCTAGGATGCATGTGTAGTCCCAGTCAAAGTGGTATCCTTCTTTGTCTGTATGTATGGAAACAAGTGATAGTGGGTCATGTCTTTTGCTGGTCAGTTGGTGTTCATGTATCCTGCTAGTACGACAACAGAACAGTTTGAAATGGAGGAAAAATGATTTTATATACACTGTTTAATCTGCGTGTGTTCAGAAAAGGAAGATTGTTCATATGTGTACAACACATTCTGAATGAACAACGGAGACACAGTGAACGAAAATAGGTGCAAGTGATGTATAAAAGTTATGAAGCATTAAGACATTATTTGATCCTCATCTGAAATGATATGTTCCCTTTCTCCCAACTTTCCCCCTTTTCTGGGATTCCATACTCTTGTCTCTCATTCTTATCAGGATGTGTGTTATAAATCTTGCTTATGGTATCCCAACTTATTTCAGTTAATGCCCTTTCGACCGGAAATTAAATATGTTTTTCCTGCTGGGTTCTTTCAAAAGATAGTGTCTGTCATATTATTGGAGAGAAAAATTCTGGCATCAGACCTAGTATTTGAACATATTACTCTGTTGTACATGTACTGTACAAAGGACCACAGCACACAGGAATTGCCAAACCATTGAGGGATGTACACCTACTTCTTTCGATAATTGAACAATGTAACTACAAAGACATGTGGGAGGAGCTGACCAGAGTTAATTGGAAGGGGAGCAGAGCAGGGAAGACTATGGAGCAGCAAAGGCAGGAGTTTCTGGGGATGATTCGGTAGCTAATGTCAGAAATTCATCCCAAAGAAGATGAAGCATACTCAGGGGAGGACAACGCAGCCATGAGCGATAAGGCATCAAACAAAAAGAGGAAACATACAATGTGGTGAAGATGATTGGGAATCCAGAGAATTCATTGGCTTTGAAACTACATAAGGCTGGCATCACTGACACTACAGAGCACTTTATCATGGTCAGGGAGAGAAACAGAGGGAAACACGTTCACCTCAAACACAGTAGATGGTATTACGGAAGGAAAATTGCAGATGAATTAAACAATTGAATAAAAATCAGTCAAATGCTTTTGCGGAAAGTGTCAGATTGAAAGCATGACCCGGGCAGAGACCCTCAGCAGAAAGAAAATTTAAAAATGGAAGTGTTTCCACATCAGAAACCAGAGTAGGCCACTGAGTAGAGGACCGATGGGTGAATGGGTCTCGATGTGAACTAGGGAACAGACAGCAGAATTGCATTTCAGATATTGCAGCTCAAAACTGCGTATTTATGTAGTGCTATAGACCACAGCAGCAGGAGAAGTAGACCTGCATTCAATTAGAACCTGTAACTTTTTGCCTGGGATAATCTCCTCAGTCTGCCATTACCATCAACACGCTCTATGGTTCAGTGTGGGTGAACGTGTCAGGGTCAGAACCACGTGAACCTAAACCTCATGCTAAGACATTAAAGCTACCGCACTTGACCAACAGATCTGATTGAAGCTCTGCAATCCTGCCACATTCAGTCATAACTGGTGATGGACGATGAAACAAATGACGGAGGAAAGGGCTGCACAAACATCCCCATCCTAAATAATGGAACGGCCCTGCAGCCTCAGTGTAAAAGACAAGGATGTAGTATCTGCACCATCCTCAGCCAGAAGTGTTGAGTCAATGATCCATCTCACTCTCATCATGATGCCCACAGCATCACAGATGCCAGCCTTCAATTAATTTGTTTCACTGAACGTGACATGAAGAAACAGCTGAACACAGTAGATACGACACATACAATGGACCCTGACTCCATTCCTGCAATAAGACTGAAGACCTGAGCTGCACAACAAGCCGTATCCCTGGGGAAGCTGTTTCGTTCCAGCTCCATCTCCCTGGCAATGCTGAAACTTACTCAGCTATGTCCAGTCCCCTAAGAGGAGTATAATTACAATATGACCAATTACCTCTCCCTCAGTCCCACCACGACAGTCAATTGGTGGGAGTTCTTTTTGACAGCTGTCAAGCAGCACAGAAATAACATGCTGATTGTGGTTTCAGATAGGTCTCCATGTAGAGATGGTGCTGCTGTGGAAATGTCATTGGATTACTAATCCAGACCAGGCTAATGCGCTGGCAGCTGATGTAAGTTAAAACAATTAATAAAATATCCAGATTTAAAATCTGGTACCAGTAATAGTTATCTTGACGCTAATGTCGATTGTAAACTGGAGTTTGCTTCCTCAATTTACTTTCAGGAAGTGAATCTCCCCTGGTTTCCTGGTCTGGCCTAAACGTGACTCCAGATGCACAGACATCTGATAAACGATTCAGTGGTCTCTGAACTGGCTCCAACATTATCATCCCTGTTTATAATCTGCCTCGGCTCGTCAGTGTTTTATATATATATTACAAGTTCACTCTTATTAACCTTGTGCATATATATATATATAACTGAGATCTCGACTCATTTTCCTAAACCCTATGGAATACAGGCCCAGTCGCCCCAAACTCTGCTCCCACAACAAACCTGTCATCCCAGAGATCAGTCTGGCCATTCTTAACTGCACTCCCTGAATGTCAGGTTTGTCCTTTACTCGGTAAGGAGACCAAAACTGCACACAATACTGCACAATGTTCGAGATGGGGTCTCACCAAGGCCCTGTCCAGCTGCAGTAAGACACCCTTCCTCCTGGACTCAAATCTCCCCTGAAATGAAGGTCAATGCACCCTTTACCTTCTTAACTGCTTTCTGTTCCTGCAAAAATATTTTCAGTGACTAGTGTACAGGGAGATCCAGGTCCTTTTCAATGTTACAGCTACCCAACTGGTGGGTCTTTGTCCACTGGTATGTGTCCCAGTGTCATTCCCAGTATTTTCTTCTGGTTTCAGAACTCACTGCCCTGTATGGACGGCGGAGGTCGGTGATGAATGAGACGAAAAGAAGGGTAGGTCCCTTTATTGAGTAACATTTTCCAACCTTTTCAAATGGTAGGCTGCCGTTCGCTTTTTCTCATCGAAGGGCACAATGTTACATCTACCCACATTGTTCTTCATTGCCCCATATTTTCACAGGCACTCCACCTGCCTCAGTCACATTGGACCTTTTTTTCCATCTTTCTCACCCACTCACAATCCGACATCGATTACAGCCATCACCAGGCTTTGAAATGTTGCATTTGATTCCCTCTAACAAACGTTTGGCGTGTATTTGAAATAGCTAGGGCCCAAGCGCTGAATCCTGCTATACGCCAGAGTCCTCTACTGAAAAAATAACACTGATTTATTCCTACTCACTGTTTCCTGTTAGCTCTCCAATTGTAAAGCCATGCCCTTCTGTTAGCCCCTGTCCCATAGGATTCGACTTTGCATAGTAGGCTTGGGGCTTTATCAAAAATCTTTCTGAAAATCTAATCGTATTGCATTGATTGCTTCTCCACAGTTTTGCTAAAAGTCTGTTTCTCAAATATGTTTCCCATTTGATAAATCTCTGTTGTCTTTGTCTCATCCCATTACTTTCAGTTAAAATACTTTCTCCATAACGTTTATTTGCTAATTTTTTTCAATTCCCCTTTTCTCTCTCACCAGATTAAACCTTCCTCGTATTGCTGGTAAAATTCTTCTTTTTTTTAATTTGTTTTCTTCTGTGAGGACATAACGGAAATATTTGCTGCATAGTTCTGCCATTTCCCTCTTCTCCATTCTCCATTCTCTGGATTCAGACTGAAAAGAAGTTGCACGTTGTTTCCCCTTAATTTTGCCATTGACGTACTTTATGAAGCTATTACAAGTTCACTCTTATTAACCTTGTACATATAGAGTGTTCTGAAACCCATCGATTCCTGCTTTACACTTTCCAATGATTGACCTTGCACAACCATGCACTCATAGAAGCAAAGACTCTGCACCGTCAGAAATACAGCACGGTCTACATTACTCCCAACTTTCTACACGTGCCCCAGAGCTGAGAATTTAATGACACTTCAAGAGGTCGGCCAAGTACTTTGTAACAGCTGTGAGGTTACCCGTGACAACTCCCTCTCCGGTCGTACATTCCAGAGCCCAAAACCCGCTCTGTAAAAGACAATCCTCAAGCCCCCTTTAAATTTCAAACACTTCACTCTAAGAATGTGCTCCCCCTTGTTCTCCCTGAGACTAAAAGGAACAGCTGCTGTCCATCCACCCTGTCAATGTTCCTCATAATCCTTTCTTTCTGAATCACATCCCCCTCAGCATTCTCTGCTCCAAAACTAAACAACCCGAGCTTATCCAGCCTCCCTCCATAGCTGATATGTTCCATCTTAGGGAATATCCTGGTGAATCTCCTCTGCACCCGCTCCAGTGCAATCGCATCCTTCCTGTAATGTGGATCCCAGAACTACACACATTATTCCATCTTGGCCCAAACAAAGTTCAGCACAGCTCTTATAATCTGTGACTCGATGAATAAATGCTATGCTTACGCTACCCTTTGCTTTTTCAACTTGTGTACTAACCTGTCCAGTCACATTCAGGGATGTGTGGAGAAGCACTCCCTGAGCTCCCTCGTGTGCTGCCATTCACTGAGTACTCCGCTGTGTGCTTCCTTCTTCCAAAGTGCATCACCTCACATTTATCAGGGTAACGTTCAATCTGCCATTGATCTGTCCATCTGACCATTCCATCTGTATCTTCCTGTAATATAAGACCTTCCTCATCACTGCCAACCAACCGGTCATTCGTTGTATCAGACATAAACTTAGTTATCACACTCTCCCCACCCCTCGTCATTATTAATAGGTACACCATTTATGAATATGACAAATAACAAAGTTATAGATCACACAACACTAGGTTACAGCCCAACAGGTTTAATCGGAGGCACTAGCTTTCGAAGCACTGCTTCTTCATCAGGTAGTTGTGCACTTTGCAAGCTCGTGCCTCGGAATAAACCTGGTGTAGTGTGATTGTTAACTTTGTCCACTGCAGTCCAATACTGGCATCTCTGAATCACAAATAATAAGGGACACAACATTGATCCCTATGGTGCACCATGAGACACCGGCCTCCAGTCACCAACAGGCTTCTACCACCACCCTTTAACTCCCACCACTAAAGTTGATTTAGATGCAACTTGGCAAGCCACTAATGACTCCTACCTATTGCCTGGTTATTCTGTTCCACTTGACACACTTGTTGAATACCTGGGGATTCTCCCTAAACTTGCATGCCAGCAAATTTCCATGCCCCTGTATTCGTCAGTCTTCTCCGAGTGAAAAATTTCCTCATTATTGCTGACTTAAATTGCCTGTCCCTTATCCTGCCATTTTTTCCTTAAGTGTAGAGTAGACAGCCAGAGAAATATCCTGTTTATTTCCTCATTGTCATATGTTTCGTAAATTTTCAAAATTTCACTCGATCACCTCTAATTCTTTGATACCTTCGAGTACACAGGCCGAGTTGCTGCATCAGACAATCTCGCCATCTGAGGGACGAACCTGGAGAATGTCCATTGCACTTCCTCTGTGATCAGTATATTCTTTCTCAGATTAGGTCACCAAAACTGTACACAATACTCCAGGTACAGGTTCACCAACTCTGTACACAGTAGTCCAGGTACAGTCTCACCAATACACTATGAAACTAATTCAACATTTCGTTGCATCGATATTCTGACTCCTCTAATTGAAGGTGAACCCAACTTTAACTTTCCACTTACATAATTCCGAAGCTATTAAGTATGATTTCCTTTCAAAAATGCACACTGATTCTCTTCAATGTTGCTATTAATTTCTAAATATCCAATAACACATCCTGTCTCATAGATTCCAAAGAAGTCTCTACAGATGTCACGTTAATTGGTCTGCATTTCTCCACACTATCACTTTTTCCCTTTCTAGATGTCTGGATCCATTCCATTCATCACCCTACCATGCTTGGATCACATTTATTACCTTCCACTTATCTACAATGACTTTCCAGCCTCTTTGGAATGTAGAGTAAAATAAAACACAGTCATCGACAGTGCAATTAATATTTCTGTTGGTGATTTATTTCTGACATTTTGATAGGAAGTATATCTGTTTTGTCAGACTTAGCAATGCTCAATCCAGCTACATGTTCAAGTACTACCTTATTACTGATATGAATTGACTTTATGCCTTTAGCTCCTGAAGGCCAATATGATCGCTTGGTATTTCTGGGTGATTTTCTGGCTCTTCCTCCATGAAGACAGATGCGAAGTAACTGGTTATTTCTCGGCCAATTCCCTGTTCTCCACAATAATACCTCATCTCCCGATTCCAAATTTCCACATTTGACCATGCTTTCATTTTGTCTCCTTTGAAATATAGATCGCAGATTGATGCAATCTGTGTATTCCTGTTTGTTAGCGTGCATGCTTGCTTTTTGATTTCCCATCAGTTTCCTGTCCCTCCTTTTCTGGATTGTAAATTTCTGATATTTCTCAGGTTTCCACAATGTCTGGACTTGCTCTGAAGTCACTTCTTATGATTAATATAATCTTTAATTTGTTATGTTAACCATCATTAAGCCAATTTCTCACTCTTGGGTGTTTGTACCTTCAAGAAACTGACTTTTGCTTCAGACTTTGCAGTATTTCTATGAACCAGATATATCCAAGAACATTGTAAGTGGATAGAGAAGAAATTGTGGGGCCTGGCAGATATTTTTACATCATCGCTGGCCATGGGTGAGGTCCCAAATGACTGGAGGACAGGGAATGCTGTGCCCTTATTCATGAAGGGCTACAAAGAAAAACCTGGGAACGATAGACCAGTAAACCGGACATTTGTAGTGAGCAAGGTACTTGAGAAGATTCTGAGATAAGATAAGCATATATTTGGAAAGGCAGGGTCTGATTAGAAGCGGTGAGCACGGCGTTTGGGAAATCATGGCTGACAAATTTATTAACCTTCTTTGATGAAGTGACCAACAATGTTGACGAAGGCAAGGTGGGAAACATAGTCAAATTGATTTTAGTAAGACCGTCAATAAGTATTCACGTAGTACGCTGCTCTGGAAAGGTAGATTGCATGGAATGGTGTGGGAACATAGCAAATTAGACACAAAATTGTCTTGATGGTAGCGAGCAGACAGTAATAGTGGAAAGGATTCTTGTCGGACTGGAGGCCTGTCACTAGTGGTGTGCCTCAGTGGTCGGTGCTGGGACCATTACTGCTTGTTATATGTATAATGATTTAGTTTAGAATATACAAGTCATGATTAGTAAGATTCCAGATGACACGAAATAACGTGGTCTCGTGCATAGTGAGGAAGGTTATCAGAAATTGAAGCAAGACCTTGATCAGTTGGGACCTGCGCCAAGAAATGGTAAATTGAATTGAATATGTATAAATGTGAGATCTTGCATTTTGCAAAGTCAATTCAACGTCGGAGTTTCATGGTGAATGGTTGGGCCTTAAGGGTTGTAGTGGAACAGACGGACCCTAGAATTCAGGTGCACGGTTCTCTGAAAGTTGTTTGAAGAAGGCTTTTGTCACACAGACATTCATCAGTCTGGACATTGAATATCGAAGTTGGGGAGTTGTTCTGCAGTTATACGGGATGGTGGTGAGGCCATACTTGTAGCGTTATGTTCAGTTTTGTCCACTTTGCTCTGGGAAGGATGTTATTATACTGGAAAGAGTGCACAAGAAATTTACACGAATGTTGCCAAGGACTCTATGGTCTGGATTTTCAGGAGAGGTTGGACAAGCTAGAATTTTATTAACTTTAGTGTATATGAGACTGATGGGGGTCTGATAGAGTGTATAAGATCATGGAAGGCATGAACAGAGTGAATGCACTTAGTCTTTTTTCCCCAGGGTTGGGCAGTCCCGGACTGGAGGGCATCAGCTTAAGGTCAGAGGAGAAAGAATAAAACGGAACCTGAGAAGCATTTTTGTTTACACACAGGGTAGTACGCATATGGAATGAGCTGCAAGTGGAAGTGGTTGAGGTGCGTATATTAACAACATTTAAAAGGCATTTGGACAAATACTGAGGTAGGAAAGGATTGGAAGAATACCGGCAATATCACGGAAATGGGATTAGTGTGAATGAACATTTTGTTCGGAATGGACAACTTTGAGCCAAAGGGAATATATTTGTGCTGTAGGACTCTATGACTCAAACAGCCATTGCTTGTCTCTCACTGAATGTAATGTTTTACTTTTCCAATTCACTGCAACTAACTTGAACCTCTAGCCTCCAGGCTTCCTCGATGTTTGACTATAATGTTCAAAATTTCTATATTGCGCCACAATTCTTCAATGCTACTTCAGCGCACGGTTAATAATTAGTTCTCCTGACCATGTAATACCAAATCCGAAAAAACCTGCTCTCTAGTTTGGTTCACAACATACTCTCCAACTACCTGATATACACTTATGGAATTTATTTTTCACAACATGAGCAGTCACTTAGTCATCACAGTTTCGATGCAACTTGACACCATCCAGTATTACTGCAGCACCCACGATTATTTGTTACTCATTCGCAGGATGAAGGTGTCCCATTTATAACCAACATTTATTGCCCATGCCAGAGGGCAGTTAAGAGTCAATAGCGTTGCCTTGGGTCTGGAGTCACATATGGGCCAGACTAGGGAAGGACAGCAGTTTCCTTCCCGAAAGGACATTAGTGAACCAGATGAGTTTTTCCAACACTCGGCAATGGATTCCTGGTCATCATAAACCTTTGATACCTACTGAAGTCACATTCCACCATCTGAGATGGCAGGATTGGGACCCGTGTCCCCACAACATTACCTGGATTTCTGGGTTAACAGTTCAGTGATAATATCACTATCTCATTGCTTCCCCTTGCATATACTTGCATATCCAATTTCCAGACCATATGATACAAAGTATTTGTACGACAGTTTTGGTCTCGATATATAACACACCAATGTTTGCTTCCCTTGCTATTTGTAAGACCCACCCAAACTGGTTCTGTGGAATCTGAGGGACAGGGTCTGAGAAGTTATTTGTGATAGACTTGGACAAGACGTTTGGGGAGGCTCACCTCGACGCTTAGGTGTTCTGAAGAATTGGTCAGCAATACAGGAGAAGCATCAATATCCTCCCCGCTCTGCCAGGATAAGAGTCATCGTATTCTCTCTGCTCCCTCACACTCACTGTATATCTGTAATAACACCTACACCCGAACAAGGCTCACACTCTATCGCCAAATAAGGCTCAGGCACAAACACTCTCACTCTTGCATTCAGCACCTTTCCTCGCCGACTTTTTCTGTCACTGACACAATAGCCCCGCACACTAATAACACTGCATGGATACAACACTGTGGTCAGATTCCCGTCGGACACATCACCCTTATCCTCTCGCACTAACAGCAGGGATACCCACTCCCATCGTCATTGCTTCCATCCTCTTTTCCCATTTCAGCAGAAACAGCCTGGAATTGGACAGCAAGGGCCAGGCCTGGTGGTGGAATGCCCGATATCCGTTCACTCAGCCCCCTACCCTGATATGTGGGGAACATCCTGGAAAGAGCTGGAGAGGACCAGGAGGCCCTGTATGGACATTCTGAAACATCCACGTCCCACAAACCGAGTGAGGTGCAATATTCTGTAAAGAACAATTCTCAATTTAAACTCACTGTCAGTTGCAACCTCATCTCCCTCACTCGCAAAAGGACAAATATCCCATTGCACAGAGATGCAGGCATTGAAATACACAGAAGTATTGGTAAACACCACAATATACAAACATGCACAATGCATACAAGGAATAGGCATACACACACAATGATTCACACAGAGACATATACAGTCACACACAAATAGACAGAAACACAGATAGAAACACACAGGCTGATACACAGACAGACAGACGGAGTCACAAAAATACACAGATAACAAGCACATGAACACACACACACACAAACACACACACACATACACACACACAAAGACAGACACTAGTGTCATTAAGACACAAATAAATAAGTTTTTGAATTATGAGGAGATCAAGGATTCTAGGGAGAATGTCGGGGAGTGATGTTGAGGAACTTACAAGAAATGATCGAATGGCATGTCAGACTTGATGGGCCAAATGGCCAATTCCGTTCCATTCTTTAACGCTTGTGTGGTATTATGCTATCAGGTATTCTCTTCCTGAGACAGCAGCAGGGGCTGGATTTGATACATATTTGACTGGAAAGAGTCAGTGGTAATATGGGACAGAGTTGGAGGGCGGAATGGTTTCTGAATATTCCTACTTATTGTATCCTTTTATCCGAAAAGGGGCAGTGAGTTGATGTGAGGTAAACACAGTTTTAAAATAATTGGTCCCATAATGAAATAAGGACGTCTCTTTCCCTTTAAGTGTTGTGCTACCTGTGATGTCCTTATCCTCCGGGAGCAGTGAAGACTCGGCTATTGAAGATATTCAAGGCTGAGCTCGACTGATCTTTGCTGGACAAAAGAGTCAATGTTTACTGGGAACAGACAGGAGTCGGATAGTCAGACACAATCGGATCAGCCATAAGCATTCTGAATGGTACAGCCGAATGGTCAACTGCCGCCCCTATCGAACGTGTTGTTCCTTCAATTCAGCTCTCGATGCTGTTACAGAGATATACTGTTGCCTCTACCATATGTGCTGTTTCCTCAATCCACTCGAGTCTGTTACAGGGTAGGGGACCACCCCATTCAGCCACACAGGATCGTTACAATGATTTAGGAGGAGACCATTCTGCCCCTCGAATACTTACACAGGAACATAGAAAGAAGTAATTCAGCTCGTTGAGTCCATTACGCAGCCCAGGAGGAGGCCATTCAACCCGCCTGAACTGCTGCGGAGGAACAGGGATGGTGCCGCAGTAGAGATAAATGCATATTTTTACAAAAATGTAACTAGTTTTGCCTCAGAGATCACTGTGTGGTCATCAATGATCAATAATCTAAGTCAAAAATCTGGATAAAGGGACTGAATGGATGAAAGCTGAATTACCTTGTACACCAAGATGATCATTCAATATATCTTCAAATGGAGGTAGTGAATCTTCATTGTGATATAGACAGGGAAGGTTAGTGAGCCAACCTTCAGCAGAAATAATATAACGTGAGTTGTCTATTGTGGAAGGAAGGATAGAACAATAGGAAACAATTTAAATACAGATAGATCACAGAACTCTGTGATGCGGTTGTTTTTCATATTCCTGGTACATGAATCATATGAAGCTGAAAATGTGTTGCTGGAACAGCGCAGCAGGTCAGGCAGCATCCAGGGATCAGGAGAATCGACGTTGCGGGCATAAGCCCTTCTTCAGGAATTCCACACTCAGACAACAACTCACTAGAACGAAGGACCCGATACCCAGCATGAGCAAAACTAATGTAGTGTACAAACTCCCGTGCATGGACTGCACAAAACACTATATAAGACAAACATGAAGACAGCTAACGATCCGCATCCACGAACATCAACTAGCCACGAAACGACACGACCAGCTATCCCTAGTAGCCACACACGCAGACGACAAGCAACATGAATTCGACTGGGACAACACTACCATTATAGGGCAAGCCAAACAAAGAACAGCCAGGGAATTCCTAGAAGCATGGCACTCATCCACAAACTCCATCAACAAACACATCGACCTGGACCCAATATACCGGCCACTACAGCGGACAGCTGAAACTGACAACCAGAAGCGGCAGGGACAGGCCACTATAAATGCCGGAGGAAACACCACAGAAGCGCTTCCCAGGAGGCTCCCAAGCACTGAGGATGTCAGCTAGACAGGGGACGAAACGTTTGCAACAAAAACTTCCTGCTCGGCGAACCGAACCACAGCAACGAGCACCCGAGCTACAAATCTTCTCACAAACTTTGAACACCTATTTCATTGGCCGCAGCACTCAACTGTTTGCATTTAAAATTTGCTTTCACCAGTACAGGCGTGGGAAAAGACATTAGTGACCGTCGAACATTGGTCAGAACACGATGAAGAGATTGTCAAAGGGCTGTTAAAGTTTGTAATCACTGGATATTTCCATTTATTCAAAATTGTGTATGTTAAACGTTTGATAGATAAATGAAAGTAGGAAAATGGTACACATACAGAAAAGTGCTGCTGAGACCATAATCAGATCATCGTGCGTGGTGGAGCAGTGACACAGTGTCGGAAGACCCACTCTTGATCCACAGTCCCATGTTACCATGTTGCATTCAGCCCCTCACAGATCCTGCATAGGAGCAGATGGAGGTCACTTGCTCCAAATACCTGGTCCACAGTAACAAAGAATCTCATTCAATCCTCCAGACTGTCACACACGGTTTGGTGAGTGTTGTAAAATGTTATTTGGAAATCCAGTCTGGCTTCGAAAGACGCCTCTGGTCTCTTCACAAAGTGCCTCCTCTCTGTAACTTGTGCTTCATTTGTTGGTCATGGTCTAGACCAAGATTCATCATGAATAAAGCCCCATTCCTCACCCAGAGATGACTCAAAGCTGACTTGCTCTCTCTGATTGCAACATTCAATAACAGAACGTCCAGGAACATTACAACCATTAACTTAGTAATTACAGAAAATATGAACATAAGGAACAGGACCAGGTAATTCGAACGGTCAAGCCATTGTATACGATCATGGCTGATCTACAGTTAACATTAACTCCTCTTTAATACCCAATGCATCACACCCACCAGCTCTCTGACAGGTCAAAAATACACCTACCTCCTCTTTAAATACTTTCGTGATGAAGATCCCTTAACTCTCTGGCCCAGATAATTTCAGACATTGATTTCCCTCTGTGAGAGGAACAGTCTCCCCACACAGACACCGTCACCTTTTGATATGAACAAGAGATGAACATAGGGGCTCAGGAAAGAGTGAATGGCCTTGATATCAAGGCAGTATTTGACTGAAGTTGTCAACGGGACCATCTACTTTTTTGAGTGTAATGGGAATCAGGTGTTCCCTTCCTACTGGTTGGGGGCTTTCAGAGCACAAAGGAAGATGTTTGTGGGCGGTGGCTGACAATCCTCTCAGTCCCAGGACATCTGTTCAGGAGATCCTCAAGTTAACTTCGTCAGCACAAACATCTTCGGCTCCTTAGTCAACATCTATGCGCCCACACTCCTGGCACCACTGTCCCCCATCCATCATAAGATCAGAAGCGGGGTGATCACTAAAGATCACACCATGTTCAGAACATTTTGTCCGTCCTCAGCTCCTGAATCAGTCTCTGAATCCATGCGCAGCAAGACCTGGACAGCAATCGGGTCTGTGTTGTTAAAGTGTCGGTAATATGTATGCATGTAACAGCACGGCCAGACACTGCACATTTCCACAGTTAAAAGAGGAGCTCATTCAGCACCTCAAGCTGGTTACATGGATATGTGGAAGCCATTTAGCCCATCGAAACGACTGGACAAGAAGAGGGACAGTCCATTCAATCGTGCTGTCTGTTCCCCAGGAAGAGGAGGGCTCTGATCAGTACATTGAGCTGTTAAATAGGAACAGGCAGAGCCAGTCAGACCCTTGATACTGTTCCAGGAGCCGGAAGAGGCCATTCAGCCCCTTAAGACATTTATACAGGAACATGTGGGTGTCGTTGATGCTCCAACCTGAAAAGCCAATGGAGCAGAGAATGCACTCATAGACTGCTCACGATGTTCCACGTGGCTCCATTGCCTATCGAACACATGATACTTTAATATGTTTCGCCGGCAGTGAGGAAGGAAGCCAAATATTTTGTACCAAGTCTCAAAGAGGCATCTTCTATCTCTGAAGACCCATGTTGTCCATGGAGGTCAGAAGCTGATGGGAATTGTTAACTGTTTTAGCATGAAGGTATTGAAGCTCCTGTCGGGATTGTGGATTACTTGACGTTCATAATGTAGGGAGAAGTTAATCAAATACTTACCCTCTCTCTCTCAATCGAAATGGGGAGAGGCGTGGGGTGAAAGGGACGTTCCCAGAGACTTTTAAACTGTCGACCATCATGTAAACCTAGTAATAAAGAAGTCATGGAATTTATCACCGTGTCACTGTCTATTTGGAATATAATGAGTGACTGTCCATCCCCTCAATGTTCAATGCAATCACCTCTTATCCCCTCAAAACGCTACAGATTAATTCTCATGCACTCCCGATGGTACAATCATCCCAACAATTAGTCGGGTGAAACTCCGTTACACTCTTTCTGCAAAGAGGATTATTCCTTATAAAAGAGTGAAACTCTGCCCACAATACCCCAAATACTATCTCAACAACACTCTCAGGGTTGAACGCAATAATTCTGTTCCCTTACTTAGCGGTTCCCTGTGCTGTAAAAAGCCATTACTTCTCTCTACATTGCCAATGATGTGGAATTTACAAGTTGTAAATCTGTACGTCAGCATCAATAAAGTCATCACCAGAGGGGGCGATGGACATGAATATCACTCTCGGAGGGAGACTCAATGAGAAAGAATTCACTCGAAACAGGGAATGATCACCTCCCTGAATGGAAATGACTTGCAGGAACATGGAAATCAGGCAGAGGAAGGGAGCGATCTTTTCTTTTGTTCTGCCCTCACGGGATGTGTGCAGCCCTGGTCAGACCAGTATTTTATGTTGATCCTGAACTGAGTAGCTATTTCAGCTGTTCCACAGGACAATACAGAGTAAAACACACCGCAGTGGGTTTGCATTCACACAAAGACCTGACCAGGGAAGGATGACCCATGGACTTCTCTACAGGACATGAGGCAAACAGATAGGCTTTGTTTAAAACAATTAGTGATGATTTAATTTGCATTCTATCAACTTCCTTCATGAGACACCAAACGATTATTATTCTGTGCCGCTTGATTATGAGTCAATGACTTGACCACCATGCACTCTGTCCCTCTGACAGATTCTGTGGAGAGAACAAATTAACCATCTCAAGTGCAAATATATTGTGACGTAATATTACTTAGAAGAGACTTGAAACGGTTTTATCTGTATTTACCAAAGGCACAAATGATGAATTATTCAGCAGTTGCACTGAGGCTGAGAAGGAGACTGAAATATACCGATAGTGGCCTTGGGCAGGATTGGTGAGTGGGGAGAATATGTAGAAATGTAAATCTGAATGGAGAAAAAAGATCATTGAGTTTAAGAACAGTCTGGTTTCTCCTTGCATATTGTCGAGTAAGTTGTGAATTTGCTAGTTATAATTTGTAAGGAATTACATTTTTGACTGTATCTGAAAATGACGACTTCCAAATTCTAAAATTTGAATTTGAACAGCAATTCAGTTCAACTCAGCTTAATGGTCAGATGGAATGACTTACCAGGAACACCAACAATAGCGAGGATGGGATAGTAACCACCTTGAATAATCCAAAGGATACCTTCGATCCGTGATGCTAATGATATCCAAGGCTGATAAAGGTAGTAAAGACCCGAGGATAAACTCCTGCCTGTTGTAATATTCCAGTCTAATGTTATCAGATTCTGATCCATTATTGGAACATTCCAGTCTAATGATCTCAGATTCTGATCTCTCCTCCCCCGTTTCTCGAGCTGCTGATCCATGTTAGTCCAGTCGGTGATGCTCCCGCCTGTACTGGGATAGCACATTGAACCGAGTCCTTAATTAATAGAAGAGGCAAACCCTTCAGTGACACATCTCGGATCCACGGAGACTGACATCAATCACAGTCACTGAACAAATAGCTCCAGCCAACGCCTTTCAATTAAATATTGTTTTATTCAAATTCAAAGCAATGATTCAAACTTTCGCGTTCTGGATGGGATTTGTGTGGGTGACTGATGGAACAAATCTTGAGGCTGGTAGATCAATTGAGTGTAACCATCAATCTGCCTTGGATGCAGGAGTAATGCCATAAGTTTATTAGAACGTAAACATGCTTCTCTGTTTATAAATGGAAACATACATCCTGTAACTACTGACAAAGCATTATAATTTCAATACAACTTTGAGACAATTTTTGTAGTTCGTGATCTGAGGGGAATGTTTGTCTGAGAAACATGGGGTTATAACAGACAAACGGCAAGGTTATGTTAACAGAGAATTGTATGTGACAAATGCAATTCAGACTGTTATTCCAGTTTCGGAGAGAGGCAGATGAGGCCTGTGCTATTGATGCTATCGATGTAATTGAACTGTGATGAAGTGTCATTTACTGGACTTCAATTACAGTGTGATTATGGCGTTGTGGAGGAGACAGAACTCAGAGAGAATTGGGGGACATGGCAGGTCAGATTGGAGGGAGGGACAGTAATATTCCCCAGTCATCAATATTGGAATGTTACCCTTTATAACTCATATGAAGAACAGATTCAAGGATACATTTCAAGTGAGGAATGAGGAGTAAAATCTGATTATTGAACACAAAATACAGGTCAACATGATTTTCTGTCCATACTAAACTATGGAAAGTGCAAAGAGATAAGATATACTCATGATATTGAGCTACTTAAATTGAAATGTGTATTACAAAACCACGGAAGTGGTGAGCAATCTTTCTCAATCATTATTTGGCCCACACTGAGATGCTGATTTCCCCTCTGTCAGTGATCCACCTCATTGAGATTCTCTGGCGCAGTATCTCAGTATGGAGCAGGATTCTCAGTTCCTGCTGCTGTTCACCCAGTCTGTTTAAATTAAATCACCTTCTCTCTGTAAAAAATAAAATCACTTAACCTTTTGGACTCTATTTAACTGCCAGCAACTCAGCTCTGTGATATTATTGAACTAAATGTTCTGGAAGCACAGCCAGTATCCGCACAGTGCTCACAGGGAATGGCACTAGATAAAGGCCTTGCAGTCCGTGAGAATTTCTAAATAAAACTTCCATTTTCTGTCTGTTCCCCCATGCTGTCTTCTGATCTATCCAACTCACCCTCTTTTAACATCCCTCCAATCACTCCCTGTTTCCAAATTGTGCAATTGTACAGCTTGATGTTCGAATTGGACAACAGAACTATTATAGGACAAGCCAAACAGAGAACAGCCAGGGAATTCCTAGAGGCATGGCACTCATCCGCAGATTCTTTCAACAAATACATCGACCTGGTCCCAATATACCGGCCACTGCAGCGGACAGCTGGAACTGACAACCGGAAGCGGCAGAGACAAACCACGACAAATGCCATAGGAAACATCACAGAAGCGCTTCACCGGAGGTTCCCAAGCACAGAGGATATCACATAGACAGGGGATGAAACGTCTGCAATACAAATTCCCAGCTCGGCGAACAGAACCACAACACCCAAGCTACAAATCTTTTCACAAATGTGGTGGCCATTTTGGAGAAATTGATAGAGCAGGGAAAGGGCTGATCGTTGCAGTTTCCGGGGGTTAGATGCTTCATTAAGAACAAGGAAGGTACTAAAATTGGCGGGGGGTGGGGGGGGGGGGGGGCGGGTGTGGGTGCGGAGGGTGGCATTGTTAATCAAAGACAATATTACATTGGCAGAAAGGATGTTTGATAAGGACTCGTCTACTGAGTTAGTATGAAAAGAGGTAAGAAACAAAAACGGAGAGGTCACCTGCTGTCAGTTCTTTATAGCCCTCTGAAAAATTCCAGACATGTAGAGTAAGGATTACAAAGATGATACTGAATAGGAGCGAAAATAACAGTAGTCGTTATTTGAGGACTTTACCTTTCCAAATGTTGACTGGAAATGCTACAGATCAATTACTTTATATGGGTCAGTTTTTGTCCAATGTGTGCAGAATGGTTTCCTAACACAGTATGTACATAGGCCAACAAGGTACAAGGCCAAATTGGATTTGGTACTGGGTAATGAACCAGACCAGGTATTAGATTTGGAGGTAGGTGAACACTTGGCTGATAGTGACCACAATTCACTTATCTTTACCTTAGCGATGGAAAGGGACAGGTCTATACCACAGGGCAAGTCTTATAGCAGGGGGAAAGGCAATTATGATGCGAAAAGGAAAGATTTTAGGATGCATAGGATGGGGAAGGAAACGACAGCGGAAGGGCACAATTTAAATGTGGAGCTTTTTCAAACAACAACTACTGTGTGTTTTGATAAGTTAATGCATGACAGGAAAGAAGGAAGTGGTCGAGTGAGGCTGCTGTGGTTTACTGAAGAAGTTGAATCTCTTGTCAAGAGGAAGAAGGATGCTTATGTAAAGATGAAACGTGAAGGCTCAGTTAGGATGCTCGAGAGTTACAAGTTAGCCTGGAAGGACTTAAAGAAAGAGATAAGAATAGCCAAGAGAGAGCATGAGAAAGCTTTGTCAAGTAGGATCCAGGAAAACCCTTAAGATTTCTATCAGTATGTCACGAATAAAAGAATGACCAAATTAAGATTAGGGCCAATCAAGGACAGTAGTGTGAAGTTGTGTGTGTGGTCCAAGGAGATAGCACAGGCACTATATAAATATTTGAATCAGTATTCACAATGGAAAGACAATGCTGTCGAGGCCTCTATAGAGTAAAGACAATTAGACTAGATGGGATTGTGGTTCGTAAGATGGCGATGTTAGCAATTCTGGTTAGTGTGAAAATAGATAAGTCCCCTTGGCCATATGGGATTAATCCTAGGAAACTCTGAGAAGATAGGGAGGAGTTTACACAACCGATGGTTCGAATCTTTACATCGCCATTGTCTACAGGAATAGTGCCAGAAGACTGGATGACCGCAAATGCACCCATGTTCAAGAAATGGAGAAGAGACAACCCTGGTAATTGTATACCAGGCTTACTTTGGTTATGGGAAAATTGTTGGAAAGGATTATAAGAGATAGGATTTATTATCAACTAGAGAGGAATCATTTGATTTGGAATAGTCAACAAGGTTTTGTGAAGGGTATGTCATGCTTCACAAATCTTACTGAGTTCATTGACAAAGTGACCAAACAGGTGGATGAGGGTAAAGTGGAGTATAAGGATTTCAGTAAAACCTTTGATAAATCCCCCATGTTAGGCTATTGCAGAAAATATGGGGAGTGTCGTGTTCGAAAAGCAGAACAGATAAGGCAGCGTCCAAAGAGTAGCAGAGTTGATGTTTCATCTGTAAGCCCTTCATCAGGAGTCAGTGTTCTGGTCTCCAGAATCTGCAGTCTTCACTTTCTCCTAGCTCCTCACATGCTGCCTGAACTGCTGTGCTTTTCCAGCACCAAACTTTCGACTCTGATCTCAAACATCTCTAGTCCTTATTTTCTCCCAGAAAATACGGAACGTGGAAGTGAGGGTGACTTTGCGGTTTGGATCAGAAATTGGCTAGCTGAAAGAAGACAGAGGGTGTTAATTGATGGGGAATGTCCATCCTCGAGTTCAGTCGCTAGTCGTATAGTGTAAAAGTGTGTTTTGGGGCGACTGTTGTTTGTCCTTTTGAAAACGATCTTAATGAGGGAATGGAAGTATGAGTTCGTAAATTTATGGTTCGCAGTAAGGTCGGTGGAGAGATGGGTAGTGCTGAAGAATGTTGCAGGTACTGAGCTGTAATGTTCTATGTTCATGCACCTACAATGGGCTGAATAGCTTCCTTCTGTGATGTAACATTTCTGAGGTACTCTGACCCACAATAAAAGCTTTAGGTGCCTGGAGAGACAAGCTGGTCCAGTAAAGCACACACACTGCACAAACATCCATCACTTCTTCCTGTTCTCTGATAAACAGCTGCCTCAAAATATCTGCCCAAACAAAATAGATTGACTCAAATTCAAGCAGTCAGGAGGGGATTGCCATCAGAAGATTTAATGAATAATGAGATTTCAGAATAACACAAATAATAAAATAATATCACAGCAGCATAACCATTGGCAGCAGAGTAAAACGTACAGTTGCAAATAGTTCCAAGTTCAATATTGTGTTCAGTTTTGGTCACCTTGCTATAGGAAGGATGGTATTAAACTGGAACTATACAAGGATGTTGCCAGGATTCAAGGGTCTGAGTCACAGGGAGAGGTTGGATAAGTTGGGACATTTCTATTTAGAGTGCACGAGACTGAGGGGCGGCATGAAGTGCTTCGAGAGGCTAGTTATGGCCCACATCAGTTCCAGTCTCCTAGCCTGCCTCGATACCCTACAATTTTCCTACCAGTGGAATGGGGCTATAGCGTGTGCCATATCCCTGGAACATCTGGACAACAAGGACACCCACCTCAGATTCCTGCTCATTGACTATAGGTTCACCTTCAACAGCATTATTCCCTTCAGACTGATCACAAAACTCCCTGACCTTAGTCTCGGCTCCGCCCTCTGAAATTCGATCCTCAGCTTCCTGACCTACAGTACACAATCAGTGAAAATAGGTAAGTGTGTCTCTTCCATGATAACATTCAACACTGAAGTCCCAAAGGATGTGTCCTCCGCTACCCTACTATACTCCCTGTACACCTAAGATTGGGTTGCCAAATTTTGAACGAACGCCATCTACATGTTCACTGATGGCACCATCATATTAGGACAGATATGTAATGATGGCAAGTCAAAATACAGGACGGAAATAGAGGACTTGGTGATGTGCTGCACTGAGACCAACATTTCTCTCAACATCGGCAGAACTAACCAACTGATCAATGACTTCAGAAAGAAAGGAGGAGAACATGCCCCCATCTACATCAATGGAACTGAAGTTGAAATGGTGGACAGCATTAAGTTCCTCAGAGTGACTATAACTGACATCCTGTCCTGGACTTCCCAGTTAGATATGACAGTCGAGATGGCACAACAACACATCTTCATTCTCCGGAAGCTCAGAACATTTGGCATACCGACAAGGATCCTGACCAATTTCTACAAATACACCACCGAGAGCAAACCACCCGTGTGTATAATGGCCTGGTCTGGCAACAGCCCAGCCCAGGACAGTAAGAAAAATGACAGAAGGTTGTGTGCACAGCCCATGCCATGAAGGAAGCCAACCTCCCATCCATTGACTCCATTTATACGGCTCGCTGCCGCGGAAAGACTGGCAACCAAAGACCCATCGCACACTGGATCACCTACAATCTCTTCCATCAGGCAGACAGTACAGAAGCTTAAACACATAATCCAGACGCTCAACAAAAGCATCTTTCTAACCATTATTAAACTGAGTAATGGAATCTCTGACTTCAAATATTGCTGATGTTAATCACGTTGATCTTGCCTATTGCATGCCATTTGTTGTGTAGCCTGTATGCCTCAGTCTGTTTTTAGTTTACTCTCTGATCTGTATGTTCCTTGCTTATTGTAGGAGCGAGATTCCCCAGCGAGGGACTAAGACTCTGGAGGCAGACAGGACACAGGCAGGGAGTCGACTTTAATTCAAGCAAAAACTGTTTATTGCAGGGAGAGTACCAAAGCATTTTCCTCAAATCTGGCCTTGACATGAGAAGACAATAGTTTCATTAATCCTCAGCTCAGCTCAGTAGAGGGTCGCTGCTCCCAGTTACCTGTAGCTGTGGGGTGGTGGGTACCTCCTGTTATCATCTGGTAGTGGGTGGCCTTAAACAGTCACCTCAGGGGTTCGACGTTTCCTGTTTGGGAGGTTCTGCCCTCCTTTCTCCCCATAGCACTCTGTCTCTTCTCCTGGTGATGACCCTCCTTGAGCCCATCTTTGATTATTTACAGTGTGGAAACAGGCCCTTCAGCCCAACAAGTCCACACCGACCCGCAACCCACCCAGACCCATCCCCCTACATTTACCCCTTCAAATAACAGTACGGGCAATTTAGCATGGCCAATTCACCTAAACTGCACATTTTGATTGTGGGAGTAAACCCACACATTCGTCTGAGGCGGGAATTGAACACGGGTCTCTGGCGCTGTGATGCAGCAGTGCTAACCACTGTGCCATCGTGCGGCCCATCTTCACCATCCAAAGAGCTGCCTGTATTCACACCAGGCAGCTGCCGTTTCCCCCTTTGCTAGGAGGTTTTGGCGCGTTTTCCTCCGCCTGTTTTTATAGAAATCCAATCCTCTGCCTCCTTGGTTCCCTCCTCCTCCATTGCTTCTGTGTGTCTTGTAGAAGCTTGGATCGGCTGTTGTACCTACCTGCTGGCTGCTGCCTTCTCCGCTCCAGCCTGTCCTTCCTTCTGGGTGCTACCAGGTACCGTTCCCTTGCAGGTTTGTGGCACCTTGCTTAACTTTTTCCGTCCACCTCTGGCCATCTGTGCGTAGTTGGCGGACGCTCGTCTTGGGCAGGCCTTGGACAAGTAGTCCGCCTCTCCACACAGATTACAGGTCTTAGCCTCTTTGCATTACTTTTTCGGGTGACCCTCCTGCTTGCAGTTCCGACAGATAGTGACCTTACAGTCAGCCGCAATGTGGCCTGACCTCCCGCAGGTGTGGTACACTTTGGCTGCA
This sequence comes from Chiloscyllium plagiosum, assembly GCF_037043375.1. Lineage (NCBI taxonomy): Eukaryota > Metazoa > Chordata > Chondrichthyes > Orectolobiformes > Hemiscylliidae > Chiloscyllium > Chiloscyllium plagiosum. Next base: position 64,480,114 of record NW_028270171.1, on the reverse strand, counting down.
TTCCATATGTCAGGTCCACTCTGCTCCCTCCGATTGCAAAGCTGGATGGTGGGTAGAGGATGTTCCCACTGCATCGACCCTCAGGGTTAACATGACCTGCGGCTTGCTGGTCCAGATTCTGAAAGGTCGACCACATCAGTGCTTTCCGCCTCAACCTGGACGTATCTTCTCAGGAAGATGAGGACATCAGCTGCTGGAACGTGGGGGCTGTACATATAAATCATAACAACATGACTGCTCTGTGCAGGACGCGCACACAACAGCTGACAAGATGGCGAACAGAGGCTCCCCTTCCTTCTCTTTGAAGACCTTCAGGAGCTGCTCGCACGGCTTCACGCTCCTGAAGGTCACAATGGAATAGCCTGCCTCAGGATTCCTGAAGAAGGGCTTATGCCCGAAACGTCGATTCTCCTGTTCCCTGGTTGCTGCCTGACCTGCTGCGCTTTCCACCAACACATTTTCTGCCCCAGGAAAATTCTACATATAGCACCCATCGGCTGCTTCAAACCCACAGCACTTGGTCAAAATCTTCTTCATGAACACCATCCGATTGACAGGTGTGCGATCCTCCACCTTCTGCACAGTCACCCTGACTGTGTTGCGAATGCTCTGGCCTGAGCTGCGGGCTGCTGCTGAGGCCATAGCTCGAAGCTTGGCTCGTCCCTGAATTGGCGTTAGGCTAAAGACAGCATGAAGATCCACCAAGAGCAGGACAGCACAACCAAACGATCCTCCACAGTCCAATCACGATCCAGCGATGATCTTGACTAACTCTGATGACTCGCAACTCGACACCCATCCTGATATGAACAGACACTTGATCTTAGCCAAAAGGGACTCGATTAAAAATCTTGTTGAAATTCCAAGTTTAGTTCCTTTATTGCTTTTCTGTAATTAATCTACTAGTCAGTTTCTCAAATACGTTTCCCATTTCATCAATGTGAGTTGATTTTTTTTTTCTATGCCCATATTTTCAGTTCCAATAATTTCCCCAAATTAGTTTATTTACTGATTTCATACTATATACTTTTCTCCTCAGTCTCAGATTTACTCCTATTCCTGGGAAGGCTTTGTTTATGCCTTTGCCGTGAAGACAGAAGTAAAATAGTTGATTTATGTTTCTCTGTGCTCCATTCTCCATTCCTTGATTTCAGACTGTAAGGAAGCTGACACTTTGACTAAAAAGGATAGCTGTTGTCTATTCCTGTTGTCTGTTGTCTATTCCTGAAGAAGAGCTTATGCCCGAAACGTCGATTCTCCTGATCCCTGGACGCTGCCTGACCTGCTGCGCTGTTCCAGCAACAAATTTTCAGCTCTGATCTCCAGCATCTGCAGACCTCACTTTCTCCCTGTTGTCTATTCACCCTGTCCATGCCCCTTGTCATCTTACCCACTCAACTCTCTCTGCTCAAGCGAAACAACGCGAGCTTATCCAGCCTTTCTCCACAGCTCATATGTTTCATCCCAGGAAACATCTCAGTAAATCTCCTCTGCACCTCATCCAATGTAATCACATCCTTCATGTAATATGGCTGCCAGAACTGCACACAGCATTTAATTTGGCCTTGCCAACTGCTATATACCTCTTATAATCTTTGGGTCAATGAACAAAGGCTATATATACAGTCCTGCTTAACTCATCAATGATCATATCCAGCCACGTTCAAGGATGTGTGGAGAAGTACCCGCTGAATTTCCTCGTGTGCAGCCATTCATTGAATTCTCCCCTATCTGGTTCCATCTTCCAAAATTCATCACCTCATATTTATCAGGGTTACATTCCATCTGCCATTGATCATTTTCATCTGACCAATCCACCAGTATCGTCCTGTAATATAAGGCCTTCCTCCTCATTGTCAACCACACCGTCAATCTTTGTTTCCAACACAGACTTGCTTATCACACTCCCCCTACCCACTTCACATTCACATCACTTACGAATACCACAAATAATAAAGGACACAGCATTGATCTCTGTGGTACACCAGGGGACATTGGTCTCCAGTCACACAAACAGCCTCCTACCACGAAGTTGAGTTTGGATGCAACTTGGCAAGTCACTAATAGGTCCTACCTTTTCCCTGCTTATTTTGTTCCAGATGACATACCTGTAGAATATCTAGGGATTCTTCCTATCTTGCCCTGCCAGCACGTTTCCATGGCCCTGCATATGTCAGTCCCCTTCGAGTGAAGAATTTCATCCTTATTGCGGTGTTAAACGCCCTGTCTCTTGTCCTGCCATTATTTTCGATAAATGTAGAGTAGACAGCCAGAGAAGCATTCTGTTTATTTCCACCTTGTCTCATGTTTCGTAGATTTTCTAAATATCATTGTGACCACCTCTCGTTCTTTGAAACTGGGGAGGTCACAAGACAAGTCCCCCCATCAGAAAATCTTGTCATCTGAGGGATTAATCTGGAGAATGTCAATTGGACGTCTTCTGTGATCAGTATACTCTTTCTTACATTGGGTCACCAGCACTGTACAAAATTCTCCAAGTATACTCTCACCAACACTTTATGCAACTGCTTAATGATGTCTTTACATCTATATTCAGATTCCCATAAACGAAGGCCAACTTAACTTTAACTTTCCAATTACATGTATTCTTCCAAATACTGTTCACGTTAATTGTATTTACGAGCTCACTGTGTGAGTTCTTACAGAAAGACTTCTGAAAATCCATATGCATTACTTCCACTGATTGTCCATTGTCTATGCTGCAAGAAACAACTTCAAACAATTCTGAAGTTTGTCAGGTATGATTTGTCTGTCAGAAATAAATAGTGATTCGTTACAATGTTGCTGTTCATCTCTAAATGCCCAATATCACATCTTATATAGTAGATTCCAACTGTTTCACTACAGATGTAAAATTAATTGGTTTGCAGTCATCTGCATTATCTCGTCTTGGCTGCATATATAGTTGGATCAAGTTTACTACCTTCCAGTTATCTACAATGGCCTTTGCAGGATCTACAGGAAAATAAAACACAGTCACCAACAGTTTAATTAATATGCTGATTTATTTCTGACATTTTGATATAAAGTATATCTGGTCCATCAGACTTAGCAATGATCAACCTAGCTTCACTTTCAAATACTATCTTGTTGCTGATGCGCATTGACTTTATGTCTTTACTTCCACAAGTCCCATGTGACCACTTGCTATACCTCGGAGATTTCCTGGAGCTTTCTCTATGAAGATAGATGTGAAGTAACTGGTTAGTTTCCCTGCCCGTTTCCTTTTCCCCACAATAAATTCTCCTATACCTTACAAATTTCCACATTTGTACTTGCTTTTGTTTTCTTTAGTATATGGATCGCAGATGTAAGCAGTCTGTGTTTTCTGTTTGTTTGTATTCATGTTCTTTCTGATTTCCTTAACACTTTCTCATTCCTTATTTTCGGAAAAGTAAATCTCTCAGAATGTTCAGGTTTACACAATATCTGGAATTCTCCTGAAACTGCGTTCTTTGATTTAACACAATCTTTAAATTCTTACATTAACCTTCATTGAGTTACCTTCCCTTTCTTTGATGTTTGTAACTTAGTGATATGTATGTATTTTTCAGACATTGCAGTATTTCTATCAATAACAACCATTATTTGGCTCACACTAAATATTATATTGTATTTTTCCAATTCAATTGAGGCTCTCGTTTCCGCGCTTCCATGATATTTGAGTGTAATGTTCAAAAAATGTATATTGCGTGCAGACGCCGTGTAAAATGCAACATATTAATGTCATGATTCCTCAAACGCTGCTTAAGAGCAAGATTATTAATTAGCCCTTGTGACTACACAACACCACGCCCGAAGTTACCTGCTCTCTAATTTGATTCACAACACACTCTTCAACCTACCTCATATACACTTATGAAATTTATTTTTCACAGCATTAGAAATCATTTAGTTAACGCAGTTTAGATGCAATTTTAGATCATCCCGTACTACTGCAACACTATTGCATATCTAATTTCCAGAGTATAGGATGCTCAAAATTTGCACAACGGTTTTGGTTTAGATATGTAAGATACCAATGTGTGTTCCTCCTTGTTGTTTGCAAGATCCACGCAAACTGATTCTGAAGAAGCTGAGAGATGTGCTCTGTTTTTTTATTAGTGATAGATGTGGACAAGACATTGGGGAGGCTCACCCCGATGCTGAGAGGATCCGAAGAAATGCCCATTAATACAGGACAAGCATCAATAAACTTCCCCACTCGGCCAGGGCAAGTGTCTCCGTTTTCTCTCTACTCCCTCACACTCACTGTATATCTGTTATATTCCTGATGAAGGGCTTTTGCCCGAAACGTCGATTTTACTGCTCCTCGGATGCTGCCTGACCTGTTGTGCTTTTCCAGCACTACACTAATGTAAATCTTGTTTCCAGCATCTACAGTCCTCACTTTTGCCATATCTGTTATACCACCTAGGCCCTAAAGACGGAAACGTACAGACTGACTAATTTAAACTTGGCTGTGTGCAAGATCTTGGAATCCATTGTGAAGTATGAGATTTCTGAATACTCGGATGTGGATGGTAAAGTAGGACAAAGTTACCATGGTTTCGTCAAGGGGAGGACATGCCTGGAAAGTCTGCAAGAACCGCTGGAGGACGTTACGAGCAGCTTCGAACAAGGAAAGACAATGGATGTCATCCACCTAGACTTCCAGAAGGTCTTTGACAATGTGCCGACAGGAGGCTACTGATAAGGCAAGGGCCCATGGTTTTAGAGGCAAGGTGCGAGCATGGGTAGAAGTTTGCCTGTCTGGCACGAAGCAAAGAGTGTCGATAAAAGTGTCCTTCTCAGGTTGACAGTTGCTGACAAGCGGTGTTCCATAACGCTCATTGTTGGGACCACAAGTTTTCATTTTATACATTAACGATCCAGATGAAGGAACTGAAGGCATCCTGGCCACATTTGAAAATGATGCAATGATAGGTGTAGGGACAGGTAAGTTCGAAGAAACAGGAAGGCTCAAGAAGGATTTTGACAGGTTAGGATAATGGGCAAAGAAGTGGTGGATGGAGTACAAAGTGGGAAATTGTGGGAACATGCACTTTGTTAAGAAGAATAAAAACATGGACTACCGAGAAAGTTCAGATGTCTTTAGTGCAAAGGGACTTGGGAGTTCTACTCCAGGATTCTCTCAATGTAAACTTGCAGGTTGTGTCAGTAGTTAGGAAGGCAAATGTTTTGATGACATTTGTTTTGAAAGGATTTGAATGTAAAAGCAGGGACGTACTTCTGAGGCTCTATAAGGCTCTTGTCAGACCATATTTGGAGTATTGTGCGCTGTTCTGAGCCGCATATCTCAGGAAGAATGTGCTGACCTTGGAATGGGTTCACAGGATGTTCACGAGAATGGTCCCATGAATGAAAAGCTTATCATATGAGAACGTTCAAGGACTCTGGGTCTGTCCTGGATGGAGTTCAGAGGGATGGGGGGATCTAATTGAAATATGCAGTATACTGAATGGCCTGGACAGTGTGCATGTTGAGGAGACTTCCATTGGTAAGAAGAAGGAAAGGAAATTCTGCCAAACCAACTGTTCCAGGAAGAAGTCTCATAACAGCAGTTTGTTTGAGTAGAATAACGTCGGATACAGAATAGCAGTTGGGACACATGATCACTTTTTCATTTTATATGAGTTCATCTACTATGAAAATCTAGAAACATTTCCTTATCCTTTTTCGTCTTACGACATATGCGTTTGTGTGTGTGTCTGTACGTGTGTGACTCTGTGTCTCACATTTTTCGAGAAAAGACCGAGGTTACACTTCTAACCTGTTGTAACCAGTGTAGAAGTGGGACTGGAAAAGGAAACAGTGACCCTCCAACAGTGGTCGGTGCAAGAATGAGAAATTCTCACGGGGCTGTTCAAATGGGAATTCTCTTCCCCTGAGGTTTCATCCCAAGACGGCAGCTCAATACCACCACTTCCAGCGTAATTAGACATGGTCCATAAATGTTGGCCTATCAACAACACCCATATTCCATGAACAAATCAAAAATGATAAACTGCAGCAAAATTTATTGGATGGGGACAAGAGTGATAGATAAATGCATGTTGCCTTCCAGAATTGTGCTGCCTGTGTACTTTGACTGTGTGCGGTTTCCTAGTATTGTGTCTGGGTGTTTGCATTTATTCAAAGTTGAGCTTGTTCAACATTTAATGGACATGTCAATGGAGGAAAATTGTGGGCAGACAGAAAAGTGCTGCGGAGACCACAATCAGATCAGCCATGACCTTACTGTCTGCTCGAGAAATGACATAGTGTCTAATGACCCACTCCTGCTCCGAAGTCCTTGCTCCCTTCAGTCCTTAAAACCACCTGTACAGGAGCAGATAGAGACCACTTGCTTCAAATACCTGGTCCGCAGAAACAGTCATTCAGTCACTCAACACTGTTGGTTTCGTGTGGGTTCGAAAATGTGATGGGAAATCCGGGCAGGGTACAAAAGAGTCCTCCCACCTCTTTAAAGGGTGTCTCCTCTCTGCAACTGGTGTTTCATTTGTTGGTCATGTTGTAGACCCAGATTCACTGTGAATTTTGGGATCATATCTCGCCCAGAGACTCACAAAATACTTTTCTCTCACTGTCCTCAACAGTCAATAACAGCACTTCCAGGTTAATTGCAACCATTCACTTTCCAAAGACAGAATATGAGAAGATAAGAAACAGGAGTAGGTAATTCGGATGCTCACACTATTGTAGGTGATCATGGCTGACCTACTGTTGGCATTTACTCCTCTTCAATGCCCAATTCTTCCCTCCCCTCAGCTCTCTGGCAGGTCAAAAATCTATCTATCTCCTATTTAAATACTTGCAGTGATCTCCCTCCCCTAATTTTCTAAACCTGAGAATTTATGACATTCTCTACCCTCTGTGATATGAAAACACTCTCCACACAGACATCATCACCTATTAACATTAACAAAAGGGGTTAACTGACATGTTCAGTGAAGATGGATTGACCCTGATATCAAGACAGGATTTGAGTGAAGATTTTATCCTCAGAGGCACTTAAATTTCCAGAATCATACACCCCGAGTAAAATAACAAATACAAGCCATGGAGTTTATCATCTTCTCAGTGTCTGTGCAAAACATAAGGAGTGTTTGTCCATCACAATCAAGTTTCAATGCAATGACATCTTATTCTCTGACAGTGCTACTGATTAACATTCAGTCACTCCTCTTTTACCATCAACTCAGGGTTTAGTCTGGTAAAATTTCTTTACACTGTCTCTTTTGCAATGAAATCATTCCTTTTAAAGGAGAGAAATCCGTCCACAATACCCCAAATACTGCCACAACCACACTCTCGGTGATGATCACAGTAATTCCTTTCCCTCACTTATCGGTCTCCGTTTCTTTATAATGACATAAAAACCCATTCCTTCTCTATGCACTGCCATCAATGTGGAATTTATAAGTTCTTTACATCTGTATGTCAGCATCAGTAAAGCCAGCGCCAGAGGTGCCTGTGGAGATGAACATCACTCTTGGGGAGACAGTGAGTCAGAAATAGGGAAATAGGGAATGGTCACCTACCTGAATGGAAATGAAGTGTAGGAATAATGAAAACAGGCACAGGAAGGGATCTAACTTTACTTTTGTTCTTCCCTCTTGGGATGTGTGCAGCCATGGCGAGGCCAGCATGTTATATGGATCTTGAACTGAGTGGCTCCTTCAACTGTTCCACAGGACAATATAAAGTAAAACACATTAATGTGGGTTCGCACAGCCGTAACTGGGGAAGGGTAACCCATTGACTTCTCTGAACGACATGAAGCATGCAGATGTTTTTTCTCACAAATGATGATAGTTTTATTTTTCAATTACATCAATTTACTTCATGAGATATCAACAGATTATTATTTCGTGCCTCTAGATTCTGTGTCAATGACTGAAGCAGTATGCAGTGTCTGCCTGTCTGACAGATACTGTGCAGTCAACATGTTCAACATGCTCAAGCCCAATTATTCTGTACTAGCCATGTGGTTAGAAGGGACTTGAGAAGTTATATCCAGCTTTCACAAAGACACAATCCGTGGTTTATTCAGAAGTTGCACAGAGGCTGAGGAAGAGACTGCGATTTTATGATGATGTTGGACAGGATTAGTGAGTTGGGAGGATATAGAAATGTAGAAATGTGCAGGGCTGGAAGGATTGTGGAGTTTGAGAGCAGTCTGATTCCTCCTCGCATATTGGTGAGTAATTTGTTCATTATAAGTTGTGAGGAATGTAATATTTCATTGGAATTGAAAATGTTGACATCCACCTTTCTAAATTTTAAATTATATGAGCAGCAATTCAGGTTAACCTGGCTTAATGAACAGATAGAATGACTTACCAGGAACACCAACTATAGCGAGGATAGGATAGGAACCGCCTTGAATAACCACCAGTACATTTTAGATCCGAAATGCTCATGACGTCTAAGGCTGAGAAAGCCAGTAAAGACTATCGGATATATTCGTGTCCATTGTTGGAACATTCCAGTCGAATGTTCTCAAATTCTGATCCATTGTTAGAACATTCTAGACTAATGTTCTCAGATTCTGATCTATTGTTAGAACATTCCAGTCTAATGTTCTCAGAGTCTGATCTATTGATAGAACATTCCAGTCTAATGTTCTCAGATTCGGATCTATTGTTAGAACATTCCAATCTAATGTTCTCAGATTCTGATCTATTGTTAGAACATTCGAGTCTAATGTTATCAGATTCTGATTTCTTATCCCCCTCTCTCTGGAGCTGATGATCCATGTTAGTGCTGTCGGTGATGCTCCCGCTGATACTGTGGCGTAGCAATTTGAACCGAGTCCCTAATTAACAGAAGATGAAACCCTCCAGTGACACCTTTAGGATCCACGGATACTGACAACAAACACAGTTGCTGAACAAATAGCTCCAGTTAAGCCCTTTTAATGCAATACTACTTATTAAAATTCAAAATAATGATTAAAATTCACACATTCTGATAGGATATTTGGGGGTGACTGAGGGAACAAACGTTGGGGCTGGTAGATCAATCGTGTGTAACCATTCAATCTGCTTTGCATATGAGAGCAATGCAAGAGATTTATCAGAACATAAAGATGCTTCTCTGTTTATATATTGAAACATACATTCTGTGACGACTGATCAAGCATTACAGTATGAGTAAAACGTTGAGAGAACTTTTACCATCCATGATCTCAGAAGAAAATGTCCCTAAGATTATGTGCGGTTATAACAGACAACGACATTGATATATTAACAGAAAATTGTACCTAAGAGACAATGGGGACTGCAGATGCTGGAGAATTCAGTGTAGATAATGCACGGCGGTGTAAAAGGCACGTAGGTCAGGCAGCATCCGAGGTGCAAGAGAGTCATCGTTTCAGGCAGGACCCTTCTTCAGGACTGGGGAGGGGGAAGGGGGCTGAGAGAAAATGGGTGATCGGGTGAGGCTGGGGGAAATGTAAGCCATAGGTGAGTGATGGTAGGAGGTGATAGTGATAGGTCGGTAGGTAATATGGAGCGGGATGGTGGGAAGGAAGTTGGAGAGGTAGGTTCCCTCGAGAGGACAGACCTGTGTCGGAGGGTTGGATCTGGGAACTGGGTGGGCGAGGGGATATCTTTATATCGCGAATCCAATGTTCATGCTCTGTGTTTGTAGTCTCCTGAGGCAAAAGATGTGGTGACCCTGGTAATATCCTAGTAAATCTCTTCTGGACCCTCTTCAGCTTAATAATCTTCCTATAACAGGACTGCAGAAGAGGCTTCATCAATGTCCTGCACAATCTCAGCATGACTTCTCAACTTCTAATCTGAAAGGTCTGAGCAATGATGTAACCTTAAACACCCTGCACATTAAACTTCAAAGAATTCAACTGCGCCTTGGGTCCCACTTTTCTATATAACTACCAAAGCCCAGCATTAATTGTATAAGCCCTCCCCTTGTTTGTTTTACCTCGCATTTATCCAAGTTAAACTCCATCTGCCATACTTCAGCCCAGTGAATTATAGTGCAGAGTGTGTTTCAGGGTTTCTTTCCATAATTCAGCAGACTACTGATAATAGTCACTTAAACCGGAAATCATAGCCAAGCAATTAAAGATGTTCATTGTTCATCTCAACGGCACAGCGAATGCACTCATCATCCTATATTTGAGGCTATTAACTTATACTTTTTTCAATGAGGAATGTCCCCTGTACTATTTGGTTATGTTAACCAGAATTTAATAAATCCATATTAAATTAAAATAAGACCCAAAATCTGGGCATGATTTCGGCCTTGTGTTGTGGGTGGTGCACACGTTTCTAATCCAGAACTCTGGATTCGATTCCAGTCTAGGGAATTATGGTAGTGCCCCTATATCTAGAGAAGGTGGTGTGTATTCATGTCCTGTGGAAGTGTGTCATACCCTGTTAGAACAGGCTGAGGAAGAAACACACAGGAGCATCATGTTGCAGTTTTAGGGACTAATGCTAAATTATGGTAGTGTCCCTATCACTGTGCCGAAAATTCTAGTTTCAAACCCCACAGAGCTGTGTCATAATATGTCTGAACAAGTTGATTAAACTTTTTTGTAATCGTACCTTGATGGAGAAGGAAAAGGCACGACGACTGAATTTGAGATTATAGACCCAGGATGACTGAAAGCGCAGCCAATCGTCTTGATTGGAGTCACATTTACACTTTCTAGAGGTTTATAAAATTATGAATGACATGGATAGGGTGAGTGGTCAAGGTTATTCCCCCCCCAGGGTAGGAGAGTCTAAAACTAGAAGGCGCAGTTTTAACGTTGGGGGATTTGACAGACAATGAAGAGCAACATTTTTTTCCTGCAGAGGGTGGTGCTTCTATGCAACAAGCTGCCAGAGGAACTGGTCGGTGCTGGAGCAATTACAGCATTTAAAAGGCAACTGGGTGGCTATATGAATAGTGGGATATGGGGTAAATGCTGGCAAATGGGAGTGGATTAATTTAAAATATTTGGATATCATGAACGAGTTGAAGCGTCTTTTTCCCTGTTGTACATCTCTATGAATCATTGATTTAAGTAAGGATAATCACTTTATAATCTTCAATTGTTAAACATTATACAAACACTGTCCACTATACAGCCAAACTTGATGTCATCCGCAAAGTTGCTAAATATACCTTATATAATTCTCATCTAAATCACTAATATAAATGGCAACCAAAAGTCGATCCAACAATTTTGCCTGTGAATAATCGCTGCTCACAGGCTTCTAGTTCGAAAAACAACCATCCACGATTATCCTGCCTCCTGCCATTATACAGGTATACACAGAAACCACACAATCAAACAAACATACATATAGAGACACAGACACATGTCTTTAAGACAAAGTTTAGATCAAAACAACGAACAAGAGTTACAATGAGAAGGCGGGAAAATTGTGTTGAGAAACACACCCGACAGGATCAAACAGCAAAGCAGACTTGATGGGCCAAATGGCCTAATTCGAATTTCCTACGCTCTGTGGCCTTCATGGGGCCGGGATTATTTTCCCAGGGGTGCAATAGAAGCTAAGGTTGATAAATACATGACTGAACAGTCAATGGGGCAGTGGGATATGTTTGAGGGCTGAATGGTCTATGTTTGTTTCCATTTTCTGTGGTCTTGTTGCTGAAAAGAGGAGCTGACTTGCTGTGAGGTTAACACACTTTAAAATGAAAGGGGTCTTCCATTTCCATTTGAGATAACGTTGTTCCTTTCTCCTTTGGATTGTGCGATCTGTGGCGTTCTCATCCCCCGGGAGCAGTGAAGTCTGGGTCATTGAGGATATTCAAGGCTGACCTTGACTGACCTTTGATGAACAGGGGAGTCAATGTTTATTGGGAACAGACAGGAAAGGGGCGTTCAGCTACAATCAGACCAGCCATGATGTTTCTAAATCGAGTAGTAGGCTAGAGGGGCCGAATTCCCAACTGCTGCTCCTATCTCACATGTTGTTCTGTAAATTCACCCATCGAGGTTGATACAGAGGGAGAGAAAGATCCCATTCAGCCAGTCAGCATCGTGACAATACAGCAGGGGAAGGACATAATGCACCTCCATGGAGTTCGACTGGAATAGAATGAAGTATTTAAGTCATTTCAGTGAATTACACGGCACAGGAGGAAGCCATATATCCATCCCAGGCTGTTACGCAGGAGTAGGGGCGCCCTGGGTAGCATCAGGAAATACAGAGTAGAGATCATTACTCATTGTGTGTTTGGAAAGCTTCAACTAGTTGAATTCTTCAGGGGTCTGTATGAGGTCATCAACAAATTACAATCCATACCAATGAATTGGATGACGGGGTTGGAGCTCAGTTTGCTCATACATCAGAATAGTCATTCAATAAGTTGTCAAATGGAGACAGAGCGTCTGCAATGGGATAGAGACAGGGGAATGGCAGAACATCTGCAATGGGATACAGACAGCGGGAGGCAGAGCGTCTGCAATGGGATAGATACAGTGAGGGGAAGACCTCTGCAATGGGATACAGACAGCGGGAGGCAGAACGTCTGCAATGGGATACAGACAGTGGAGGGAAGACCGCCTGGAATGGGATACAGACAGGAGGAGGGAAGGGTGTCTGCAGCGGAATACAGACGGGGGATGGCAAAGCGTCTGCAATGGGATATAGACATTAGAACGCAGAGCGTCTGCAATGGGATACAGACAGAGGGGGTGGGCATAAAGTATGCAATGGGCTACAGACAGAGAGAGGGCAGAGAGTCTGCAATGATATACAGACAGGGGAAGGCTCAGCATCTGCAATGGGATACAGACAGGGGGAGGGAAGAGCGTCTGCGATAGGATACAGACAGAGGGAGGGAGAGCGTCTGCAATGGGATAGAGATGGGAGAGGGCAGCGAATCTGCAATGGGACATAGATGGTGGAGGGAAGAGCGTCTGCGTGGGATACAGACAGAGGGAGGACAGAGCGTCTGCAATGTGATACAAACAGAGAGAGGGCAGAGAATCTGCAAAGGGATACACACAGAGGAGGTGGGCATAGAGTATACAATGGGATACAGACAGAGAGAGGGCAGAGAGTCTGCAATGGGATACAGACAGGGGGAGGCACAGCGTCTGCGATGGGATACAGACAGAGGGAGGGCAGAGCGTCTGCAATGGGACACAAACTTGGGGAGGTCAGAGCATCAAGCAATGGCGTGCAGACAGAGGACAGTTGCTTTTAAGCCTTCAGCAGAAACAAATAACAGTACAATATATATGTGATGGGAATTTTCTGATTTCGGGAAAAGAGAAAATAGCAGAAAATTATTAAAGTGCAAGGAGAATGCAGAACTCAATGGTACAGAGGGATCTGTGTTTTGTAGTACATGGATCACATCAAATTACTCTGAAGATGCAGCAAGTGATTTGGAAGGTAAATGGAATGATTCTGTTTCGTGTTGGGTATGATCTTAGCGATGTTTTTCTGCATCAGTGCAGGGTATTACTAAGATTACATCTGATATATTATGTGTACTTATAACTGCCTAAACTGAAAAAAAAAAAAAAATTGCTTTCGAAACGTTTCAAAGATTTTTCTCTTTACTCAATCTTGGGATAAAGGCATTACGTTATGAAGAATTAACAGTTCAGCTTGAGAATGAGGGTTGTTTTATTGACCATATAACACCTTGAGAAGAGTGTAGTTGGTAAATACCGGATGGATATTTCTTCTTGTGTGGGAGAATAAAACTGGGAGAATAATTTAAGAATAAGTTAGTTTCAAATGAAAGGTAATTGAATCGAAAAATCGAACACTGATTTCTCTTCATACATGCAGCAAGACAGGCTGAGCTTTTACAGCAATTTCTGTATTTGTTTAAGAATAAAACATATTTATCTTAACACAGATATTGGGAAGGCATGAAACGTTTAATTTTACATTATGAAGGCACATATTAACACATCTTCAAAACAAGTAGGGCCATTTATTGTTAATGAATTGATTCTGTATACGACAACAGCAATAATGCACTGACCTGGAGTCGAGAATGTGATGAAGTCAAATAGTTCGGACAATGTTCAAGGAGAGCTCACATGGTCCCGTTTGGGCACTGATAACGTAACTGATTTAACTTACAGATAGAAAAATGTAGCCTATCTGTGAAGGGACAGTCTGTTGCTCCCTTTCTGTTTGCCTATCGCTTATCACAGCAATGTGTGGGAGTGAAAAAAAAAGCCCAGTCGTTTTTCCGATTTATGGAGGATTCCTGATGAGGATTCATTGGAATTTCCCCACTGCCTGAAGCAAAGCAATTCAGCTAAATCCAACTGTTTCAGGAAGAAATCCCATTGTCAGAAGGTTGAGCGAGCAGAATAACTACAGAAGTAATTATTCAATTTCGATAGTGAGAGGAACAGACAGGTGATTCTGTGGCTGCAAATGGGAATCCAGGATGGTGCGTAGCCTCCCACGTGGCAGGGTCCAGGATGTCGCAGAGTGACTGCAGAACGTTCTCACTGGGGCAGGGGAAGCAACCAGAAGTCATTGAGCATATAGGTACAAATGACACAGGTAGAAATAGTGATGAGGTCCTGTAGAGTGATTATAGAGAGCTAGGAAAAACGATAAAAGACAGGACCATGACAGTGGTAATATCCGGTTTACTTCTAGTGCGAGTGAGGGTAAGAACAGAAGGATATGGCAGTTGAATGTGTGCCTAAAGGATTGGTGCAGGGGGCAGAGTTTTGTATCACTGGGATCTTTTGTAGGGCACGGTGACCTTTTCAGGAAGGACGGGTTGTACCTGAACTGGAAGGGGACCAATATCCTGGCAGGCAAGTTTGCTCGTTGTTCAAGGGAGGATTTCAACTAGATTGGCTGGGGTTGGGGAGGGGTGGGATCCTCAACAGCAGGGAGGCAAGTGCGAGGCTGCAATGAGATACAGTAATCAGAAACAGTAAAGTGAAGAGACAGGTTAGGTTGGAACACAACAGGGAGCAAGGAATGGATTCAATTGCAACTCTTTCAATGCAAGATGGCTGACAGATGAGGCTGATGACCTCAGGGCGTGGATAGGTACTTGGGACTGGGATTAGATTACATTGCAGTGTGGAAACATACCCTTCAGCTCAACAAGTCCACACCGAACTGCAACCCACCCATTTACCCCTTACCTCACACTACGGACAATTTAGCACAGTCAATTCACCTGGCCTGCGGGAAGAAACCGGAGCACCCGGAAGAAACCCACGCAGACACGGGGAGATTGGGCAAACTCCACACAGTCAGTCACCTGAGGCGGGCATTGAACCCGGCTCTCTGGCGCTATGAGGTCACAGTGCTAACCACTGTGCCATCGTGCCACCCAATAGTATAGACATGACAGATACATGGCTAAGGGAGGGAGAGCACTGGCAGCTTAATGTACCACGGTACAGGTGCTTTATGCGAGACAGAGATGGTGGAAGGAAGGGACGGGGAGTTCCATTTTTGATTAATGCACGTATCACAGCAGTAATCAGAGATAAAATAACTGATGGATCATCCAGTGAGGATTTGTCGGGGGAGCAAAGAAATAAGAAGGGCATGATGAAAATACTTGGATTGTATTACAGGCCTCCAAATAGTAAACGAGGAATTAGGGGAGCAAAAATATGTAGACAGACTGGGGAGACTTGCAGGGCCAATAGGATTGCATTAGTAGGAGATTTAAGTTTTCCAAACATAGACTGGGAATGAAATAGAATTCAGGACAGAGATGGAATGTATTTATTAAGTCTGTTCAGAATAGTTTCCTCAAACAGTATGTAGAGGGTGCAACTCGGGAAGGGACGAAATGTGACCTAGGTTGGGAGGAATATGGAACCGTGGATGTCAGGAGATATTGAGGCGTTGACCAGCAAAAAGGAGGCGTGGGTCAGATCCAGGCAGCTGGGATCGGGGGAATACCTGGAGGTATACAGGGAATACAGTAGTTTACTGAAGAAGGAAATCAGGAGGGCGAAAAGGGGGCACAAGATCGCTTTGGCTGAGAAGATTAGGGTGAATCCAACAAGGTTCTTTAAGTATATTAAAGTAAAACGAATAACTAAAGGAGAATATGACCTCTCAATGTCCAAAGTGAACATGCATGTCTGGAACCATAGGAGGTGTGTGAGATTCTCAGAGAATATTTCTCCTATGTCTTTATCGTGGAGAAATACATGAATACTTGGGAGGTTAACAAGGGTAGTGGTGTTATCTTGGGGTGAGTCAATATCACAGAGGACGTATTGGATGCATTAGAATGTATGAAGGTGGATAAATCTCCTGGTCCTAAACAGATGCATCCAAGAAAACTGCAAGATCCTACAGAAGAAACTACAGGTACCTGGGTGATATTTTTGCATCATTGTCAGCCACAGGTTAGGTCCCAGATTATTGGAGGGGAGCTAATGTTGTGCCATTATTCAAGAAGGGAAGCAAAGAAAAGTCTGGAAGCTATAGGCCGGGAAGGCTAACATCTGTGGAAAGTAGGTTACTTGAAAAGACTCTGACGGATGAGATATACATGTATTTAGAAATATAGGGTTTGTTTAGAAATAGTTTTTTTTCAGATTCCCTACAGGATAGAAACTGGCCATTTGGCCCAACAAGACCACACTCACCCTCCAAACAGTAACCCATCCATTCTCATTCCCCTATCCTACATTTACCCTATATTTACGAATGCACATAACACTGTGGGTAACTTAGCATGGCCAATTCACCTGACCTATACATCTTTTGATTGTGGGAGGGAAATGGAGCACCCAGAGGAAACCCATACAAACACAGTGAGAATGTGCAATCCTCCACACAGAGTGGACTGGAAGGCTGGTCTGGAAGTTTAGAATCGCATGGAATCCAGAGGGAGCTGGCAAATTGGACACACAATTGGCTTCCTGGTAGTAAGCAGAGGGTAATAGTGGAAGGATTCTCTCGGACTGGAGGCCGAGAGCATCCTTCCATGAGAACACATGACGTGCCTCACGGGCCGCTGCTGAGCCCATTGCTGTTTGTTTTCTGTATCAATTATATTCTTGCGAATGTAAAAGGCATGATTAGGAGACTTGAAAATGACGCTAAATAGGTGGTATCTTGGACGGTGAGGAAGTATATCAGAAATTGCAGCAGGACTTTGATTAAACTGGAGAAGTGGGCCGAGGAATATTTTGGCAACGTTCGATCAAGGTAGGAGTTTCATGATGATTGGTAGGACCTTAAGGCGTGTAGTTGAGCAAAGGGACCATGGAGGTTAGGTCCACCGTTCTCTGAAAGTGTGGTCATATTTAGACATGGTAGTGAAGGAGGCTTTTGCCACGCTAGCATGCATCGGTCAGGACATGGAGGAGAGCAGTTGGGAAGTTATGTTACAGTTATACAGGATGTCGGTGAGGCTGCACTTGTAGTGTTGTGATCAGTTTTGGTCACATTGCGATCAGAAGGATGTTTTTAAATTGAAATGTTTGCAGACAGAACTTATAAAGATGTTGCCAGGACTCAACAGTATGACTTATAGGGAGAGATTGGACAAGCAAGGACTGTTTTCTTCAGACCCTAAGAGACTGAGAGAGATCTTATAGAAGTTTACATGGATAGGGTGAATGGACCCAGTGTTGGGGAATCGAGGAGGAGAGGTCATCTGTTTAAGGTGAGAGGGGAAAGAATAAAAGGGAAACTGATAGAAACTGTTTTACACAGAGAGTGGTACACAAAGGGAATAAGCTGCCAACGGAAGTGGTTGAAGCATTTATATTAACGATATTTAACCGGCATTTGGGCAAGTACATGGACAGGAAAGGACTAGAATGCTATGGGCCAAGTGCTGCGAAATGAGGTTAGTGTGTTTGGATATTTGGGTCAGCATGGACCAGTTTGGGCCAAAGGGCCTCGCTGCCTCTCTCCATGATGTCAGGCTTGATGACTCTACAAATAGAACGGAAGTTGGGTCAAGCTCCAGTTTTCCTTTGGTCATGAGTTCGAATCACATTTGGACAATGTTCTTTCAATTTAACTTTGCAGATATTTTGCTTTTCAGTTTGTTATCGACCAAGTGTGTGTGTGTGTGTGTGTGTGTGTGTGTGTGTGTGTGTGTGTGTGTGTGTGTGTGTGTGTGTGTGTGTGTGTGTGTGTGTGTGTGTGTGTGTGTGTGTGTGTGTGTGTGTGTGTGTGTGTGTTTCTCAGTATGTTTCAAAGGGAAATATCACTGTACATATTTGCAATATCCTCTCGTCATTCCTCTTTCCATCATAGTTTGAACAACTTTGTTTTGGTCATAAACGTGTTGTTTTAGCAGATTAAAGAAATCTGCCTGACTTGTTCCTAAAACTGACCCGAGCCCACTCTGAAAACTATATCGTTGCCCCCCCCCCACCACCACACACACACACATACACACACACACACACACACACACACACACACACACACACACACACACACTCAAACACAAACTGAAACGCAAAATATCTGCAAGGTTAAATTGAAAGAACAGTTTCCAAATATGTTTTAGATGACAAACAGCAATGGGCCCAGCAGCGACCCCTGAGGCACTTCATGTGTCACAGGCCTCCAGTCCGAGAGCATCCTTCCACTATTACCCTCTGCTTACTACCATGAAGCCACTTGTGTGTCCAGTTTGCCAGCTCACTCTGGATTCCATGCGATTCTAACCTTCCAGATCAGCCTATCAATGGTAAACTTGCCAAAGGACTTACTGAAAACCATACAGACTATATCTATCGTTCTGCCCTCATCAACATTCCTGATCACCTCATGAATGAACTCAAACAAATTTGGAAGGCATGATCTTCCACTCACAAAGCCATGCAATCTTTCCAGTCTAAAAAACATCTATTAATAATAATTATTAAAATTAATAATAACAAACTAATTAATAAATAATAATAAGATGACACTTTCAGTGGAGAATAAATTATCCATGGTATGTGATATTGGAAAGTGCATCATGGGTGAAGGGCAGAATAGATTTAGCCCCTGTGACATCGAACTGTGTTGAAAAAAGCAAGGTTGGCATCGTGATTCAGTGGCTAGTACTGCTGCCTCATTGTGACATGGATCCGAGTTTGGTTCCAGCTTCGGGTGACTCGCTGTGTGAAGTTTGCACTTCCTCATTGAGATTGTGTGTGTTTCCTCTGGGTACTCCATTTTCCTCCCACAATCCAAAGATGAATAGCTCAGGTGAATTGGCCATGCTAATTTACCCACAGTGTTATGTGCATTCGTCAGGGGCAAATATAGGGTAGGGGAATGGGACTGAATGGGTCACTGTTTGGAGGGTCGGTGTGGACTTGTTGGGCCAAATGGCCTGTTTGCATACTGTAGGGAATCTGAAAAAAACTATTTCTAATCAAACCCTATATTTCTAAATACATGTATATCTCATCCCTTAGAGTCTTTTCAAGTAACCTACTTACCACAGATGTTAGCCTTCCCGGCCTATAGCTTCCAGACTTTTCTTTGCTTCGCTTCTTGAATAATGGCACAACATTTGCTCCCCTCCAATAATCTGGGACCTATACTGTGGCTGACGATGATGCAAAAATATCACCCAGGTCCCTGTAGTTTCTCCTGTAGGCTCTTACAATGTTCTTGGATGCATCTGTTTAGGACCAGGAGATTTATCCACCTACATACATTCTAATGCATCCAACACGTCTTCTGTGATATTGACTCACCCCAAGATAACACCACTACCTTTAACCTCCCAAGTTTTCATGTAAAGACAGAGGAGAAATATTAATTGAGAATCTCGTAAATCTCCAACGGTTCCAGACATGCATGTCCACTTTGGACCTTGTGGGGTCATATTCTCATTTAGTTATTCTTTTTACTTTAAAATACTTAAAGAACCTCTTTGGATTCACTCAAATCGTCTCAGCCAAGGCTAGCTTGTACTCCCTTGATTTCCTTCTTCAGTAAACTAATGTATCCCCTGTACACCTGCAGGTATTTCCTCGATCCCAGCTGCCCGGACCTGAGCCACGTCTCCTTTTTGCTGGTCAAAGCCTCAATATCTCCTGACATCCACGGTTCCCTCTTTCTATCAACCTTGCCTTTTACCCTCACAGGAACATATAGACCTTGAACTGTAGACAATTCACTTTTGAAGGCCTCCCACTTGCTGGAGGTCCCTTAGCCTGCAAACAAACTCCTCCAACCAAACCCTAGCAGCTCCTGTCTGATTCCATCAAAATTCGCCTTGTCCCAATTTTTAATATGAACATGTGGAACTGTTTTATCTTTCTCCATAACGAATTAAAATTAATTGAACTATGGTCACTGGTCCAGGAGTGCTCCCCCACTGTCACCTCAGTCACCTGTCCTGCCCTACATCTTAAAGTAGGTCAAGGTTATTCCGATCCCGAGTTGCACCCTCTACTTACTGCTTGAACAAACTATTCTGAACACACTTAATAGATACATTCCGTCTCTGTCCTGAATTCTATTTCATTCCCAGTCTATGTTAGGAAAACACAAATCTCCTACTAATGCAATCCTATTGCCCCTGAAAGTCTCCCCAGTCTGTCTGCATATTTTTGTTCTCCTAATTCCTCGTTTACTACTTGGGGGCCGAAAGTACAATCCAAATACTATCACCATGCCCTTCTTATTTCTTTGCTTCCCCGACAAATCCTCACTGGATGACCCATCAGTTATTTTATCTCTGATTACTGCTGTGATACTTGCCTTTATCAAAAATGTAACTCCCCACACCTCCTTCCACCATCTCTGTCCCGCATTAAGCACCTGTACCCTGGTACATTAAGGTGCCAGTGCTTCCCTTCCCTTTGCGATGTATATGTAATGGCTACTGTATCCCAGTCCCACGTAGCTATCCACGCCGTGAGTTCATCGGCCTTACCTCTCCGCCACCATGCATTGAAACAGTTGCAATTTATTTCAACAGGCATTCCTTGCTCCCTGTCGTGTTCCAGCCCTGACATGTCTCTTCAATTTACTGTTTCTTATTACTGTATCTCCTTCCAGCCTCGCACGTGCCTCCCTGCTGTTAAGGATCCCACCCTTCCCTAAACTCCAGCCAATCCATTTGAAAACCTCCCTTGCCCCATTAGAAAACTTGACTGCCATGATATTGCTCCCCTTCCAGTTCAGATACAACCCGTCCTTTCTGAACACGTCGCCTCTGCCCACAAAAGATCCCAGTGATCCAAAAATCTCTGCCCCCTGCACCAATTCTTTAGCCACCCTTTCATCTGCCATATTCTGCTGTTCATACCCTTACTAGCACGGAGCACTGGAAGTAAACATGATAGTACCACGGTCATGGTCCTGTCTTTTATCCTTCTCCCTATCTCTCTACAATCACTCTGCAGAATGTCATCACTATTTCTACCCGTGTCACTCTGTCATTTGTATCAATGTGCATAATGGCCTCTGGCTACTTCCCCCCACCCCCACCCCCGGTGAGAACGTTCTGCTGCCGCTCTGAGACATCCTGAACCCTGGCATGGGAGGCTACGCACCATTCCGGATCCCATTTGCAGCCACAGAATCTCCTGTCTGTTCCCCTCACTATCGAGTCGGATAATTGCTTCTGTAGTTATTCTGCTCGCACGACCTTCTGACAATGGGATTTCTTCCAGAAACGGTTGAATTTAGCTGAATTGCTTTGCTTCAGGCAATGGGGAGATTCCAATGAATCCTCATCAGGAAACCTTCATTACTGGGAAAGATGACTGGGCTTTTTTATCACTCCCACACATTGGCGTGAAGAGTGACAGGGAAACAGAAAGGGAGCAATAGACTGTTCCTCCACAGAAAGGCTACATTTTCCATCTGTAAGTTAAATCATGCACGTTATCAGTCTCACACTGAACTCTGTGAGCTCTTCTTGAACCTTGTCCGAACTATATGACTCCATTACATTCTCTACTCCAGGTCAGAGGATTATTACAGTATCAAATCATTAACAATAAGTGGTCATACTTGTTTTGAAGATGTGCAAATACGTGCTTGCATAATGTAAAAATAAGCGTTTCATGTCTTCACAATGTCTGTGTTAAAATGAATATTCTTAAACATATACAGTAATTGCTGGAAAAGCTCAGCTTGTCTGTCAGCATATAGGAAGCATATTGTTCAAGATGGGGAGTAGGGATAACCCTAGTAACTATAGGCCGGTGAGTCTCACTTCTGTTGTGGGCAAAATCTTAGAGAGAATTGTAAGGGATAGGATTTATGAACATCTGGATAGGAATAATGTGATCAAGGATAGACAGTATGGTTTGTGAAGGGCAGGTCGTGCCTCACAAACCTTATTGAGTTCTTTGAGAAGGTGACAAAGGAGGTGGACGAGGGGAAAGCGGTAGATGTGATGTATATGGATTTTAGTAAGGCGTTTGATAAGGTTCCCCATGGTAGACTACTGCAGAAAATACGGAGGTATGGCATTGAGGGTGAGTTGGAGGTTTGGATTCGGAGTTGGCTGGCTGGAAGAAGACAGAGGGTAGTAGTTGATGGCAAAGTTTCATCTTGGAGTGCCGTCACTAGCGATGTTCCGCAAGGATCTGTTTTGGGAACATTGCTGTTTGTCATTTTTATAAATGACCTGGTGGAGGGGTTAGAAGGTTGGGTGAGCAAGTTTGCGGATGATACGAAAGTCGGAGGAGTTGTAGACAGTGAGGAAGGATGTGTCAGGTTACAGCGGGATATAGATAAGCTGCAGAACTGGGCAGAAAGGTGGCAAATGGAGTTCAATGTAGCTAAGTGTGAGGTGATTCACTTTGGTAAGAGTAATAAAAATATGGGGTACTGGGCTAATGCTCGGATACTTGGTAGTGTGGATGAGCAGAGGGATCTTGGTGTCCATGTACACAGATCGTTGAAAGTTGCCACCCAGGTTAATAGTGCGGTGAAGAAGGCATATGGCGGACTGGCTTTTATTGGTAGAGGAATTGAGTTCCGGAGTACTGAGGTCATGTTGCAGTTCTATAAGAATCTGGTGCGGCCGCATCTGGAGTATTGTGTGCAGTTTTGGTCGCCATATTATAGGAAGTATGTGGAGGCACTGGAATGGGTGCAGAGGAGGTTTACCAGGATGTTGCCTGGTATGGTAGAAAGATCGTATGAGGAAAGACTGAGGCACTTGGGGTTGTTTTCATTGGAGAAAATAAGGTGTAGGGGTGACTTGATAGAGGTGTACAAGATGATTAGGGGTTTAGACAGGGTCGACAGTGAGAATCATTTTCCACGTATGGAGTCATTTATTACAAGGGGGCATAGCTTTAAATTATGGGGGGGGGGGTAGGTATAGGACAGATGTTAGGGGTAGGTTCTTTACTCAGCGAGTCGTGAGTTCATGGAATGCCCTGCCAGTAGCAGTGGTGGACTCTCCCTCATTATGGGCATTTAAGCGGGCATTGGATAGGCATATGGAGGATAGTGGGCTCGTGTAGGTTAGTTGGGCTTGGATCGGCGCAACATCGAGGGCCGAAGGGCCTGTACTGCGCTGTATTCTTCTATGTTCTATGTTCTATGTAAGACACTTTACAGTTCAATGTTTCTGTCCAATGACCTTTCCTTTGAAACTGGCTTATTCTCAAAGTATTTCCCCAGTTTTATTCTCCCACACAAGAAGAAATATCCATCCGGTCTTCTCAGGGTCTGATATGGTCAATGGAACATCCCTCATTCTCAGGTTGAACTGTTAATTCTTCATAACTCAATGCCTTCATCCCAAGAATGAGTAAAGAGAAACATCTTTGAGACGTTTCGAAAGCAATTTTGTTTTTTTTTCAGTTTAGGCAGTTATGACTACACGTAATTCAGCAGATGGAATCTCAGCAATGCCCTGTACTGATACAGAAAACATCGCTAAGATCATACCCAACACCCCTTGCACGAAACAGGATCACGACATTTACCTTCCAAATCACTTGCTACATCTTCAGGTTAATTTGATGTGATTCATGTACTAAGGCACACATATCCCTCTGTAACACCGAGTTCTGCATTCTCCTTGCATTTAAATAAATTTCTGCTGTTTTGTCTTTTCCACAAAACAGAAAATTTCCATCACAAATATATTGTACTGCTTTTTTTTTCTCCTGAAGCTTTGCTCACAGTCATCCTCTGTCTGTATGCCATTGCTTGTTGCTGTGCCCACCCCAGTCTGTGTCCCATTGCAGACGTTCTGCACTCCCACTGTCTGTATCCCATAGCAGAATCTCTGCCCTCCTCTGTCTGTATCCCTTTGCCGATGCTCTGCCCTCACCCATCAGTATCCCATTGCAGACGCTCTGCCCTTCCCCTGTCTGTATCCGAGTGTCGATGCATTGCCCTCGCTCTGCCCTCCCCAATCTGTATCCCATTGCAGACGCTCTGACCTTCCCGTCTGTATCCCATTGCAGACGCTCTGCCCTCCCCCTGTCTGTATCCCATTGCAGACGATCTGCCCTCCCCCTGTCTGTATCCCATTGCAGACGATCTGCACTTCCCCGTCTGTATTCCATTACACACGCACTGCCTTCAGCCGTCTGTATCGCATTGTTGTTGCTCTGCCCTCCCCGTCTGTATCCCATTGTAGATGCTGTCCCCTCCCTTGTCTGTATCCCATTGCAGACTCTCTGCCCTCCCCGTCTGTATCCCACTGCAGACGCTCTGCCCTCCCCCCGTTTGTATCCCATTGCAGACGCTTTGCCTTCCCCTAGCTATATCCCATTGCAGAACTTTGCCCTTCCCCTGTCTGGATCCCATTGCAGATGCTCTGCCCACCCCGTCTGCATCCCACTGCAGACATTATGCCTCCCCTGTCTGTATTCAATTGCTGAAGCACTGCCCTCAGCCGTTTATATCCCATTGTAGATGCTCTCCCCTCCCCTGTCTGTATCCCACTGCAGACGCTCTGCCCTCACCTATCAGTATCCCATTGCAGACACTCTTCCCTCCCCCTGTCTGTATCCCATTCCAGGTGTGCATCCCTTTCCCAGTCTGTCTCCCTTTCAGAGGCTCTGCCCTCCGCTGTCTGTATCCCTTTGCAGACGCTTTGCCCTCCCCGTCTGCATCCAACTGCAGACAGTCTTCCCTCCACTGTCTATATCCCATTTCAGATGCTCTGCCCTCCCCGTCTATATCCCATTGCAGACGTTCTGCTCTCCTTCGTCTGTATCCCATTGCAGATGATCTGTCCTCTCCCTGTCTGCATCCCATTGCAGGCCTTCTGCCCCCCACCCCGTCTGTCTCCTATTGCAGATGCTCTGCCCTCCCCCGTCTGTATCACATTGCAGACGCGCCGTCTTCTCCCTGTCTGTATCCCACCGCAGATGCTCTGCCCTCCCCCGTCTGTATTTCGTTGCAGATGCTGTGCCCTCCCCCTCTGTATTCCATTGCAGACGCTCTGACCTCCTCCTGTCTGTATCACATTGTAGGTGCTCTCCCCTCCCCGTCTGTCTCCCATTGCAGACGCTCTGCCCTCCCTTGTCTGCATCCCACTGTAGATGCACTGCCGTTGCTCTGCCCTCCGCAGTCGATAGCTCATTGCAGACGCTCTGCCCTCCCCCTGTATGTATCCCATTGCAGACGCTCTGCCCTCCTCCTGTCCCGATCCCATTGCAGACGCTCTGCCCTCCCCGTCTGTATTCCATTGCAGATGTTCTGCCCTCCTCCTGTCCCTATCCCATTGCAGAACCTATGCCCTCCCCCTGTCTATATCTCATTGCAGGCGCTCTGCCCTCCCCCGTCTGTATCCCATTGCAAACGCTCTGCCCTCCTCCTGTCCCAATCCCATTGCAGACGCTATGTCCTCCCCTGTCTGTATCCCACTGCAGACAGTCTTCCCTCCACTGTCTGTATCCCATTGCAGATGCCCTGCCATCCCCGTCTGTACCATTGCAGACGCTCTGCTCTCCCCCTGTCTGTATCCCACTGCAGACAGTCTTCCGTTCACTGTCTGTATCACATTGCAGATGCTCTGCCCTCCCCCTGTATGTATTCCATTGCAGACGCTCTGCTGTCCCCTGTCTGTATCCCATTGCAGACGCTCTGTCTGCATTTGACATCTTACCGAATGACTATCCTGGTGCATGAGCAAACTGAGCTCCATTTCCTTCATCCGGTTCATTAGAATAGATTGTATTTTGTTGATGACCTCACACAGATCTCTGAAGAATTCCACTCGTTGCAGCTTTCCAAACACAAAATGAGTAATGATCTCTACTCTGCATTTCCTGACAGCTACCCAGGGCGCCGCTGCTTCTGCATAACAGCCTGGGATGGTTATATGGCGTCCCCCTGTGCTGTGTAATTTACTGAATACTTCATTCTGTTTGGTGCGGCCTGTTTGGTGCACCCCATTTTGCCGCAGACCCATTTAGGCGCTGAACTATTTCAGCGCAGCTCATATTAATTCCTTTTCAGGCTTAGATAAAAGCATTAACCAAAGCAATAACAATAAAAATTGTGTTTATTCCCTTTAGTAAGAATGTTAAAAAAAACACTTGAGTATGTATAACATTGACTCAGAGTTTTATTTCAGAGCTAAAATGATAATTGGTCTTGCATTTCTTCAGATTGAAAACATTCATGAAGCTATTGAACATTTGACTGATTCGCTACCAGATGAATTGCAACCGCTGCTGGACTGGTTTGAGGATAACTATGGAGGTAGAAGATTTCACAGAGGAAATGGTCGGCGCCCACCGCCTTTTCCAGTTGGAATGTGGAATTTATATGAAAGAACTTTAAACAATGAGTTCAAAACAAAAAATAATGCAGAAGCTGCCCACCGGAGATTATAATGCGAACATGATGTGGAACATCCAGTTATTTGGAAATATATTGACAGTTTACGAAAAGTTCAGAGAGGAAGGGACATTTACTATGAGCATTTGATAGCAGGACACGATATTCCGTTGAAATTAAAGAAGCAGATGCTAGAATACAAACACTGGTAAGAAGATTTAGTGAGAGAAATGATGTCGAGTATTTAGGAGGATTGCCCATAATTTTGAATGAACGTCATGTTTCAGATTTTTCGTAATAAACTTATATCCGTTTAATTTTTTTCTTTTCAATATTTTTGACTGAATAGAATAAACATTATTTTTACTTTTAGTCTTTCATTAATTGTTAGAAACGAAAATCGCTTCTCAATAATCGCTCTAGACAAATTCAGGAAAACAAAGTTTTATTAACAAGTCAAGTCTGCAGAGTCGGGCACCCTTAAAGAAAAGGCGCGCAGAGGCTTACAAAGTTCTCGTTTAAATAAAGTATAAGCTCCTCCCCTCTATAGCTCCAAAGAGCCACGAGGTTCACATTTTAAAAGAAATCATTATTTTAAAGTCTGTAACAAATGTCTCCAGACCCTCCCCTCCCTGGCTCTAATGAGCTATAAGGTTCACATTCCTAAACTGTCACGATACTCCAATTTTCACCCTTATCTCAAAGTCCGCAACAAATGTCTTCAGAGTCTCTAGAGTTGTTGTTTTTCTCACCCCGTAGTCTCATTAGTCAAAGACCTATTCTTCTTTGTCTGTCTAGGGTCTTATCAGCAGATGTTTTCTGCATTAATTTGTAACTGATGTCTTCTCGAGTCGTTTCGCTATCCTCAGTCTTATCAGCCAAGGTCTCATTCTTCCCTGTCTGTGTTCATCAATCAAGGGCCTGTTTGTTCTTACTTTGCAGCTTGAATTGTTAGACACTATTCTACTTTTAAATATATAAAATGTTAAAATGTTCTAAAGGAAACACAAGCTTTGCACATCTACTTTTGAGTATATAAAATGTTCTAAAGGAAACACAAGCTTTGTCTTTTCTGTGGTTTCTAAAGGAAACACAAGCTTTGTCTTTTCTGTGGTTCAGGCACATCTTAAAGTTCAAACCAAAATCACTTCTCACAATTCCACCCTTTTCTTTCTTTAAGATGTGCCTGACCAAGATAAACCCCCCTTTTCAAGGGCCCGGGAAATCCTAGGTCTTTCGCAGTAACATCACTTTAAGTTCCCGCGTCCCATGTTGTGGAACCACCACTGCCTGGAGTCGGGAAATATTTTTCTGAATTAAAAACTGAATACAGGGAGTTAGGCAGGGTAATACGAGAAGAAGAATCATGCCTCCCTCAACCACCAGCAACGCCGTGCGCCACCAGCTACCACCTAGGAGACCATCCCACCATCCGATGCCACTAAGAGGACGCCAAGATTGTACTGGCACATGGACCAATCTCCGGATTTCATCGGAAATTTTCAGAACCGCTTTACCATTATCGTCAATTTCTAGACAGCAGTTTGTCAGGTTAAATTTCCCGCACACACCCCCCTCCGAGGCCAACAGATAATCCAAGGCAAGTCGGTTTTGGTATATAGCAGCCCTCATCTGATCCTGCTGCTGAGCCAACAGCTCTAGGGCCAGGGCAGTCCGGTTAGTAATGACCTCTACGACTGCTTGGAGCCTGATAATTCGATTTAGCATATAGATAGGAGTACGATATCCCCATGATCCGTCCTGTGCCCAAGTAGCCGGCCCATAGTATTCAATAATCCGGGCCGGTGGCCACTCATCCCCCCAATCACCGACTTGGATATCCCTTGGCGACCTACGCAGGGAGTCAAAGAGTTTAACTCCCAAATCATCGCCTTCCTCCCGGGGTAATAGGAAGAACGCAGGTCGTATTAGACCCAGGAAGCATACCCCAGCCCATCCCATGGGCAGTTTGGAGTATGCCTGATTACCGCATATCCAAAATAGGCCATCTGGAGCAGGCCCTTCCTGCCTCACAACGTCATCCCACAACTCCTTTACCCCAGGGACGCCCTCATAAGGACCAGGACCACTGCAATTCCAGTATTCGGATTGTTGACCCCGTGGCAGAGTCTGGACAGGATTATTCCAGCATTGATTCCCCTGACAACCACCGCTCCACACTCTTTTCATGCCATCGGAAGGGTCAGCACTGAGCTCGTAAGAGGAGGAATCAGAACGTAACCGAATGCAATTTTGATGATCTCGGTTTGCAATGTACCAAGCAATATTCTCAGGCCACCATACTCGCGTGGTTGCATCCAATATATTCTGACAGGGGCTAATCCCTACCTTCACGGTCCCCTTGCCTTCAATACAGAACTGGCCCTCAGGGCTGTTTGTCAGTCTCCACCCCTGGCTTTTTCTGTCGTTGTCACGAGTCCAAGTGGTTTGCAGCAATTCCCCTATGTCTAAGCTTTGACCAGTCCACGGCCATTGTTCCGACATATGCGGCCCCCCACAGACCCAGCAATTGCTAACATTTAAAACAGTGGCTATTCTAGAGGTGAGATCAATAAACAGGTTTTGTGTAACATCAGGGAGTTTAATCTGTCCTTCTACCTCTTCGTATACAGATGGCACTTTAGGGAGCACGACCGTTCCCTGTCGGTCTTGCTCTTTCCCCAACCCCCGATCAGGGATCTGTATCTTGGTCTCCTTGACTCTGTCAACCTGCTCCCTGAGCAACACGGAGGATAAGTCCCGCCTCCCAGTTTTGCTAATACACACCCAGCGGTCATTTATAGGGCATCCATGGATTTTGCCACCGTATCCTTTCTTATATACCTGATAATAGGGTCTCCCATCCTCCCAACATTCATGGCGTGCACTCACATCGTAACACCTATCGTCCACATAGGAATGGGACACAAATGATCCCGAATAGATTCGAATCCCAAGTCTTACTGTAGTTCGACATTTGTCACATCTCCCCTCACCCTCCCCCACATACAGGAGTAAACTGATCAATATCACCACCAATACAGTCCAAGTAGAGTTCATTATTGCTGTCTTTTCAGTTTTACCACCAACGGCTTGTCCCCTTGCTCGCATGTCCAGGTGCTTTCTTCTTCAGGCGGAACGGGCCCCTTTATCCTTGATGCGTGGACCCACCCTTTTTCTTTCGTTCGAACAGCTGCCTCAGTTGTTAACAGAACCAGGAACGGTCCTTCCCACCGCGGCTGGAGCTTTTCGGCCTTCCAGGTCTTAACAAGTATCCAATCTCCGGGCTCCAACTTATGCAGGAGGAAGTCGAGCGGCGGAGTCTGAGCCAGGAGACCTTTCCTTCGGAGTTCTGCAAAAGAACGGGATAAGGCCAGTAAATAGGTTCGGATAAATACATCCCCCCCTTGTAGAGTGGGACATCCATCAACCTTACTCCAATACGGTAATCCGAAGAGCATTTCATAGGGGGAAACCCCGACATCTCGGCGAGGTGCCGTACGTATCCTCATTAGGGCAATGGGCAGACACTTTGGCCAGGGTAACTTAGTTTCTAACATCAGCTTAGACAATTGGGTCTTGAGCGTGCCATTCATTCTCTCAACTCGACCAGAACTCTGAGGATGCCAGGGTGTGTGGACTTTCCATTGGATGCCCAGGGCATTACAGATCAAATGGTGTAGCTTAGAAATAAAATGCGTCCCGCAATCGGAGTCAATAGATTCCATTATGCCATATCTCGGGATTATGTTCTATAACAACAGTCGGGCCACGGTTGGTGCATCGTCTTTGGCAGTTGGGAAAGCCTCTACCCAGTGAGTGAAATGGTCTACTATTACTAGCAGATATTTCCATCTCTGTACTGGGGGTAATTCTGTAAAGTCAACTTGGATCCTCTGAAATGGCCTAATCGCTAGGGGCTGACCACCAGCTGGCATAGAATGCATGGTTTTCTGATTAATACGCCGGCAAGTGGGGCATCCGACTACCTCTTGTTGGGCTAATGTGTATATCCCCCTGCATACATAGTCTCTCAGGATTGTGTCACACATGGCTTGCACCCCCCAGTGGGTCTGATGGTGTAATCGGTGCAGAATACCCCGGGTGATCTGTTTGTTCAGTACTTGTCTCCCATCAGGAACCGTCCACTTCCCGTTAGTATCTAGCCGGGCACCCAATTGATCCATTTTATCAATCTCCCCCTGGGTGAAGACGGGTTGTTTAGCGAGGCCCTCCCTCAACGGTATTAACGTTAACAATTGGACGGATTTTTCGACCGCTGCCCGCTTGGCTTCCTCGTCTGCCAGCCGGTTTCCCACCGCTTCCGGTGTCGACCCCTTCTGGTGACCGGGTACATGGACTACTGCAAGTTCCGTAGGTAACGCCAGGGCTTCCAACGTTAGGCTGATCATTTGTTCGTGAGCTAATTCCTTTCCCCGGGAAGTTATCAATCCTCGCTCTTTCCAGATTTTCCCGAAAGTATGAATGACTCCGTATGCATACTTTGAGTCAGTATATATGGTCCCCACTTTCCCTTCCAACAGCTTCAGGGCCCTCTGGAGGGCGTACAACTCACAGGATTGGGCTGACCACTTCCCGGGCAGTCGTCCAGACTCAATCGTCCGTTTCGTTGCACCATCTATAACAGCATAGCCACTGTATCGTACTCCACTGATGCACCGGGAGGACCCGTCGATATACAGTTCCTGTCCCTCACCCAGCGGGGCTTCTTGCAGGTCCTCTCGGCTTTTGGTCTGCAAGTCCACAAATTCCACACAATCATGCTCCTGTTCCCCGTCTGCAGGACGTCCGTACAGAAACTGGGCTGGGTTGCAACTGAGATCTTTTGCAAAATTGAGATCGTTCCCGGTCATCAAAATCGTCTCATACTTTAGGATGCGAGAGTCTGTTAACCAGCGGTGAGCCTTCTGAGCCAGTATGGCACTAACCGAATGTGGGGAGTATACTGTGATCCTTCCTCCAAAGGTAAGTTTTCGGGCCTCTTCTACTAACATTGCCGTAGCTGCCACTGCCTGTATACAGGTCGGCCATCCACGTGACACAGGGTCTAACATTTTTGACAAAAATGCAACCGGCTGTCGTTTCCCTGCCCGCAGCTGAGTGAGCACACCCTGGGCAATTCCGCCCAGGGTGGGTAAAGCCAATACCGGAGCTCGAATCAGTTTATTTTTAATAATATTAAATCGCTGCTCCTCCTCATCTGACCAGTCCACCTTTTGTCCTTCTTGTCCCAGTTTGTCGTACAAAAATTTTACTAAAGTGGTGTAACTTTCAATCCATATCCGGCAATACCCTACTAGTCCCAGGAATTGCCTGACTTCCTTCTTCGTCCTGGGTATTGGCATACCCGTAATTCCTGATATTCGTTCTGGCGTGATACGGCGGTGCCCCTTACTGACTTGATGGCCCAGATATCTTACTTCTCGCTCCACAAACTGGAGTTTTGTCCTGGAGACGCGTAGACCCTGTTTCCCCAGGAAGTTCAACAGGGCAACGGTGTCTGCTCGTACCTCCTCGTCTCTTGGTCCTGAGAGTAAGAGATCATCGACATATTGGAGCAATTGATTCTCCGCGTTACACTGAAATCCTTCTAAGATCTGCTCCAGTATTTGTCCAAACAAATTGGGTGACTCCGTGAATCCCTGCGGCAAGACCGTCCATCTTAACTGTCGCTTTCGTCCTGTGAAGGGATTCTCCCATTCAAAGGCAAAAAGGTTCCGACTTTCTTCGTCAAGGGGGCAACTCCAAAAAGCATCCTTCAGATCTATTACGCTGAACCATTCATGTTCGGGGGGAATTTTACTCATTAACGTGTAGGGATTAGGTACCACCGGGTATCTAGCCTGGACTACTTCATTCAACCCCCGCAGGTCTTGCACCAGCCTATATGTCCCGTCCGGCTTCCTCACAGGGAGTATTGGAGTATTGAAAGGGGACATGCATTCCTCCAGTAGTCCGTCTGTGATTAATCTTTCTATCACAGGTTGTAACCCCTCCCGTCCTTCCATAGCAATCGGGTATTGTTTCCTTCTTACCGGGCCTCTTCCTGGTAACATGGTGATTTGGAGAGGTTTGATGTTTAGACCCCCTCTATTCCCCTCTCGGTACCAAACTTCCGGGTCTATGTGTTGATCATCATCTTCGGTGAGGGCGAACAACCTTACCACCATTTCCCCGTTACTTGGTACCGTTCCGATCCCTAGTTTGACCTGCAAGTCTCTTCCTAACAAATTAAATCCCGCCGATGGCAGTAGAAGGAGGTCTCGTTTAGTAGTTCTGTTTTCATATCCAATTTCCACGTCCTCTACCACTGGGACTTGTAATTTCTGTCCTCCAATTCCAGATACCCCCATAACTTTTCCTCCTGCTCGGGTGCCGGGGGGTATTTGGATTATACTTGATCTTTCGGCTCCCGAGTCCACCATAAATGTGATCTCCGATCCTTGGGGCCCTACTTTCAAGTTTACCAGGGGTTCCTGTCGATAGTCCTTTTGCCCCAAGAGTAGGAACCCCTGACCTCCCTAATCTTCCTCCATCAGGGCGTACGACCTCACCTCCCGCTTGTAGCGGGAGCACTCTCGTTTAAAATGTCCCTCTTCATTACAATAGTAACATCTGAGTGTCCTCTTCGTTTCCCTGTCGCGGTCTCGCGTTCCTCCACTCTTCCTTTGTTCCGGCCATGGTTCTCTTTTCCTCTGCTCTTGCCACGACTCTCCCCTTTCCTGTTTCTGCCACGGCTCTCCCATTTCCTTTCTTCCAGCTGTCATTTGTTGCACCGTTTGCATCATTATCTTTGTCGCCTTCCTTTGCTTCTCATCGTCCCTTCTCACAAACACCTTTTGCGCCTCTCGTAGTAATTCACTTAAAGATTTACTATCCCAATCATCCATTTTCTCTAACTTCTTTCGTATGTCCGGCCAGGCCTTTGATACAAACTCTACCCGTATGAGTTGTTGCCCCACGTCCGTCTCAGGGTCCACCCCAGCAAACTGCTGCACATTCTTCCTAATCCTGTCTAGGAAGTCCGTAGGGGTTTCCTCCGGGTTTTGATGACTACCAAAGGCCTTGGTAAAATTGTGACCCTTTGGGGCTGCGTGTCTTATTCCTTTTATCCAATATTTCCGCATGTCTCTCATGTTGCGCCGTCCTCCCTCCGTGTTCTTATCCCACTCGGGGTCGGTGAGGGGAAACTTCTGCTCCCCTCCTTCTCCCCCCTCTCTCTCCCAGACCAAGAGCGCAGCTTGTCGTATCATCTGACGCTCCTGGCTAGAGAACAATGTTTTCATGATGGAACACATCTCTTCCCACGTGTAAGTATTCGGACCCAGGAACTGATCCAATTGTTCAGCAAGTCCCATGGGGTCCTCTAGTAGACCCTTCATCTCCCTCCTGAAATTCCGTACTTCAGTACTCGTCAAGGGAACGTTCACATATCCCGTCCTTCCTTCCTCGCCCCCCATGGGCACTTCCCGGAGTGGATTCATTCTTGCAATCGAGACAGGGTTTTGTCTGTGACCCTTTTCAGCTTGAGATCTGGTCTGTACCCCTGAGGTAGTTTGTGATTCCTCCCCATCTTCTTCCCCTTCCCTTGAAACGTCGTCACCCGAAGGAACATTCTGTGGGGCAGACGGGGTCACGTAGGGCGGCGGTAAGTGATCTAAAGGGTCCCATTCTTTCTGCCCTTTCGAGTCTTTATTAGTTACCTGCATTTGACAAGATATCGTAACCGGCAGCCAACAAAGGGCATAATCACTTTCTTCCAGATTAACATCAGGTTTTGAATTGACATATAAAATGAGGGCTTGCCGGACCCAGTCTTCGTCAGTACCGAATCTAGGCCACCACACTGAGTCGCCCTGAATAGGTTTCTGGGACCACTTTTGACAGTATTTTACCATCTTCCTTTTAGATTTTCCCTTTCTTCCAGCCTGATCCCAATTATTTAGCATTCTCCCTAACGGACTATCGTCAGGTACCCCGGGGTATGTGTCATTGTCCCTGTTTAAGCCTACCTTTCCCTTAATCACCTTAGATCCCTTATTTCCCATTTCCGAGGACTTCGTATTTTTCCCGTGATAATCTATCACAATGTAGCCAATTCCCGGACCTTCAGTCCCGTGATCGCCCAGGTTCCTTTGCAGGCACCGCCGGTCTTTGGATTCCTGTGTCCTACGTCTCTGTGACACAAATCACAGGCACCCCGTAGGTACACGTTCCTCCTCAAACACGGTCTCTGCAAAATCCCTCACAGGCGAGCCCCGGCCTCCAGATTCCTGAGTCCCACGTCTCTGTAGAAAAAAAAATCCACAGGCACCCCGTAGGTACCCAGTCCTCCGGAAACACGGTCCCCGCAAGTTTTGTCTTACCTGGGTTCGGTGCACCGAAATTACTCGATCGTTAACCGTCCCCACTCTTCCTTTGTTTTCCTGAGCCTCCCGGATATCACTCGCTCAAGCCGCGCGGGGCGACAAGCAAGGAATCAGGGACTGCTGAACTCAGCAGGGTGCACCTTCTCCGATATCCTTCCTCAACTCCCCTTGCGGCCGGAGTGTTGATCCCGGATGACGAGCCCCCAAGTTGTTAGAAACGAAAATCGCTTCTCAATAATCGCTCTAGACAAATTCAGGAAAACAAAGTTTTATTAACAAGTCAAGTCTGCAGAGTCGGGCACCCTTAAAGAAAAGGCGCGCAGAGGCTTACAAAGTTCTCGTTTAAATACAGTATAAGCTCCTCCCCTCTATAGCTCCAAAGAGCCACGAGGTTCACATTTTAAAAGAAATCATTATTTTAAAGTCTGTAACAAATGTCTCCAGACCCTCCCCTCCCTGGCTCTAATGAGCTATAAGGTTCACATTCCTAAACTGTCACGATACTCCAATTTTCACCCTTATCTCAAAGTCCGCAACAAATGTCTTCAGAGTCTCTAGAGTTGTTGTTTTTCTCACCCCGTAGTCTCATTAGTCAAAGACCTATTCTTCTTTGTCTGTCTAGGGTCTTATCAGCAGATGTTTTCTGCATTAATTTGTAACTGATGTCTTCTCGAGTCGTTTCGCTATCCTCAGTCTTATCAGCCAAGGTCTCATTCTTCCCTGTCTGTGTTCATCAATCAAGGGCCTGTTTGTTCTTACTTTGCAGCTTGAATTGTTAGACACTATTCTACTTTTAAATATATAAAATGTTAAAATGTTCTAAAGGAAACACAAGCTTTGCACATCTACTTTTGAGTATATAAAATGTTCTAAAGGAAACACAAGCTTTGTCTTTTCTGTGGTTTCTAAAGGAAACACAAGCTTTGTCTTTTCTGTGGTTCAGGCACATCTTAAAGTTCAAACCAAAATCACTTCTCACATTAATGCTTTTAACTAAACCTGAAAAGTGAGAGAGATGAGATTGGAAATGCCAGCGAGTTTAAATTGAGAATTCTCTTTACTGAACATTGCTGCTTACTTGTTTGGTGGGACGTCAATGTTTCAGAATCTCCACACAAGGTGTCCTGGTCCTCTCTGACTCTTTCCAGGATCCGCCCCACATGTCGAGGTAGAGGGTGAGGGAACGGATATCGGACACTCTAACACCCGGCCTGGCGCTTTATGTCCTATTCCAGGATGTTTCTCCTGGAATGGGAGAAGAGGAGGGACGGAGTGAGGGTGGGAATGTGTGTCCCTGCTGTTAATGCTGGTATAGGGGAAGGGGGAAGGTTGAGGTGCCCGGTGGGAGTCTGACCACAGTGTTGTATCCATGCAGTGGTGTTAGTGTGCGGGGCTATTGCGTCAGCGACAGAAAAAGTGAGGGAAGGAAGGTGCTGAATTCAACAGTGAGTGTGGTCGTGCTTGAGCCTTCTTTGGAGATAGTGTGACCCTTTTACTGGGGTAGGTAATATGACAGATATACAGCGAGTGCGAGGGAGCAGAAGAATATGGTGGCACTTATCCTGGCAAAGTGGGTAGAAAGAATATTGATGCTTGTCCTGTATTGCTGACCAATTCTTCAGATCATCTCAGCGTTGAGGTGAGTCTCCCTGAACGTCTTGTCCAAGTCTATCGGTAATAACTCCACAGACCCTTTCCCTCGCTTCGCACAGAATCCGTTTGGGTGGATCTTTCAAAGAGCAAGTTGAAGCAAACATGAGTGTGTTACATATCAAAACAAAATCTGTCACGTAAATACTTTACAACATATGCTCTGGAAATTAGGTATGCAAGTATATGCAAGGGGGATCAATGACACAGTGATATTATCCATGGACTCTTAACCCAGAGACCCAGATAATATTCTGGGGACATGAATTCAAATCCTGCCATGGCAGATGGTGGAATTTGAATTCAATAAGTATCTTCGATCAAGGGTTTATGATGACCAGGAATCCATTGTCGATTCTTGGAAAAACCCATCTGGTTCACTGATGTCCTTGAGGGAAGGATACTGCTGTCCTTACCTGGTGTGGCCTGCATGTGACTCCAGACACAAGACAACGCTGCTGACACTTAACTGCCCTCTGGTATGTGCAATAAATACTGGTTATCCAGCGACGCCCACATCCTGTGAATGAATAACAAATAATCGTGGGGGCTGAAGTAATAATGGATGGTCTCACGTTGCAACGAAACTGCACTGACTACTAATACTGTGAAGAAAAACTTCCGTAAGTGTGTATTAGATAGGTTGAACAGTATGCTGTGAACCAAACTAGAGAACAAGTTATTTCAGATTTGGTGTTGTATTGTCAGGAGGACTAATTAATAACCTTGCTCTGAAGCAGTTTTGGAGGAATAGTGACATCAATATGTTGCATTTTTACACGGCGTCTGAATACAATATCGAATGTTTGAACAATCTGGTCAAACATCATGGAAACCCGGAGGCTAGAGTGTCAAGTACGCTCCAATGAATTGGGGAAGTATAATATAACATTCAATGGGAGAAGCGATGACTCATAGAGTCCGACAGATCGGAGAAAGGCCCTTCAGCCCAAACTGGTCCATTCCGAACAAAATGTCGATTCGCATCAACCCCATTTCCCTGCCCTTGCCCCGTATCCTTCTTATTCTTTCCTATCCGTGTATTTGTCCAAATGCATTTTAAATTTTGTGAATGTACCCCCTCAATCACTTCTGCTGGCAGCTCATTCCATGTGAATACTACCCCTTTAGACCCTGTCATTCACCATGAAATTCCTGCCTTGATTTGACTTTCGAAAATGCAAGAACTGACACTTATCTGTGTTAAACTCCATTTGCCATTTCTCGGCCCACTTCCTCACCTGATCAAGGCACTACTGTAATTTCTGAAATTTCTGATAATCTTCCTCAATGTCCACGATACCACCTATTTTAGTGCCACCTTGAAACTTATAATGCATGCGTCTGACAAGCATGTTGCCACTATTACTCTATGTTTCCTACCATCAAGCAAATTTTGGATCTGATTTGCCAGCTCCCCCTCAATTCCATATCATCTCATCTTCCAGAGCAGCCTACTATGTGGAACCTTAATGCAGGCCTTACTGAAATCCATATACACTACGTATACCACCATGGCCTTGTCAAAGTTACTGGTCATTTCACCAAAGCACTCTCACGAAGTTTTGAGCCATGATCTCCCATGCACAAAGACGTGCTGACTGCTCATTATCACATCCAGCCTTGCCAAATGCATGTATATTGTCTCTCTCAGAGTCTTCTCAAGTAAGTTACCTACTAGCGATGTCAGGTTTACTGGTCTATAGGTCCAAGGTTTTTCTTTGTAGCTCTTCTTGAATAAGGGCACAGCATTCGCTAACCTCCAGTCCTCTGGGACTTCACCCGTTGGCTACTGCTAATACAAAAGTACCAACCAGGGCCCCCACTATTACTTCTCTGTCCTCCTGCAGTGTTCCTCAATATACCAGATCAGGACCAGGAAATTTGTAGAAATACTGCATAGTCTGAAAGATATGTCTACTTATTTCAGGTGAAAACATCAAAGAGTGAGTAATTGACTTAATGATAATTAACATAAAAAATTAAAGAAGATATTAATCACAGGAAGTGACTTCAAAAGAATCCAGACATTGTGGAATCCTAATAATTCTCAGAAAATGGCAATCCAGAAAAGGAGGGCCATGAAACTGATCAGGAAATCAAAAAGCGAACATGCATGCAAACAAACAGGAACACAAAGACTGCAAAAATCTATGAACTATATTTCAAAAGAAAAAAACATACAGAATGTGGAAATTTGCAATCGGGAGAAACGAGTTTATGGTGGATAACGGGGAAATGGCAAAGCAAATGACCAGTTACTTTACATCTGTCTTAATGGAGTAAGATCCAGAAAATCACCCAGAAAAATGAAGTGATCGCATAGGACTTGTGGAAGTAAAGACATAAAGTCAATTCATATCAGTAACAAGGCAATATTGAACATGCAGCTGGATTGAGCATTGCTAAGCTTGACAAACCAGATGTACTTCATACCAAAATCTTCAGAAATAAATCACAAATAGAAGTATTAATTGCATTGTCGACGACTGCGTTCTATTTTCCTGGACATTCTGCAGAGTCAGGAAGCTGGTGTAGATAAATGCACATTAGTAAACGTGATCCAAGCACTATAGATGAATGGTAGGGAAGAAGAGATAGTGTGGAGAACTGCTGACAAATTAACTTGACATTTGTTGGGAAACTGTTGGAATCTATTATATAGAATGTGATATTGGATATTTAGACATAAACAGCAAAATTTGAGAGACTCAGTATGCAGAAAGGGAATTCATACTTGACAAACTTTGGAATTGTTTGAAGTTGATTCTTACAGCATAGATACTGGGGTACCAGTAGAATTGGCATATTTTAGATCATCAGAAGGCTTTCTATAAGAACTCACACAGTGAGTTCGAAAATGCAATGATGTGAAGGGTATTTGGAGGAATATATGTAAGTGGAAACTTAAAGTTTGTTTTGCCTTCTTTGAAGGGAGTCAGAATATAGATGTAAAGACATGTTGAAGCAGTTTCACAGAGTGTTGGTGAGACTGTACCTGGAGTATTGAGAACAGTTTTGGTGACCAAATCTAAGAAAGAATATACTAACCACAGAGGAAGTGTAATGGAAATTATCCAGATAAATCCCTCAGATGGCGAGATTGCGTGATGAGGAAACTCGGCCTATGTTCTCTCGAGTTTCAACGAATCAGCGGTGGGTCACTGTGAACTGTATAAAACTCACAAAATATACGGCAAGTTGGAAATTAACAGGAAATTTATCAGGATGTCAAATCCACATTCAAGGCAAATAATGACAGGATAAGGGACAGACTATTTAAGACTGCAATAAGGAGGAAATTCTGCACGTGGAGGGGACTGACTAACACAGGGGCAAGGCAGGGCAAGATTACAGAGAATCCCCAGATAACCTATAAGTGTGTCAAGCGGAACAGGATAACCAGTGATCACGTAAGACTCATCAGTGACTTGCCAAGTTGCATCTAAATCAACTTTAGTAGTAGGAGAAAGAGGGGAGTGGTAGAAGGCTGTTTTTGTGACTGGAGGCTAGTGTACCGCGGGCATCGGTGCTGAGTCCCTTATTATTTGTGATTCGGAGGTGCTAGTGTTGGGCTGGGGTGGACAAATCTAAAAATAGCATAACAACAGACTATAGTCAAACAAGTTTATTCAGCAGCACTCGCTTTCGAAACGCTGCTTCTTCATCAAAGTTCACAACCACGTGATGTAACTGATGTTGAGAGATTTTTAACCTTATTATTTGTGGTTTTCATAAATGATGCAGCATTGAATACGGACGAGGGGTTGGGTGTGTAATAAATAAGATTGTATTTGATACAAAGATTGGCCGGGTGGTTGGCAGTGAGGGGGAAGACCTTATGTTACAGGTAGATACAGATGGAATGGTCAAATGAGTGGATCAATGGAAGATGGAATGTAACCCTGATAACTATGAGGTGATGCACTTTGGAAGAAGGAACCAGTTAGGGGAGTACTCAATGAATGGCAGCACACTAGAAAGCTCAGAGGGTGATTTTCCACTCATTGCTGAATGTGTCTGCACAGGTTAATACACAATCTGGGAAAGGCTAGGGGAATGTAAACATAGCCTTTATTAATCGAGGCATAGATTAGAAGAACTATGCAGAACATTGGTGAGGGCAAGATGGAATACTGTGTGTAGTTCTGGGAACAACATTACAGGAAGGATGTGATTTCAGTGGAGGGGTGCAGAGATGTTCCCTGGGATGGAACATATCAGCTGTGGAGAGAGGTTTGATAACCTCAAGTTGTTTAGTTTGGAGGAGAGAAGGCTGCGAGGTCTGTGATTCAGAAGGATAGGATTACGAGGTACATGGACAGGGTGGTTAGACAGCATCAGTTGCTGTTACTCAAAGGGTCACACTTTAAAAGTGGAGGATTTTCGGTTTAGTGAAGATTGAGAATTGTTTTTCATCCAGAGGGTGTTGGGGTCTGGAATGCTCTTCTTGAGAGTGGAGTTGTCATGGTAACCTCAAACCATTAGAAACGACAAGCTTGTGCACTTCAAATGCTTTAAGATTCACGGCTACGGTCTTGTGTCGGAAAGTGGGCATAATGTCGACCGTGCTGTATTTCTGGTAGTGCAGAGTCTGTGCTTCTGTGATTGGCTGGCTGTGGAAGGTAAATCATTGAGTAGCTTAAGGTAGGAATTGATGGGTTTCTGAAGAATATCTTAAGAAAATTGATAAGAGAGAACTTGTAACATTTTCTGGAAATATGTCAATGGCAAAATTAAGAGGATAAGGGTGCAGATTTCTTACAGTCTGATTCCATATAGCTGAGGACTGGGAAAGAGCAGAACTATGGAGCAAATACTTTAGTTATGCCTTCACAGAAGAAAACAAAACAAAAAAAGAAAACTTCCAAGCAATACTAGGGAACTTTAGTCTTGTGAGAAAAAGGGAATAGAATGAAAATAGCAACTAAACAGTTTAGAGAAAGTGTTGGACTAAACTTAATGGGCATAGACAAAGTCAACAGAGATTTATGAAATGGGAATCATATTTGAGAAAGTGGCTTTTAGTAAAATTATGTAGGAGGTATCAATGCCATACGAGCGGAATCTCAGAAAGATTTTTGATAAAGCCCCAAGCCTATTGTGCAAATTCGAATCCTATGGGACTCGGGCTAATATATGGTCATAGATTTAGAATGGGAGAGCTGGCAGGAAACAGTGAGTAGGAATAAAACAACGTTTTATTTTTAAATAGAAGGCTTGGAGGATATTGTAAGGACCGTGTCTTGGGCTCCAGCTATTCCCAACACACATTATATCTTTGGGTGAGGGGAGCAAATGCAATATTTCCAAGTCTGCTGACAGCACTAAACGATGTCAGCTTGTGAATGGATGAGAAAGCTGTAAAAAAGTTCCAAGGTGATTGAGACAAGTGGATTGACTGGGCAAATATGTGGCAAGTGGAGAGTAATGGGGGAAATGAGATGTTGTGTAGTTTGATGGGAACAATAGAATGGCAGCCTCTCATTTGAAAATGGAGTGTTTGAAAAGTGTTGCACTATAAATGAACTTAAGTTGCATTTTTGTTTATTTCTGCGCAGGCCTCCGTGTCCATGTGTGGCAGTGAGTTCTGAAGCCAGAAGTCAATACTGGGGATGGCATTGGCACGCTGACCATTGTATATAGGCCCAGGAACTGTAACTTTGAAAGGAATCAGGATCTCTCTGTACACCAGTCACTGAAATCAATGTTGTAGAAAATCGTGCAATATTAATAATGGGGTATATGGAAAAAAAGAAGGTAAGTGGCAAACCACCAAAAATATCAGTAAAACCCAAAAATTAAATTTGGTCTAACACACAATCGGACAGTCTAAATAAATCTTTAAATTCCATGTTGTAATGGAACAGTGCTGTAAATGTAACGCTTTCACACGACAGTCACTCACTGGTGCACCACAATCTTCACCAGAAAGTGCGCGGGGGCTGACTGACCATGTGATGCCAATGCCGAATTCCAGTTCTCCCCAAGGTTCTCCCCACAGTTTGAAATAAAGTTCTTTCTAAATGTAGATTACAAATCCCAGTTTCAAGCTCAGTTTCAAGGCCTGCAGAGCCGATTGCATTCCTGTTTTTGTTGAACACATTGATTGTACCTTTTGTCGACAGAGGGTTTCTGAGGCAGGATTTGCTGTTCAGCTGGTGCCCGACAAGGAATCGCGTCACAGTGAACGCCAGTTCACTTATTGCATTGCAGCCGAATTGTAATTAATCAACACGTATTATTGGTGAACTGCCTATACATAGAATGGAGGCGCAAAACTGATGGGCTGAATGGACTGCAGCAGTTCTCATTTTATGTTTCACAATGTTTAAACATATTAAGGGATATGTATATTGTAAAGGGAAAACTGCGTTGAGGAGATGTTCGGCCATTAACTAGAATAGGGAAAGCTTAATGAGTTAAACCTGTGCCCATACCTCTTTCCTCACCTCCATCCAAGGCCCTAAAGGAGCCTACCACATCCATCAAATTTTTACCTGCACATCCACTATTATAATTTATTGTATCCGTTACTCCCGATGCGGTCTTCTCTACGTCGGGGAGACTGGGGGCCTCCTAGTAGAGCGCTTTAGGGAACATCTCCGAGACACCCGCACCAATCAACCAAACCGCCCCATGGCCCAACATTTCAACTCCCCCTCCCACTCTGCCGAGGATATGGAGCTCCTGGGCCTCCTCCACCGCCGCTCCCTCACCACCAGACGCATGGAGGAAGAACGCCTCATCTTCCGCCACGGAACACTTCAACCCCAGGGCATCAATGTGGACTTCAACAGCTTCCTCATTTCCCCTTTCCCCACCTCATCCTAGTTTCAAACGTCCAGCTCAACACTGTCCCCTTGTCTTGTCCGGACTTGTCCGACCTGCCCAGCTCCTTTTCCACCTATCCACTCCACCCTGTCCTCCCTGACATATCACTTCCATCTTCTCCCCCACTGACTTATTGTACTTTATGCTACTCTCTCCTCACCCCCACCCTCCTCTAGCTTATCTCTCCACGCTTTAGGCTCTCTGCTTTTATTCCTGATGAAGGGCTTTTGCCCGAAACGTCGATTTTGCCTGTCCTCAGATGCTGCCTGAACTGCTGTGCTCTTCCAGCACCACTAATCCAGAAAGCTTAATGAGTTATATGATGTATTCTTTCCAGATGCTTCTGTGCAGTGTGTGGGAAAGCTCTGTAAATGTTGTCACAAGCTCTCAGCTGTTAGGAAGGAGGTCTCTGCAGGATCGACATGATTGTGTTTCCCTTTTCTGACAACGAGGCTGGTGCCGGGTCTTCTCTCTGGATTTATTGTTTAAGACCTGGGAGCAGTTTTATACAATTGAGAGCCTTGCTTGGCCGTTTCAGAGACCATTGAAGAGTATATCACATGCCTGTGTGTCTGGAGTCACTTTT
Source organism: Chiloscyllium plagiosum (assembly GCF_037043375.1). Classification (NCBI taxonomy): domain Eukaryota; kingdom Metazoa; phylum Chordata; class Chondrichthyes; order Orectolobiformes; family Hemiscylliidae; genus Chiloscyllium; species Chiloscyllium plagiosum. Next base: position 64,435,928 of record NW_028270171.1, on the reverse strand, counting down.
AGGTCAAACCAGGAAAGCACGGGAGATTCACTTCCTGAAAGTACACTGGGGAAGGAGATCGACGTCTATAAGCGACATTGAACACAAGATTACTATTACTGACACGGACATTAGATCTCGATATTTTATTAATTGTTTTTAACTTGCACCAGTTGCCAGAGAATTATCCTAGTCTGGATTAGCAATTCAATGACAATTCCACAACAGCACCATCTCCACATGGGGGCCTGTTGGAAACCACACTGAACCGATTATTTCTGTGCTGTTTGACAGCTCTGTCAAAAAATAACCCAACCAATTTGACTATCGTGATGGGTCTGAGGGCGTGATAATTGGTCTGATTGGAATTATTCCCTTCATAGGGGATGGGACATAGTTGAGTAATTGCCCACATTGCCAGGGAGTTGTCAGAGTTGGAGCTGGAATGAAACAGATTCCTCAGGTACACGGCTTGTAGGGTAACAAAAGTCCTCAGTTCTATTGCAGCAATGGTGTCAGGGCTAAATGCTTTGTCGTATCTACAGTGACCAGCTGTTGCTTCATGTCACGTGCAGTGAATTGAATTGCTTGAAGACGGGCATCTGTGATTCTGAGGGTATCATAGTGAGGGTAAGTTGGGTAATCGACTCAACACTTCTGGCTGAGGATCGTGCAGATACTGCATCTTTTACATGGATTCACAGGGCTGTTCCAATATTAGGATGGGGATACTTGTGGAGTCTTCTCCTCCAGTAAGTTGTTTAATGGTCCATCGACTTTTATGCATGGATATGGCAGGACGAGAGAGCTTATATCTGATTTGTTAGTCTTCGGATCAGCTCTCTCTCTGTATAAGATGTTAGTCCTGCTGTTTGTTGTGTAACCAGCGGTCGCTTTAATGGGTTGTCATCAGGTTTAGGCACTTGTGATTCCGACCCAACCATGTTCACCCACACTCGTCACTGACCCATGGATCGGCTTGATGGAAATGGTTGAAAGATGGACGATCCTGGGGGAAAAGTTACAGGTTGTCATTGAAATATACCGCATCAAATGATAACCAAGTTTTAGCTGCAATTCAATTCTACTGACTGCCCCACTCCCCCAGTTCACACCGAGACCCATTCACCCATCAGCCCTGTACTCAGTGACCTACTCTGGTTCCATTTTCATATTCTCATTCTGCTGGAAGTCTTTCCTTGGTGTCACGCCTCCAATTTGTTACATAAACAATATGCATTTAAGGTACTAATCTGAATCTTTTCCTTTCAGTAATGCCATATTCTGTATTTGAAGTGAATGTGTTTCCTTCTGTTTTTCTCCCTGACCATGAATCAGAGCTCTCCAGCATCAGTGATGCCAGCCTTATGTAGTTTCAGAGTCAAGGAACTTGCCACCATGCCTTACTGTTCAGTTCCCAGTGTACGGCGCTCCACGTTGGACAGGATGTTTGGGTATCTTTGACAATATGTCGTTGGAAATTGTTCAAAAACAGAAATTGCTGAAGGAATTGCGAAAGATGCTGCAGAATTTTCTGGAGTGAATGTAGAGTTAAACTTTCAGGTCCAGTGAACCTTCCATGAAGGTTTTTTTTTAAACAGAGATTCCAGTATCCATAATTATTTGTTTAATTGAAAACTCGTTCTATGCCTATTCATTTCTGGAGAAACTCAGCAGGTCTGTCAACGTCTGCAGAGAAAGAGAAACAGAGTTAGCGTTTCCAGTCCAGTGTGACAATTCTTCAAAACTAAATACAATTGCAAAATGGTCTTTTAATCCCTTGCCAGATGTGGAGGATGGGTGGCAGGGAAAAGAGGGTGTGGCAAAAGAAAAACGCGCTTTTAGCAGTGGTGAACGAGAAGATTCTGTATAATGGGTCGAAGTTAAGGTGTGAATCGGGGAAAGGGGTTCCCTCTATTGAATGCAAGATAAAGAAGACACAACCACACAAAGTCAAACGGAGGCCAGGAGGGAGAATGTTGACCATGTGGTATTATATAAATCTGGCCACGGAAACTTTTTCACTGTTGTGATCATTACCCCTTTAGACAAAGGAATTCAGGTGCTTGACTTCTTATTGGCACTAGTAAGCGTTCATGTTGCCTTAGTATTGTAATATGGAGAAAAACAAATCACAGTATGACGTTTGGGCTGAGTGTTGGTTACCTGTCATTTTTAATATCGTTTCAATTTGCAGTGCATATCTTTAAACGCTTGTTCTTGAAGTCAGAATCAAATGGAGTGTAGGATGTTGAGGAGTGACATTATAGAAACTTATAACATCATGAGAGGTATGGATATGGTGAATAGCCAAGGTCTTTTCCAAAGGGTAGGGGAATCCAAACATAGAGGGAATAGGTTCAAGGTGAAAGAGGGTAGATTTAAAAGGGACTAAAGGGCAGCTTTTTTACACAGAGGGCGGTGTGGGTATGGAATGAGCTTCCAGAGGAAGAGTGGGAGATGCAAGGACAGTTACAAAATTTAAAACTCATTTGGTCAAACATATGAATGGGAAACATTTAGAGGCACATGGACCTAATGAAAACAAATGGGACTAGTATAGTTTGGGAAAACCTGGCAAGCATGGACATTTAGAAAAGCTTCACGCAGAGTCAGGGTGGGTTGTGAAAGGGAAATGATATTTTGCCCTGTAAAATAATGCAAAATATTTCTGGAGATGCCTGAAAATGTGACAACGGTCTTTGTAAAGGGGATCTGGTAGACACGAGGCTTTCCAGAGATTTGCCAAAAGGTATTACAAAACAAATTTTCTTACACAAAACAGAAGCTCCAGGATGTCGGATACTGTATTGACATAGGATGATGATTGGTTAACACAGAAATCGGAGAGTCAGGATTAATGGATCTTTATGATAAAGGTGCGTCTGCTGGAGTATCAGTCTGATGGCCTCAGTTAATTGCAATCTATGCTGACAGCTTGAAGGAGGGAGCTGAGTGCAATATACATTCGAGTTTGAGAATGACACTGAGAATCAAAAGGTAGGCTGTTCTTTAATGGAGAGAACTTCCAGAAAAGGAGCAGTACAAAGGAATTGGAGTCTTCCTGAATATGAAACATAAAATCAGCATGTTGATGCAGCAAGTAACTAGGTTGGTACATTAGGCGGTTTCCTGGGAAGAAAGGGTTGTGTTATTGAGAATCTCTAAGATGGTGAGGCGATTTAAATAATGAGTGTTTAACTGAATGAGGAGTGATAATGCTGAAACCTACAAGACAGAAGAGGTTGGACAAGGAAGATGTTGAGAAGTTGTTTCCATTCTTGAGCAAAGTGTCGAACTCGAGGATATAGATACCGAATAAGGAGCATCGATTTCAATCTGAGATGTAGAGTCATGGCTTCTCTCCGAAGGTAGTGAATGTCTGGAACTCCCTAACCCAGAGAGGTGTGGAGGGATACAAGGAGTCGGCAAGATAGTGGAGTTGGGGCCTGAGGTAGATCAGCCATGTTCTATCAATTGACAGAGTTAGCTTGAGGGGCTGATTGACCTACTCCTGTTCCTATTTATTAATTTCACATATCATGCTTTTGGAACGTAATAGGTTATTTTGCTGGAAATCGTGTGGCACAATGTTGCATTCAGGGAGAGCAGTGAATTTGTTGTTTTAACTCTGCGTGGGGTATGTGGCTGTTAACCAGTGTATCTACATCTGCAACATGACCCACATCTGGAGCAGAAGTTACAGAGAAGAGAAGCCTGGAAACTGAGACTGGGGGTTGGCGTGGTGGTCACTTCCTGATCCAGCCTGGATTTTCCAAGTACATTTCCAAAACTACACCTAACCATCGGAGTGGCCTCGATCTGCCCCTGCTTTGCAGGTCCGAGGGCTGAATGGAACATCAGAACATAGGGCTGAGGGACACAAGTGGGCCATTCGGCCCTTTCACACTACTCCACCAGTAAATAAGGACATGGCTCATCTCATTGTGATCCCGGCTGCACGTTTCTTTCCATACACCATTATTCCTGATTCACCTGTCCACGGAAAATCAGACAAAGCCAGCTTAGATATAATATAAAGATCCAGCCATCCCAAACTTCTGGGAAAGAGAATGCCCACTTGACTGAAATCCCAATTCTCCTAATTCCTGCTCTGACGGAGGTTGGAGGATGTCACTGTTTCCTTTTCTAGTCCCACTCTTCCACTGTTCACAACAAATTTTAAATGTAACCAAGTTGGTGATATGGCCGATGATAAAGGTCTCAGACTGGGTGAGGTTCAGTGTCAGGAACAAGTCAGCTAGGTTTCTTAAGTCAGCCACAAGTAACTAATAGAACTAACGGATGCACATAGTGGATCTGTGGTTAGCACTGCTACCTCCCATCGCCAAGGAGCTGCGTTCAATTCCAATCTCGGGCAACTCTCTATGTGGATTTTGAACATTCTCCCCGTGTCGTGTGGGTTTCCTACCAGTGTTATAGCTTCCTCCCACAGTCCAAAGATATGCAGCTTAGAAAGGATTGGCCATGCTAAATTTCCCATAGTGTAGGTTAGATAGATTAGTCATGGGAAATGCAGGGTTACATGGATAGAGTAGGGGGGCAGGTACGGGAGGGGATACTGTTCCGAGGGTCAGTGTTGACTTGATGGACAGACTGTTCTGCTTCCACACTGTAGAGATTCTAGAAAAACAACAAGAAGTTTGGACAATACAAACACCCAGTGGGTATCTATCTGATCCACTCTCCTCTAGGTTTTGTATGTTCCAATAAGTTCACCTCTCAGTCCAAGAGTAACCTGTTAATGCCTTCATAATATAAGACCATCATCCCTGGAATACATGAAGTGAAACATCTCTGAACTGCTTCCAAATTAATTATATCCTTTCTCAGGTAAGGAGACAAAAATGATCTCACGCACAGTTGCAGTTAACTTTTGTTTTCTCAGTGGTGAGAGTATTTGGAACTCTCTTCCCCGCAGAGCTTTGGAGGAAGAGATATTGAATATGTTTGAGGCACAGACAGAAGGTTCATAAGTAACAACAGAGTGAAGGATAATCGAGGAATGGGCAGCAATTTGCAGTGTTGGGCAAAATGTAGACAGTGATACAAAAATCACACAGCTCCAGAACATCCAGGAATATAATGCAAACCGAAATGATAATATTGATAAAATGTTAAGGGGGAATCCAAGATGGCGGCGATCCGGAAGGTCTGCTTTGTTGGGCTCTGCATCATAGCACGGGCAAAGTGGTTCCCTAACCCACTCCATCCCAGCAACTTACTTAAAATTCAACCCTAAAAGAGTGATAGAGTCTTTACTGATCCCGTTTTATCAGGTGGAAATGACAAAACATGGGAAAGGACCGAGTCAGTCCCAACAAGTGGTGCAGCCATCAGAAGCATCGAGCCTGCCGGAGGCTGTAGCTGCAACCCACTCTGCTCGTTCCATGGACCCAGTTAGTCACCAGACCTTGGTCACTGAGTTCACCAAGTTATGTGAAATGATTGAAGGCATGATTAAAGAAAAGTTCAGCCGTGGCTAGAACCACTACCATTCTCAGACGCGCTCCAAAAACATGAGCAGCAACTTGACAGCCTTAGAAACAAAATGGACGATGTCAAGGGCCGAACTGCATGACAGAGTCTGCGATAAATACCTCACAAGACAGGATCATCACCCTTGAAAACAGGTCCGTATCTTAACTGAATATGATGACGACCTTGAGAACAGGGGCAGGATGAAGAATGTTCACATCGTCGGTCTGCTGGCCCAGACAGCAGGTGGTCAGCCAGTGAGTATTTTTTGAAAACTGGCTGCAGCGATTCCTTCACTTCGAAACTGAAGAGGGACGGGTGAAGACTGAGACAGTTCATCGGGTTACGGTGCACAGGTCAGGCTCAGACCAGCGCTCTCACCCTGTCCTCGTGCAGTTACATAGTTATGGGGATAAACAAAGACTAATGGAAGCTTTCAGAACCCAGGGGAAAGATCCAATAGCTTTAATTCACGGGCTCCAGGATTATGTCTTTTTGGGATTTTCAGCGGCGGTGATTCTGAAAAGAAAAATCGTTTGATGATATGGAACATAGAACATTATAGCGCAGTACAAGCCATTCGGCCCTCGATGTTGCGCCGACCTGCCATACTAATCTGAAGCCCACCTAACCTACACCATTCCATGTAAGTCCATATGCATTTCCAATGACGCTTTAAATGTACTTAAAGTTAGCGAATCTACTATCGTTGCAGGCAAAGCATTCCATGCCCTTATTACTCTCTGAGTAAAGAAACTACCTCTGACATCTGTCCTATATCTATCACCCCTCAATTTAAAGCTATGTCCCCTCATGCTCACCGTCACAATTCTTGGACAAAGGCTTACCCTATCTAAACCTCCGATTATCTTATATGTCTTTATTAAGTCACCTATCAACCTTCTGCTCTCTAACGAAAACAGCCTCAAGTCCCTCATCCTTTTCTCGTAAGACCTTCCTTCCATACCTGGTAATATCCTAGTAAATCTCCTCTGCACCCTTTACAAAGCTTCCACATCCTTCTTATAATGTGGTGACCAGAACTGTACACAATACTCCAAGTGCCACTGCACTAGAGAGTTGTACAGCTATAGCATAACTTCATTGTTCCGGAACCTGGTCTCTCTATTAATAAAAGCTAAAACATTGTATGCATTCTTAACAATCCTGTCAACCTGGGTGGCAGCTTTCAAGAATCTGTGTACCTGGACACTGTGATCTCTCTGCTCATCTGCACTACCAAGAATCGTACATTAGCACAGCACTTTGCATTCTGTTTACTCTGACCAAAGTGAATCACCCCAGACTTGCCCGCATTAAACTCCATTTGCCAGCTCTTAGCACAGCTCTGCAGCTTATCTGTGTCTCTCTGTAACCTATAAAATCCTTCGTCATTATCCACAACTCCTCCGACCATAGTGTTGTCTGCAAATTTACTAACCCACCCTTCTACGCCCTCATCCAGGTCGTTCATAAAAATGATGAACAGCAGTGCACCCAACACCGACCCTCGCGGTACACCACTACTAACTGGACTCCAGGATGAATATTTCCCTGCAAGCATGGCCCACTGACTTCTTTCAGCAAGCTAATTACGGATCCAAACTGCTATATCCCCCACAATCCCATTACTCTGCATTTTGTACCATAGCCTACTGTGGGGATCCTTATCGAACGCCTTGCTGAAATCCATATACACCACATCAACCGGTTTACTCTCATCGACCTGTTTGGTCACCTTCTCAAAGAACTCAATAAAGTTTGTAAGGCACGACCTCCCCTTCACAAAACCGTGCTGACTATCCCTAATCAATTTATTCTTTTCCAGATTATTATAAATCCTATCCCTTATAACCTTTTCCAACACTTTACCAACAACTGCAGTAAGGCTTACTGATCTATATTAACCGGGATTGTCTCTACTCCCCTTCTTGAACATGGGAACCACATTTCCCATTCCCCAGTGTTCTTGCACTATTCCTGTAGACAATGACGGTTTAAAGATCATTGCCAAAGTCTCGGCAATCTCCTCCCTGGCTTCCCAGAGGATCCTAGGATAAATCCCATCCGGCCCAGGGGACTTATGTACTTTCACACTCTGCAATATTTTTAATACCTCCTCCTTGTGAATCTCAATCACACCCAGTCTAGTAGCCTTTATCTCAGTCGTCTCTTCGACAACATTGTCACTTTCAAGAGTGAATATTGTTGAAAAATATTCATTTAGTGCTTCCCGTATCTCCTCTGACTCTACACACAACTTCCCACTACTATCCTTGATTAGTCCTAATCTTACTCTCGTCATTCTTTTATTCCTTAAATACTTATAGAAAGCCTTAGGGGTTATCCTGATTCTATCCGCCAACAACTTCTCATGTCTCCTCCTGGATCTTCTGAAATGCTTCCTTTAGGTATTTTCTGGCTACCCTGTAACCCTCAAGCGCCATAACTCAGCCTTCACATCTCATTCTAACATAAGCCTTCTTCTTCCTCTTGACCAGAGATTCCATTTCCTTCGTAAACCACGGCTCCAGCACTCTACATCTTCCTCCCTGCCTGACAGGTACATACTTATCTAGGACACACGGTAGCTTTTCCTTGAATAAGCTCCACATTTCTAATGTGCCTATCCCCTTCATTTTCCTTCTCGCTCCCATGCTTCCTAAGTCGTGCCTAATCGCATCGTAATTGCCTTTACCCCAGCTGTAACTCTTGCCCAGTGGTATACACTTATCCCTTGCTATCACTAAAGTAAACATAACAGAATTGTGATCGCTTCCACTAAAGTGCTCACCTGCTACCAAGTCTAAAACCTATCAAGAGAAGAGTAAGGAAACTCGGGAATTAGTATTCCCCCTGGTACCCAACCGTTCTCCATATTGCATTTAATGGATCCATGAACTCGTTTGACTCTGCAGAGAAAGCGAAAACTTAGTGGATATTTTAAATTCCCCTGTCGATTTTGTTTAGTTTTTTGGCTTTTTATATGTTTAGTTTTGGATAGATTTGAGAGCTTGTCAGTTGTAGTAGTTTTAGATTGTGTAGTTTTTAAGCTCTATGAGACTTTGTTCATTAATCAGTAATTGGAGTTCTTCCTCTCTCGAGTTCAAATGTTGCTACACTGTGTTGTGGATAATGATGTGCTTAAATGGTGTACCTGGAACGTTAAGGGGAGCCATTGACCATTCAAGAGGAAAGATTTACTTTCTAGTCCTAAAAAGAAGAGGGTGGATGTTTCCTATTGCAGGAGATGCAGCTTGATGACAAGAAACATTTGACGTTACAACAGGGAGGGTTTGAATGTGTTTTTTTCGTCTTTTAATACTAGGAGTAGGGGAGAAGCCAAACTGGATAAGAAGAATCTTCCATTTAAATTACTAGATTGTATTTGACACTCACGGGAGGATCATAATACCCCACGCCTTGAACTATGGTAAATAATCCAATATTTTAAATGGCATTTGGGACCACCCCCCTCCCCGCACACAATCTAAAAATCCTGGTCGATGCATTTTCCAAATTCAGTTATCTTGCATCATAGCACATTATCGTAGAAGGAGATTTCAACAATCTTATGGACCCCACGGTGGGCAGAGTGTCCAAAAGTCCCTCAATACCCTCGTTATAATGTTAGTGATTGGTGGATTTGTGTGCAGAACAAGAGCTGGTGGATATCTGGAGGCACATCCAGCACACAAGTAGGACTTTTATTTTGTTCTTTAACCCGCAGAACTGCTACACGCGGGTTGATATCTTCCCGATCCCTGCAGCAATCTTAGATTCGGTGGCATCCTGCACAATTGGGAATATTACCATTTCTGACCATACTTATTGATAAAGATTTAGGGAAATATAACAGATTCGAGACACTGGCGAATGTATCCCTTTATTCTTAAGGCTAGTTAGTTCATTGAGTATTTCTGAAATGAATTCAGATCTTTCTTAGCCACTAATTCAGATTCAACCAGTAACTCATCCGCTCTATGGGAAATTTCAAAGGCTTATGCCAAGGGAATAATGATTCGATGCCTTGAGGCACAGCTGAGGGCAGCCGAGAGGGCACACTGTGATAGACCCTCAGTGGCTAAGCTGCAGAGCATCACAATGCTTCGGTCTACAGTGAATTCCACGCTCACACAGACAGCCAAGAAGAAACTTACTTTTGCAAAACAAAGGCAGTTTGAACATGATTATAAGCCAGGCAAATATTTAGCCCATCTTGCCAGGAAAACGAGCGTCCCTCTCAAGCCATTGCCTCAATTAGGGAAGGTACTGGGATCCTTACCTTCGATTCCAAAACGATTAATGCCTCCTGTCCGAGATTTTACTCCGAATTATATCAGACTTGCCATGATGAGAATAGATGGATTAAGTTCGAATCATTTTACAAGAACCTGGATCATCCAAGAATAACCCCTGAATAAGCGTTATGCCTTAATGTACCATTGTCAGCACAGGAGGGTGGGAAGCAGCTTCAGAATTAAAGGCGCATGTTCCTGACAGATTTCCTCGTGAAGTTTATAAATAAATTTATAAACCTACTGTCAGGGCTGATGTTTAACATGTTCTGTCACTCATACAGTCACGAATCCCTCCCTCCATCCTTAAGAGAGGCTCATATCTCTCTCATGCTGAAGAAAGGAAGACCCTGGAGGATTGTACTTCTTACAAGCCAATCTCACTTTTAAATGTTTGCTTCAAAATCCTATCTGAGACCTGTGCATTAAGGCTGGAAACTTTGCTGCCTTCTGTTGCCAAAGAGGACCAAACAGGCTTTATAAATGGCTGCAGATCTTCCGACAATGTGAAGAGGTTACTCAATATGATCCAACAACAATCTGCCCAGGGATTATTGATCTCTTTAGATGAGAGAAGGCATTTGATTGGATTGAGTGGTCGGATCGCTTCTGTACATTAGAACGGTTTGGTCTACGCAAAGTTTTATCAAGTGGGTGAGGGTTCTTTACCGTGATCCTCTGGCTGTGGTTCTCACTAATGGTGTGGCCAACCAGTAATATTAATATTTCTCCAGGCAGCCGACAAGGCTGACACCTTTCACCATTGCTGTTTACGTTGGTGATTGAGCCACTGGCGGAGGCCATCCGTCGGGATGCCAACACATCTGCCCCAGATTTGGGATAGAAGTCACTTGAGATTACATTGTATGCAGATGAGGGTCTTATGTTTTTGTCAAATCCCGCAATTTTGGGAGTTCATGTGATGCAATGCATTAATTCGCTTGTTGCCTTTCCGGGCGATAAGATTAATTTTACAAAGTTGGAGGCCATGCCCATGGGAGGTCTTAGGGAAATACCTGATAATGAGGCTAAATGGTCACAGGGGTGACTTCTCTATTTCAGTATATTTATTACTTCTGTCTTTGATAATTTATTTAACGTGAACTATGTCCATTTGTTTGACAAAATTAAACAAGACCTTCAAAGATGGGAGGCATTTCCAAAATCCTGGCTAAGTCGAATAGCTGTTATTAAAATGAATGTCCTTCCTCATTTCCTACACCCCGTGTGAATGCCTTCTTTGATGAGGCATGTGGGCGGCACGGTGGCACAGTGGTTCGCACTGCTGTCTCACAGAGCCAGTGACCCGGGTTCAACTCCCGCCTCAGGTGACTGACTGCATGGAGTTTGCATGTTCTCCCCGTGTCTGCGTGGGTTACCTGAGGGTGCTCCGGCTTCCTCCCACAGTCCAAAAATGTGCAGGTTAGGTGAATTGGCAATGCTAAATTGCACGTAGTGTTGGGTGAAGGGGTAAATGTAGGGGCATGGATCTGTATGGGTTGCGGGTTGGTGTGGACTTGTTGGGCCGAAGGGCCTGTTTCCACACTGTAATAAATCTAAGATGTATTTTTGGAAAAACACATGGCTGGTTTAGCTCTTTTATTTGGCACCATAAGCGATTCTTTATCAAGCTAATAAAATTGCAACAGCTCCACAGATTGTGGGGAGTTGATCTCCCCGATTAAAAGCAATCAATTAAGTTTTTTTTTCATCGTATTTGAGTGCCTGGGCTGCTGAAGTCCCTGCATCAATAGGGCTAGACATTGAGCCCTCTCAGACAAAGTGAACCCTTATTAGTCTGTTGTTCTTAGATAAATTGACCACGTTTATGGAGTATTGTCATAAACTAATGATGATCAATACTGTTAACGCATGAAGGACAATACGTCAGATTGAAGGCAATATAGCCAAAACCATGTTTCTTACCCCTATAATTGGTATCCCGGTTTGTCAACCAGGGATAATGGATTCCAGGTTTAAACTGTGGGCAGGGAAGCAAGGGGGATGTTGCTGCTGGCAACACATTCAATGCTCTCACAACTTTCTGTGTAAAGTTATGGCAGCAAACCACTGAGCCACCACGTGTTACTTGAGGGAGAAACAATGATATCATTTGATCAAAAAACTCGTAAGTATGGACTCCCGAGTAGAGATTTCTTCATTTCCTTCCAGATTAGAGATTTGATTAAAAAAAAATGGACTCTTACAGATACGATACAGAGAAGCGGTGGCTTATTGTTAAGAATAGACTCTCTGTCAGTACCCTTTACCATTTGTTGGAGAGTGTCCCCTCAGAAAAGACTGTGCAGTTTCGTGACGTCTATGCGAGAGAGTTGAGGGTTTAGATCATTTCGGAGACATGCGAGGATATTTGTGAAAATGTTCAATGGATTTTGATCTTAATAGGACCCATTCCATGCAGTTGAAAATTCTTCATAGGGTCTATCTGACACCAGATTTTCTCTCGCAATTCAAAGTGGGATTAACTTCAGCATGTCCTAAATGCAGAATGACTACAGGCACTCTTACTCATTGCATGTGGTCCTGCTGCAGACTTCGTATATATTGGAGTACAGCGTTAGATGTGGTAGAGTGGACCGAATTGGAGATGGACCCGATTTCTCTTTCGTGGGCATGCCCAGAGTATTTTACACAGATGCGTATGGGGAAAAGTCCTTACTTTCTGGGCTAGAAAAGATATTCTGTGGTGCTGGATGTCTGAAAACTCCCCGGGTCTGTTGGGTTTTTGTAAGCTCATCATGGGGAATTTCCCTTTGGACATTCTCACCAGTATGTTGCACCAAAAAACAAAGATCAATGTAAGTCATAGAGTCATAGAGATGATCGGCATGGAAACAGGCCCTTCGGTCCAACCCATCCATGCCGACAAGATATCCCAAACCAATCATGTCCTACATGCCAGCACCTGACCCATAACCATCCAATCCCTTCCTATTCATATACCCATCCAAATATCTCTTTAATGTTGCACTTGTACCAGCCTCCCCCACTCCACCTGGCAGCTCACTCCATACACGTACCACCCTCTCTGTGAAAATGTTGCCTCGTAGGTCTCTTTTATATCATTCCTGTCTCACGCTAAACCTATGCCCTCTAGTTCTGGACTCCCCAACCACAGGGAAAAGACTTTTCCTATTTACTTTATCCATGCCCCTCATAATTTTGTAAACCTCACAGCCTCCGATGCTCCAGGGAAAACAGTCCCAGCCTATTCAGCCTCTACCTATAGCTCAAATCTCCAAACCTGGCAACATCCATGAAAATCTTTTCTGAAGCCTTTCAAGTTTCACAGCATCTTTCCGGTAGGAAGGAGACCAGCATTGCACGCAATATTCCAACAGTGGCCTAACCAATGTTCTGTACAGCCGCAGCATGATCTCCCAACTCCTGTACTCAATACTCTGACCAATAAAGGAAAGCATACCAAACGCCTTCTTCACTATCCTATCTACCTGCAACTCCACTTTCTATGGGCTATGAACATGTACTCAATGTCTCTTTTTTCAGTAATACTCCCTGGGACCTTACCATTAAGTGTATAAGTCCTGCTAAGATTTGCTTTTCCAAAATGCAGCACCTCACATTTATCGGAATTAAACTCCATCTGCCACTTCTCAGCCCATTGGCCTATCTGGTCCAGATCATGTTGTAATCTGAGGTGACCCTCTTCGCTGTTCACTGTACCTCCAATTTTGGTGTCATCTGCAAACTTACGAACTGTACCTCTTATGCTTGCAATCAAATCATTTATGTCAATGACAAAAAGTAATGAATCCAGCACCGATCCTAGTGGCGCTGCACTGGTCACAGGCCTCCAGTCTAAAAAACAACCCTCCACCATCACCCTCTGTCTTCTACCTTTGAGACAGTTCTGTATCCAAATGGCTAGTTCTCCCTGTATTCCATGAGGTCTAACCTTGCTAATCAGTCTCCCATGGGGAACCTTATCGAACGCCTTACTGAAGTCCATATAGATCACATCTACTGCTCTGCCCTCAGCAATCCTCTTTGTTACTTCATCAAAAAACTCACTCAAGTTTGTGAGACATCATTTCCCACGCAGAAATCCATGTTGACTATCCCTAATCAGAACTTGACTTTCCAAATCCATGCACGTCCTATCCCTCAGGATTCCCTCCAACAACTTGCCCACCACCAACGTCAGCCTCACTGATTCATAGTTCCCTGGTTTGTTCTTACCACCCTTCTGAAACAGTGGCACCACGTTAGCCAACTTCCAGGCTTCTGGCACCTCACCTGTGTCTATCGATGATACAAATACCTCAGCAAGAGGCCCAGCAATCACTTCTCTAGCTTCCCACAGAGTCCTCAGGTACACCTGATCACGTCCTGGGGATTTATCCCTCTTTACCCGTTTTAAGACATCCAGCACTTCCTCCTCTGTAATATGGACATTTTGCAAGGTATTACCATCTATTTCCCGACATGTTATATCTTCCATATCCTTTTCTACAGTAAATATTGATGCAAAGTACTCGTTTAGTATCTCCTCCATACTTCCTGTGCCAGGAAAAATATTCTGTTATGGTGGATTTCTGAACACTCCGGGTCTGTTGGGTCGTCATAAGCTCGACTTGCAGAATATCCCTTTGGAATTTCTCACCAGTGTGGTGCACTAAAAAGCAGAGATTTATATAAGATATAGCAACCCTTTTTGTATTACCGCGTTGCAGGCTTAACTGCCACTCTAAAATGGGCTTTTATATAGCCATGAAGATAATGTCTAATGAATCAAATATGAAGAATTGTGAACATATGAATGTGTATCAGTTAATGCTCTCAAAGAACAAGAGCTACCAATTTGTTATTCTGAGCCGTATTATTTATTTATTATTTATTGTTTATTTTTGTTTCTCTTCTGTCCGTTAAGAGACTTTAACTTGTTTTGTATGCACATTCACACGGGTGTAATTTTGTTCAGTTATTTGAGTTGTTTTGTCATTGGTTAAATATAATAATAAAAATCTATTTTTCAGTAAAACATTTTGTTAAAAAAATAAAATGCTACCATTGATAGAATAGAATCTCAAAGAACTCTGATTAGATAAACCACTCGTGGTGGTTTACGCTGAAGGTCACCACACTACGGGTGATGGGGTGAGGTTGAGAGCGCATCCCCTTCATGGTAATCTCTGTCAGTGTGGGGAATTGAACCTTTGCATCACAAACCACACATCCAGCCAACTGAGGGGGAGACTGTGTAACTGTTACACACAGAATCCGTCACAGACAAAGGGCAAGAGAAACATTCATGACAAGGAAAAGGGTATGTTTGAGATAATCGTCATGATAACGGCTGAGGATAAAAAGGTTCTCTGCTAGAAATTATATTTTATAATGAGACAAGTGTTTGGAAGCTGGGAGTTGAATGACTGAAAGTTCCTGTAACATGAAACTGAGAAAACCATCAGATCACCCCCAAAACGTAATGAATGTTGGAGCATGTTTGAAGTACTGAATGACCTCCTGATGGATTTTAATTGTGTGTGATTTGAAAAACGTACATTTCTACTCCATCCTCTTACGTGTTACACACTGGGACACTGCCGCTTTACGGAAACTGGGAATAAGTTGGAACATTATCTGGAACATTACATACTTGGTATTCTCCAGAATATTCTATAACTGCTTTGGGGGGCATTGGAAATGCAAGAGAGAAACAGAGGGAAGCTGCTGTATGCAGTAGTGAGAGTGGTAGAGCATGAGCCTTGTTCGGGGGTCGTTGCTATAACAGATATACAGTGAGTGTGAGGGAGCAGAGAGAATACATTGACGCTTACCTTGACAGAGCGGGGAAGGTTATTGATGCTTGTCCTGTTTTGCTGGACATTTCTTCAGACCGCAGATAATGCACTGAGGTGGGTGGTGAGCTCACACCAGGCTCGGTGGGTCTGGTGGTGGGATCCCTCTGGGAAGAGAATGGACCCCCTCTGTACTAGCCCATCCACCAGGACCACCATGCCCCTGTCAAGAAACTGTGTGTAATCGCCCCTTATCTGCCATGAACGCAGTAAACTGTGCAGGGCAGCTCCTAACAGAGAAAGCTCAACCGTGTGCCCATTGGTCTTTGAAAGATGGACCCAGTGTCAGGGATCACGGGATATCCAGGGGCATCCGGGCGATGGTGAGTACCTCCAGCCATGATGGATGGGAGAATCGGGCTGGCATTGTATAAGAGGGACACCATGGAGTGGGGTGGGTAGTTAAAGAGATGAGTTTGGTAAGATAGCACCAAGAAACTAGCTCGGCCTCGTGCAGACAACCCCTCTGTCACACTCAATGAAAATGTCTCTGAGACACTTTTTTAGATTCAGCCCAGTGAGGCGAAGACTCTGCTATCCTCACTCCCAGGTAAAAACAATAACTGCTGATGCTGGAAAACAGATTCTGGATCAGTGGTGCTGGAAGAGCACAGTAATTCAGGCAGCATCCAACGAGCAGCAAAATCGTCGTTTCGGGCAAAAGCCCTTCATCAGGAATAAAGTTAGAGAGCCTGGAGCGTGGAGAGATAAGCTAGGGGAGGGTGGGGGTGGGGAGAGAGTAGCATAGAGTACAATGGGTGAGAGGGGGAGGAGATGAAGATGATAGGTCAGGGAGGAGAGGGTGGAGTGGATAGGTGGAAAAGGAGCTAGGCAGGTCGGACAAGTCCGGACAAGTCAAGGGGACAGTGCGGAGCTGGAAGTTTGAAACTAGGATGACGTGGGGGAGGGGAAATGAGGAAGCTGTTGACGTCCACATTGATGCCCTGGAGTTGAAGTGTTCCGAGGCGGAAGATGAGGCGTTCTTCCTCCATGCGTCTGGTGGTGCGGGAGCGGGGGTGAAAGAGGCCCAGGACCTCCATGTCCTCGGCAGTGTGGGAGGGGGAGTTGAAATGTTGGGCCACGGGGCGGTTTGGTTGATTGGTGCGGGTGTCTCGGAGATGTTCCCTAAAGCGCTCTGCTAGGAGGCGCCCTGTCTCTCCAATGTAGAGAAGACCGCATCGGGAGCAACGGATAAAATAGATGATATTAGTGAATGTGCAGGTAAAACTTTGGCGGATGTGGTAGGCTCCTTTAGGGCCTTGGACAGAGGTGAGGCAGGACATGTGGGCACAGGTTTTACAGTTCCTGCGGTGGCAGGGGTAAGTGCCAGGATGGGAGGGTGGGTCGTAGGGGGGCGTGGACCTGACCAGGTAGTCATGGAGGGAACGGTGTTTGTGGAAGGCGGAAAGGGGTGGGGAGGGAAATATATCCCTGGTGGTGGGGTCGGTTTGGAGGTGGCGGAAATGTCGGCGGATGATTTGGTTTATGCGAAGGTTTGTAGGGTGGAAGGTGAGCACCAGGGGCGTTCTGTCCTTGTTACGGTTGGAGGGGTGGGGTCTGAGGTCGGAGGTGCGGGATGTGGACGAGATGCGTTGGAGGGCATCTTTAACCAAGTGGGAAGGGAAATTGCAGTCTCTAAAGAAGGAGGCCATCTGGTGTCTTCTATGGTGGAACCGGTCCTCCTGGGAGCAGATACGGCGAAGGCGGAGGAATTGGGAATACCGGATGGCATTTTTGCAAGAGATAGGGTGGGAAGAGGTGTATCCAGGTAGCTGTGGGTGTTGGTGGGTTTGTAACAAATGTCAGTGTCAAGTCGGTCGTCACTAATGGACATGGAGAGGTTCAGGAAGGGGAGGGAGGTGTCAGAGATGGTCCATGTAAATTTAAGTTCAGGGTGGAATGTGTTGGTGAAGTCGATGAATTGCTCAACCTCCTCGCGGGAGCACGAGGTGGCGCCAATGCAGTCATCAATGTAGCGGAGAAAGAGGTGGGGAGTGGTGCCGGTGTAATTACGGAAGATCAACCAGGTAAATTGACCTCACTCCCAGTTACAAAGCTGCAGAACAAATGCTCATCCAAAACTCTCCATTGCCTTTCACTCATAATTCTTTATAATACTGACCCGTGTTGCATGATACTATCGAAATGTCTTCATTTCAGTATTCTGAAACCTGTGAACATATCCTTCCATGACATTTTTCTCAGTCTCCCCCACTCTGCCTCCACCCCAAAACACACTCATTTACAGTCATACTGCACGAGACTGCCAGTAGTCATATTTAGCTATTTGACCCATGCCAACCAAAATGTCCATCCACACTCACCCCATTTCACTGCCCTTGCTCTGTATCCCTCTAATCCTTTCCAATCTGCCTTTTCAATGTTGGTATTATACCCACCTCAATCACTTCCACTGGCAGCTCAGTCCATATGCGTACCACGCTCTGTAAAAAAGTTGCCCCTCAGGTTCCTTTTTAATATATTTTTTTTTCCTATCCAAATATTAATGGATGTCTTCTAGATCTCGATTTCCCAACCTTGGAAAACATTTGAAATATTCACCCCACGCACGCCTCTCATGATTTTATAAGAGTTACACTTATATAAGAACCCTCTCAGTTTCCTACGCTGTAAAGAAATAAGTTCTAACCTGTCCAACCTCTGCCTGCAACGGAGAGCCTTTAGCCCAGGAAACATCTTTGTAAGTTTCTTCTACACTCTTCCTTGTTCATAAATATCCTTTCTAGAGCAAGCTGAACAAAATTGAACACAATTCTTCAACTGCAGCCTTACCAACATCCTGTACAACTGCAACATAACGTCCCAACTTCTATACTCAATGCCCTGATGTAGGCCAGTGTGCCAACAGCCTTCGTCACTGTCCTGTATATCTGTGACTCAAATTTCAGATATCCGTGCACCTGATCTCCAACGTCCGTTTGTTCTACGACACTCCTTAAGGCACTATCATTCATCATTAAACTCCTATATAGATTTGACTTTCCAAAATGCAAGACGACCCACTTATCTAAATTAAACTCCATTTGCTATTTCTCAGCCCACTTCCTTAGCTGACCAGGGTTCTGCTGCAATTTCTGATAATATTCCTCAGTGTAATCGATGCCTCCTAATTTAGTGTCATCTGCAAACTTGCTAACCTTGCGTTGTGCACTCTGGTCCAATCATTGTTATCTATAACAAACAGCAATGGGCCCAGCACCGACCCCTGAGGCACTCCACTGGTCACAGGCCTCAAGTACGACAAACATACCTCCACCATAGCCATTTGCTTTATAATGTCAAACCAATTGTGTCGCCAATTTGCCGGTTTCCCTTGGATTCCATGAGATCTAACCTTCTAGAGCGGCCTACCATGTGGAACCGTATCAAAGGCCTTACTGAAATCCATATAGACTATGTCCACCACCCTGGCCTCTTCAACCTTCCTGGTCACTTCCTCAAAAACTCCAACAAAATTTGCAAGGCATGATCTGCCACGCACAAAGCTATGTTGACTGCTCAAAGTCAAACTCCACCTTTCCAAATGCATGCATATCTTATATTTACAAACCTTCACAAGTGTTTTAAGAAGGACGGTAAGGACAAGCCAGGGAAATATAGACCAGTGAGCCTGACCTCGGTGGTGGGCAAGTTGTTGGAGGGAATCCTGAGGGACAGGATGTACATGTATTTGGAAAGGCAAGGACTGATTCTGGATAGTCAACATGGCTTTGTGCGTGGGAAATCATGTCTCACAAATTTGATTGAGTTTTTTTATGAAGTAACAAAGAAGATTGATGAGGGCAGAGCAGTAGATGTGATCTATATGGACTTCAGTTAGGCGTTCGATAAGGTTCCCCATGGGAGACTTATTAGCAAGGTTAGATCTCATGGAATACAGGGAGAACTAGCCATTTGAATACAGAACTAAGGTGGTGGTGGACTGTTGTTTTTCAGACTGGAAGCGTGTGACCAGTGGAGTGCCACAAGGATCGGTGCTGGGTCCTCTACTTTTTGTCATTTACATAAATGATTTCGATGCTAGCATAAGGGCTACAGCTAGTAAGTTTGCAGATGACACCAAAATTTGAGGTGTAGTGGACAGCGAACAACAGGATCTTGACCAGATGGGCCAATGGGCAGAGAAGTGGTAGATGGAGTTTAATTCAGACAAATGCGAGGTGCTGCATTTTGGGAAAGCAAACCTTAGCAGAACTTATACACTTAATGGTAAGGTCCTAGGGAGTGTAACTGAACAAAGAAACCTTGGAGGGCAGGTTATTAGCTCCTTGAAAGTGGAGTCGCAGGTAGATAGGATAGTTAAGAAGGCGTTAGGTATGCTTTCCTTTATTGGTCAGAGTATTGAGTGCAGAAGTTGGAGGTCATGTTGCGGCTGTACAGGACGTTGGTTTGGCCAATATTAGAATATTGCGTGCAATTCTGGTCTCCTTCCTATCGGAAAGATGTTGTGAAACTGCAAAGGTTTCAGAAAAGATTTACAAGGATGTTGCCGGGGTTGGAGGATCTGAGGGAGAGGTTGAATAGGCTGGGACTGTTTTCCGTGGAGCGTCGGAGGCTGAGTGGTGACCTTGTAGATGTTTTCAAAATTATGAGTGTCATGGATAGGATAAATAGGCAACGTCTTTTCCCTGGGGTCGGGGAATCCAGAACTAGAGGACATAGGTTTAGGGTGAGAGGGGAAAGATATAAAAGAGACCTAAGGGGCAACTTTTTCATGCAGAGGGTGGTACGTGTATGGAATGAACTGCTAGAGGATGTCGTGGAGGCTGGTAAATTGCAACATTTAAAAGGCATTTGGATGGATATATGATTAGGAAGGGTTTGGAGGGATATGGGCTGGGTGCTGGCAGGTGGGACTAGATTGGTTTGGGATATCTGGTCAGCATTGACAGGTTGGACCGAAGGGTCTGTTTCCATGCTGTACATCTCTGTGACTCTATGACTGTATGGTTTACTGAAACACATGTAAAGCTTACTGGTCTATATTTCCCAGGCATTTCTTTGCAGCCCTTCTTGAATAAGGGCACAACATTTGTTCTCGCCCTATCTTCCGGGACCTTGGCCCCTGAACGGTCTCCTCTCGCCTCTTGCAGTGCTCTTAGATATAACTGGTCAGGACCAAGAGATTTATCTGACTTTCTGCATTTTAAAATGTCTAACAGCACTCTACTGTGATATGGACTGTACCAAGATATGACAACTAACCTCCCAAAGATCACAGGTCTTCATATCTTTCTTCATGATAAACACAGAGGTGGAATTGAAGACCTCACCCATCACTTGAGGTTTTACACATGCATGCCTAGTTTCATTTTTAAGACCTCGTATTTTCTCTAGTTGTTCTTTTTCTTTCCTATACTGAAATTGGATTCACCCTAATCTGCTCAGCCAAGCCTATCTCATACCCTCCTTACAGCCTGTTGATTTCTTCTTCAGTAAACTCCTGCATCCCTTGTGTACCTCCAGGGATTCCCTTGATTCCAGCTGCCTGAACCTGTGCAACGCCTCCTTATTTTTCTGGTCAGAGCCTCAATATCTGTTGTCATCCAGCGTTCTCTCTTCCAACATCATTTACCATTCACCCTCGCAGGAACATATAGACCTTGAGCTCGAGCTATCTCACTTTTGAAGCCCTCCAATTTGCCCGGGATCCTTTCACCTGGAAACAAACTACTCCAATCAACCACTGCAATCCCCTGACTAATTCCAACAAAATATGCCTTGTCCCAATTTCGAACTTGAATTTGTGGACCAATTTTGTCCCTACCATAGCTACTTTAAAATTAATACAGCTCTAGTCACTTTTCCCAAAATGCTCCCCCACTTTACCTCTGTCACCTATCCTACCCTATTTCCTAACAGTAGGTCGAGTTTGTCCCTTCCCGAGTAGGACCCTCTACATGCTGCTTGTTGAAGCTTTCCTGAACACACTTAACAAATTACGTTCCATCTAAGTTCTTCACACTCTGGAAGTCCCCGTCTATATTAGGATAATTAAAATCACCTATTATGACAACCCTATTCCTCCTGCAAGTTTCACTAGTCTGCCTGCATATTTGTTCCTCTAATTCCCATTGATTATTTGGAGGCTTATAGTGCAATCACTATAACATTACCACCCCCTCTTACTTGTTTACACCATTCACAAAACCTCATTGGATATTATCTCAGTTATTTCATCTTTAAATACTAGAGTGATACTCGCCTTAATCAGAACTATTGGTATTTAAATTATTTCCATTGACAGCTCTTCCTCGCAGTGTATTTCACATTCGCAGCATCCCTTGTCAAGGCACAGTGGAGATATGGAGCTGTAAATGAATGGGAGCTGCACATCCGGTCACTTCCTGCAAAAGTTACATATTTCTCCACACTGGGCAGTGATCGAACACAGTGTTACCAAACAATGCAACAGCCTGGGTTTATATATGAATGAACCAATGCGGACTGCACAGCTCCCCACGCTGGACATTTACCCTAGGATTATAGATCCAGCATTGGTGTGGGCTGCACATAGTTTCACTCTGCACTTAGCTGGGTTGTATTCAGCTGTTCACTAGCCGGATCTATACAGCGTTCTATCCTTAATATGAAATGAATGGGCTGGTTTTGTGAGTTGGATTGTGAATGTGAGAGAACTAAACATCTGACAATACCTTTATTTTTTTGTTTTCATTCTTGTGATTGGACCGTTCAAATCCTGACTCATCCGGTTTGACCCATCCCTCTGGATGAGTCATGGTGACTGTTGTTAAGGCATCTGTGTCGGCAACATGGCCAAAAATGGAGCAGAGGCTGCAGAGAGGACAATCTCCGTAAAATGGAATGAGGGAATTACCATCAGATCAGCATTCGTGAATGGTGGGGCAGGATTGAATGGACCACTAATGCAATTTATTCATATACTTCTGTTTGTTTCAAGCAAACGCCTCTTCTCTCCCAGTGTCCCATACTGGTGTGGAGTGAGTCACCTCCTGCTGTCCTTGCGTAACTGGATCCTGGGGCCTCACTAACCTCTAGATTTCCCTGTGCCCCAGTTTCGAGCTCTGAGTGACTCCCTCCTGTCCATGTGTCCCAATCTCAAGCAGTTGAGTAACTGCCTCCTGTTCCTATGTCCCAGTCTTGAGATCTGAGTGACTCCCTCCTGTCCATGTGTCCCACTCTCGAGCAGTTGAACAACTGCCTCCTGTTCCTGTGTCCCAGTCTTGAGATCTGAGTGACTCCCTCCTGTTCCTGGTCCCTGTCCCAAGCAGTTGAATGACTGCCTCCTGTTCCTGTGTCCCAATCTTGAGCAGTTGCGTGACTGCCTCCTGATACAAGGTTTGTTAAAATAGATGTCGTCCTCCTGCTACTGACTAACAGGCTCCAATAGCTCTGTGCTCACCTGCTGCTCCTGTGGAATGGAGTTGAGGTCCTGAATGGCCTCTTCACATTCCTTACAGCTTCACTTGACTAAAAGCCTTTCTCCTGTTTCTGTACATCATGATCAAAATCTGAATGATGTATTTTTGTATTTTACTCTCAGTAATTGAGCAAATAAGCTGACTGACAGAATTCAGAAGCTGAATAGCCTCCTCCTGTTCCTGTGTTATACACTCAAGAGGCAATAGAGTCTCGGACATTTACAGCACAGAAAAAGATCTTTCTGTCTGATCGTCAATACCGACCAAACATCCTAAATAAATCTCATCCCACTTACCAGCACTTGGCCCATCTCCCTCTAAACACTTCCCATGCATGTATCCATCCAAATGCCTTTTAAATGGTGTAACTGCACCTGCCTCCACTACTTCTATTGGCTGTTCAATCCATACATACAACAGAGTCTGTGTGAAAATGTTGTACCTCATGTCCCTATTTAAATCTTTCCCCTCTCACCTTGAACCTTTGTCTTCTAATTTTGGACTCGTCTATCTTGGGAAAAGACATTGACTGTTTACCTTATCTATTCCCCTCATTATTTTATATACCCCTTTAAGGTCACCCCTCAGCCTCAAAACTTGAAAATAGCCCCAGCCTATTCAAACTCTCACTGTAACTCTAACCCTCCAATACCTGCAACATTCTTTTAAATCTCTTTGTACCTTTTCAAGTTTGACAACATCTTTCCGACAGCAGGGTGACCAGAATTAAAGGCAATATTACAAAAGTGGCCAAACCAATGTCCTGGACAGATTTTGTCATGCAAATGTTTAGACACAAAGCACATACCAAAAAGGGAAGATCGCCAAGTGCCTTCTTCACTGTGCTGTCTACCTGTGACAGCACTTTCAAGGAACGGACAGCCTGCACCACAAGGTGACACAGTCGCTCAGTGACTTGCATTGCTGCTTCAGAGCGCAGCGATCTGGATTTAATTCCATCCTTGAATGACAGCCTGTGTGGTGTTTGCACATTCTCCCCGTGTCTGCATGAGTTCCTCCGGATGTTATGTTTTCCTCCGACGGTATAAAGATATGCAGATAAGGGTAGATTGGCCATGCTAAATTGCGTATAGTACCCAGGGCTGTGTAGGCGAGGTGGTTTATCCTTGGAAAATGCAGGCTCAGAGGGACAGGGTTGGGGTTTGTCGAGTAGGATACTGTTTAGAGATTCGGTGTGGCCTCGATGGTCCGAATAGCCTGCTTCCTCACTGTAGGGATTCGATCATTTCTATGGAGTTCTCCTTGATTGGCAGCTTTCGACAGGACCCTACCTACATGTCTTGCCTTGATTTGTCTTGTCAAAATGCAACACCTCACAGTTAACTAAAATAAATTCCATCTGCCACTCCTCGGCTCACCTAAGCAACGTCCCATTGTCGTCTGAGAGATCATTCTTCACTGTCGGCTACACCATCAAATTTGGTATTATCTACAAACTTACTGACAATACTTCATATACACAAACGCAAATGATTTGTATAAGTAACAAAAGGCAGTGGACCCACTATTGATCTTTGCGGCACGCCACTGGTCACAGGTCTCCAAGTTTAAAGAACAAATGTCCACTGTCACGCCCTGTCTCCAATATTTAAGAAAATTTTGGATCTAAATGACGAGCTCTCCCTGAATCCCAGGCAGTCTGACCTTGCTAACCAGTCTACCATGTAGAACATTTTGGTTTTCTTACTGAATTCCATAAAGACAACATCCACTGGCCTGCCTTCATCAAACATCTTCATCACTTCCTCAAAAAAATTCCACTCAGTCAGTGAGACATGATCTCCAATGTACAAAGCCATATTCAGTCCTTTTCTTTCCAAATGCATACACATCCTTTACCTCAAAACCCCCTCCAACAATATAGTCACCATTGACGTCAGGCTCACCGATCTATAGTTACCTGTTTTTTTTTTCATTACTTTCTTAAACAATGACACTATGTTCGCAGTCTTTTGACACATCACCTGTGGAAATCAATGATACAAATATATCAGCAAAATGCTGAGCATTCTCTTTCCTAGCTTCCCACATACTTTTGGGATACAACTGATCAGATCCCAGGAAGTTGCTCACCTTTATATATTTTAAAGTGTCCTACATCTCCTTGTAATATAGATACTTTTCAAGATATCACTATATATTTCTTCATTCTCTAGTTCTTCTAACCCCCTCTACATTAAATGTTGAGGAGAAATACTTGTTTCTAATCCCTCCCATCTCATCTAGTTCCACACATAGATAGCCTTACTGATCTTTAAGAGGCCCTATTCTCTCCCGAGTTAATCTTTTGCCATTAAAGGATTTGTAGAATTTCTTCAATGCCTCATTAACCCTATTTCTAAAGCCATCTCTTGTCCACATTTTTCTGGCCCGATTTCCCCATCTACTATACACTTGTTGTCTTATACACCTCTCGGGTTTCAGTTGATCTCAGCTCTGTTTACCTGACACATGCTCCCTTCCTTATCTTGATCAGAGCATCAATATATCTAGCCATCCAGCACTCCCTGCACCCACTAGCCTTTCCCATCTCACTAATAGGAGCACGTTGGCGCTGGACTCTAGGAAACCAAGTTTTGATGGCCTTGCATTTTCCAACCATCCCTTTATCTGTGAATAGGGTATCCCAGTCAGCCTTTCACATGGCTCGCCAAACACTTTCAAAATTCGCCTTGTTTAAAGTTAGAACTTTAATGTTTACATCAGGTCTTTCCTATTCCACAACTAGTGTAAAACTAATATTTATGCGTAACAGATTTGAAAGTTAAATAGACACTTCCTGCCCCTCTGTAACAGGCTTGAGAGGCTGAATGACCGCCTCTTTTTCCTCTGAAATAGACTCAAGAGGCTTAATGGCCTCCTCCTGTTCTTCTATAACACACTCGAGAGGCTTCATGGCCTTCTCCTGTCCCTGTGTAACAGACCCGAGACATTAAATGACACAGCAACCCGTGGATTATGAGGAGCCGGTAAACTGTATCGGATGGAGGTCCATCCCTTCCCAGTTGCAGAAACACAAACAACACAATGTACTCCAGGTTCCCTCTCAGCAACACCTCATGCAGCTGTAGCGACACATCCCTTTGTTCTGAATGATTATTTTGATAAAATATGCCAATATTCCAGCTTTCCAACTTTTAAGTAGCAACAAGCTAATATGAGCTGAACGGTCTTTTCTATCCCCCTGTAAGACGTCCATAGGAACAGACTTGCTTCGGCCTGTTCATGAGCAGCAGTCTCAAAGCTCTGTCTCAAGATTATGAAAAGATTTGATAACAGGGCATTAAAACCAGGAGTAGCCTCACACTGGTCAATAAGTACCGTACTTTGTGTTGAGGTATCTATAAACTTGCCCAGCCGACTTTTTTTATACAGCCGATCTATTATTTCATAACTGCTGCCTTTCATAAACAGAGTGGAACATAGATAGACACCTGCAGTGTTCTGTTAATACTCTCATATACAAGGAAGACAAGATTTAAAAGTTTGAAAGGTTTATGGTCCATCCCTCAGCAACCCTCGTCCATTCCATCCAAACCCATTAAATGTTCCATTTTATAGTGTTATGAAAAGTGATGCATGGAACTGGTTAACTGAGCCTACTTGTTAAGTGACTGTGATCAATGCCAGTCTCAATGGATGGTAATTATTCCAGTGGAGATTTTCCATCTTTTAATGATAAATGGGCTCAGTTCAATGTGTTATCCCATAACATGAGCTGGACCATCACCGACAGCACTGACAGGGATCAGCAGATCCAAAGAGAGGGGGAGGAGAGATCAGAATCTGAGAACATTAGACTGGAATGTTCCAACAATAGACAGGCACTTATCCGATTACGTTTGGTACCTTTCTGCATTTGTTTGGAGATCATTATCATCGCAGATCTATTATGCTCTTCTCATTATTGGATACTTTTATTATCCCTTCCTGGCTACCGTTGGTGTTCCTGGTAAGTATCACTGTACAGATTTTGTTTTCTATAAACCAGTTACGAGTGTATTATTGTTCTTTCATATAGTCTACACTTCTTGCCACTTTTATTGTTCCTGTTCAAACTTTGGATTCAGATTTTCACTCTGAAGACCACGACAAACTACATCAATGAATGTGTTCAATTACTGTCTCCCTTTCTCCTCTGGCAGTGTTACTCACGGGTCTCTGTGTTGACCGACTCAGTTTCAGCGGAGAACGGCAATGCACAGTATAATTGCATTTATTATTTAAACATTAAGAACATGGAACTGTTCTGGTTACAAACTACACTTTCTTCCACTGTTTCCATCCCATCCCTGGCCAATATCTGCAGCTGAAGCAGGCAAGTCACAACCGTGGGAGGTCCCTTGGACTATGAGCTGATTCCTGACACCATTCCCTGACCATTTCTAGCTTGAAATGCTCACCACTCCAGAATATATATCACTGGCTTATTCCATCTGCCGGTTGAATCTTGAGCTATGAAATAGAGTTGTAATGAAGCCAATAATCTGCTCCTGACTCTCCCGGCTTCAAATCTGCCGAAGCAAATCTGATTCGAACTCACACCAAACTCCCATCCATCTCTCATTCATGTGCACGCCGATGTATATTGCTGTTTTGTCTGGCAATGCCTTTATTTTAACAATCTCAAACACTTTCCCTCATCTGTCCATGAAACGTCTCTCGTTCTCTCTGTTGATTGACAAAAAGCCAGGTGTTCGTAATTAAAACAGTTTCCTCCATATGTGTTCCTTCTCAAACAAGGAGTTTTGCATTCAACCATGCCAATCGCGCACGCACACACACTCTCCCTCAGTCTCTGATGAACACGCACACAAGCACAGACACGCAGCAAATCTTCCCATTGCAGACAGTAATCTGATGCGAGTATAATTAGCATATGATAGTAAAGTTTGCAATACCCTCCATGCTGGGCAAATAGTGCAGTTTACTGAGCAACACACTATCATGGTCTGCACAGCTCTCCATGCTGGGCTGTCATCTTTTCCCAGTTTATGTTGTTTGTGGTGTTCTGTGAAGCAGATTGAGAATTTGATGTAACAAACCATTCCAGCTGATCTGACAATGCCTTTATTCAATGTTCTAATTCTTGTAAGTTTGCTCTCGAAGATCTCACTTCTCCAGTTAGGCCCACTGCCCTGTCTTTTACTCCATATTTCCACAACATTTCTCAGCTAATTAACTGTCTGTTTCTGTCTTTAATGTGAATCTCTCTGTCCCTCTGTATTTTTCCTGGCCTTGGGATTTGGCTCCCTAGTGTATCAAGAGCTGGCATTGTGTAGCGCAGAAACAGTGAAATGATGTGTGTCAAGTTGTTGATCAATTCCCGGTATGTCCCATGTGATGGTCCAAGGACAGGCATGATTTAGAAGTTATGAGACACATCCTTGTAACTTGGACTGTACCTGTGTTTGTCGAACTCAGGTGACCTTGCGATCAGTAACACGAGGAAGCCCACTGAGTAACGGACTAGGCATCGAAATTGTGTGACAATGCTGTCATTTTTTTTAAAGTTTATTTTCTCCTTTTTTAAGTAAGAGTTCTTAAAGGACAAACTGCCTACTGAAAACGGCTCAAGTAAATAACTTACGAGGCTTTTAGGGTTTTCAAGAAATATGGCACAGACCAGCTTTCTAGATTTTTCCTTGTGGCAACAGCAGTTCCCAGGAGCTTGGTGTCCCAGAAGGGTTAGAAGTTTTAATAAATTATCCCTATCTGCTATTCCCTCTGAAACCTCACTTGATGCTGTTTCCTCCTGGATTGGAGAACTGTATGCATGAAGGTATGTCTGAATGTTCCTTTTTACGAAGAGGTGTGTTTATGGGATGTTAGTATATTGGAACAGTTCATTTAAAGATGGTACTGTATCCATTATTCGGTTAAGGTTTCCAATAGCTAAGTTATTCTAAATTCCTCTTCATTGTGTATGGATTTGCATTAGAGTGTTTAAATAAATTGAGTTTTAATTAATGGTGAATGGTTTGACTAGTAGCATCGCATCTGGAACACCCACTTCACATCTACCTTTAAAATAAGGAAAGGTTGGCATCCAAGCTACCTTCTTAAAATAGTTTAAGGCATTTAGTTGGTCTATAGCAAATTAGGGATTCTTGGCTGGTCCTAAATCGATAATACCAAATTGAGTTTAGAAATACAATCCCTACTGTGTGCAAACAGGCTATTCGACCCAACAAGTCCACACCGACCCTCCGAGGAGTAACGTACCCAAACCCATCCCTCTACCCTATTATTATTACACATTTACCCCGACAACGGCTCCTAACCTACACATCTCTGAAAACTACAAACAATTTAGCATGGCTATTTCATCTGACATGCACATCTTTAGATTGTGGGACGAAACCAGAGTATCCAGAATAGGCTCATGCAGACACTGGAAAGTAAGCACCAGGAGACTATTGGGTTCAAAGGTCGCGTATGGTAGTTGTTAGTGTCTTTTGTTCCGAATGTTGAATTCGGTTGGTTTAAACAGTGTTTTGTGAATAAAGATACTTTCAGTCACTAAGAGTTCTCTGGGCGTGAAGAAGTGAAGTTGAGAGTTTTACAAATGAAGGCAAAGCTGGAGGAATAGGCAGACAAGGTGGACTTGGGGTTGAGTTTGTCTCTGAGAAAATGAGAGATAATTACAGCTTATAGCTCGGCAATTAAGTTTGTTGGAAACGCCAGCCGAATCTTTGGAAATGGCTAGAATTCAATTTCAAGTGAGGTACTTTGAACATGAGAAAGAATTGAAATAGTTTGAATTATGATGAAAAGTAGAAATAAAAGAAAAGGAAATGAAGAAGAAAGAGAGAAGAAAAATAGAGTTTCAACATCAAAAATTAGCAATTAGACAGGAAAGTTGACATAGAAGGCGGAAATGAAAGTAGACGGTAGGCTGGATGAGAAGAATAATGAGGTTGAGCAACCCTATAGTCGCCAATGGCCTGATGAGGTTCTGTTTAAATGCATCCAGACATTATCTAAATTTGATGAGAAGGATGGGGAAGCATTTTGAATTTCATTTGACAAATGGCTAAACAAATGCAGTGGCCAGTGACTATGTGGACTTGGTTGATCCAAACAAAGCTGGTGGGGATTTACATCCCTATTGGAAGAGGTATCCGGTCAGTATGGGGTGGTGAAGAAAGCCATCTGAAGTGCATATGAGCTTGTGCCAGAAGCCGACGTACAGTATTTCAGGAATCTAAAAAAGGGTCCCTGGTTAAACGCACATTGAGTTTGAAAGGATCAAACAAAGTAATTTTGGTAAGGGTATTAAAAACAGAGCAAAACTATGGCACTCTTAGAGAGATTCTTTTTTGGAGAAGTTCAACAATTCACTTCCTGCAGTCGTGAGAAGTCATGTCGAAGAGCAGAGATTTAAAACAGCGAGGTTAGAACTGAAATGGCTGATGATGATGATTGAGTTCAGAAATCAAAGTTTGGTTTCTGTGAAAGATTGAGAAGAATGTGCGAGATTTTCTTAAAACGTATATCTGTGAGAGTAAGGTTTACCGACAAAGGCCAAGAGTAGAAGGTAAAGAGGTTACAGCATTAAGAGTCACAGAAGCTGAGACATGAGAAGCTATATCATTCAGAAGGACTATTGGAGAGATGAGAAGTGCATTATTATGTAACGTGTGATTAGAGTGTCCAGTGGAAACATCAACAGATTTATTCCACAATGGGGAAGGAGGCCTTGAGCTTGATGTTGGCGTTACAACATTTCAGCATTTAAATTGCGAATAACATACCTGAGACAAATCTTTGTCATTGATCGTGACCCAGTAAAGTTTTTGCAGAAGTTTATGGAGAAAATTACCAGTATGTTTCAATTGAGCTTTTTATTGCTGACATTCAGTTTGAAACTATACAGGTGACAGGTCGAGAAAACCTACGTTTTGACACGTTGTGGAGACTTGGATGAAGAAAGACAAAGGCATTCTGTGGCAGGAGTAAAATGACTGAAATCGAAACTAGTTGTGAACATTTGTATGCTCAGAGTCAATGTAATATATATGCATTTCAGTCGACTAATAGAGGTAGATTAGGAGGTCTAAAATGAATCCATCTTTGTATATTGATGGATTATTTTATTAAAGGTGGAGATGTGAGGACAATATCCATACAAAAAGATTATTTTCTCTTGGGTTTGTTTTTTTGAAGAGAGGTTTTTAAAGGCAGAGGTGCAGAACTGCTATCTGAAAACAGTCCAAATAAATAACTGAATTTTTTTTTAGGTTTTATTAAAACGGTGGGAATAATGGAAGGACAGTGGTCAGCTCTCCCAGACCAGCTTCCCGCGTTCTGTTTTTAGCTGCAGCATTCAGAAGCTGTTGGGGATCCCAGAAGGGTTGGAAGCTTCAATGCATGATGCCCAAATGAACATAAAAAATGGAGCAGAGGCTACAGAGAGGGGAAGCTCGGAAACCACGGAGTAAGTGTGTCTGGGGAAAGGGATCTGCTGTATCCATCCTGGGATTTCCAGGAACAGCTTGGATGAAGAAAGACAAAGGCATTCTGTGGCAGGAGTAAAATGACTGAAATCGAAACTAGTTAACCCAGTAGCAGAGTGTGAGGGGCCCTGACTGAACAAGGAGCTTGACACAGAGCGTTGTTACCTCCAACAACACGACCTGAAGCTTCACATCGGGTGGGGGGTGATGGTGCTGGTAGGGGCTGTTAGGGTCATAGTTTCATTCAGCTTCTATGATCCAGAACTTTCCAGGCAGGACTAGGTGACATATCCATCATCTCCCAGTGTCTCAACATCAATGTCACCATTCGGTGATGGAGGATATATGTGGTGGATGAGGTAAATACATTATTTTTCCCATAGTAGGGAGCTGCCGAGTGTATCCAGTGTAGTGGGCATCTGCAGCGTACCCATGTCAATGGGCAGAGTTAGAGGAACTGAAAGAGCTCTCTCTCTATCATTAGATTTGATTTCATTAGTTTCCACATTACAGTGTGGAAACAGGCCTTTCGGCCCAACAAGTCCACACCGACCCGCCGAAGCGCAACCCACCCATACCCCTACATTTACCCCTTACCTAACACTACGGGCAATTTAGCATGGCCAATTCACCTGACCTGTACATCTTTGGACTGTGGGAGGAAACCGGAGCACCCGGAGCAAACCCACGCAGACACAGGGAGAACGTGCAAACTTCACACAGTCAGTCGCCTGTGGCGGGAATTGAACCCGGGTCTCAGGCGCTGTGAGGCAGCAGTGCTAACCACTGTGCCACCGTGCCACCCACCAAACTATTACCTATTGCCTTTACTTCTGTGAATCTATTTGTCGACTCTCCACCCTCTTTTGATCAAGTAATCTCTTGCCTACCTTTCTACTCTATCCTTTTATGAATAAACACTGAAATTATGCTTGCATATCTCATGTTAGTGAATACCCACTGTCCTGACAGCAGTCAGGGCCTCTTCATTCAGAAGCAGTCAGGCATTCCCATCGTCATCGGGTCTCCACATAGAAAGAAATTAATCTGTATTGGACAAAGACGGTCCCCTTGATACACATTTCAAAACCCCATCCCAACCACCAATCACTCACATCAAAGTATTCCATGTTTACGGAGAGCAATGGGGGCACTTGGAGTGTCAAGGAGCAGATGATCAGGAATGGAGCAAAACCTTCCATGTCTGAACGGGTCTGAGTGAACCCCCCAGTATACAGTATTACTAAGTCCTGTAATCCCTCTCCATTTCAGTAACATACTGCCTTTCATTATTCCTTAAATGGAATGACAGGTTATGTCATGTTAAATTCCACCTGCCAAACTATTACCTATTGCCTTTACTTGTGTGAATCTATTTGCAGACACTCCACCCTCTCTTGATAAAGGAATCTGTTGCTTACCTTTCTACTCTTTTTATGAATAAACACTGAAATTATGCTTGTATATCTCATTACTTGCAGTACATGCGTGTAAATCGTGAAAGTTGCACCCCTGTAATAACGTTGAGTTCAGGGGTAATATGTGTCATGGTAGTGGGCATGGCACAGTACCACATGCGGTGAAACCGAAACAAGTGTTTCAGGATGCTCACCCACACAATCCCACTCTGAATAATTCCACCATCTGGATGTTTGCACTGTTTTGGGTTTGAACCTTTAGGAAGTGGGGACGGGAAGGCATTGGAAACAGCGCTGAACAGGTTGATGGGAATGGTCTGGTATATGAGGAATGTCAACAATAAAGGTCATTTGGAAAGTTGGGACAGTTTTCCTTGGAGAGCAGAAGGCCGAAAGCAGGCCTTGTTAAACCTTTCCAAGACATGAGTGGGATAGGCAGAGGAAATATGGAAGGGAGAGTGCTCCCTACGCCCGAAAGGATTGAGAACGATTTGGCAGATATTTAAAGTCATTAGTAAAAGAAGAAAAATGTACATGAGGAGAAACGTTAGGGTCTATAAACCAGTGCCTGACATTGACAAAGAGGCAGCTTCAATCGAGTTACTTAAAAACTAATTTGATGTTTATGTTGAAAGTAAAAGTGTGGCGAGTTACAGGGAGAAGACAAGAGAATGATATCAAAAGAGAAACACATTTATTTCTGTGGAGAACCAGCACAGCTAAGGTGTTTTGTGAAACATTTGTGATTCTGAGTGGAATCATAGACCAACAGAATGTAGGGAGTTAAACAACGGTGATATTGGCAAATCCGGGACACATCTAAACAACAGAATCTTAGCCAGCACGTACATGCCACATGGAGTGAGGGTGGCGCTGCCTGATAATCCTGCAGGGTGTCCTGTGGATCAGACACAGCACGCTTCATTACTCAGAGAAGGTCAGGGCTCTGCAGCGCGGCCAAGCAGCCGAAGCCGCAGGATTCAGGTTCCAATTTGGCAGGTGGTGGAGGTTTGAATTCCACTGCTACAATTTCGTCGCATCATCTGCAATGTATTAAAGTGCCGTGGTCAAAGGACAACTGCGGGTCTGTCTCTTGGAGAGTAAACTGCAGTGTGGGAGAGTGCAGATTTTCTCCAAGGGGTCAGTGTCCGTGCTGTCATGACGTGTTCGCCTTCCACACGATAAATCGCGGGCTCAAGCAGCTCTCCTGCTGCTGTTTCGTTCCAGGCAAGTTGAGTTTTCACTGGAACCGAAGAGAGACTGTTGTTTCGTCGCTGTTGTGAAACAAAGTCCTGTGGTGACTCCATTCGTCGTTATTTAATTTTCTGGCGGAAGGGAAAATTATTACAATGAATTGCGAGGTCATATGCTCTTAAATTTCTTCTATTTCCTTCTTTTCTTTCCTGGAGACGGCGGAAGGGAAAGCTAATCTAATCGAGAATGTGATAGATTAAATTGACTTTCTATGGCCCATTCTTATTGTGCTCTTTCTTTCTCTCTTTTCAGCACTTTCTGGGAAGTGGTGGTGCACTAAGGCTCCCGTATGCTTGAAAGAATAATTTGGAATTGCCCTACTGTTCGTTGTGAGATTAGTTTATGGTTCATGCCCTCGGACTGTCTCAAATTCTGCATTCGCTGTGTCTGAAAATGCATTTGGTTTGTCATTTTTGTTTGTGTTCCGTGTTAAATCGTGACTGTTTTCCCATCCGCTCAATACATTACGAGATAACACAGTTTGTGAGATAATTTCCAGCAGCAAAAATCCTCAACTGAGGATCCAGGAATATTTCACGAAGTATGGTCAATCGGGACAAAAGTAAGGAAGTCTTTCAGTTCTGCAGTTTTACACAATGCTACCTTTACGTTGAACAGTCGAATAGACTAAACTATTGCGCCACAGCGAGCGATGGCAAGCCCCGCTAATAGTAATCCATTAAAGGGGGTGTAAGCGACACAACGTTATTGAAGTACACAGCATGGCAACAGAGTCTTCTGTGTATCTCGTCCA
Source organism: Chiloscyllium plagiosum (assembly GCF_037043375.1). NCBI lineage: Eukaryota > Metazoa > Chordata > Chondrichthyes > Orectolobiformes > Hemiscylliidae > Chiloscyllium > Chiloscyllium plagiosum. The sequence goes on along the minus strand of NW_028270171.1, from coordinate 64,400,979 downwards.
TGCTGACCACATCGCCAAAATTAAACAAGTGCCATTTCCCAACATTTTGCTTCCAGTTCAGCTTCTTTCTATAGTGTAGTGGTTGTCATATATGCCTCACCCACGAAAGGTCCCCAGTTCGAAACTGGGCAGAAAACGCCCTGGTGAAACGTTGTTAAGTGTTTCTCCAACCTGCTTCTGAACATATGCCATTCTGTTTCAGATTGTAGTTCCCGTCTTCTAATCCTTCCACAAAAAATAGTAACACATGTGCATTCCTTGCGCAGGTGGCCCATTTCAAAGCCAAGGAGAACGCTGATGTGCTGGTGTCACGGTACACCAAGGTTTCCTAATGTAGCCCCTCTGTCAAATGTACCCCCAAGGACTCTCTGACAGGCCTCATTTGGAAGCTGTGTGCCGTTATTCAACGTGCGAGAATTAGCACCAGAAGTCCTGAATCATGTTTTTGCACGTTAGTAGCTCATTCCGTCAGCAACAGCAATAAATGAATTTAGAATCTCAGAGGAACCTCTGGACTTGTGCTGTCATAGTGTCACTAATATTAAGGTGCGCCCCGAGATCTAAGCCATGTTGGAACTGAAACGGAGGAATCGACAGAGAGGCTACAGAATGACATCGCATCCATTTGGTTTTCTTTAAATCACTGACAAGCAGGAAAACGTAAACGGGGAGGGCGAGTGGAGAAGTGAGGCAGTTGCAGCTTTGGTGAAATTCCTTCTTTGTGATTCACTCAGCAACCAGAGATGTGAAGGTGACTCAGGCGTGAGAGCTCTTCACATCGAGAACAAAAAGCACTCAAGGGCAGTTAGCACCTCTTTGACATCTTATGGGGTGGGGGGGGGGGGGGGGAATCTCCTTATGACTTCTGTAAATTTGTTCAGAAACTGCCTTTTAGATTGACGTGAACAGAAACTGCATCTCTAATAAATTTACTGAGTCGCTTCCCATCGATTCCCACACAGGTTTCCAACTCAGTTGGCAGCCATGTAGCTCATATCCAGATGGAGACATCTCCGCAGCAAGTTGCATAGTTAATATAACAGACAAGAAAAGTGCCAAGTCGTACCGGCACCGAGGTATGAGCATGCTGACATTGTGATCTGTCTTCTCGGATTGTACTGCTAGCGCGGCTTTTCAGGTAGAGAACATTCTTTGTGACGCTTATTCTGCAAAACAGACACAGTGACTGAAACTATGCTGCACGGTATGATGTGGAACACGGCCTGCTCAGCTTTGTGCATTTTCCCTGTAGTCCGGTGTGTTTCTTGTTCTGTGTAAATGTGAAAGTTGATCTGTTTCGACCAATGGGCGAAATAATTTACTAAAGCAAGAATCGACTTTCCAGTAATGTCATGATTATTTTAACAAATCATGACGGAACATTTTCTCTCACACTCGCATATACATTTGTAGCTGAAAAGAGTCTCAGAGGTTAGATTCAGCTTTCCATTGATTTTTGTGTGGTTTGATGGGCTAACTTTATCTGTTGCAAAATTGACCTTGTAGTCGGGAATATCCCAGCTGCGATGCGTGCAGGACAGGGATCACGGAATGCTTTCCCTGTGACTTTTCTTCTGTTGTTTTGCAGGAGCACAATTGAAAATGTATGAAAATAGATGGCACGATTTCGGGTGTTACCGTGGCCGAGTGGTCTAAGGCGCTGGAACCAGGTTCCAGTCTCGAAGGGGGCGTCGCTTCCAATCCCACCAGTGTCATTTCTGTGGGTCAACAGCAAAGCTGTAGAGTGTTTAAGTGCCGTGTTCAAAGCAAACAAAAGAAAACCCAGAACTGGTGGGTTTGCTACTTGAAGAATTAACTGCGGCGTGGGAGAGTGCAGACTCTCTCAAAGGTATCAGTGTCCATGTTGTCATGATCGTGTTCGCCGCCCACACGATAAATCGTAGGCTCAAGCATCTCTACTGCTGCTGTTTTGTTCCAGACAAGTTGAGTTTTCACTGGAACCGAAGAGAGACTGTTATTTCATCGCTGCAGTGAAACAAAGTTCTACGGTGACTCGACTCGCCATTATTTTCTGTTTTGGCGAATGAGAAAATAATTCCAATGAACTTCGATGTCATATGTTCTTCAATTTCTCCCATTTCCTTCATTTCTGTCCTTGAGACGGCGAAAGGGAAAGGTAATCTAATCGAAAATGTGGTTGGTGAAATTCATATTTTTTGGCCCATTCTTTGTGTTCTTCCTTTCTCTCTTTTCAGCACTTTCTGGGAAGTGGCGGTGCACTAAGGTTCCAGGATGTTTGCAAGAGCAGATTGGAATTACCCTGCTGTTACTTGTGAGATTAGTATATGGCTCATGTGCCTGGTTGTGCCAGCCAGAACCTACCCTCGTCTTTCCTGACCCTCTCCGCTCCTCGATATCAACTACCCCTTCATCCTCCACACATTCTCTGGTGGGTGCTGTTGCCAGGCTGTTTTGTCTGTCAATTTCACTGTCCATCTTCCACCCCCCGGAACCAGCATCAACATATCCTCCACTCATGGACTCACATCTAGAGCTCAACTCCCCACTAACCATGACTGGCAGATACGTAGTCAGACCAGAAGGTGTTGCAACAGATGTGCAATTCAGCGCAGAGGAGGCCACACTGGCCTGCAAATCCCTTTATAATTAAGAATACGTGGCACCTCAAAGATCTCACAACCATGATAGGGCGTGCCGCACAACCAACAATACATTTCACACGCTTTGGGCAAGACACGGACCCCTTAGTAGAGCTTACACGGATTGGACAGGGCGAGTTTTGTGTGCGCTGTGCCCCCGAATTACTACAAGCTACTTTTACAAAACAAGGCACAGGCGCTGCCTCCTTCTCCGAGAGCCAACTGTTATTAGCTGATCTCCCATAATCACTGTGGGCACAGCAATAGAACCATGCAGGCCAGCTATTTTCCTCCCAAACACATACAGTTACTCTCATACAGGGAGCAATCCTGCCATCAACAGAACACCCGTATCACCCGCAGCAGTATTGGGAATCTAATCAGTTATTGAATCACCTTTTCACCAAGGAATCCTCGTGCCCACAACCAGCCCATGTTACGCTCCCTTCCTTCCTATCCCGAAGCTTGGAAGACCATGAAAATGGCACTTTGTACAAGATCTTAGGGCTATCAATGCCATTGTTGTTCCCACGAGTCCCGGACACAAATGCTATCCTGAACAGTATCCCCGCCTCCTCCAGTTGATATTCCTGTAATCGACCTTTGCTCAGCCTCATTCTCCATTAAGTTGCCCCCTGAACCTTTATGTTTTTTACATATGGCGGCTGCCAAAATACATAGACCGGTTTCCCTAAGGGTATTCGGATAGCCCCACAGTATATGCTGCTGCAGTTTTCCTCACCCTGTCCACACTTCACCTACCAGGCCACAGCACCTTCCTCCAATTTGCGGATGGCCTGCTATTGGCTTCCACCTCCGCTACTGCATGCAAGCAGTTTACGGTGGTCTTGCTCCGCAGTCTGCCACAGGATGTGCATAGGATGTCTTTCAAGAAAATGTAGTTGTGTCAGCAAAATGTCTAATATCTGGGGTGCAATCTTTCCTATGGCCTCAGAGCACTATCCATGGAGCAATTAGCTGTCATCACCCAGATTCCCCCGACTGTCACAAACAGGCAGCTCCAAGTGTTTCTGGGGCTGGTAAACTACTGCAGGCCCTGGATTCCTGTCCATTGTGCTAATGATGCATCTCTGTGGGAGGCAGCGTCCCCTAAACAGCCAGCCAGAGTGAAGTGGACACCCAAAATGCAACGGGCATTCACTAACTGAAGCAACAACAGATCTTCACTCATGCTCTGGAGTCCCAGATTACTCACAGGCCTTCTATCTTAATGTAACCAAGTCATAAGGGTTCACGTCTGGCATTTTAACACAGCTTCATGGGGATCTCCGTCGCCCTGTTGCGTTTTATAATGCTTAGTTACGAGAATGCCGCATGTTTGTGCACGGTGGAAGCAGCCACAGTAACAGTGGATAAGGCCACCTCCATTGTGCTAGATCACCCGTGTATTGTTTTGGTTTCACTGTTACTCTCCCTGCTGCTTAATTCAACAGCAATACAACTCAGAGAACTGTTCATGAGGTCGCTTTATGATCTAGGCATACCTTTCCCTACACCGCGCCCTAGCTTTGAACCCCGCCACCCTAATTCCGCTCACCTAACATGATTCTGCAGACAACCACAACTGCTTGGACCTGGTTTGGCATTCCTGACAAAGGGGTCCTGCCAGAAACGTTGATTTTCCTGCTTCTTGGATGCTGTCTTAACTGCTGTGCTTTTCAGCACTACTCTCATCTTGACTCTAATCTCCAGCATCTGCAGTCCTCACTTTTGACTGGTTCAGCAGGTGTCCTGACTGGTCTGAGAAAACCCGGACCAGATTCTTTTCACCAGAGGCTCTTCCTTCCGGCCATCAGACCAATACACATTAGCAGGTCATGCCATCTGCACCCCCTTCAACACTCTCGAATCAGCTGCATTATCAGATGGGGTGTCCACACAGGTGGCAGAGCTCTTTGGTCTCACCAGAGCCTGCCTCCTGGCACAGGGTAGCACAGCCAATGTCTACACAGACTTCAGATGTGTCTTTGGAGTCGTTCAGGACTTTCGCACAATATAGAAACAGAGGGTGTTCATCAGCTTAGCAGGGAGACCTCTCCAACATGCTGCACTCATTGCCAACATCCAACAAGCAGTCCTGCTACCTGCCGCTGTCACAATTATAAAATGTGACGCCAATATCTCTGCCACTGATCCCGTCACAAAAGTAAATGCCTCAGCTGATGCAACCACCCGGGAATCTGCACTACCCCTGGCCACTTTTGCCCTGCAGACCCCCAGGGTATTGAAACCGCCAGAATCCCCCGACTCTCTCGATGCAGTCCCAACAGATCAGCAAGCCGCTACGCCAGAAGAGAGGGCCCATGGGCCCGCATTGGTGCCGTACAATCACTGTTCTCACAGGTCCTTACCCACCCCTGCATCTTTTAACTGAAAGCCCACCTGCTCTTAATGGCCATGGTGGTACACGGAATCGGGCACACAGGCAAGATGCTGTCAGCCATTCTTGTTATGCAGCGGGAGTCGCTGCAGCTGCCCAAGCTCTGCTGTCACAGTGCCTCATCTTTCTACCGAAAAATGCAGGGAAGCTGATGGCCAAAAGTGACTACATGCCAGTTCCAGATGGTCCATTCACCCACCTGCTAATTGACCTTGCCCACATGCCTCAGAAGGAGGAATAAAAAATTGTCCGATTTATTGTCGACATGTTTTCAAAATGGGTAGAGTCATTCCCCGTCAAAAACAATGACGCCAGGGCAGTGGTAATGTGTATCCTGCAGGACGTTATTACATGAGTTTTATATCCCAGGGCATAAAGAAACATACGGGGGATGGTGCCCAATGCTCCGCGAAGCTCATTACTGCTGACTGTGACGCCCTTTGGATACCCTGGAGATGCCACATTCTGTACCAACCCCCCCCCCCCCCCCCCGAGTCATCAGGAATTGTGGAGAGAATCAACAGCACCCTCAAAACCACCCTCCCCAAAATCACTCTGGACACAGGACTGGTTTGGCCTGACAGCCGGCCACTGGTGGTTCACACAGTAAGTGGACAGGGAAACCAAATGACGGATATAACACAATTTGAAGTGCTAATGGAATGATCCATGCCCACAGCCACCGGACACCCAAAACTAGCCAATGACACAGCGCTACTCTTAACACAGGAAACACGCTTAGATTACGTTCAAGCCATTAGTAGAAGGATCACTGTAAACCAAGATTTGCTAAAAGCTGCGATGAACTTGAGTGCTGCTTATCTTCCTGCTGGTGGAAACTGAATAAAGATTCGTGCACCTTGTGTCTTTCACTGTGTCTCAAACCTGCACACACACAACATGGGTGCTGAGGAAAAAATAAGCACTACTGCAGTTAGACAATAGTGTGGGGGTACAAAAAAAAACGAACAAAAGTAAAGCTGTCGTGTCCACACCACTGCAGGAACCACTTCACCCGTTTAAACTGGGCACTATATAATGAGACAGTCCCTGCCGAAAGATTCTCTCTCCCCGAGATGGAAAGGACCACTCTTGGTCTGTCTCACGACCACGACAGCTGTCACGCTCCAAGGGAGACCAGAATGCGACCCAGTGAAAGAGGGCTCCGCCCCCACAGAAGGACAACCAAGCAGAAGAGGATACAGTTCCAGACACCATAGAGGGATCCAGCTGCTCGCTGCACCCATTGGGATCATCACTCTTGGTCTGACCTGCACACCACCACTGATCAGTAACAGGGCACACAGAACAGGGCACTTAATCCATCGTGAGCCGTGGGTGAGCATTTTCTTTGACATGACCCACATTTGTGCCCACAGGTAAACCAGACCAGCTGCTGGGTCTGTGCCCGTATCCTTGAACATTCCCACGGGGGCATTCCCCATGGCGCAGTCCCTTTTAACACCACAGAGATGGCAGAATTGTGGCTGAAATTGGACAGGTCCCAGAGGTCACAATGCTCAGTCTACTAACCTGACCGGTCATTCATGTGGCTAATAGCTCAGACTACTGGAAATCCGCAGGATACCACCTAGACAGATTCACAGGATGGTTCTACGCAGCCCAGAACCTCACACATGAACACCCAACCTTGACCATCACTGACACCACCGCACTGGGGTCACGCAGAGAAACCATGTACCTAACGGGATGCCAGCCATCCGCATGGGTGGCTGTGTGGAACTGATGCACTAACTCACTGCTCTTGACCCCTGCAGCACTCTGGTCTGTAGCAGAGTGTAGCATCCTGGATTTATGTGGCCACAACATGTTTGCCCACAATTCCATTTTCAATAATATTTGGACAGGAACCCAAACCTACCACCTAAAAACATACAGTGACACGTATTTTGTCTGCTGCCACAAGGCATACCCCGGCTGGCGTTGTCATGGGCTGGCACGTGGTATGTGGTACCACTCCATTACCACTCCAAGCCGTCTCCCTTCCAGAAGCTTATTCCCACAGAAAACGCACCCTCACTCCCCTAGACGAGATAGACCCGCCCCCCCCCCCCACCGTTTTTGTGTCCACTTACGAAACCCTGCGCCTCGACATAGAGGCACATCAACTGGCCACCACGCTAGAGGAGATAACATGCTATGGCTGAAGTGCTTTTCCAGCTGAATTCAGAGGTTGTCGCCATTCGTACAGTCGCCTTAAAAAACAGAATAACCCAGAATACTAGCTGGCCACAAAAGGGGCACTAGTGTCTTCATTGGCACAGACTGCTGTACCTACATCCCTGACCCCAGCGAAAATATAACGGACGTGACACACCGCTTTCCATAGGCTGCTGCTGCTCCAAATGAACCGGAGTCCCACTGGGACCTGTGGATCTTGGCAACCTCCTGGCTTGGCTCACGGGACACTGAACTGATATCCCGTATTGCGGTTGTGGGTACCATTATCCTGGTTATGGGCCTCCGTTTAAGCTACTGCCGGTTTTGTACAGCACTGTTACACCTGCCCTCCTCACAACCCAGCTTTTACAAGTTCACTGGAGAGAGATTCCCTCCCCTGACACAAATTACCCTCGGTCAGATTCAGACACGGACTACTACCTCTCTGACATCAAATACCCACCACCTGATAGCCTCCCCCGTCCGGGATACTTTGCACTTCTTCAAAATGCTCTGAATAAAAGAAGGGCAAACTTTGGGAGAAAATCTGCTACACTGCCCACCCACAGCAGAACTACATAAAAAACACAGAAGCATGTCCGCAAAACATAGAAATCATGCCTGCCAACACACACAGAACACAGCCACAATGCCTCAGTTTTGGCCAAACAGGCGGATATAGAATCCAGATATTCTAATCTACTCCCAGACCAGATAATACACTTCTCAAACAGCTTTCACAGTACGCTGCTAGCCTCGATCATCTCTTCAGTCCTAATACCCGAAGCACAAGTTCGTTTCCCATATAAACCGAAGGCGCATAAACAAAGAGGCAGACTGAGAGACCCCGGAAGACTTTGCTCCCAGGAGGAGCACAATGGACAGAACTGAAAGCCAGGAAAATGATCATTTACATATACTGGTGCAGACAGGAAATACTCGAGAAGACATTCTCACCTATTCAAGGAGATGGCTGGAATATCCAGTCTCAATTACAAATTAATTATTACTGCCAGACGTTTGTTTAAATTCCATTCAGTTTATTCTTGTTTTAATCGCTATACAATTTTCACCACTGTACTGTTACTGCTTTACAATTGTCACCTTTGTGATGTACCCACATGAAATCTGTCTGCACCCACTACTCATGGGAGAATATTCTCGCAATCTGTGAGGAGAATCCATTTTTTGTGTCAGCCTGGTCAATTTCTTTTCCACAATGTCAATTTGCCAGCTTCGTATCTGGTCTCTGATCCATTGGAATGAATTTCTCTGACACCATGTGATCGTGAATTGCTTATGTTTTTACCCTGTTATCAGTCTCCCGTGTGGAATCTCGCTGAAACCCATATACAGTACATTATTTTCACTCCCCTCATTTAAAAATCTGATCACTTCCACAAAACATTTAATCGAATCTGTTAGACATCACCTCCTCGAACAAAACCATGCTGATTCCTTCATCAAATCTTTCCTGGACAAGTCGCAATTAATTCTCTCCTTCAGAGATTTCTACAAAAGTTTCCCGACCAATCCTGTGAGACTCACTTGGCTGTAATTCCCTGCTTTGTTTCTATCTGTCTTGTTAAAGAGTGGAACCTCATCAGTAGTCCCGCAGTCCTCGACCAACTCCCCTTTGGCCAAAGAGAATGGGAAACATTGGTCCGAACCCCTTAAATTGCTCTTTTTTCTCACAGAGCAACGTGAGATACAACTTCACCCTGAGCTGGGGATTTGTCCATTTTAAGACTCTCAAACCTCCAGTATTGTCTCAGTCCCTAGAATGAAACTGATCAAGAACCTCTCAGTGCATCTTCCTGCATTCTATACAGATGTCTTCCCACAACAGGACTGTTCGCGAGCTGGATGTGTAAAGTGATTCATCCAGTTATCCTGTTTACAACTATACAGAACTGCACTGTCACACTGGAGGGAACACATTCACGTATTTTAACTGGAAAAAGACGCAGTTTTCAGCCTTTGCGCCTATAAACCCTTTATCGCTGATACCCAACGGCACATTGTTACAGTGAGAAAGCGTTTGAGTGTTCTCTATCTGTAAAATAAACAGTCACTTGATTACACCTCCCGCGTGGACTCTAATCCGTTCACATCTGAAATGAGGGCTGTTTTTCTCTCTGCCGTTCATCACATCCAGGAGAGAACTGCGGCAGAAATGATTGCTGTCATCATTGACCTAAGAAGTTGATGCCGATGGCTCACCTTGTAATGGGAACTATCCACAAGAGAACTTTTCAACAGGAACACAGTTCTGTCTTCTGTGCAGGGGATCATTGCACAAGCACAGTATCAATCTTCTACCAGGTCATGCGCTGTCATTCTTCCTCGAACATTCACAGTATCCGACTCTAACCAGACCAAAACCAGATGGTGCTGGAAAAACTCAGCAGGTTTAGCAGCATCTAAAAAAAGAAATCAGAGATAACATTTCGATTCCAGTGACCATTCCGCAGAACTGACGATAGCTTGGAAAATGTTAGTCTATCTGCAGAAGATATAGTGGGGGTTGGAAGAGGGAAAGGAGTAAACGATAGGTGGGGATAGAGTTCAAATAGAGAGAAGAACAGTTGGACAAAGGAGTGGATGATGATCTGGCTAGCAGGGTGAATAGTTGTTAATGGAGACTGCTAGTAGCGAACCATATGTAATGTGTTATGGCAGGCTAGGTGACAACAAGGCCTGGCGTGTGTGATGGGGGATAGGACATGGGAGAATTCAGGCCCTAAAAGAAATTAAATTGATATGGGGCCTGGAAGGCTGCAGAATCCCCAAATAGAAACTGAGGTGGTGTGCTTCCAGCATGCGCTGAGGTTCGCTGTAACTCTTCTTGAAGACAGAACTTGGGTGTTCTGCAGTGTGGTCACCCAGTCCAAACTTCATTTCCCAAAATAGTGGAAACCACATTGCTAGCAGTGACTGCAGTAGAGTGGATTGTGTGAAGTGCAGTTCATGTGTTGCTTCACTTGGAACGTGTGTTGCGCCATTGGAAACAGAGGAGAGAAGACGTCAATGACAGGTAACGAGAGACAAGAAGCAAAAGGAGATATTATTAGAGAAATCATGAGGACAAGAAACCTAACAAAAACGCACTTCACCTGAATGCTCGTCGCATTTGTAACATGGTTGAAGAGCTTATGGCACAAATCAACACGAATGAAAATGTTTTAATTCACATGAGAGAGACACGGCAAAAGGATGGCCACGACTGCGAGTTAAATATCTAGGAGTACGAGATTACTTGGAAGGTCAGACAGCAGCGTAAAAAAAAGTTGGAGTCTCTCTGTTATACAAGGCCGACATCAGGGCAGAGTGAAGAGACACTATAAGTTGGATGGAGAATGAGTTTGAATTAATTTGCGTGGTAACTAGAAATTCTATGAAGAAAAAGTCACTGATAGGCCAGCAAATAATAACATCACATTGGTGAATGCAATAAACAAAGAAATAAGCAATACCTGTAAAAATGGGTCGGCTATTATCATTATGGATTTTAATTTGCATGTAGCTTGGTCGAAGTAGCTCAGTCACAGTATATTTGAGGAGGAGTTCTTTCAGTGTACCCGTGATTGTCTTCTTGAACAGTATGCAATGGAACCAACGAGAGAGAAAGCAATCCTCAATCTGTTCCTGTGTAATGGAACAGAAATAATTAATAATCTCATAGTTAGGGATCACAGTATGGCACTCTTGGAACGAGTGATCACAGTATAGCAGAACTTAGAATTCAGATGGGGAGTGTGCAGATAAAATCCAATACCAGGGTCCTGTGCATGTACAAGGGGCACAACAATAGAACGAAAGAGCACCTGGCTAAAGTAGACAAAGGTTATTTGGTGGAACAGATATCGAGCAGTGGAGGACTTCCTAAAAAGATTTTTTTGTACAAGTGCTCAGCAAAAGTATATACCTGTGAAAACGAAGGACTGCAAGAAAAGGGGTAATCTGCCCTGCATGTCTTAGGAAATAAGGGAGGCGATCAAAGCGAAAGAGAAGGCATACCAAGTGGCCAAGAACAGCATGAAACTGAAAAGGTGGGAAAACATTAAAGATAAACATGAGGAAAAATAGCTAGCAAAGATTACAAAGACGGATAGCAAATGTTTCTATAAAAATATAAAACGAAAAAAGGTGGCTAAAGTAAAGGTTGGTCCTTTTGTGGGTGAGAAAGGCACATTTACGTATGCGATGTGATGAAATGGTCAAGGCATTGAACAGGTACTTTGTGTCAGTCTTCACAGTGGAGGATGCGATTAACATGCCAGTAAGTGGCAAAGAGAGAAATGTAGGTGAAGACCTGGAAACAAACATGATGACGGAAGAGGTAGTGTTAGGCAAGCTAATGGAGCTGAGGGTGGACAAGTCTCCTGGCCGTGAGGGAATGCATCTCAGGGTATTGAAGGAGATGGTGGGAGAAACAGGAAGTGCACTAGTGGCAATTTTCAAATTCACTAGATGCGTGGCAGTGCCAGCAGATTGGAAAACAGCTGGTGTGACACCACTGTTTAAAAGGGAGGTGGATAAAAGATTGGGAATTATTGATCAGTTAGCTTAATTACTGCAGTGGGATGATGCTTGAGTGCATTATCAAGGAAGAAATAACAGGACATCTCGATAGAAATTAGACAGATGTAACGTAGGTTCATGAAGGTTCAAGCAGAGATATTATGTTGCAGCTGTACAAGGTGCTGGTGAGGCTATCCTTGGTTTACAGTGTGCACTTTTGGTCCCCTTACTTGAGACCGGATGTACGGGAATGGTTGGGGGAGGGGTGCAGAGGAGGTTCACTAGGTTGATTCCGGAGTTGAGGGGGTTGGCCTATGAAGAGAGACTGCGTAGATTAGGATTATTTTCTTTGGAATTTAGAAAAATGAGGAGCGAGTCTTACTGAAACATGAAACATTGAACGGAATAGATGAGAGAGAATTATAAAGGATGCTTCCACTTGTGGGTGAAACTCGGACAAAAGGGCATAGCCACAGGATTAGAGGGAGCAGAGTTAGGACTGAGTTCAGAAGGACCTTCTTCACCCAGACGGATGTTCAAATATGGAATACCTTGCCCAGCGAAGAAGTTGACGCTAGTTCACTATTTTTTAAGCAAAGAGCGATACTTCTTTTCAACAATAAAGGAAAAAAGGGACACAGTGGGAGGGCATGTAAGCGGATTTGGGTCTTTAGAAATATCAGCAATGATGTCATTAAATGGCGGAGTCGGCTTGAAGGGTCGGACAGCCTTCTCCTGCTCGGGTTTTTAGGTTCGATGCATTTATGTGTCACAAAAGCAGATATGCAGGGGGAAGACTACATGGGGCGTGTTGGGAGAGGTGTTGAGAGTGAAAACACAGTGCAAAGAGTTTCCTGTCGGGAATGGTCCCTGTGCTTGGTGGACAGGGACTGGAGAGGGATATAAGTTTGATGATGGCATCTCGCTAGAGGTGGTCGAATTGTTTTTTTAAAATCGATGTTCACTTGAATCACTACTGTAAATTCATTAGCCAACTTTTATAGGTGTGCAATTGAGAGCTTTATGTCTGGATGTATCACTACCTGGTATGGCATCTGTACCATTCAAGATCGGAGACGGTTACAGCGAGTGGTGAACTAGGCACAAACACAAAGGCCAACCTATTATATGTTTGCATATTACTGATACATATTTGCTACTTAACACTGCGATCTGCTTGTATTGATCGCAAGGTAAAGCTTTTCACTGTGCCTCAGTACAAGTGACAATAAATTCAATTCAATTCAATTGTGGAATGTCGACGAAATGGATTTTCGTAGCAGCTTGTGGTGGAGCCAAGTAGGGATCAGGCAGTACTGGATTTAGAGATGTGCAATGACGCAGACGTGACAAGGGAGCTAAAGATGAAGGAACCCTTAGGAAGTAGTGATGATAATATGATTGAATTTACTCTGCAATTTGAGAGGGAGAATATTCAATCAGAGGTAACGTACTAAAGTTGAATGAAGGCTATTACAGAGGCATGAGGGAGTGGGGTGGTTGGATGAAATTGGTGGGGAGAGGAGACTAGCAAGAAAGGAGGAAAGTGGAAATGCAATGGCAGGACTGTCTGAGCGTAATTCAGCAGACACATCCGAGATACATCCTGTGAAAAATGAGGCATGGTGCATGGTGGATGAGGCAACCATGACTGACTGAGGAAGTCATTGATAGCATAAAAGCAAAAGAGAAAACATATAATAGAACGAAAGGCAGTGGATAATCAGAGGATTGGGAAGCTCACAAAGACCCACAAAGGGCAACAACAAAATAAATGAGGAGGGAGAAGATTAAATGTAAGCTAACTACTAACATAAAGAAAGACTGTAGTTGTTTCTTTATTCAAATAAACGCAAAACAGAGATAGAAGTGGACAATGGGCCACTGGAAAATGACACTTGACAGAAAAGAGTGGGGAACAAGGAAATGGTTGAGGAACTGAAAAAAATTATATTGTGCCAGTCTTCACAGTGGAAGACATGAGTTATACCCAAACATACAAGAGAATTGGGGAACAGATGTGAGTCTAGTGGCCATCACTGAGAAAGTGCAAGAAACACTGAATGGCCTGAAGTTGGATAAATCATCTGGATCAGATGGAGTGCCCTGCAGGGATCTAAGGTAGAAAACTGAAGAAATAGTGGATACGTTAGTGGAGAGCTTTCTGGACTCGGTAGAATCAGGAAGGGTGCTGCAGGGCTGAAAAATCACAAACATGATAAGCTATTTTAAAAAGAAACAACACCGATGCTGCAAATTACAGACCAATCAGCCGAATCTTGGTTGTGGATAATACCCTGGAATCCATTGCGTTGGAAGAAATTTCTGAATACTTGGAAGTGCATGTTAAAATAAGGCAAAGTCAGCGTGGGTTCAACAAGGGGAGGCTATGCTTGACAAATCTGCAAGAATTCCTCTTTGAGGAAATAACGAGGAAGGTAGACCAAGGAGAGCCATTGGATGTTATGTGTCTGGACTTTATGAAGGCCTTTGATATTTGCCGCGCAGGAGGCTACTGAATAAGATAAGAGACCATGGTGTCAGAGGTAAGGTGCCTTTGCAGGACACAAAGCAGTGATTGGGAACAAAAGGATCCTTCTCAGGATAACAGCTGGTGACAACTGGCCTTCCTCAAGGCTGTATTGTGACCAAAACGTTTCATTTTCTCCATTAGCGATCTAGATAAAGTATCTGAGGGTAACGCGTGTCAATTTGCAGACAATGCAAAGGTCGGAGGACAGGTCGTATTGAGGAGGCGGGGATACTGCAGAAGGATATGGACATGTAGGGAGCGTCGGAAAATAAATGGCAGATGGAGCAAACTGTGGGAAGTGTGAGGTGATGCACTTTGGTAGGAAGAATAAAGATTCGGACTATTGTCTAAATGGGGCGAAAGTTCACATCTCTGGTGTGAAAAAATGCTTGGGAGTTTTAGCCCAGGATTCTCTCAAGATGAACTTGTAGGTTTAATCTGTAGTTTGGAAGACAATTGCAATGATGACATTTTTTGGGGAAAATTTGAATATAAAAGCAGGGATGCACTTCTGAGACTCTATAAGGGTCTGTTCAGACCACATCTGGATTACTGTGCGCACGTTTGGTCCTCAAATTTTAGGAAGGATGCAATGGTCCTGGAGTGTGCACAGAGGTGATTCACGATTATGGTCCCAGGAATGAAAAGCTTGACACATAAGGAACGTTTGAGGAATCTGGGTATATACTCGACGATGTTTAGAAGGATAAGGGGAAATCTAATTGGTACTTATAGAATCGTGATTATCCTGGATAGAGTGGATGCTGTGAAGGTGTTTACATTTTTAGTAGAGACTAGAATGCAAAGGCACAGCCTTGGAGAAAAGGGAAGACATTTGAGAGCACTACTAAGAGACACTAATTCAGTCACAGAGTGGTGAATGTATGGGATTCATTGCCAGATAAGGCTGTGGAAGCTAGGTCTTTGATTACATGTAAGACTGAGATATGTAGCAGCGTGGTTTTCAAGGGGATCAAGGTTTTTGGTGCGAAAGCTTGAGAACTGGGTTTAGAAAGATATCTACCATGATTTAATGGCAGAGCATACTCACTGCGCTGAATGGTTTAATTTCTGCTCTATTGTCTTATGGACTTATGCATCGAATGACCTCCATCTGCAAGTTCCCCGCCAAGGGACGTGCCAGCCTGACTTGGAGCATTGTCAGCAAAGATCTGATTGAGTGCTGATCCAGACTTGATGGGCCAAATGGTCTATTTCTGCCCTCCATCTTCTATTTTATCATGTTTCTGAAAAAAAATGATTACTGCAATGACTAGACTTGTGGCCGGTCCTCTGACTCTTCTTTGAACAGGCAGTCGCTAAAGTTCCAGCGTCATTTCCCTGCTCTTATAATCCCACCTGCGGTCAAGAACGGAAAGTATCTCTTACCCCGCGAGACCACTTGATCCCTTCTACAATCACCTTCAAAAATTCGTGAATGCCTACTCGAATTTCTCTTTTATGACTGTAAACCACTCAGTGTTCACACGTTTATCATTGTTCCTCCCCAAATTCATTATCACACACTTCACTGGATTGAATTCCTTTCAGTACATTTTCTTGCTAATTGTTTCCAATCTCCCTGCAGTCTACGGCTGTCTTCCTCATGGTTAACTACATGACTAATTGTTACAAGATTTGCAAACTGCTAAATGATGGCCACGACAAATAAGTATGAATTATTCACCTATATGAGAAAACAATGGAACTCTTAGAAGCCATGGTTCATAAGCTTGCAGAAGACAGCAGAATTGGAGACTGTAAGAAGGTGATCTCAGATTCCAGAAGGATCTTAATCCAATGCGTCTTTGGGCTGAAAAATGTCACATGGAGTTCAATCTGGATAAATGGAAGGTATTGCATTTTGCTACATCAAATAAGAGTAGGGCTGATACAATTAGTGATTGGGAGTTGCATCGTGTAGTGGAACACGGAGGCCAGGAATGCAAGTTCATAATTCTTTTTAGTTTGCTTCATATATTGACAGAATGGTTAAAAATCGTCATTTTGCCTTCGTTGCTCAGTCCATTTAGCGTAGGAGTTGGTATGTTATGTTGAAGTTGAATAGGACATTGTGTAAGGCCTCTTCTGGAATACTATGTCCAGTTTTTGCCGCCTAGTAATAGCAAGGAAATTATTCAGCTGGAGTAGGTTTAGAACAGTTATACCAGCGTTTGGCTAGTGGGGAAGGTTTGAGTTATAACGAAAGGCTGGATAGGCTGAGAATATTTTCACTCGAGCACTGGAGGTTGAAAGGCCACCTGATAGAAATTTATAAATTATTGAGAGTCCGGCTAGAGTTAAACTGTCTTTTCTCCAAGGAGGGGCACTTCAAGACGAGAGGGCAAATGTTTAAAGTGAAAAGCGGGATTTAAAATAAGACATGAGAGGCTTTTTTAAACAGAGGATGGTTGATGTGTGCAATTCACTTCCTGAGGCAGTGGTGAATGAAAGTATATTTACAATATTTACAGGATATTGGGATCAATAAATTAATTAGAAATTTTCAATGGGATTAACAAAAGCTATTCATTCATGCCAAATCCATTTTATATTGCCTCGAGGGAAGTTCAGAATCAACCACGATATTATTGATCTGGCGTCACATGCCAGCCAGACCAGATAAGTATGGCAGTTTCCTTCCCTATCAGGCATTAATGAATCAGATCTACAACAACTGATTCAACGTCATCATTAGACTCTGCAACTCTAGGTATTTATTGAAATAAAATTCCAGCATCTGCCATGCCAGGATTTGAACCCGTGTCCACAGAGTTATATCTGGACATTCATATTAACAATGCAGTAATAATATCACAATGGCATTATTAACCCTCAGCAGTTACAAGAGCCGTCAGATGCGACTCGTTTAGTTTGGCATTATGTTTTTATGAGCTTGTAGGACTGAAAGGCCTGTTTTCATGCTGTGTGAGTCTATGACTTTGACGCTATGAAACTGGCAGCTGGTTTGGATTAACAGTAGCGTTGACAGTTTAATTGATCTCCTTCTGGGATATGTAATCTTGCTGGTAAATCTGGAGGTTCTTCTGCTCATTGTGCTCGTCCCACACACGGGACTGTTGAATAGTCTGTCCCCAGTTTGACTGAGTAGATGAGTTTCCACTTCAGTAGGTAATTGAATCCCGCATTGCCCTGGTTTCTCTGTGATATCGATGTCCTTGTATCTACACAGGGTGAACGATATGGTTCAAATCATGTCCAGGCAGACGCAAGTCCCGATGTCTATGTTGTGAATATGTCTTTATTCTTCCCGATACACCTACAGGGTGTGGATGTCGCTGGTTAGGACAGCATTTGTTGTTTATCCTGATTCGCTGCTGTCTCGCTGCACGAGAGACATGGATTCGATCCCAAACTCGTGTGACTGTGTGCAGTTTGCACATTCTCTCTTTGCTTGTTTCCTCCCACAGTCTGAAGGTGTGCAGGTAACTGGAATCAGCCATGGGAAATGAAGGGGAACGGAATAGGCATGGAGTGTGCGTCTGATAGGAAGTGCTTTGGAGTGATGGTATCGACTGGAAGGGCCGAATGACCTGCATTCCCACACGGTCGTCATTGTCGGATTAAGGGTCTTGTATGTTGTTCAGGTCCTGGAGTCACAAGTAGGCAGGATTGGGTAAAGATGGTAGCATCCTCTACATAAGGGACATGCATGAATGGGATTGCAGGAAATTAAAGGCATGTTCTCTGTTCCTGAGGTCAGGCTTCCATTCCAGGTTTTATTCGTCGAACTTTAACATTACCAGTTCCGTGTGTGAGTCCCCAAGGATGACTAGTTTATTATAAAACCACAACACCACCTTCTCCAGGTTGCAGTATTTATTGGGAACAAGAAGCTGATTCTGAGCTGATGCGAGCAAAGGCAGATGCGACTGCCAATGTCAAAAACACTGATCCAAACAGAAAAATGAAATTTCGAACCTTGCCACCCCAAAGGTAAAGGCTCCACACGCTTTAGATGCGCCAATCGGCTGTCTCAGCAATATGGACTGTTTGTGGTTATAATATTACAAATGGGGGAAAGTATTCCCTTCCAGGAGCTGTCCCAAACTTTTGACCAGGAGCTGTCCCAAACTCGGAAATGCATGCGCCTCTCTCTCGTCATTCCATCCCAATTTCCAATTGGATCTTCGTGGCTGCTTTACGGAGTTTGTCTGATTCTGGGTCTGGAACTGGGACTATGTGTGATTGCATGCAGCAGTTGGTACTGCCTTGTGTGGCCGATGTTCAACTATAATGCTATTGAAACATACGTTTCAACAAAATTCTGCACTCTCCCAAGAGTTTGGAGTGTTTGATTAATTCCATTCTCCCGTACTCTGATTCATGGAATCTCCACAGCCTCTGGGGTCGCTAAAGTTAAAGATTCGGTTCATTCTGCGTTCCCACATGCCTGTCGCTAAGTCCTGATATTGTACATTATTCCTGACATTTCCTCTGCTACCATACTGTTTGCAGCTTACAAGCGTAGTCTTTTGAATGCTGCAACAGTTTAGTAGTTCGTATTCTGCGTTGTGATTGCAGTGACCTAGAATCCACATCATGGCGGTCAGTTCTCTCAAAGTTTTACTTTTGGTGAAACATGGGAAGAAATTAATCGTTTTTACATGATAATATTCTCCGAGGTGATGATCTGTTTTCCATCGAACTTTGTTCTCTGATATTTCTGCGTTTCATGTATCAGGATTTAAACCCAAATGTTCTCGAAGATGTCTCTCCCTCGCTCTCTCCCGAGCTATCTTTTCCGTCCCTCGTCCCATTTGACTGAGGCATTGCACAATCTAACATACACTTTCACGTTGATACCATCCAGTCTGTGCCGTTGCACTCACTGTTGCTGGATGACCATGCCCCAATCTCTTCATTGGCACCTTCAAATCTTTTGATCCGTTTGGATATCGTGGCTGTGAGGTCAATTCTCTTTTAGCAGCTTTTACTGACATGGACCAGAGATTATTGGATCGTGAAGCTCAATAAAAGGGCATAGGGAATAACTGGGGAAAAGAGACTCTTTTGGAAAAGATCCCCCATGAGGGCTTTCTGCGATAGCCTAGTGGTCTTATTGCTGGATTGTAAACACAGTAAAGCCAGGTAATGTTCTGTGGAGACGGGTTGGATTCCCACCACACCACGACGATGGTAATATGTGAATGGAATAAATGGCTAGAATTAAGAATACGTTGTCTGAAAAACCCATCTGTTTTACTGACGTCCTTGAGGGAAGGAAACTACCGTTCTTATCTGGTCTGGCGTTCACGTGACTCCAAACCGGAAGGCAATAAATGCTGCAGAGCTACCCCCGATGCTGTTACAGAATGGAAATATGTTCATTCGGCTCATTGCTAGAATTCTCCAGGGATGAGTTCGCAGTGGGAAAGCTGCAGGAGAGATTCACTTGGATAGTATTTGGGCAGAAGAGTTTCAGTCATGAAGGGTGACAGGACAAACTGGGGTTGTTTGCCACCGTGCAGAGGAGTTTGTGAGAGGTATAGATAAGGTAGACTGAAGAAGCGTTTACCATCGATGGAAAGAACGATCACAGGGGGCCAGAAATTTGATGAGAGAGACAGAAAGGTTTTAGTAGATGTGTAGAAAAGCGGTATAGGCCGAAGGGTGTTCGAATTTGGAACACACTGTCTGTAAGGGTCAGAGAGGCAGCAACCCTTATAACCTGAAAGAATATTCAGATGTGAATATGTTCTGCAAATACCTGTAAGGCTATGGGCTAAACCATTCGGGTGGTTAAGCTGTTATTTTTGACAAATGCAACCACAACGGGCTGAAGTGTCTCCTTTGAAACTGTTGTCCTCGGTAGTATAGTGGTTAGTGTCGCCATATGTTATGTGGGAGATAGGAGCTCAATTCCTCGCTGGGACACGGTAAATGTTTTAAAACTGTTGCTCCGTTTCCAAGTGCGGGTTATTAATGTCTGTCCTTCCATTCTCCATGGGACATTTCGCAGGAAGGTCAGTGCTGTCTGAATCAGCGTGGGGAAGGATTGCAGCTCCAGGCGAGAGAGAGTGTCAGTGAAAGTGCAAACACGTGACTTCTGCAACCTGTACCTTGTGTCTGTATTGGAATCTAAACCATTTAATAGAAAGAAGAAGGAAGCTGAAGAAGAAACAGGGTAAACCAATTCAGATGTGAGCGCAGAAACATTTTCTGCAGCATCATGAGGAAAACTGACAAACGACTCTGAGAAAGAGTTTGTCTTTCAGAATTGTTAGTTCACAGAAATATTTTTGTTCCACTTAAGCCCTTAAGAAATTGAATAACAATTTACCTAAAGATTTGAAATGTTAGAACACACCAGGCTATGAGTCACGTGATGGAAACTGTGTTTCCAAGCCAGATGTTTGATGACTGATAATGATACAATAGGCTGAAGGGCCTCTCGCCATGCTCTAAAAAACTCAAAAACTGTCATTTTTCGACTGGACAAAATAGGCAAAAACAAAGTCATCAGGAAAGGTTCCAAGCATTGCATATGGCTTCCTTGGTGCGAAAGTGCTGAAATTCAGCTGTCTCATTGCTATTTCCCAATTTGATTTCCAGTCAGGGAAAAATTATTTGCTGTTGCTTATGAAAATCTTAAATTGAACATGAGTTCCTGACATTACAAAATAGCAAAGGTCGCAGTTCTCTCAGAGTCAGTGAGAATTTCATATCGGAGATGAAATCAAATGGGAAGAAACGCTGAAATCAGTTGCCTTTGCCTGCTCAGACTCAGTACTACAAAAATGATCCTTACTGAAGCATACAGGTTTTTTTCAAGGATTTAATAAGTTGGATGCAGAAAGTTTGGTTCTGTGACCAGAGCACCTCATATCGAATGACTTGGACATGCCGGTTTTGGACTGGGGTATGCAAATTTGAAAATCACACAACACCAGGTTATAGTCCAACAGGCTTAATTGGCAGTACGAGCTTTCGGAGCGCTCCTCAATCATCAGGTGATTGTGGAGTACACAGTTGTAAGTCACAGAATTTGTAGCATAAGTTTACAGTGTGATGTAACTGAAATTATACATTGAAAAATACCTTGATTGTTTGGTAAGTCTCCGATCTGTTAGAATGACCATGTTAGCTTCACATCTTTCATATGTAAAGTGCAAAACTTGTTATTTTAAAGTTTCATTCTCAGGTGAAATTTAACAACTGGTGTCTGCCCCCGTGTTCTGCTGTCTGTTCCATAATGTTCAAAGTGATTCTAACTTATAAACATGAGTTACCAGAGACTTCCATGGATTCATGCAGTTTTTGAGCAAAGTACACTGTAACTCTGCAAGTACAAATTCACCCCAGAAACGTGTGTGTGTGTGTGTGTGTGTATGTGGAGGTGGGTTTCTGTTTGTAGATAGGGCAATGGGATCGCCTGTACTGTGACATGAACCCAAGTACCCGGCTGAGGCCATTCCCATGGGTTCTGACTTTAGCTATCAGCCTCTGCGTGGGCACTTTTAGCTGCTGCCTGTTCCAAAGCCCGCCCTGGATGATTGACACCCGAAGGTCCGAGGTCGAATGTCCTGGACCACTGAAGTGCTCTCCACCTGGGAAGGGGCATACCTGTCAGCTGATTGATGTGCAGTGCCCATTCCGTTGCTGTAGCCTCTGCTCGGTTTCACCAATGCACCATGCCTTAAAGCATCCTTGCCTGCAGCGTGTTGTTTTTTTTTTCAGATTAGCGTCAGTCTAAACATTATGGCACGGACACAGCACACAGGGACTAACATTGTCAACAATTTATCTCTGATGACACTAATTGGTAAAGTTCACCTGAGAATGTAATTGTTAAAAGAAAGTTTTTCGATTTACATAAGAAAAAAGTGAACCTAACATAGTCATTCTAACAGATGGAAGATTTAACAAACAATCAAGGTATTTTTCAAAGTATAATTTCAGTGACATTACACTGTAACTTTTTGCTATGAATTCTGTATCTTACAACTGTGTACTCCACAGCCACCTGATGAAGGAACAGCTTTCTAAAAGCCATTGCTTCCATTAAACCTGTTGGACTATGACCTGGTGTTGTGTGATTTTTAACTTTGTATTAGAATGCGGATCCCACAATTAAAATAGAGATGAAGAAGCATTTATTCTCTCAGACAGTTCTGTATCAGTGGACTTTCTTTTAGCAGAAGGTTGTAGAGGAAGTGTCATTAGGTGTAATGAGGCTGAGATCTGCAGATCTTCAAACAGCAAAGACATCAAGCGTTTTGGGGAAAGGCAAGAAAGTGCAGTTCAAGGTTATCAGATCAGATATGAAACCATTCAATAGCGGAGCAGACTTCATGGTCTGAATGGTGTTCCTAAAATTGTTGGCCTTAATATGAAGCTGCAAGCCGACTTGAGTAAAACGTGCCAAGTTTTTAAAAAAAAGCGTGGTCCCCCGGAACACTGAACCGACGTGAAATGTACAAAGAACAACACACAAAGGGCAGACAATATTGGATAATTGATCCGTAGTGATCAGTATACCAAGGTAAACAGCAAAACCGACATTCAGTATCTACATTGAACCTGGCTCCACGAGGCATTTTGTTAACTCTCACAAACCACTATTCCCCTTCCGTTTTCCTGACGCCCCCTCCGTTCTTGTTTTAACTGATTGAACGTCAGGCAATTGCAGATGACATTGCTGATGTGGAACCGTAGCATATAGAACATAGAACATTACAGCGCAGTACAGGCCCTTCGGCCCTCGATGTTGCGAATCCCCGTCATACTAATCTGAAGTCCATCCCATATACACTATTCCATGTACGTCCATATGCCTCTCCAATGATGACTTTAATGTACTTAATCTTGGCAAATCTACTACCGTTGCAGGCAAAGCATTCCATACCCTAACTACTCTCTGAGTAAAGAAACTACCTCTGACATCTGTCTTATACCCATCTCCCCTCACTTTAAAGTTGTGTCCCCTCGTGTTTGCCGTCCCCATAATTGGAACAAGGCTCTCCCTGTCCACCCTATCTAACCCTCTGATTATCTTGTATGTTTCCATTAAGTCATCTCTCAATCTTCTTCTCTCTAACGAGAGCAGCCTCAAGGCCCTCAGTCTTTCCTCGTAAGGCATTCCTTTCATCCCAGGCAACATCCTAGAAAATCTCCTCTGCACCCTTTCCAAAGCTTCAACATCCTTCCTATAATGCGGTGACCAGAACTGTTCACAATACTCCAAATGTGGCCGTACCAGAATTGTGTATAGCTGCAGCATAACCTCCTGATTCAGGAACTCAATCCCTCTATTAATAAAGGCCAAATCACTGTATGCCTTCTTCACAACCCTGTCAATCTGGGTGGCAACTTTCAGGGATTTGTGTACACGGACACCGAGATCTCTCTGTTCATCTGCACTCCCAAGAATCTTATTATTAGCCCAGTACTTTGCATTCTGATTACTCCGTCCAAAGTGTATCACCTCACACTTGTCCACATTAACCTCCATTTGCCACCTCTCAGCCCAACTCTGCAGCCTATCTATGTCTCTCTGCAACCTACTACAGCCTTCGTCACTATCCACAACTCCACCGACCGTAGTGTCGTCCTCAAATTTACTAATCCACCCTTCTAAGCCCTCATCCAGGTCATTTATAAAAATGACAAACAGCAGTGGACCCAACACCGACCCTTGCGGAACGCCGCTAGTAACTGGACACCAAGATGAACATGGAGGAGAAGGTGAGGACTGCAGATGCTGGAGATCAGAGCTGAAAATATGTTGGTGGAAAAGCGCAGCAGGTCAGGCAGCATCCAAGGAACAGGAGAATCGACGTTTCGGGCATAAGCTCTTCCTGAAGAAGGGCTTATGCCCGAAACGTCGATTCTCCTGTTCCTTGGATGCTGCCTGACCTGCTGCGCTTTTCCAGCAACACATTTTCAGCTCAACCAAGATGAACATGTTACATCAACTACAACCCTCTGTTTTCTTTCAGAGGGTCAATTACTGAATCAAACTGCTATGTCTCTCACAATCCCATTCCTCCGCATTTTGTACAATAGCCTACTGTGGGGAACCTTATCGAATGCCTTGCTGAAATCCATGTACACCACATCAACCTGTTTACTCTCATCTACTGTTTGGCCACTTTGTCAAAAAACTCAATAAGATTCTTTGGGCACGACCTACCCTTTACAAAACCGTGCTGACTGTCCCTGATCAGATTATTATTTTTTAGATGATTATAAATCCATTCTCTTATAACCTTTTCCAACGCTTTACCAACAAATGAAGTGAGACTCACTGGTCTGTAATTACCAGGGTTGTCTCTACTACCCTGCTTGAACAAGGGGACCACATTTGCTATCATCCAGTCCTCAGGCACTATTCCTGTAGACGATGACTTCTAGATCAATGCCACAGCCTCGGCAAACTCTTCCCTTGCTTCCCAGAGGATCCTAGGATAGATCCCATCCGGCCCGGAGGAATTATCTATTTTCACACACTGCAGTATTTCTAATACCTCTTCCTTGTGAACTTCGATCTCTTCTAGTCTAGATGCAAGTATCTCTGCATCTTCCTCGCCAACATTTTCATTTTCTATAGTGAATACTGTCGAAGAATTTACTGTTTCCCCATGTCTCCTCTGACTCCACACACAACTTCCACTATTATTCTTGATTGGCCCTAATTTAACTCTCGTCATTCTTTTATTCTTGACATACCTATGGAAAGCCTCAGGGTTAACCCTGATCCTATCCGCCAACAACTTCTCATGTCTCCTCCTGGCTCTCATGTCTCCTCTTGGCTCTTCTGAGCTCTCTTTTTAGGTCATGCACGGAAACGATTCTGTCTGCTGCGCAACATCATTCTGCTTCGAAAGATCAGGCAGTATTTCATATTGATTACTGCAAACGTTAACATTTAACAAGCCATTACAGTTAAAGCATTGAATCCTCATCACTATACTACCAGGGAAGATTTCTGTTAACACCACCCTGGACACCATGAGATTCGTCATTCTATACTCCCATCCTTCTGTGCATGACCTCTCGGCTCTATTCCGGTCTTGTTGGTTGGTTTACAATGCTGAGGCTATCCAATCATCTTTGCATTTCAGTTTCTAATGTACGAGACCTTCTCTCTGAGCTGGCAATGTGCTGGCTCAGTGGTGATAACACTGGCCTTGTAAACTAGAAAAGTGCTTGAAATAGACCACTCTTGTTTTTCATTCCAAGAACTTGAGCAAAACCGATAGGAAGGACAGGAAATAGCGGGCGTGAGCAATGATCAATTCTGACAGCAAGAACGAGGTGAGGCAGTACAAACTACAGATTGAAGGGGAAACAATGGGCAAGGAACACTGGTGCTGGAGGGGCTGAATGCTTCCTTTCATTGCTGTAACTAGACACTGGTGTTGAAGTCTAAAATGGGACAATATGAGCCAAGTCCGTGAAATCTTACTTTCTGCTTGTTTTCTCCCGAGGATTGTGTCACTCTTGGGGAAATGTGTCTGCATGCTTCAGCCTGTGGGTAAAAAGGGGGTTCAGTTACACGGCTGAATGTGAATACATTTTCCCATCTCAAACTTTAATCCCATTTGTTGTGTTTTACGAGATTCAAACTTTCCAGAGAAATTAGCATTCAGATGAACACGTGAAACGTCAGAGCTTACAAGGTTACAGACCAAGTGCTGGGAAATGAGATGAAGGGACCCATTTCTGTGCTGTAAATACTCGATAATTCAATCATTTTTGACGGGAAACATATCTGCTTGACATAATTCCAAAAACTGTGTTATGAAGAAACGGTGCAACTGCTTCTGCCCTCATCCCTGGTGGTCTAATGGTTAGTATTCAGCGCTTTAACTGAGTGGCCTGGGTTTCATTACCGTTCAGGAAATCAGGACTTCTTGTTCCTGATGCAGAGAGCGCAGCTCTACCAGGATTCTGTTTCATGCCTTAGATCACTCAATACCCCAGCTCTTCAAAGAAGGGAAAAGTGCCTTCCCTCTCTCTGCACAGTCGGACAGTTAATCCTTCATTCTCCTCTGATTCGACTTCCCAAAGAGTTTCAATATACTGTAAAAACTGAGTCTCAGCTATTTCTTTTCTGTGCTTTTCATACATAGGAGCTGCAGCGATTGTATGCGTTGGTTTCTGAAAACCAAACGTACCTATGAGCAATGTATTGGGCTATTCCAGAATTGCCTTCTCTGAAGCGCTGGGACATGACTGGTGTTCTCTATGATATGGAAGTGCCAATGTTTAAGTTGAGTAGACAAAGTTAAAAATTCCACAATATCAGGGCATAGTCCACCAGGTTTATTTGGAAGCCCGAGCTTCCAGAGAGCCACTCCTTCATCAGGTGGGTATTTTTCTGCAGAAAATTGGCGTGTATGTCAATATGCGCGATATTTTGGAAGATCATCTGGACTTTAACCGACCGTTCGTGGTGTCGATGGTACCCATGACTTGGAGGTGTTGGTGTTGGACTAGGGTGGCCAAATTTAAAAATCACTGAAAGCCATTTTAGATTCCAACAGTTGACAAATACCTGATGAAGAAGCAGTGCATGGAACACTGATGCTTCCAAATACGCCTGTTCGATACAATCTGGTGCTGTGTGATTTTTACTCTGATTGTTCTTGGTAATGTTTAAATGATAGAAGGCAGTGAAAGAATTTTCGTTCGTGGGGATGAAAATTTCAAATATTATCCACCTCAGCGGAACAAAAATGATTAGTTTGAATGTGTGATGAATCTCCACAATGCGCTAGCGCCAAGTAAAAGTCGAACTTTCAGCTGCCTGATCCGTAGCCAGCTATACGAATGGTTGTACCACTGGCCAGGTGCACAGCTGAAATTTTACACGCTGTAGAGCTGTATGCTAACAAGGACATGAGCAATGTCACAAGGTGAACAAAGATAATCACCATCATTGATTCACTTCAAATTGTCCTCAAAAAACGACCATTCACAATCTGATCAGCCAATCAATGAGGTCCTTGGCCTCCTCCATCGCCAGTCACTGGCCACACGACGCTTGGAGGAAGAGCGCCTCATCTTCCGCCTAGGTACCCTCCAACCACACGGGATGAATGTAGATTTCTCCAGCTTCCTCATTTCCCCTCCCCCACCTTATCTCAGTCCCAACCCCCAGATTCAGCACCGCCCTCTTGACCTGCCATCTTCTTCCCGATCTCTCTGCCCCACCCCCTCTCCAGCCTATCACCCTCACTCTCACCTCCTTCCACCTATCATATTAACAGCGCCCTCCCCCAAATTCCCTCCACTCTACTTTTTTTACCTCAGCCCACTTGGCACGCCAGCCTCATTCCTGAAGAAGGGCTTATGCCTGAAACGTCGATTCTCCTGTTCCTTGGATGCTGCTTGACCTGCTGGGTTTTTCCAGCAACACATTTTCAGCTTCCCACATCTTGTGTTTATCTGTGCCTTATGTGCAGCCTTCATCAATGGCGAGAGCAACGGGCGAGGGAGACACCAATGCGTAAGTCTCTCCGTGCCCATGCACGGCACCAACATCGGCAGTTCTCCACTGTGCATTTACAGGTAGTTCTCGGTGCCCCTACACCCATGCCCTGCCCCTTTTGAAATATCTCCATTGTTTTGTGCTGTCTCTCTGTGCTCTTCTCACCAAGATGAATCACTTCTACTCAACCTGCTCCAGATTTCATCTGACAAAACAGTCATTAAGAATCCCACTGCATCAACATACATTTCGCATCTCTCATTATTTGGTTTTCCTGGATCTCTTTTATACAATAAAAGGTCACAGCAGCTAGACTTGAAAAATAAAATTGCGTTCCTTTTCATTATCCCAATGCGATCTACATTTCAATGCAGTTTAGACAACTGGCTCAAAGTATTCTTTGAGATTTTATAGTAGCGTCGATGCATACAAACTGACATTGGAGTTCCAATTTCAATAAAACAGCTGCGAGCGTACAAAAATAGCAACATTAAAAACAGCGACGAGAGTGGGACTCGAACCCACGTGCGCAGAGCACAATGGATTAGCAGTCCATCGCCTTAACCTCTCGGCCACCTCGTCCCATGTACCCGCGCGCCAATGACCTTATTAATAAGTGAATTGCGTAAATTATGCAGAAGAGCAGATATTTCTCCCTGGTGTTGGTGAAATGATAAATAGGACAGTACGGTTCTAAGACTATGGTCTGACCTCTGGGTTGTGGGGCAAGCGCATTCCCACTGTGACACTCTGCTCACAGTGGTCTGAACAAAAATGAAGAAAAGACTATGTAACAAGGTCTGTTGAATTCTGTGAAGATTTGAAGTCAACGGAATGAAGAACCCGAGAAAGCAGGTGTGTTCTTTCAAGAAAGAGTTGGATAGAGCTCATAAGGATAATGGACTCCAGGGTTATGGGGATAAGGCAAGAACAGGATACTGATTGAGGATGATCAGCCATAATCATAATGAATGGTAGTGCTGGCTCGAAGGGCAGAATGGCCTACTCCTGCACCTATTGCCTATTAAATTGCCTGTGAGGAATTGTTTTCCAGACTGGACGAGAGTGCATAGTGCTCAATGTCATTATTCGGAACACCTTTCTCCTGCTCAGATATTTTTGACACGCACTTGTGTACAGGCCAGACAATTTCAAAATCCTAAATTAGGCTAAACTGACAATTGAATTCAACAATGCAAAAACCTTGATCTGTATCATTTTCCTGTGCCGTGCGACACCAAGTCACTGTATGATCACAGCAACAGAGTGAGCAAGTGTCAGAAGGAAAATGAGTGCAGTGCCAGAACGCATGCTGGGAGCAACAGTTGACACACGGGGAAGTGCATTTCCCACAACAGAAAAAATTCCCAAACAGCAGACTGTGGTGGAAGAATTCAGAGGGGTTTTACACTTTGGAATTTGATGCCAGAGACACAATAGGGATCTGTCATTGAGTCTGCTAAAGATGAAGATTTTAAGATTTCTACAGATGAAAAACAAAATAAAATGTTCATTGGTTAGTGAAGGCAAATGTTGAAATTGTATATTTCAACAATCTACCCATCTTTGCAATGAGTAGCTCACTACTTTCCTCACTCGGGGTCAGAACCACTGGACAAGATGATCGTCTTATCCCCGTTACTAGCCATGGAATCAGAGAAACTCGGTTTCCCAAGCGTTAAGGTACAACCAGGAATGTGGAGGTAAGCATTAATGTGTTGCTCCTGTGCTGCAGGTGACCAGTGCACAGTATCTCTGTTCCAGTATATTGGGCTGTGCTGTCCCGAAGTTTTAAGTTTGAGCCTCACATGGAGCAGCTTCAATTTGTCATCGTGTTGAGGGGTGCGGATAGAAGGTGATATTGAGCAAAGCCAAGTTTATGGGAAAATACCCGAGATTGTGGATTGAGAAACGACCTTTTCTGGATAATGAATCCTTGATCAACAAACATACTGCAAGTATCTAAAACGTGTAGAGACATGTGTGGAGAGAGAGCCAAAGGCGATTTTTCAGTCGGTAGATAACGTTTCCCATGTGCACTGTGTTAAATTCCGGGAAAATAGATGTTGAACTGGTTTCATGCTACACAGTTTGTTACAAACTCACAAAGGTTATTGCAATAATAAAAAAAAATCACATAAGACCGTTTGAATATTGTATTGAATTGAATTTTGTTCTGAGCATATTTCATCTTCAATGGCGTGCTGCAGAGAAGTACAGAGGGTTAACAACACAAAAGGACAGAGTCTTCTTGGTGCATTTCTTGGGTGGAGTTAAGAATGTACGAAATATACATAACATCATGTGAATGTGGTCAAATCTTTAAAGTAGGTGTTGTGTCTCCAAGTGACGATTCAATTCCTACTCATTAGGATATAGCTTCTCTCGGCAGTTATTTTAAGACATCATCTCCATTTGCAGAGTTTCACCTTGAATAATACGCCACACCTTACCAATCCATGAACTTTTTATACTCAATCTTAATCAGTTGTATGTGTTCATGAAATGTCTTTGTGTCTGAAGTCAACCAAATTCGAAATTGTTACGCAACCGCACTGACTTTCTCTCAATGGTAAATTCCCTCCTTGTATGTTTGTTCGTGTATCTTTTAAAACACTGTGAAATCAGCTTCTACGCTTTATTTCTGGAAATATGTTCACGATTTAACTAACTCTATTGAGTGGAAGAAACTCTCATCCAAACGTTTCTTAATCATTCACTGATGGTTTTGAAGCTCTAACTAAAGTTATTGATTCACTCGAAAAGGGTATTTCCCCATTTCGTCATTCAAACCTCGAGTTATGTGAAAATCTCATTCGTTTTCTTCAAACTTGCGTGTTTCTGCTCCAGCAGTTCCAGATCTCGTGAATAAATTCCTTCATTCTTTCTATCATCCCGTTTGTATCCTTTCTGATATTTTTATGTCTCAGTAAACAACGTCACTTCACTTTCTAATATCTTGTTATCCAGGAAACAGCGTCTGTGCCCTTTCTAACCTCTTGACATGTTTTTGGTAAAGAAAGAGGACAAGGATTACACACAATGGTCCCACTGAGGGTGATCTACAGATTCTACAGTTACATTGTGAACTCTTTGCTTTTTAAATATGACGTCACTATGCATAAACTCAAATAAGGTAAATTATTATCTATCCAGTTCATGAACATCGTCTCCGTGGAGACGAAAATTATCTATCACTCCCTTTATTCTTCCACGAAATGTTCAAAAGGTTTGGAAGGCCAACATCTCTAACTCCACGTGCCCTGAGTGAGTCTTAACTATTTCTAAAGGAGACTGAAGTTCAAATACTTAATAGTGTTCTCCAGTCATTCCAGTGCAGATTGGTTCTGGATAGTAAATGCCCAAAGGCCACCGTGGATCTGAAATCAACAGTTTTCACATAGTAATTGTCGTAGCTATTGTGCATCGTATGTCGGTGTTCGTGTTCAATTTGTTCATAATTTCATGGGCTCCTGTAATGAATTCTACTGAATGATTAATTTGTGAATGGAGACATTCCCTTCACCACTCATTCGAAACTCCATGGAACATTGAATAATTTTACTCATATGCTTCCAGAGGACAGTCCTACCATTACTGGTATAAATCAGTGAACATTCCGGACGTATCCTCGAAGGCAAAGATTTCCTTCTCCAGTTTAGCGGATCATTACAGCACTGAATCCCATGTATGCGTTCATTAAAACCAAAACAGTTGCAGCAAGACTTTAAAACAAAGATTTTGCAATCTGCTTGCATTGGTTGTCCCAATCATTACATTCCACATTGTGGTATGTTTGTGGATGAAAGCACTTTCTGAATCTTGAGCAATTACATTTCAATTTTGTCAAAACATTGTCATTCGCTGTTCTCTCTTTCCCTTTCAGTTTCCCGTTTAATATCCCGTATTTTCTCAGTTTATCTTACGTTTTCAACAATTTCAATCAATCTCGCTCCTGATTACCAATCCGAGAGAATGCCACAATTATATGCAGTGCAGCTGTAGGGCGCGGTGAACAAGTGGAAAGGCATTGATCACGTGAACCAAATAAAAGTAGCGGGCTGGTGGAATCTGGCCGTTCCATTGCAGTGATATTGAAAACATTTCACGTAATCTTCAGCCAAATCATATTGGCAGAATATAAGAAAACATAAACGAAAAAATTGCCGGTGTTGCAAATCAAACAAAAACAGACATTGCTGGAAAATTTCAGGACGTCTGGCAGCATCTGTGGAGAGACGGACCCAGTGGATGTGAAACGTTAACTGTGATCCATCTGCACAGATGCTGCCAGCTCACCTGTGATTTTACTGCAATTTCTGATTTTGTTTCAGAGAAGATTTTGTCACAGTTCATGAGAACAGTGTTCTCTAGAATCAAACAGACAGCATGGACCTGATAGTGTGAAATGAGACAGTAATAATGAATGAGTAGAGCGTGTTGTACTGGAAAAGCACAGCAGGTCAGGCAACACCCGAGGAGCAAGAGAATGGACGACTTAGGCATAAGCCATTCATCAGGAATTAGGCTTGTGAGTCGGGCAGAGTGACAAAGCTAAAGCCAGGTGCCAACTTGCAGGCACCTCCTCCTACTGACCCCGATCATGACCTCTCCTCCCATCACCAAACCATCATCTCTCAGACCATCCTCAATTTCATCACCTCTGGACATCGCCCATCCACAACCTCCAACCTCATTGTCCATGAACCGTGCACTACCGGATTCTACCTCCTTCCTACGTTTCAGAAACCTGACTTCCCCAGTCGACCTATTGTCTCAGCCTGCGCCTGTCCCATCCGAATAATCTCTTCATACCTCGTCACAATCCTATCTCCCCAGTCCAGAAAATGTCCATTTATATTCGTGACACCCCTATGCACTTCACCTCCTCCACGAATTTCGTTCCCCTGGCCCCCAACGCGTCATCTTCACCATGGACATCCCGTCCCTGTACAAATTCATCTGCTGTGACAGAAGTCTGCAAGCCTTCCATTTCTTAATCTCACACCATCCCAACCAGTACCTTTCCACGGACATCCTCATCCACCTGACTGAACTAGTCCTCAAAATCAACAATTTATCTTTCCAATTTTCCCACTTCCTCCATCGAAACGGGTAGCCATGGGCATCCGCATAGGACCTAGCTATGCCTGCCTGTTTGTCAGATATGCGAAACTGTCCATCTTTCGCAGTTACACAGGCACCACCCTCCACCTGTTCCTCCGCTTCATTGATGAATGTATTGGCGCCACTTGGTGCTCCAACGAGAAGGTTCAATAACTCACCAACTTTCCCAATACCTTCCACCCCGACCTCAAGTTTATCCGGATAATCTTGGCAACTTCCCTCGCCTTCCTGGACCTCTCCATCACCGTCTCTGCCGACTGACTAATCACAGACATATACTACAAGCCCACCGACTCCCATAGGTATCTAGACGACATCTCCTCCCACGCTATCTCGTGAAAAAACGACATTCCTTATTCCCAAATCCTCTGCATCCACCACATCTGTTCCCAGGATGACCAATTACAACTCAGAAAGACCCAGTTCATCTTCTTCTTCCACGATCACAAATTGCCTTCCCACGTGGTTGACAAAGCCCTCCAATGCATCTCCTCCACTTCACACACCACCGCCCTTGAACCCCACGCCTCTCAACGCAACAAGGACAGAACCTCCTGGTGCTCACCTTCCACCCCACCAACCTCTGCATAAAACGCATCACATTCTGTCACTGATGCCACCTCGAGACAGACACCACCGCCGGAGATATATTGTGCTACCCAGCCCTGCCAGCACTCCAAAAAGACCATTCCCTCCACGACCACCTCTTCAGGTCCACACTTCCCCCCACCAGCCCACAACCCTCTCCTGGTACCTTTCACTGCCACCAAAGGAAGGGTGAAACTAGCACCCACACCACTCCAACCAAGACCCGAAGGGATCATTTCACATCCGTTAGAAATTCACCTGTACAGCTAACAATGTCATCTACTGCACCCATTGCACCCAGTGTGGTCTCCTCTTCATCAGGGAGACAGGACACCTTCTTGCAGATCATTTCAGAGAACATCTCTGGGACACCCGCACCCACCAACTTCATATCCAGTGGCTGAACACTTCAACTCCCTCTCCTACACCGTCAAAGACATGCAGGTACTGGACCTCCTCCAATACCAAACCATTACAACCCAATGCCTGGAGGACGAACGCCACACATTCTGAGTTGGGACCCTAACAGCACACGGGATAAATGTGAATTCGAACAATTTCCTAATTTCCCCTCCCCCAGGCCCAAGCCTTCAACTCGCCACCGCTATCTCGACCCATTCCATCACTGCCACTTCTGACCTATTATCTTCTCCATCCTATTCATTCATCTATTGCTTTCCAGCTATTTCCCCTCAACTCCAGACCACTTCCATTTATCTCCCAGCCCCGACTCACAAGGCTTATTCCTGATGAAGGGCTTAAGCCTGAAACTTGAATTCTCCTGCTCCTCGGATGCTACCTGATCTGCTGTGCTTTTCCAGCATCACACGACCAACTCTGATCTCCAGCATCTGCAGTCTTAACTTTATCCTTGGAATTATCAATGTCATTGGAGTGAAGATATCCCTCGATTGCAGTGATCACAGTGTGACTGAGTTTTCCATTTAATTTGGGTGAGGGCAGGTTGGATCTGAGATGAGCACTTAACACCTAAACAACTGGAATAGTATCAGATAGCGAGGTTAGGGCGGGCTGAAGTGAAGTGGAAAATTCTGTCAGAAGATTGGTCAATACAACTGCCCCACATCACCCAGATTGTAAAAGACACACAGAAGGAGCAAAGCACCTTCAGTGAAGACACAATGACAGGTAAAGTGGAAAGGAGACAATACAACACACTGAGTTGCAGTGGAATTATATATGTGAAAGGATTCGATATATAAGCTACTTTACATATGGACAACCCTCACATTGGAAAAACCAATTTCCTGCAGTGTAACGGCGTCATTTGCCTGTGACATCACAATGCTGAGAGACACTGACATAGTTTCTTCTGTAGCAGCGTGGCCTAGAGAGAGCATGATCGGACCATCAACCAGAATGCAATACTTCAAAGCTCTCCTCTGCGTAGTACAACTTATTTGCTGCTCCTGTTGTCAGATCTCAATCGCTTCACAGTGTGTCTTCTGCTTCCTGCTTCACGGAAACACTTGAAACGTGAACAAATCACTCGTGTTTACACTTTCACCAATCTTTTGCAGCTCCCGAGTTGGCACAGGTACGAGTAACCGATTGGCCTTATCGAGCGCTCTCACACTGGTATGATCTGAATAATAAAGTGCACAGTGTCTGATCTGCAGAATGTCCCCACGCGAGACGGTGTTGTTTATCCCATCCCCGTGGACTGAGCTGTCTCTATTGGCAGAGTATTCAGCCATTTCCCTCCACTTGCAGGCATTCTGAGGGCATGTAAGTGCGGATATACTCTGAAGCTTCCTGTCACGGGCACAGCCAGGTACAAGAGCGCCGCTGGAACTTAGCATCTTTGATTGCGAACTTCCTCCAAATATCATTTATTTGAGAGAGAGAAAGGTGCTGAGCTGGTGGGAAAGCGAGAAATGGGCTGTGGACTCTCTTCCCTCAGTAAAGTTCAAATAAGTGCATTTTTGTGCAACCCATTTGATGTGCAGAATGAATCTTTGCAGAACAATCCTGCAGAAAGGCTTTTGTTTCAGAGGCGTCGGCTTCGTTGCTGCAATCGGGCATCAGTTAACATCTGAGTCCCAACTGTCCCAGATGAAGCGACTCCAAATGAAACCCTCACTCACTGAGAACCATCCCCACAGCCAGGAATTGCGGGGTCTGCAGGCAGTCCAAAGCGGAAGGGAGGATTAAAAACGAGCCATTATTTCTCCCTCAGCCACTCTGTCACAGAGACAGGCAGAGGGACGGCAGAGACGTGGGACGGCAGAGACGTGTGACGTCATTGACGTGCCGACAGAAGCCGTTCATCCCATCGAGTCCCCGGCAAATCTCTATTGCTTGCTTCTCTCTGACGTTATTCATCATCAGTGCTGCTTGTCCTAATATTAGGGAACTGTGTCTGTGTCGAAATGCTGTCTCTGACATACTGATCCACATGTCATTCACGGCTGTTCATTTCACCGGAGGACCCTGCTGTGTGACACAGGTGGGGAATAACTGCAAGGCGTCATGTGCATGGTACACGCCACAACTGATTTTTCTCACCTTCGCCAGTGTATTCCCAGCTCAGGCAAGTGACTTTGCAAATCAGGTCATAACAGACCGACAGAGAACAGCAAAAAAATCTTCCATAACTTCAAACGTGAGTTTCCTCAAACGTATAAATGTGGCAGGTTTATCTATTTCAGATATCATTGAGTGTAAGGACGCAGAAGGCTCATCAATATGTAATGTGAAGAACGGAGCACTGTTATAGCGAAACACTGGCAGTGGCAGTACACATGCTGAAAGCTGGAATTGTCATCGAGCAGAAGATGCTTTCCATTCATTAATTTCTGGATTATGCGCCCACCACGATCCCTCTGGGCCGCTCTGTTATCGCTGACCACAGCAGTTTCCCACAGTCTTCAGGTTTTTGTAGCATGTACTTCGAGGATGACGTCAAAAGATCTTCGCTGTTATTGTGTGATGCACTGTGGTACAGATGTGTCCCGGCTGTGTCAATATAACCACCCTGTAACTTCCCAAATTCTGCTGTTTTAATTGCAATTTCAGTCAGAATCACAAAACGTGTCACATTCCAGACTGAGGCCATGCAGCCCGCCTTCGCTCTGCTGGCTCCAAGCAATGAGGAAATGACTGTGTTTTGATTGTTTGAATATCACATGTACCTAAGTACAGTGGAAAGCGTTGTTTGCGATTGGTAAAGGCGGATCAGAGTAATCAGGGACGTGCAGATCACAGCGTGAGAAGAGCAAAATTTGACCAGACTCAGGAATTCAGGTTACTACGTATAGGACGTGCGCTCAGCAGAATCCACATTGGCAAGGTCAGCAGTATTTAAAGTTAGACAATTCATTTCTCAGAGCAGCAACGGCCGAGAAGAAGCGGTTCTT
This sequence comes from Chiloscyllium plagiosum, assembly GCF_037043375.1. Taxonomy (NCBI): domain Eukaryota; kingdom Metazoa; phylum Chordata; class Chondrichthyes; order Orectolobiformes; family Hemiscylliidae; genus Chiloscyllium; species Chiloscyllium plagiosum. The sequence continues at coordinate 64,364,165 of NW_028270171.1, read as the reverse complement.
GAACTTGCCTGCGTATGTTTTCAAGCTTTGGAATCTTTATCTGACCCCGATCTCATCGAAATCATATCTTCTCAGTCAAAAATGAAGTAGAGTGCAAAATTCCAAGGCTCATGAACCCGAGACCTCTCGCACGTATGTCACCTGTCTCAGGCAATATCACACCCGAGACAAATGAGCCTGAACGGCGCCAGATGTGGTAACCATTATTCAGGTGAGTGTTTTTTTGGTTAACTAAGTCAATTTCTGCTGTTTCAGAGTGAAAGAAGCATCGAGTTTTCATCACAGCTCTTTTCCATTCTGACTTGCTTCTCCTAGGAGGCTCTGCTTGCTGCTTTCCCGGAAAATGGCGTTCTTCATTGATAACTGGACGAACTCACCTTCCATTGTCACGCAGTGTTGGTGGAGAGCAGCTTGAACGTGATCTTCATCTCCCTATCAAATACGGGTTTGTGGAGCGGGATAGGGGTCAGCCGGGAGTGCGAAGTATGGAAATTCTGGAAAGGTGAAGAAAAGTGAGATCGCGCATGCACAAGAAATCATCTTCTTTTGGCAACCCTTGTCCAAATAATGCGATCTGAGATAGATAGAAAATGCAGAACTGCGAGGAAAGAGTGAATCTCTCCCCATTATTTGGGAGCAGTGTCTGTGCTTCTCGAAGTCACAGGGAGGCTTCTGCTGTCTGAATCAGAATGGGATATTACTGCAGCGAGTCCCGTCGCACGCAGCTGCTGTGCATACATTTTTCCACGTTGCCTCCAGTTCATATCAAAGATTTCACAGCTCACATCATCCCAGAGTGACAGGGAAGAGAAGGAAGAGATTCAGACCATCATCTTAACACAATCTTGGGATCAATTGGATGTGGGAGAGCGGACAGTCTCGACTTGTTCCAGCATTTACAATCTTTGTTCGTGTGGCAACAAAAGCAGGAACCAGGAACTGTTTATATTGCATCTTAAAACAGGTAATTAAATTTTGAAGAGCATAGACATTTCTCCCTGGTGTTCATGAAATGATCAAGAGCAGAACACGGTTCCCTGAGTATGGTCTGACGTCTGGGTTATGGGCCCAGGGCACTCCCACTGTGATATTCTGTTCACAAGATCTGACCACATGGAAAGAAATGACACAGTGACAAGATCGATTGAATGGGATTCCATGAAAAAAAGAAGCCGATGGAATGAAAAGAGCCATGAGAGCGGGAATGTAACATTATCTGTGAGGAAGTTGTTTCCCAGACTCGAGGAGCGTGCATAGTGCGTTTTCCAGGGGTCAATGTCTGGATAAGTAGACTGAATCAGCATCGGCTGTTATTGTACTGCATCTTTTGTACAATGTTGCAAAAGCACCGGCCTTTTGTATAGAGGGGACAACTTCAAAATCCTCAATGATGCAAAGCACACAAATGAGGTGAACAACAAAGCAACCACAGAAACTCGTTTTACGTCATGGGGTAAACGCCCCTGCTCAATTTTCACTCAAATTCGCTCTCTTTCAAAGTCCTGAGCCTGAGATTCAAACAGTGAATGGTGTATGTTAATAAAAACTGCTCGGATCTCACAACTTCAGTATTTAATACGCCCCTACATGTATGTCTGACAACAGTAATTGGTCACTCACTGTGTTACTTCAGCACACGTAGAGAAGAAATAAATATAAGAACTACAGACACGTATGTGACTGGGATTTGACCCGATGCTGCTGCAGCCAATCGATTCAGCTGTAATTAAAATTGCATCCACCTTTCCCGTGTCGGTAGTAAGATTGCACAGCTTAGTGGTGAGTTTTCATGCGTTGAATTGGACCCAGCATTCTTTCTCGTGTTGAAATTTACTGAGATATAAAGGCATGGTGAAAGAGATGGTAGAGTTTACTAGAATATAATGACGTTAGGAAGGACACGGTCAGATTTCACTTGATACAAAGTCGATAGAAAGGACAGACATGACGCTTACTTTGAGATAACACCACTAGAAAAGGAAATAGCAGATTTAACGGGACGGTGAGATAGATAAAGAATCATGCGGGAGAAACCAGGAAAGAATTATCAGTGTCTGAAGGGAGGTTATCCAGCTGATGTGACGTTGGTAAGACGAAATCTGAGGGGAATTCCTTCGTTTAGGTGAGTGGAAACTAAAGCTTGAAGGTACAAAACCAACGGGGAATGATGTAGACGTTTGGAGCGGATTTTTTTATTCTGAGAATTATTGAAATCGAAGATGAATTTTCAGAAATAAAAACATTTTAGGTGCTGATTCCATTATATATCAAATGTCGTGTGCAGACACACAGGGACTGAATTTAACAGCGAGAGAGATTCTGGGCTGCCTGGATGGCGAGGCAAAAGGTACATACTCTCGAAGTGGATAACATTCTTCGGAAAGAAATTGCATAATACCTGCATTTGAAAATGCCAAGTATAAGAAGAACTGTTGGCGTTGATAGGTGTTGCAGCTTATTCTACATGAAATATTTTATAATTTGTAAATACACTGAGCTGTTTGGTTTAGTTCTGCATTGAATGGAAGTCGGTTAGCTCAGTCCGCTGACTAACTAGTTAAGAGAAAAGTGAGACCAACAGCATGGGATTAATTCTCTCACTGTCTCAGTTTTGCATAAGGATCATCACCTAACCCACTCATCAGATCTGTTATACTATGGTGCCTCTAGTGAGTAAGATTTGGCCTGTAGATGTAAAACATCATTATCATTGCCATCTGTTGCCTTGAACTTTTGGTCACAATCACTCGAAAGGAGAGTGAGCCCATTTAATTCTCACTGATCTTCGCTTGAAAAATCCTGTGACAAGTCTCGACCTTATCACAGTTTGCACCCTCTGCTCCTCCCAACAGCAAAACTACTTGGTATGCCTTTGCCAGATTTACTGACAACATTCAAACTCCGCAAAGAGATAAATACAATACTTTCGATTGGATAATGAGCTGTGCATGTTTGCAGGAAATGGAATGATATGAAATGAGTTAAACAGACTTTCGCAGAGTGTAATCCAGTGCAGACTGAGCGATTTGAGAAAGGTCATTAAGCTAAAATTTCACTTCTGTTCCGCTATACATAGATGGATATTCACCTGGGGAATATTTGCAGCTTTTCAGATAATACTTGACAGAAATGTGAAACTGGAGTTTTCAAATAAATGCTACTTTACTCAACATTGATTTCAACTGCGTTTTAGTTTGATGCGCTAATCATCCCTTGTCAATGTCAATAACAGCATATTCAGATAAGCATTGAACTTACAAACGTGGCATTTTACGCGCCTTTAAGTAGCAGGCGATAAACAATTGCGCGACTGAAGCTGCAGACAGCAAGCTGGTCACATGTCCTACTCATACCTCAGGAACTTTAACTCAACTGCTCTACTTTTGTTGTGGTTCGGAAATTAAAGCTAACGCAGACGAGATGAAACTGACATGGACCTGTGATTATTGAAGCATTAGGTTCAGGAAAGGGACTCATAAAATATGCAAAATAGACTTCATTGAAAAATGGGTTTTCCATTGGTTCCTGCGTTGTTTACAGACAATGTTACATTGCCGCTGTCGACAGACCTTTCCTTCGATCGGCTTCAATTCGAAGCAATAAAAATTCGCAACTTCCTTCTGAAAGTTCATACTGGTAACATGATACAGACTGCATTCATCAATAATCTTCACCATTCCAACATCCATGAACACGTTGCACGGTTTCGATGAATACTGAGGATGTAAGAGTGTAATGCAAGAATAAATTCATTTCAAGTTTAAATTGTAAAGTAGGAAGAATGCACAGTAAGACTCAGAATGCCAGAAATTCATGTACGTCTCCGTGTCCAGAACTGCAGCAAAACAGAGGGGTAATGTGTCGCTGAATCCCCACGTTTGCTTGCTCCATGTGTCCAGTTGGAAACCTGTGTGAAGGAGCATGCAGTCTGACAGAGTACCTGGGAGAATCCTCGATTGTCTGATCTAAAGCTGCAATAGGAGCTCTCCATTCTGGCTGTGAGAGCGGTGGGTTAAATGGGAAGACCTTGATAGTCCGTGGGTGTAGATTCACATTGCAACATGTTATTGTTGAAAACCCTCTGTCAGAAACAGCACTGACAGAGAGGAACAGGAGGACGCTATTCCAAACACCGGTCCTACTCCACCATTTGACATCGTTATGACTAACCAAATACATCAATATCTTTCCCCGGTCCATCCACAACAGCCTGTTGCCCAAAGGGAAAAAGACATTTAAGGAATCGATAATGCGTGTGCAACTATTGGAGGGGAATGCGTTTAGAGATTTGTGGGTTTCTGCACGAAGTTTGTAGGTTTCGTTGGTTAGCAGCTGGTCTGGTCTGATCATGCTTCAAATGATATGATTCCGTCAAAACTCACCAACAAGGGGGTCAGGAGTTTTCCGTGGTGAACAGCAATTTAGAGAACCCCAGACGACAGGAATTCATGATGAATCAGCAGAATACTAATTGGTTCAGCTGAAATCTGAACTCCGGTTCTGGTGGAACTCAGAACGGCAAACTTTGTATAGCAATGTTAACAATGCTGTAGAAATGTAACACGCTTTACATTGCACCACCGAGCGGCGCTAGCCACAATTTTACTGTACCCAAAGTTGTGGTTGTCATGGAGAAAATGTAATAAATCTCCAGGAGATGCGGGGAGTTCTTCAAGGAGTAGATCTTTTATTTGCAGTCAAAAACCGTGACACTCAGAAAGCAAACTCTTGAACGACCCCGAAACTCAGGATCCGTGGCTCGTTATACCCTTTCTTTAATTATATTTTTGTTAGCTGACCAGGATGCCCAACTGTGTTTGTCAGAATTATTTCACTCCAGGAATACAATAAACCACTATCTCTCTACTTCTACGTCAATTGTCCTGTTCTGCAAACCACATTTCAGGGGAGATGTGAAATACCAAAGACTAAAAAACGGACAAAAAGTTATAGAATCAGATTTAATGGAATTAGACACAATGCAGACAGAAATCATTTGGCCAATTGAGTCTGCTCTGTGCCGCCGAAGAGATGCACACTCCCCCACCCCATCTTTCTAAATCCGCATTATTGATCCACCTACAAAAATAGAAATGAGTTCAAAAGCTCAGCGGGTCAGGCAGTTTCGGTGGAGAGAAATCAGAGTTAAAATTGCGAATCAAAACCTGTTCCAAGGAATGATCTGTTGACCCCAAATGGTCATTCTGTTTTCCCTGAGGTGCAATTCCTACTTTTGTCTTTGATTTTGTCTTTGATTATACAGTCCATTCAGGTTTGGTTTGCCATCTACCTGAAGTGCACAACTTTGGACAGTGAGAAGGAATCGGAGCAGCCAAAGGAAGCCCACACGGAAGAGAGAGAAAAGGAGCGTGCAACTTCCACACAGTCAGTCACTTAAGTCTGGAATCGAATGCGGGTTTCTGGCCTCTCAGCCCTCCCAAGCTGCAAGCGCCCGTCCCGGATGCGGATTGAACCCAGTCTCACGCAGTGACAGGCAGTGGTATTGCCCTGGAGTTCTATGCAAAAAGAAGCCTATGCATCAGTACTGGAAATCAATAATCGATTAACTATCCGAACTCTTTTTTAAAATCACTTGACCGACAGCCTTGTATGTCTTGTCATCAAAAATTCACATCTGAATACTTCTGCAAGTTATGAGGAACATAGAACATAGAACATAGAAGAATACAGCGCAGTACAGGCCCTTGGGCCCTCGATGTTGCGCCGATCCAAGCCCACCTAAACTACACTAACCCACTATCCTCCATATACCTATCCAATGCCCTCTTAAATGCCCATAAAGAGGGAGAGTCTACCACTGTTACTGGCAGGGCATTCCATGAACTAACGACTCGCTGAGTGAAGAACCTACCCCTAACATCAGTCCTATATCTACCCCCCCTTAATTTAAAGCTATGCCCCCTTGTAATACCCGACTCAATACGCGGGAAAAGGTTCATACTGTCGACCCTATCTAACCCCCTAATCATCTTGTACACCTCAATCAAGTCACCCCTAAACCTTCTTTTCTCTAGTGAAAACAGCCCCAAGTGCCTCAGTCTTTCCTCATACGATTTTCCTTTCATACCAGGCAACATCCTGGTAAACCTCCTCTGCACCCGTTCCAATGCCTCCACATCCTTCCTATAGTATGGCGACCAAAACTGCACACAATATTCCAGATGCGGCCGTACCAGAGTCTTATACAACTGCATCATGACCTCAGGACTCCGGAACTCAATTCCTCTACCAATAAAAGCCAGTACGCCATATGCCTTCCTCACCGCACTATTTACCTGGGTGGCAACTTTCAGAGATCTGTGTACATAGACACCAAGATCCCTCTGCTCATCCACACTACCAAGTATCCGACCATTAGCCCAGTACCCCATCTTTTTGTTATTCTTCCCAAAGTGAATCACCTCGCACTTAGCTACATTGAATTCCATCTGCCACCTTTCTGCCCAGCTCTGCAGCTTCTCTATATCCTGCTGTAACCTGCCACATGCTTCCTCACTGTCAACAACTCCTCCGACTTTCGTGTCATCCGCAAACTTGCTCACCCAACCTTCTAACCCCTCTTCCAGGTCATTTATAAAAATGACAAACAGCAATGGTCCCAAAACAGATCCTTGCGGAACACCGCTAGTGACAGCACTCCATGAAGAAACTTTGCCATCAACTACTACCCTCTGTCTTCTTCCATCCAGCCAATTCCTAATCCAAACCTCCAACTCACCCTCAATGCCATATCTCCGTATTTTCTGCAGTAGCCTACCATGGGGAACCTTATCGAACGCCTTACTAAAATCCATATATACCACATCTACCGCTTTCCCCTCATCAACCTCCTTCGTCACCTTTTCAAAGAATTCAATAAGGTTTGTGAGGCACGACTTGCCCTTCACAAAACCATGCTGACTATCCTTGATCACATTATTCCTATCTAGATGTGCATAAATCCTATCCCTTACAATTCTCTCTAAGACTTTGCCCACAACAGAAGTGAGACTCACCGGCCTATAGTTACTAGGGCTATCCCTACTCCCCTTTTTGAACAAGGGAACCACATTTGCTATCCTCCAGTCTTCTGGGACTACTCCTGTAGACAAAGAGGACATAAAAATCAAGGCCAATGGCTCTGCAATCTCCTCCCTTGCTTCCCAGAGAATCCTAGGATAAATGCCATCAGGCCCAGGGGACTTATCTATTTTCACCTTTTCCAGGATTTCCAACACCTCTTCTCTACATACCTCAAAGCCATCCATTCTACTTATTTGTGCCTCAGTATTCTCATCGACAACAATGCCCTGTTCCTGAGTGAATACTGAAGAAAAGTATTCATTCAGTGTCTCCCCAATCTCTTCCGCCTCCACACGCAACTTCCCCCTACTATCCTTGACTGGACCTATTCCTACCCTAGTCATTCTTTTATTCCTAACATACCTATAGAAAGCCTTAGGGTTTTCCCTAATCCTATCTACTAAGGACCTTTCGTGTCCCCTCCTTGCTGCTTTTAGCTCTCTCTTCAGGTCCTTCCTGGCTACCCTATAACTCTCAATCGCCCCAATTGAACCTTCACGTCTCATCTTGAGATAGGCCGCCCTCTTCCATTTAACAAGGGATTCCAATTCCTTATTAAACCACGGCTCCCTCGCACGACCCTTTCCTACCTGCCTGACAGGTACATAATTATCAAGGACACTCAATAGTTGCCCCTTGAACAAGTTCCACATATCATTTACACTCTTGCCTTGGAGTCTACTTTTCCAAGCCACACATCCTAAGTCATGCCTCACCGCATCATAATTTCCCTTACCCCAGCTATAATTCTTGCCCTGTAGTACACACTTATCCCTCTCCATCACGAGTGTAAAAATCACCGAATTATGGTCACTATCCCCAAAGTGCTCACCTACCTCTAATTCTAACACCTGGCCTGGTTCGTTACCCAGAACCAAATCCAGTATGGCCTCACCTCTTGTTGGCCTGTCTACATATTGTGTCAGGAAACTCTCCTGCACACATTGAACAAACACTGACCCATCTAACGAACTTGAGCTATAGCTTTCCCAATCAATATCAGGAAAGTTAAAGTCCCCCATAACAACCACCCTATTACTGTCACTCATCTCCTGAATCACCTTCCCAATCCTTTCTTCAATGATTCTAGGACTATTAGGAGGCCTGTAAAAGACTCCTAACAGGGTGACCTCACCTTTCCTATTCCTAACCTCAGCCCAAACTACCTCAGATGGCAAGTCCTCATCCATCGTCCTTTCCACCGCTGTAATACTATCTTTGACAAGCAATGCCACACCTCCCCCTCTTTTACCCCCACCTCTAAACCTACTAAAACATTTAAATCCCGGAACCTGCAACAGCCAATCCTGTCCCTGTTCTAGCCATGTCTCCGTAATAGCCACAACATCGAAGTCCCAGGTACCAACCCACGCTGCAAGTTCACCTACCTTATTTCGTATACTTCTTGCATTGAAGTATACACACTTCAAACAACTTCCCTGTTTACAGGCACCCTCCTTGGAAATTGATGCCATGTTCCTCACCTCCCTACACTCCAGGCCCTGCACCCTGAAGCTACAATCTGGGTTCCCATGCCCCTGCCGAGTTAGTTTAAACCCCCCCCAAGAGCACTAGCAAACCTCCCCCCAAGGATACTGGTTCCCCTCAGGTTCAGGTGTAGACCATCCTGTTTATAGAGGTCCCACCGTCCCCAGAAAGAACCCCAGTTATCCAAAAACTGGAACCCCTCCCTCCTGCACCATCCCTGAAGCCACGCATTTAATTGTTCTCTCTCCCTATTCCTCGAATCTCTATCACGTGGCACGGGTAACAAACCAGAGACAACAACTCTGTTTGTTCTAACTCCAAGCTTCCAACCTAGCTCCCTGAAAACCTGTCTAACATCCTCAGCACTCCTCCTACCTATGTCGTTGGTGCCAATGTGGACCACGACTTCGGGTTGCTCCCCCTCCCCCTCCAGGACCCGGAAAACACGATCAGAGACATCACGTACCCTTGCACCTGGGAGGCAACATACCAAACGTGAGTCTCTCTCGTTCCCACAAAACCGCCTATCTGTGCCACGAACTATCGAGTCCCCAATTACTACTGCTCTGCTCTTCATCACCCTTCCCTTCTGAGTAACGGGGACAGGCTCCGTGCCAGAGACCTGAGCCCCGTTACTTACCCCTGGTAAGTCATCCCCCCCACAAGTATCCAAAACGGTATACTTGTTCTTGAGGGGAATGGCCGCAGGAGGTCCCTGCACTGGCTGCTTCCTCCCAGTCCCCCTCACTGTAACCCATCTATCTGCCATCTTTGGAGTTACTACTTCCCTATAACTCTGATCTATGACCCCCTCTGCCTCCCGAATGATCCGAAGTTCATCCAACTCCAGCTCCAGTTCCCTAACACGGTCTTGGAGGAGCTGGAGATGGGTGCACTTCCTGCAAGTGTAATCGGCAGGGATGTCGATGGCATCCCTCACCTCATACATGCAAATGTTGGAGAGGAGTTCTGCCTCTCCAACATTTGCATGCACTGAGTTCCAGATTTCAACCACCCGCCGTTTCAAAACGTTTGTCTGCGCATTCACTCAAATATTTCCTCCTCTGTCCTTAAATCTTGGACCCCGTGAGTGATCTCTCCATTATAGGTGAACGTTAGTTTAGTCTACGCCACCGTATCCCAGATTTTTTTGTTTATCTCAATCATGTCTCCTCTCGATCTCTTCTGCTCTAAGTCTATCCAGTCTATCCAATCTCTCTTCATAACAGGAGCTCTTCTACACAGACAATGTCCTGGTAAATCACCCCTGCATCATTTCCAGTGCTAATGTGATTTCAGAACTGCACACAATAGTCTACATAGAGCCGAATGAGCAAGTAAAATAAATGATGTGGAAGCCCGCAGAAAGAGGTCTTTTTGAAAAAAAAAGTTTCTTTTCCTCAGTGCTGCCCTGTGTTCTTTTCCTGAGCCTGAAGTTCCAATAATATCCGATCCATGTCATTAAAAGCTGCGACTTGACCATTGATCTCAAAATGGCTTGACTGGTCTGAAGGTCGCAATGGTATGATTGCGGCACGTTTACCCAGCAACAGTGAGCGCAGCAGCACAGACTGAACAGGGTTCAATGTGAAAATAATTGTAATGGAAATGTGACGGGGAAGGTAAAGGAGGTCAGTGATTGTGGAAGGGAGAGATGTCTCCAAGAATGGGTGAGTCTGAATTCTGATATTTACCTCACAGAGATGTGTGAGAGAGGGGTTTGATGAAAAAATCATAATATCAGAGAACGTTTTCATGTCAAATCAATTAATTCATTTCTGTGTTTCATTGGTATGTACCACAAGGAGTTAAAAAGGAGAGAACGTTATATGCTGTATCTCGGATTCAAACGAGGTTACTGCGGCCACAACGCACAACACTGAACATTATTAGATCCCTGGGTCATGCAGAGATACGTGTTTGAAAAGAGCAGTAACTACAGTGACATAGGACATGTTAGGAAGAATGCAGAACACAACAGGACTATTTGGCGAGCAATAATAGACATGTGGGAACTCAGAATTGGCTGTATATTCAAATTGGATGTTTCAAGAGGCAGAGGAAGTTCCATCGAGTACTGCATGTTGAAGACTGAGGGTGATAGATTTTTACAAAACATCAAATTCTCAATACTGATACTGCAGGATATTGTTGAAATGTATGTTTCAACAGCAATGAGGTTTCACATTTGTTGCCTCACAAGCTTCCCCACACAAGGAAGTACCCATTTCTGCAGTGGATCACATTACCCCAATTCCTCCATCCAGAATCAGTGGTGCAGCTGCAAAGATCAAACTGGAAATTGGGACGGAAATGAGCACGTGAAGCTACGCTGTCGCACGAGTGATGCGATCGGTGAGCACATGGTCCTTTTATGATGGTACAGAGGCGCATGAAATTCTGAGGCTCGGAGTTCTCCTGGTCAAAGGCGGGGAGGAAGGGCTTATTTGTCTCCAGCTATTAGATTATTAAGTAATAACGGCAGCATTAACCCACAGTGCAGTTCGGCTCAGCGGAAGCGTGCTGCAGCCATAAGCGAAAGGTCGATGGATTGCAAGCATTCAGTGCAATTTTCCTTAACAATGCAATGTTTTGTTATTTTGACTGTAAGAACTTTTTTTTATCACACCATTCTCTTACTCCTAGCAAACACTCCAGTACAACGTGCATCAGTTTCATTCCAACACAGCCACATGTCATATTCTCACTCCCACTGAGGTGATAGGACTTGGCAATGTCATTCTCTGAGATTGGGCAACGTAGCATTGAGATGGTAGTGCAGTGAACAAAGAAGAACAAAGAACACAGAACATTTATAACCCAGGAATAGGCTCTTTGGACCTCCAAGCCTGGGCTGAACCAAATCAACTGTCTTAACCTATCACCCAATTCCTCAGCATCTGTTTCCATCTGCTTACGCATTTATCAAGGCGCACCTTGAATGAAACGACCGTGCCTGCCTCTACTACCTCTGCTAGCAACGCGTTCCAGGCACCTACCACCCTCTGTGCAAAATGCTTTGTACATCTATCCTCCTTAACCGTTTCACCTCTAAACTTGAATGCATGACCTCTTATTATTGAACCCCTCACCTGGGGAAAAAGCCTATCTCTATACACCCGGTCTGTACCCTTCAATATTTTGTAGACCTCAATCAGGACCTCTCAATCTCGCTTTTTTCTACTCAAAACAATCATAAACTTCTTAACCTCTCTTCACAGCAAGCATTTTCCATACCAGCAACATCCTCGTAAACCTTCTCTGCACCCTGTCCTAAATGTCCACTTCCTTTTGGTAACTTGACGACCAGAATACTGTGCACAGTATTCTAAACGCGGCCGAACCAAAATCCTGTACAATTTTAGCATGACCTGCCAGCCCCTACACTCAAAGCCTGGTCCTATGACGACAAGCATGCCATATGCTTTCTTGACCGCTCTATCCATCTGTGCCGCCATCACCATGGTACAAAGCACCTGAACTCCCAGAACTCTCTGCTCATAAAATTTCTCCAAGGCTGTTCTGTTTACATTGTAGTTGGTTCTAGACTTAGGCTTCCCAAAATGCATCACTTCACATTTGCCTCGATTGAACTCCGTCTGCCACTTCTCCGCTCAACTCTCCTGTCTATCTACATTCTTCATTCTTTGACTGAACCCTATGCTTTCTGCTACTCACCAATCTTCGTGTCAAATGCAAATTTAGTGGCGACATACTGGGCTAGCAACCCTTGAAGACTAGAACATGGCAGATGCTGGTATAACGCGATGAATAAAATCTGGAATATTAACCCCGATCAGAGGAACAGAGGCAAAAATTTTAATTTACTGAAAACCCATTCATTCTTGTCACTTTGAAAGGGGAATGTGCTGTCCTTAACGAGACCTGCCAACATATGACTCCAGACTCATAACAGTGCGGTTCACCCATAGAATCCTTCTGACTCAGTTCAAGGTGAATTAAGAATAAACAACAAATAATGTGCAGACCATGATGACCACATTCCCGTGGGAGAATAAAGCAGAATACAAAAAAAAAGGATGACGGGGAAAATTGGGAGTCATCTCTGCGTGGGCTCAAGTTCAACTGATTATCCAAGCTAAATAGACACTTGGATACACATATCGCCAAGACGTCAGGTCCATAGGGGGGCTTCAGGAAAGGATTCAATTACCCGCTGAAAAGTAAACCTACGTGCCCAGGCACAATGTGGACAGGTCATTCGCCACTCCCATATGTGAGAAGGATCACTCAGGAGGCCAACTGGCAGAGTCACCAGCATGTTTACAAATGACGTCAGGGGTCCAATTGTGCTGTTATTGCAGGTGTTCATCACATCCAGCAATGCACCATGTTTGGACGCCTGTTTCCAGTGAAGTTTCCATGTTTCCTGATATAGATCAACGATTCAGACTTAATTGTAGGAGTCATGATTTAGAAGTTTGCAGAGGATGCAACAATTGGTCGTGTATTTGACTATGATGAATAATGTCAGGGCCTGGAGAGATGTATCAATCAGGTGGAAAATAAAAACGGCGAATGGAATTCAATCCAGACCAGGACGTGTTAACGAATTTGGGGAGTTGTAACAATAACAGTGAGGATTCTGAGTGGCGAACAGAACAAACAGGAAAAAAGAGATTTTGGAGTGGGTATTCACAGATCACTGAGGATTTTTGGACAGGGAGCTCAATGGATTGAAAGTATTTTTGGATATTTTCTGTTGTTGACCTCAGGCTGTGGATCATATTCGATCTTTAGCAACCGCCAGTTTAGGAAACAACTAAAAGAATGAGCACAAGTCTGGTCAATGCAATCATCAACATTTTTAAAAATTGTAAGATAAAGGATGGAGGACTGAAGTATACTACTTTGACCATCAAGACCGCTTCATCACTCAGTGAATTTACCACTGATACATCACCAAGTCATGCCCGTATGTGCCTTGGAAGGTAACTTGCAAATGGTAGCGCTTAAGTGCATCGTCAACCTTGTCCTTATAGTCGGTACAGTTTTTGAGCTTTAAATGTTCTGGCAACTCTTCCAGATGACTTACCCCACCGCATCTTGTAGGTGGTGCACTCTACTGCAATTGTGCCTTAGCCGTGAGGGTAATAAACATTCAGGTATTGAACGTGGTACAGTTAAGTGACTGCATTGTCGTGGTGGATGCCCAGTTCTTTCAGTGGTATTGAAGCTGCACACATACAGGCAATTGGAGAGTGTTCTGTTACACATCTAATTTGTGCGTTACAGATGATGCAGGTTTCACGGAGACATGAGTTGTGTTAATAATCAAATGAAGTCGACAGACGGACATTTTTTTTGTAGTCAACTTCTTTATGTGGGAGGTCAGGTTCCATTTCTCCTAAATATTAGTTCTGAGGGCGATTACACGGAGGACTTCAGTTACAACGAAGCCATTGAATGTCACTAGAATATGATTAGATTCTCATTTGTTAAAGTTATCTTTACTGTATTTGGTCCATGTGTGGACTAATCCGATTCTAATCGCTATCTGATTTCAAGTTCCAGTTCCCGTGCTGTCAGGGACAGCAGAGATTTACGAGGATGTTGTCAACTTTGGACAAAATGGAGCTTCGTGGAATGAATGGTCAGGCTGGGATTATTCTCCTTGAAACAAAATCGTGCGATCTTGACAGGGTAGATACAGGCATGTGGCTTGGCCTTTGCTCTGAGGAGAGCACCAGAGGACATAATCTCAGAATGAGATATCGCCCATTTAATTCAGAAATGAAGAGTAATTTCCATGCTAAGAGAATCTGTGGTTTTTGTATGGCAACCGAAATAGAGGCTAAGTTGTTGGGTATTTTCAAACTGTGTCAGGTACTTCATCAAAAAGATGATGAAGTTTGTCGAGGTAAATGAGCAGAATGGAGTTGAAGATTATCAGATCAACCATGACTTCGTTGTATGGTGGGGCAGACATTATGCGCTGAATGGCATATGTCCACTTTGTTTAACATTTGGTCTAACGCCAAATTTTATTCATAAGTTGAGAATTATGAGTGGATGGGATGAAGTGATAGAAAAGGTTTATCAAACAGATCAGGAACGAAGCTCGTAAGCTCATGAAGTAGAAATGTGCTGTGACCTGGGGGCAACAAATGACACTCTGCACAGCACAGGTGGCTGTTGACAGATGCTGTGATTGCTGAAGAAAATTGGTCGACCTTGTGCAGTTAGCAAGTCAGTCATCACGTTGCATTTAAAAGAATGAAAGGTTCGTTTCATTGGAGCAGTTTTCTGCGGCTCCAATTCCGAATGACTGTTTAAAATACTGATCAGATCATTGTGTGGACTGTTAGATTAAAATAACCATGAACAATCCCATTGGATAAACTTGTGCTCCCGATCACTTGTTAGTTATTTCTCTTTCTGTCGATGTAAATTCATAGAAAGACAAGATGGAATGAGGGACATAAAGAAAAAATGTGTTCCTTCTCATTACACCAATTTAATTTACAACTGAATAGAACATCTGCTCTCATTCTTTATTTCAACTTTAATGTGGTGTTTATTATTCGTGAATCTCCCGTGCAGTGAAGAGCAAGAACAAAATTCTCGATCCAGTGTATACCAGAGATGTGAGATGCAAAGTAAAAATGCATTAGTGGTTTGTGGAATTAGCAACCAAAGTGTGACTCGAACCCGTGAATGCGGAGCACGGTAGGAGAATAACCCAACACTGTAATCTCTTGGTCTCCTCAGCACGTTTTAAAAAGGGGTGACATGTGACCTCATCAAGGTTACATGTGGTGAAAGTCGTGGATGAGAAATTTCTAGAGCTAAATTGAATCTACACCATTGTGTTTCTGCTTTCACCAGAATTACAAGAACAGCAAAATCCAAGAAATAGCCATGCTCGTCGAAATGAACATCTGTCATTGATTCATTCTGAATCAGAACTGTGTCAGAATGAAACAGCAAACAGGAATTTCCCGTCATATTCACACCCAAATTTTGCCTTGACTCATAATTTCTTCAGTCACGTTCTCTCTGACGTGAGCAAGTAGTCATGGAGAGGGATATAAAGGCGATGTTGTGGTTCAATAGCAGTTCTCACATGGCTGAACTGAATTGGGTTAAATTGGAAGAAACGCTGTTTTGTTCGTTTCATTTTATTAATTAAACTGAAAGTCACACTGTTCATTGTAATAATCGGTGAATTAGATTTATATCATTGGAACGATTAATGATATATGCAAATTTGTTCCAATTTTATTTCAGCTGAAAGAAAATACTGCTTAGAAAAAGAGACGATTAAAGTCCTGAAGAAAAACCAACAGTTTTGTTGCTAGTGCTTTGGCAGATTTCACTGATCATTAAATGGACCAAACATTATGGTGATCACATCCTTTCGCCACGTGATTAAAGCAGGAAGTCGATCTCCAAGCAACGGCTCACTTACTGCTCATTATGTAATATCTTTCCTTTACAATAAAGTAATCCACTGAGTTCCATTTGCAATGTTTCAGGTGGCATAGTATGCCAAATGTTTAAAAATCCAGGGTTTTTGAAACAAAATCTTATTCAGCTGTGCACGTTCACGAAATTTCAAAACTTTTAAAGTCAACCAACTGAGACATTGCTTCCTCGCAGCTTCCAACCGACTACACCCCACCCCTACAACTTTACCTAGCCACAGGCTATTTCTATACTTGTGAAATTTATTCCTTGTATGTCAGCAAATGTGCCTTTCCAAATATTTTGAAAAACAGGTTCTCGGAGTGTCAGCGATTCTGCTCTCATCATTTCTTTGTCCCTCAAAGGTTTCATCAAAGGTTTTGAAGGTTTGACGTTTAGATATTTACTAAATTGAAAGAAGGAATTTTCCACATATTTACTCTGTCCAAGCACATCATAACCTGGAAATCCTCCATTAAGTCTTCCTTGGTTCATGGATAACTGTTCTAAATTTTCCAAGAAAATAAGTGAATAAAATCTCGTCTTCAGTAAACTCCGTCAGCATCGTCTCTAATGACGTTACACCCCCGTAAACGCCGTTATTATCCTCTCCGATAGAATCACAGATTCTACAGCGCAGAAAGAGCATTTCAGTTAATCCAGTCCGTGTCGACTCTCGGAAGAGCATCTCAGCCAGATCTAGCTCCCTTCTCTCTTCCTGTATATTTCACCTGAAGAAGGGGCAGCTCTCCCTCTTATGATTTCAAATAAACCTGCTGGACTATAACCTAGCGTCCTGTGACTTCTGAACTTATTCCGGGCTACCCGTCGCTAATTCACTTAACTTACTTAATTCACTCCCTGGATACGAGAGGGCAACTTAACTTGGCCAATCTACCTAAACCTCAGCCCTGACAGCTGAGCTAACTATTGAGCCAATGTTCTATCACATTGAGCAAAATCTGTATAATTTGTAATGGTTTTATACCCTAGTAACTCAGCCTCATCAAGCCATGCTTCGCCCATCAACCCAAATTCAATTTATCTAAACAGTATTCTGTGCTTTACTGTCTCAATTGTGCTGCAGGAAATGATTCTGCACTCACATTAGAATGCTTTTACCCTGATTCTTCCTCAGCTTCCTGGTTCCAGTAAACACTTCAAACCGGAACAAGTCTGTCAAACGATTTTCATTACAATACAGACAAAGGATGCAACTTGCAGAAGTCCCATGTTTTCACTTTCACTGACACTCTGCCTCACTGAGAGCTGCAAACCTTCTCCACCTTGATTCATGAGGCACTGTCCTTCCTGTGACATGCCTCATCGAGAATGGAAGGACAAGTATCAATAACCGCACCTGGGAACGGGGCGACAATTTTAAAATACTTACACTGTCCCCAGCGGAGAATTGAGCCTTGTGACAGGCGGGGACACAAACCATTATATTGCCGAGAACAAGAGTGTCAAAGGAAGCCCTTCATCCAATTGTAGCCATATTTGTCAAAAACAACTGTTCAACGAACTGAATTCAATTTCACAGCGTTTATCCCACAGCCTTATTTGTCTTGGCATCACAAATTCACATCTGAATATTTCGTTAGGTTAAAAGGGTTTCTGCCTCTCTGAACATTACAAACAGTGTATTGCAAATTCCGAACAACCCGCTGGCTGATAAAGCTTTTCCGCACATTTTCTCAAACCTTCCTGCCTTTTTCCTTAACTCTCTGGCACCCGTTGATCGATCCCTCCATCAATGGGAAACTCTTTCCGTCTACCCTGTCCATACCCTTACTCAATCATGTCTTATCTACATCTCCTTTGCACTGCGACAAACACTTCACACTCTCCTGCCTTCCTTCCTAACTGAAAATCTTCAGTCCAAACAATATCCCAGTAAATATCTCCTGCAAGTTTCTCTGTGTGATCACATCCCTGCTCTAATGTGAATTGCAAAACTGCACACCTGCTCTAGCTAGAGCCTAATGAGCATTTGTTTTAAATATTCTGTGTTAGTATGAGGGCGATTTTGGCTAGGCAGCATTTACTATCCGTTCCTAATTGCCCAGAGGGCTGTTGAGACTCAACCATATTGTTATGAGTCTGAAGTCACATTCAGGTCAGACTAAGTAAGCATAGAAGATGCTATCCCGAAATTACATCAGTGAACCTGATGGATTTTTTTTACCCCCAACAATTATCAATGGATCTATAGTAGTCATTAGATTCTTCATTGCAGATATTTATTGAATCCAAATTTTACAGTCTTGGCAAGGTGGGATTCAAGTCCGTACACCCAGACTATTACCTGGGTCTCTGGATTATTCGTCCTACGAAATTACCACGACACCATCGCAGAAAGCCACAAAAGCTGCTCTTTTCCAATAAAATCTATTTTCCCCAAAACTGCCCAGGGTCATTTTTAAGACCCTGATGGTTCAATTGTCTCTGGTCTATGTCACTAAAAGCTGCTATATGGGGATTGATTTCACAACCGCAGTATCCAAATAGACCGACTTGTTTGAAGGTCCCGATGGTGGGATGGGGGCACGTTCACCCAAAAACAGTGACAGCAGCACAGACAGAACAGTATCAATGTGAAGAAGAGTGATAGATTGTGCATTGCCTCAGAGAAATGGAAGGAGAGACGTAAAGAAGGTTTAATGATCGTGGGAAGGAGAGGAATCTCCGACAACGGGTGAGTTTGAATTCTGATATATGAAAGGCAGAAATGTGAGAGAACGAAATTTGAAGGTAAAACAATCAATTTCTTAGCAGGTGTCACTAAAAGGACAACGAAGAGCATACTTAGTGTCATGATTTGGTTTCGTACCGAGGTTGCTGTGGTCACAATGCAAATACAGTCAACTACGATCACAGCAAACACACAGCAGCATGCAGACAAGCAGCAGTCAGTATGCTAGCAGAGGAAATGTTCTGAAGAACAACAAATATGCAATATCATTACTCACCGGACATTGACAGACATGTGGGAACTGAGAATGAGCTGAATGTTTAACTTCGATGCCCTCAGAGGCTGCGGAGATCCCTTGAATGAGAATGTTGAAAACTGACATTGATGGATTTCCACAAAGTATCAAAGCCGAGGGGGACAGTGCAGGATATTGTTGAAATGTATGCTTCAATAGCATTGTAGTTTAACATCGGTGACTTCACCAGCTACTCCACTCTAGGCAGTGATCAGTACTGTAGATAATCACACATAATCCCAGTTCCGAGCCCCGGAATCAGAGAAACGGTGACGCAGCCGCCCAGGTCCAACCGGAAATGAGGATGGGAATGAGTGCGCGGAGTTACTCTCTGGCTCCAGTCATGCAATAGGTGAGCGTGCTGTTCTTCTATGTTGGAATAGAGGCGCAAGAAATTCCGAGGTTGTGAGTGCTCCTGATCAAGAGAATATTTGTCCCCGTTTATATTGTCGTAGGATCTATAGTGCATCTTGCCGAGACAGTTGAGAGGCACAACTGGAAAGTGTTGAGCTCTTAACTGTGCAGTGGGGGTTTAAAAGCCTATTTTGCTATTTGGATCTGCGTTTCCGAAACTGGCGGTGGCAGCTGCTTTTGCTCGCATCAGCTCAGAATCAGTTTCTTCCTCACAGTAAAGACTTCAACCTCGAGAAGGTGGTGTTGGAGTGATATTTTGAACGAGGCAAAAGTGAGAATTGCAGATGCTGGAAGTCAGAATATAGATCAGAGTGCTGCTGGAAAAGCACAGCAGGTCAGGCAGCATCCGATAAGCAGGAAAATCGACGTTTTGGGCAAAAGCCCTTCATCAGGAATAGAGGCAGGAAACCTCAAGGGTGGAGAGATAAACGGGGTGTGGGTGGGGCTAGAAAAGAGTAAAATAGGTGAATGGGTGCGGGGATAGTGGTGATACGTCGGGAGAGGAGTGTGGGATAAGGTAGCAAAAGTACAAAAAGTGAATGGGGTTGGGTGGAGGTGATAGGTCAGAGGGTAGGGTGGAGCGGATAGGTGGGAAGGGAGATTGGCAGGTAGGACAGGTCATGAGGACATTGCTGAGCGAGAAGGTTGGAAAGGAGGTACAGTGGGGGGAGGGGAAATGAGGAAACTGGTGAAGTGCAAATTGATGCCTTCGGGTTGAAGTGTTCCGAACTGGAAGATGAAGGCTTCTTCCTTCAGGCGTCGGGTGGTGAAGGAGCGGCGGTGGAGGAGACCCGGGACCTGCATGTCCTCAGGAGAGTGGGAGGGGGAGTTGAAATGTTGGGCCACGGGGCGGTGGTGTTGATTGATGTGGGTGTCCCAGAGATGTTCTCTGAAGTGCTCTGTGAGGAGGCAATATTTTAAACTAGTCATCCTTGACGACTATGACATGGAACCCGTGATGGTTAAGTTCGATGTATTCACCTTGTAATGCAAGCCTGACTTCAGGAACAGAGATCATGTCTTTAATTTCCTGAAATCCTATTTATTCATGTCCCTTATGCAGGGGATTCTACCATCTATACACAGTCCTGCCTGCGTGTGATTCCAGGACCAGAAAAACATTAGCTATCCCCTAATTTGAGAATCCCCACCGTGTGGGGAATCAGACTATTCGGCCTTTCCAGTCCACATTATATCTCGGAAGCGCATCCCACTAGATCTCTATCCCAAAAGCCTGGATTTCCTATTGCTGATCCCTGTAACCAGCACATCTTTGTTCGGAGGGAAGAAAATAACACAAACACACAGATAATGTGCAAACTGCACACAGACAGACACCCGAGGCTCGGATCAAAACCGGGTGCAGCCAGACAACAGTGAACTAAGGACGAAAAATAAACGTTGTCTTAACCAACGATCGCCACACCCTATGGCGGAATGAGGAAAAGGAAAGCCCATTCCCAACATGGAAAACTGTATTTGTATTTATGTGGGCACTTTTTAAAGCAATCGTTTACCCTGGATTGAAAAAAGGACACTGATACCACAGAGAGAGCAGGGCAATGTGGGAACTGCGGAAGGGATTCAATTAACCACTGAAGTGGAAACTCATTTACTCAATCACACTGGGGAGAGGCCGTTCACCAGTCCCGTGTGAGGGAGGGGATCACTGAACAAAACAACCTCTGGAGTCAACAACAACATTACATATCCCATCAGATTTTCGGTTATGCTGTCAATGCTGCTGTTAATCCCAACCAGCTGCCTGTTTCATAGCATCAATCATAGAGTCATACATCGTGAAAAAAGGCCCGTCAGTCCAACCAATCCGTGTTAAACATACTGATAAACCAATCTAGTCGCATCTGCCAGCTCCTGTACCCGCGGAGGGGAGATAATGCCCTTGTAGATCTATTACTATATTGTTAATCCAAGAGCCCAGGTAATATTTTGTGTACAAAGGTCTCAGATCCTGGCATCGCAGACTGTGGAGTTTGAATTCAATAAATACTGGAATTGAAGAGTCTCATGATGACCTGAATCAGTTGTTGTGGAAATCCCTATCTGATCTACTCATGCATGTTAGGGAGAGCGAACTGCCATAGTCATCTGCTCTTTCCCACATGAGACTCCAGATGTGTAATATCGTGGTGGACTCTTAACTCTGTGATATAGCTGAAAGACTAGGCTTGAATGAATAGACCTTATATAAAAATATCTCACTTAACCTTTCCCATTGTTGTACCGATCCAATTGTCATTTAAATGTCGCAAGTGTATCCTCATCTATCACTTCCTCAGAAAGTTACTGGCACACACAAAGCACCCTCTCCCAATGCACCTCCCATCTCTTTTCTAAAATCGGTTTTCATCTTAAACATCTCATCTTGAAATCTCCCTCCTGGGAAAAGGCAGCTAACGTTAACTGTATCTAAACTCTCAATAATTTCTCACTTCTATCAGGTTGCCGCTCAAATCCCTATCCTCGAGTGAAAAGAGTCTCAACTAAGAGAAAGTGAGGACTGCAGATGCAAAAGATCAGAGTCGAGAGTGTGCTCCTGGAAAAGCATAGCAGGTCAGGCAGCATCCAAGGAGCAGGAGAATCGACATTTCAGGGAAGAGCCTGATGAATGGCACTTGCACGAAAAAATTATTCTCCTGCTCCTCGGATGCTGCATTAACTGTTGTGGTTTTCCAGCACCCCAATCTCGAATCTGAAAGTAGTATCGACCTATCAACCTTTCAATGTAACTCAAGACTTATAGACCTGGCAACGTGTGCATACAAATCTTCTGAGCCAACTCCAGCTGAATGATATCATTCTTATAACTGGGTGACCGGAACTGGGCACAGAATTCCGGAAGGGGCCTCTCCAATGTCCTCATACAACTTCAACACAACGTCCCATCTCCTATATACAAAGGACGAAGCATGAAGGCAAGTGTGCCAAATGACTTTTCAACTATTCTGTCTGTACGTGATGTAAACTAAGAAGAGTTACATACCTGCATCACGAGCTTCCGTGATCTACAACACTACACAAAGCCTTATCATTATCTATATAAACAATACTCATTTTGTTGTACCAAAATGCAGAACCTTCCATTTATCAAGATTGAATTCCATGTGAGATTTTTCAGTCCAATGGCGCATTGGACTAAGATCCTTTTGAATCTTAGCTGGTCTTCTTCAATGTCTCCAATTCTTGTGTCGTCTGCAAACCTACGAAGCAAGCGTGCCATGCATTCCATTGTTTTCTCTTTTAGATCATTGATTTATATTTATTTGTAGTGGCCGGGATTTAGTAGTTTGCCGACCATCCAACAATTAGTCATGTAATTCACCATGAGGAAGAAAGCCGCAGACTGCAGGGAGATATCAAACAATTGGAAAGAAAAATGGTGAAAGCAATTCAATCCAGGGAACTGGATGATAGTGAAGCAAGCTCAAATTTCATACCAGCCGCTCAACGTTAAGCATTCAATTTGCTCCACTTGTGGCACTCAGCTGTTTTAGAAGGATGCACTGTAGATTGCTGTGTTATTAAAAACAGAAGCAAATTGTCCCTTCTGTCCCGCCTTTGAGCAGGAGCACTCCCAACCTCGGAATTGCTTGTGCTTCTACTACCGTTACGGAAGGACCGTGCATTCACCGATTGCATCACTGGATTCATCGATTAGCTCTGCGATCTCGTTCCCGTCCCGAATTCCAGTTGGATCGTCGTGACTGCTCCCTCAGTTCCTCTGAATATGGGGCTGGGAACTGGGACTATGTGGCAGCAGTAGTTACTGCCTTGTGTGGGGAAACTGATGAAGTAGCCAAAGTGAAATTCATTGCTATTGAAGCGTACATTTCAACAAAACCTGCACCACCCACCGAGTCCTTGATGTTTTGGAGAAATCTATCAATCTCAGCCTTCTGCATATTGATGACTGAATCACCAGAGCCTCTGGGGACACCGATGTTAAACGTTCAGCCCATTTTGAGTTCCCGCATGTCTGTCACTGTTCTGAGAATTACGGATGTTGTGCATTTGGAGCTCTGCTTAACATTTCCTCTGCTGCTATATCTATGGCACTCTATCGCTGTCATTTTCTATGGCGTGCCATGATCGTGTAGTGGTTAATACTCTGCATTATGATCGCCGCAACTTCGGCTCAAATCCGAGTTTTGGCGCTACATTTTTTTTCTGCTCCAGCGTTTATGTTACACCTACGAAATCAATTGTTTTACATGGTAATATTCTCGGAAGCATTGTTTTTATTCACTGCAAGTTCCGCTCAGTCACATCTCTGCGTATCATACGTCAGAATTCAAATCCAACCGTTCTCAGAGATTTCACTCCCTCCAATGATCACTAACCGTCCTTTCCATCCGCCCACAGCACCCCCCCCCCTCCCACCCCCATTTCATTAATTTGGAGATGCTGGCGTTGGACTGGGTTTTGCTAAGTTAAAAATCACACAATACCAGGTTGTAGTCTTACAAGTTAATTGGAAGTTCTAGATTTTAGAACGCTGCTCCTTCATCATGTGATTGTTGAGTAATTTCCTTTTTCATTAAGGCATTGCAGAATCGAAAACTCACAATGACATTGACACCACTCAGTCTGTGCTGCTGTGGTCACTGTTACTGGGTGAATGTGTCCCAATCTGACGATCAGGACCTTCAAACTAGTTGATCCATTTTGGATGCCACGGTTTTGAGATCTGTCTTCATGTAGCAGCTTTTACTGACATGACCAGAGATTATTGGAGCATAAGGTTCAGGGAAATGCCACACGGCAGTATAGGGGATAAGTGACTTTATTGGAAAAGACTGGTTCATCACCTTTCTGCAATGGCCGAGTACTACTATCACTGGGCTGCCACTTCAGACCCAGAGTTAATGTGCCCGGTATATAGGTGCGCACTCCAACCATGTAAGGTGGTAGAATTGGTTGCATTAAATATCGAGTACTACAAATGCAGTGACTCCTAAGCATTTTTGACCAATTGTTGAAGAAACAAAACCATCCAGTTCATTTATGTCATTTTTGGATGGAAACTGCCATTCTTACTTGGTCGGGACAGTATCAACTGCCTGCTGGGCAAGTAGGGATAGCATTAAATGCTACCGAGCCAGCGAAGCACATTATCCTGTAAAATAATATTTAAAAATGTTCATTTGGCTCTAGCCAGTGTATTGCGTGCAGTACTGCAATTCATATTATAGCATGGAAGTGACCGCACTGGGAACGGTGCAGGAGAGACTCGCTAGGATATTTTGCGGGCTAAAAAGGTTCAGTTATGAAGGGAGACTGGACAGACATGGGTTGTGTATCGCTGAGCAGAGGAGATTGAGAGAAGACATGATTGAGATGAACAAAATAATGAGGAATATTGATAGAAAGAAACTTTTCCAACTGATGGACAGATCGAAAATTGGGGGGGCAGAGATTTCAGGAAAAAACAGCAAGGTTTCAAAAGCTTTATCAGCTAGCAGGTGATTGGAATTTGGAATGCACTGTCCGTAAGGGTCAGAGAGACAGAAATCCTCATAACCTGAAGAAATATCCAGATATGAATTGGTGATCCAAAGACATATAAAGCTATGGGCTAAACGATGGAAAATTTGATTCAGGTCGTTAAGTAGTTGGAACATAGAACAATATAGTGCAGAATAGGCCTTTCAGCCCTCGATGTTGCACCGACCTGTGAACTATGCTCAGCTCGTCCCCCGACACTATCCCAAAATCATCCATGTTCTTATCTAAGGATTGATTAAATCTCCCTAATGTGGCTGAGTTGACTACATTAGCAGGTAGGGCTGTCTACGCCCTTGCCACTCTCTGCGTAAAGAACCTGCCTCTGTCATCTGTCAAATCTATCACTCCTCAATTTGCTGTTATGCCCCCTCATCCACGCTGACGTCATCATTCTAGGAAAAAAGATTTCCATTGTCTACCCTATCTAATCCTCTGATCATCTTGTATGTCTCCATTAAATCCCCTCTTAGCTTTGTTCTTGCCAAATGAGAGCAGGTTCAAGTCTTTCAGCCTTTACTCAGAAGACCTTTCCTCCAGACCAGGCAACATCCTGGTAAATTACCTCTTCACCTTTTCCAATCCTTCCACATCCTTCACCGAAATATGGGGCAAAAAACTGTCCACAATATTCCAAGTGTGGCCGCACCAGCTTTTTGTATACTTGCAGCATGATATTGCGGCTCCGGAACTCAATCCGCCGAAAAATGAAACCGAACACATCATATGCCTTCTTTACAGCACGATCCACCTGAGTGGCAACTTTCAGGGATCTATGTACATGGACTCCAAGATCTCTCTGCACATCCACACTACCAAGAATCTTTCCATTGATCCAATACTCTACCTTCCTGTTATCCTTCCCAAAGTGCATCACCTCACCTTTAGCTGCATTGAACTCCATTTACCAACTCTCAGCCCAATTCTGCAGTTTATGAAAGTCCTCCTGCAACCTGTAACATTCTTCCACACTCTCCACTACTCCACCAACTTTATTAGCGTCTGGAAACTTACTAATCCATCCACCTATGCCTGCGTCTAAGTCATTTATAAAAATGACAAACAGCAGTGGTCTCAAAACAGATCCTTGTGGTAGACCAATAGTAACCAGCTATTTTTGGCAAATGCGGCCACAACAGGCTGAAGGACTTACTTCGACGTTGTTTGCCTCGGTAGTATCGTGGTTAGTGTCCCGCCTGTCACAGTGTTTAAACCCCCGCAGGTGGCATTGTAAATATTTTAAAACAGTCGCTCAGTTCCCCAGTGAAGATTATTAATGTTTGTCGTTCCATTCTCGATTGGACATGTCACAGAAAGTACAGTGCTCTCTGAATTAGTGTGGGGGAGGATAGCAGCTCCGGGGCAGACAGAATGTAGGTGAAAGTGCAAACACGTGACTTTTGCAAGCTTCACACTGTGTCCGTGTTGGAATGAAATCCATTTGATAGATTTATTCCAGATTGAAATGTTTACTGGACGCATGAAGCTGAGGGAGAAACATGGTAAAGCGATTCAGATCTGAGTGCAAAATCATTTCCTCCAGCAATAATGAGGTTGCACAGCACGGAGCCGTGTTTGGATGCTTTGAATTCGGGTTGATGGGCGCAGCTTGCTTTCACTCGGCTGAGTTACGAGGTTATAAAGCCAGTAAAATGAGAGACATGGTGCTTATTGTGATGGTACATTTGCTCAATGGTTAGCAATTCTGTTCGTTCTGCAGGTTCGGTGGATTGGCCATGTTAAATTACCCTCTCGTGTACAGGGAGTGAATTCAATAAGTTAAGTTAATTAGCCATGGGTAATGCGGGGATAATGTCAGCAGTAACACGATGCTCGGTTTTATTCCAGTGGGTCTATTTGAAATCACATGCCAGAGGGCTGTCCCTTCTTCAGGTGAAATATATGGGGATAGAGAGAGGGCCTATGTCTGGTTGAGATACTCTTCTGTCACTCAGAGAAACCGTTTCCAAAACATTTAGAAAGGCACATTTGGAGATACACAAGCAGTGAGTTTCACTAGGCGAGAGACAGCCTGTGCCGGGGTATAAGTGTCAAAGTGGGGTGTGGAGGATGGAAAGTGCGAGGAATTCAATGTCTAATTTTGATGACTTTAAATGCAAAGAAATATTGTGAACGGGTGCAGCTGAATAAGATTCGGCCAAAAAAACCAACGATTTTGAATAATTTGTATTAATCTTCCACATGAAGCATTATAATTGGGACTGAGCAGATGTGATTGATTGTCAAGGGAGGATATTCCATAATGACGAGGAAGTGACCCGTCGTTTGGAGATCAATTTCCTGCTTTAATCACATGCCTTAAAGATTTGAGGGCAATCACTACGATGTTGGGTTCATTCGATACCCACTGAAATCCGCCAATGTAACTGAGCACCAAAACGGGCATTTTGTTTTTGCAGTTTAACCTTGTATTTTTATCATCAGTGTTTCGTTTAAGCTGAAATAAATTCGAGGTGAAATTTATTATATTTTTAAACGTTCCAATGAAGTATATCCAATTCACTTCCTGTCATTGCACTACACAGAGTGAGGTTGCAGCAAAATTAATAAAATGTAAAGAACAAAACAGCATTTCCTGGAATTATACCCAGCTCAGGTTCAGCCATAGGACAAAGGCCATCGAGCGATAATATGACCTTCACTTCTCTCTTCATATATGCTTCTTCACGTGAGAGAGAATCTGACTGATAAATTATGAGTCGAGACGAAATGTGCGTGTGAATGTGACGGACATTTCTTGTTCGAAGGTTCATTCTGAGACAGTTCTCACTCGGAATGAATTAAGGACAGCTGTTCCTTTCAAGGACCATGTTGATTTCTTGAATTTTACTGGTATTATTCCGCTGAAAGCAGGAACATAATGGTGTGGATTCGATTCTGCTCAGGGAATTTCTCATCCCGACCTTCACCATACATACTCTTGATGTATCACATTTTGCCAGCCCATTAAGTGGCCAAGGGCTTAAAGTGGTGATTTAGTAATTCGTTGAGTACGTGTGTGTTCGACTCCTACGCGGCTTTCTCCTTCCATTAAACACAGATGTGGTCTTCCTTTGTATCTTCTATTCTTTGGCTGACATGGGATGGAGAACGTTGCTCTTGTATGGGAGGTTAACGAATAATTGAAACCACATGAAAGTCGAAACAAAGCATTTCGGTTTTGTTGTAAGTTAAATTGGGATAATGAAAGTCAATGCAACTTTTCTTTCCTCCTTTCATTCCATCTTGACTTTCTAGGAATTTATATCGACTGAAGGAGAAACAAATAAGGAAAGAACGGGAGCAATAATGTATCCAGTGGGATTGTGAATTACTGTTTTAACACTCCTCACTGACCAGTATTTCAAACAGTCAATTGGAAGTGGAACCACAGAAAACTTCTGCAATGAAACGAACCTTTCGTTCTTCTACAACTTCTTGCTGTGTGTGAATCATACTTCGAACCATCCTTCAGCGTGATCACGAAGTTGCCAACAATATAAGGTTCACCAATTTTCTTCAACAATCACAGCTTCTGCATATATCCATTTGTGGTGTGTCCATTATCATTTGTTGCCTCCAGGTCTTGAAGATCTTAGACCCCTCAAGAGGGGCCTTTTGGTTCGAGATCGGTCAAAAGAATGCGGTCTGTTCAAAAAGCATGTGTCATTAGTTTATTGAATTAAGGTACCTTGAAGCAATTCTATCCAGCAACACAGGAGTTAGAGCTTCTGTGTTCCGTGGTGAAATTGCACAGTTATATTTGAAAATTAGGCATTATTTACACTTTTTTTGAGAAATACTACAGCCTTAATTACAAGAAAGACTAATCATATATAATATCGTGACATGATTTGCAGCAAGTTAATCCAATGATAATTCCTGGGAAAGAGTTCTTAATTACAAAAACGTCCACTCGACTGTAATATAGAGGCAAGATTGACAGCATGTTAATCCAATGGTAATT
Source organism: Chiloscyllium plagiosum (assembly GCF_037043375.1). Taxonomy (NCBI): domain Eukaryota; kingdom Metazoa; phylum Chordata; class Chondrichthyes; order Orectolobiformes; family Hemiscylliidae; genus Chiloscyllium; species Chiloscyllium plagiosum. The sequence goes on along the minus strand of NW_028270171.1, from coordinate 64,335,272 downwards.
CCTTGAAAAAGAAATCTTATTTACATAAATTGAATGCCATGGCAAGCGTTCAAGGCTATTTCAAATGATCAATTAATGTGTCAGTATTCATTTTATGCAAACTCTGCTGTTCTCTTATCTTAGAATTTCAGCTTAATTCTGCAAATCACCAGTACAATTTCACAATGTTCAATCACTATTCTCAGCCAAATTATTGTTATCTTTTAAATTGAAAGAAAAATTTTGTGTTAAGCCAAAATCCACACATACTTATTGCTTCAAGCAATAAACTAAACTCAAATTTAAATCCTCAACTTCCTCCTTTGGTCATTCTATGACCACATCATAAAGGCATGGAACAAATCATTCCAATTCGATGGCAGTAAAAAACTGCATTACTTCCTCTTCCTTCGAAGGGGAAGCAAAGGCAGGCAATGGTGTTTCCTCATCTTCATCTAAGTGGAGAAGAAGCATTTTCTGTGTGGACCAATATTGTAATTAGAAATTAATATTTTAGCAATAATACACTTCACTATCGCAATACCAACAAAAAGACCATAGCAGTATACATAGCCGTATTAATTAGCCAGTTGCACATTTCTTCTTCATGAGCTTATGAGGCTAGTTCCTGATCTGTTTGATCAGTTTGATAAATCTTCTCGATCACTTCATCCTATCTCGTTGGAATTCTAAACTTATTCATAAAAGAAGGTGTTAGATCAAATGATGCAGTAGTGGAAGTCGGCCATTCAGACCATCGGCCATTCAATGAGCTCATGGCTGATTTGCTAATCTTCAACTCCATTCTCCTGCATTGCCTCGACAAAGCTTCATCGTCTTTATGATCAAATATCTGTCTGGCACAGTTTGAAAGTACCCAAAATCCCAGCCTCAACAGCGGTTTCGGGAAAGAGTTCCACAGATTCATGGCACCTGAGCAAAGAAATTACTCTTCATTTTCGAATTAAATAGGCAAAATCAAATTCTGAGATGATGTCCTCTGGCGCTCTCCTCACGTGAGGGAAACCACATGCCCGTATCTACCCTGTCAAAATCCAATGAATATTTAACGTTTATAAATGTTATTACGTGATTATAGAGCTCTCTCTCCTCCCCCCTCCCCGCCTCCTTTGTTTCAAGGAGATTAATCCCAGCCTAACCAATCTTTCCAAGAAGCTCCATTTTACCCAATGTTGGCAACATATTAGTAAATATCTGCTGACCCCTGCAGCATCCTTGCATATTATTCAGGCAGGTAGAGACATTTCTGAGAGGCAACAGTTGAAATTTCAGGCAAAGTCGGGAATTGGAACTTGAAATCAGATAAGGATAGGAATCGGATTGGTCCACCCAAGAACTAAAAACCGTAATGAGAACTCCGCAAATGAGAATCTAATCATATCCCATTGACATTCAGTGGACTTACTGTAACCTAACCCTCGTGTAATCGTCTACAGAGCTAGTATTTAGGAAAAAACGGACTGAGACTGGCTATATAATCACTTTGACAACAGAAACCTGGTAGATATTTTTGTTTACAAACTTAACTCTTGCCTCCGTGAAGCCTGCATAGTTTGCAAGGCACAATTGAGATGTGGAACAGATCTATCTCCATTTGCCTAGATGAGTGTAGCTTCAATTACACTTAAAGAACTGGACACCGTCCACGACAATGCAGTCACTTGATTCTACCCTCTTCAATACCTGAATATTCATTCCCATCACTGCGAAGGCACAATTGCAGCAGAGTGCAACAACTACAAGATGCACTGGAGAAAGTCATCCTGGCGTTTTTGACAGGCCTTTCGGAACTCAACATCCATAAGGATGATGCATTGAAACGCCACCATTTGCAAGTTACCCACCAAGGCACATAGCACCCTGACTTGGAGAGGTATCAGTGATAAACTCGTTGAGTCGTGAAGCGGTCTTGATGGGCGAAGTTGTATACTACAGCCCCCATCTGTTATCTTACAATTTTAAAAAAGTTTATTCATGCAATGACCAGACTTGTGCCCAGTCATTTTGCTGTTCCCTAAATTGCAAAAGTTCTACTATCCTACACAGCCTGTGGTCGACAACAGCAAATATCCAAAAACCCTCTGAATCAACTGATTCCCCTCAAGATTAGAGTGTTGCTGGAGAAGCACAGCCGGTCCGGCAGCATCTGAGGAGATGGGAAATTCGATGTTTCAGGCAAAAGCCCTTCATCACGAATGAGACTGGGAGCCTATGAGGTGGAGAGATAAATTGGAGGAGGTGGGGCTATGGAGAAGGTAGCTGAGAGTGCAGGAAGTGGATGGAGGAGGGAGGAAGGTGATATGTCAAAGAAGAAGGTGGAGTGGATAGGTGGGGATGAAGATACACAGGTGGGACAGGTCAGGAGGACGGTGTTGAGCTGGAAGTTTGGAACTGATGTAAGGTGGGAGGAATGGGAATGAGAAAACTGATGAAGTGCACATTGATGCCATGGGGTTGAAGGGTCCTAAGGCAGAGGATAAGGGTTTCTTCATCCAGGCATCGTGTGATGAGGCACTGGCGATGGAGGAGGCCCAGGACCTGTATTTTCGAGAGAGAGAAAGAGTGGGAGGGGGAGTTGAAATATTTGGCCAAGAAGCAGTGGGGTGATTCTTGCGGGTACCCGTGGAGATGTTCTCTGAAGTGCTCTGTGAGAAGACATCCGGTCTCCCCAATTTAAAGGAGACCACATCTGGAGCAACGGACGCAATAAATGACATGTGTGGAAGTGCAAGTGAATCTTTGATGGATGTGGAAGGCTCCATTAGCGCCTTGCATGAGGTGAGGGAGAAAGATATGGACGCAGGTTTTGCAATTCCTGTGGTGGCAGGCGAAGGTGCCAGGGGAAGGGTGGATCATTGGAGGTCGTGGGCTTGACGAGGTAGTTGTGGGGGTATTGGACTTTGGGGAAAGTGGATAGGCATGGGGAGGGACATATATCCCTGGTGGTGGGGTCCGTTAAGATGTGGCGAATCTGTCGGCAGATGATGTGATTTATGCGGAGGTTGGTGGGATGGAAGGTGAGGACCAGGGGATTCTATCCTTTTTGTGGTTGGAGGTGTGGGGTTCGTGGGCGGAGGTGCGGGGCATGGATCATATGTATTGGAGGGCATTTCAACCCCATGGGAGCGAAAGTTCTTGTCTTCAAAGAAGATGGGGATCTGGTGTGTTCAGTGTTGCAACTTATCCTTTGGCAGCAGATGGGATGGAATTGGGAATGCAGGCTAGCATTTCTGCAGAAGGTGGGGTGGGTGGAGGTGTAATCCAGATAGCTGTGTAAATCAATGGGTTAGTAAAAAAAATGACAGGAACACTGACCTCCTGGGATATTTTTCCCTCCCCACCCCTATCCACATTGAAATAAGACGGTTCCATTCGCAAATATCTAGTCAACTCCACACCCTCCAACGACCCACCCTCCCATCCCAGTACCTTCCTCTGCCACTGCAGGCATTTCAAAACCCGCGCCCATACACCCCCCCAACTCTGTCCGATGCCCCAAAGGAGCTTGTCACATCCAACAAAGTTTCAACTGCACTACCACACATGTCGTTTTTTGTATCCATTTTTCCCGATTTGGTCACCGTTACATTAGGGCTACAGGACACTTTCTCGGAGAGTGCTTCAGAGAACATCTCCAGGACACCCGCAACAATCAAACGCAATGCCCTGTGACCGAACACTTCCACTCCCCCCACTCTACCGAGAGCATGAAGGTCCTGCCACTCCCTCACCACCCGACGCCTGGTGGAAGAACGCCTCATCTTCCGACTCGGGACCCTATAACCCCATGGCATCAATGTGGATTTCACCAGTTTCCTCATTCCCTCCCACCACCTTACCCTATTTCCAATCTTCCAGCTTGGCCCCGTCTTAATTACCTGTCTAACCTGTCTAATAATCTTTCCTACCTATCCGCTCCACCTTCTTCTCTGATCTATTGTGGGCGGCACGGTGGCACAGTGGTTAGCACTGCTGCCTCACAGCGCCAGAGACCCGACTCAGGCGACTGACTGTGTGGAGTTTGCACATTCTCCCTGTGTCTGCGTGGGTTTCCTCCGGGTGCTCCGGTTTCCTCCCACAGTCCAAAGATGTGCAGGTCAGGTGAATTGGCCATGCTAAATTGCCCGTAGTGTTAGGTTAAAGGGGTAAAGGTAGGGGTGTGGGTGGGTTGCGCTTCGGCGGGTCGGTGTGGACTTGTTGGGCCGAAGGGCCTGTTTCCACACTTTAAGTAATCTAAGTAATCTAATCTAATCTAATCTAATCTATCATCTTTGTCCACAGCTCCATCCACCTATTGCACTCTTAACTAAATGCTCCCCAGCGCCACCCCTTCCCATTTATCTCTCAACTCTCGAGGCTCCCAGCCTTATTTCTGATGAAGGGCTTTTGCTCAAAGCGTGAATATTTCCTGTAGCTTGGATGCTGCCTGACCTGCTGTGCTTCCTCAACCCTACTCTAATCGTGACTCTGATCTCCAGCATCTGCAGTCAGCACCTCTGCCCATATGGTTCCCCTGTCCATTGATCTTCAGTGATTGTGAAAGTCCACTCCAAGATCTCTTTGTCCGTTTACACCACACAGTATACTCACTGTTATTGTTTCTTCTCCACAAATTCATTCACACTCATTGGTCTGGATTCAGTTCGATTCGCCATTTTACCTTTCCGTCTGATTGATGCATCCCTGCAGTCCCTGGCTTTCTTTGTCGCTGTCAAATACATGAACAATTGTTGCATTATCAGCAAACGTCTAAATCGTTGCTCCTACAACTAAGTCTAAATCATTGATCTCCATCAGAAAACAGTGGAACACCACTGGAAACAGGCATCCAAATATGGTTCATTGCTAGTTGGGATTAACAGCTGCAATAATAGCAGAATCGATCCCCTGCTGTCTTTTGTAAACTTGCTGATGATTCTGCCAGTTAGTCTCCTGGGTGATCAATTCTCACATATGGGAGTGGTGAATGACCTGTGTGCATTATGACTTTGCAAGTGAGTTTACACCTCAGCAGGTAATTGAATCCCATCCTGCAGTCATCCTATGGACCTGACTTCTTGGCGACATGGGTTTCCTTGTTTCTATTTAGTTTGGAAAATCAGTTGAATTCGAGTCCACGCAGACACAATTCCCATTTTCCCCGTCGTCTATGTATTTTTATTCTTCATTATTCTCCCACAGAATGTGGCTCTCATTGGTCTGAAGAGCATTTGTTTTTCATTATTAATTCCCCTTGAACTGAGTCAGGGAGCACAATGGGTGAACCACATTGTTGTGGATCTGGAGTCACATGTTGGCAGGGCTCGTTACGGTCAGCAGATTTCCCTTTCAAAGTGACATGAATGAATGAGTTTTCAGTAAATTAAAGTTATCGTCTCAGTTCCTGAGATTGGGTGTATTTTCCATATTTTATTCATGGAGTTAAATAACAGCAGCTGCCATGTTCCAGTCTCCAAAGATTACTAGCCCAATATATCACCACTGCTGCATTTCTCCATTCAAAGAACGACATTGTCAATTCAGATTATCCCACATGGAGAGAATAGGACGCGTTTCTGTGTTGGAATGGAAGCAATTACGCTGGATTGGAGTGTTTACTGGAGCAAGAGACTGATGTGGTAACAATGTGAGCAAACACAACTCTTTCTGTCAAAGTAACTAAACACTACTTGGGAAGGAAAATTTCATAGGCCGCTTTCATGCATCGATCTCTTACTTAAGGCTCTAGTATGCTTCCTCTGAGCCAATCTTCAGTGCGGGTTAATGCTGCTGCAAAATCTTAATAATATCGTAAATGGAGACCAATGTGCCTTTCCACACCACCTTTGACCAGGAGCACTCCCAGCCTCAGCATTTCACGCGCTTCTATCCCGTCTTAGAAGGATTGCGCCTTTACCAATCACTTTACTGGTGCCACAGAATAGCGCCACGTGCTAATTCCCATCGCCACTTCCGATTTGGTATTCACGGCTGCGCCACTAGGTTTGACTGATACCAGTTCTAGGAACTGGGATTATGTGACCGAAAGCAGCAATGGGTACTTCCTTGTGTAGAGAAGTTGGTGAAGCCATTGTTATTGAAACCATTGTTATTGAAACACACAGTGCAACTATATCCCGCACTATCCCCTGAACCTTCATTTTTTCTGGAAATCTACCAAACTCATTATTCAACATGTCGTACTCTATGAAACAACCACAGCGTTTGGGGATATCGAATTTAAAGAAACACACAAAGGAATTAGTTGATTTTATGTGAAAAAATTCTCCGAGATTATGACGTTTTCCATCAATCCCCTCTCTCACACATCTCTGAGAGAGATATATCAGGATTCAGACTCACTCATTTTCGGAGAATTCTCTCCCTGCCACAAGCATTTACCTCCTTTAAGTTCTCCCTCCCATTTCCCTTACAATCACTTGCACATTCTGTTCAGTCTGTGCTGCTGCAATCACTGTTGCTGGATGACCATGACCAAGTCTCATTATCAGGACCTTCAAACCAGTTGATCCATTGAGATCAATCCTCACGTAGCAGCTTTTAACTGACATGGACCAGAGATTATTTCAACATCAGGCTCAGGAAAATGACACAGGGCAGCATTTAGGAAAACAACAGTTATTCAAAAAACGTCAGTTTCTGTGGATTTCCACATCATTTATGTGGGATATAGGTGAAGTAGTGTTACTTCTGCAGTCATATTTCCTTATGCAAGGTAAATGAACTGACACCAGTGTATAATTGTTTCAGCAAAGAGCTGAGTCAACAAGAATGAAAACTGTGAAGGAAATACAGAATTGTTTTTGTATAAGCTAAAATGTGCCTGCAACAATGATAGATGTTACAGACAAATAGATAAGGTGCTGTGAGGGGAGAGGGTTAATCTAGATATGCCTTATAAACAGTAGTTAAAGGTATCTGTTTCCCGCTTCTGCAAAAACAAGAACAAACCACAATCAAGAAGTCATGAGGTCATAAGGTCATAACAAGTAAGAGAGGATATACCTAACAATGACCCACAGTAGGATGTGGTCAAACGGCCTTGTGAGGCCAGAAATAAGCATTTTGTCACAGACAAGGCCGGAGAAGGCAAGAGATAAAAAAAGAGAATTGGGCGACGGTCTTAGGTGGGAGATGTAAACAGTGGAGGAGCAATGGAATGAAAGAATAGGAACCAAATTATATAAATGTTGTATACTAGTGGAATTCAGTTTGTGTGTGTCCTGCCTTGTGGACACTGGACACCATACCCTCTTACAAGAGTAAAATAAATGATACTACTGATTCAGATCTTGTCTCGGACTGAAATTATTGAAGTGAGTCACCCTCGTTTCTCACATTTATTTCACGCGTCCATTCGGCTCCAGCGAGACTATTGTGTGTAGTTGTGCAATTCAGGTTATACCAGGGATGTGATAGCACTGGAAATGATGCAGGGGAGATTGGCCAGTATATTGTCTGGGCTGAACAAGCGAGATTGGCCAAACTGGAGCTGTTTTACTTAGAGCAGAGGAGATTGAGAGGGGTTAAGATTCAGATGTACAAAATGCTGAGGGATATGGAGAGCAGACACTGAAACACTGTGTGTTTCAATAAAAATGGTTTCGATAGAGATTTCAATCACAGAGAGCTATCGGTTTAAGGCAGAGGTGGAAAGATTAGAGTGAATGCGTGGAAAAACGCTTTCAACCAGTGGCTCGTTGAAATCTGGAACTCAGTGTATGCAAGGAACAGAGAGGCAGAAATCCACATAACTTTCTAAGTATTCAGATGTGAATTTGTGATGCCAAGACATATATGTCAATGGGTCAATTGGTTTATAAAGGAGTTAGGATAGTGAAGCGATTGTTATTGAACAGTTCAGATATTCTGTTCCTATGTGCGGGTTATTGATACCTGTCCTTCCATTCTTGAAGCGGCATGTCACAGGTAGCACTGGGTTACCCAGAGTGGCAAAGAACAGCACAGAGAACAGGTAAAAGACCAACAGGTATCGGATGCTAGTAAGATCTCCGAGAGGTGCCTATCTGGAGAAATAGATTGCATAGAAAAAAGCATCGACACCGACCTGGAGAGAAAATCTACAGAGGAAGATACAAAGAGAAGATTCGACAACTGGCTGGTTTTTAAATTTGAAAATTTTTGTAAATATTAATGGGATCGGGGTTGGGGAAGGCTTTTCAGACCAGTGTTGTGGAGCAGAAGGTTAAAGACAGGTTAAGTTAAAGGAGTTGTAAGTAGTTGTAAGTTAATTATCCTCTGTAAAATGTAAAAAAGGATAAAGTTGTTATTTTTAACTTTAAATACTAATATTTGCCATAGTTCTTTGCCTCTTGAATTTTAGCGGAACACAGCACGGGTTGAATGCGTTGTGTGTTGCTGGTTTACATTCGCAGAGGAGTTTATCCCGTTACGTAATACCAGTTTCTGTGGTTGCTGTGTTGTTTCGCTCATTTGTGCATTATACCTCATTAACGATTTTGAAGTTGTCCTCTCGGCGCAAGAGTTCCGTTCTTTTGCTCTATTGTACAAAAGGTGCAGTGTGTCTAAGCAACAGGGCTCCCTACAATAACATCCGACACTGATTCAATCTGTCTATCCTGGTATTGATCCATGGAAGCAGCACTGCGCACTCTCCTCGAGTTTGGAAAACAATTCCCTCAAAGGTAATGTAACATCCCCGCATTCAAAAGGATTTCATTCCATCGCCTTCAATTCCTCACAGAATCCGATTTAGCAAGTTTTGCCACTGAGTCATTTATTTGTTTGTGTTCAAATCATGTGAGCAAAGGGTCACGGTTGGAGAGTGCTGGTCCCATAAAACAGAGGTCAAACCATACTCTGTGCACTGTACTCTACTCTTCATCATTTCACTAACAGCAGGTAGATGCATCTTTGCTCTACAAAATTTTCACGCCTGTTTTAAGAAGCAAGATAAACAGTTCCTGGTTCCTACTTTTGTTGTCACACAGACCAAGACTGTAAATGATGGGAACATGCACTGGTCGAGACTGTCTGCTCTCCAAAATCCCTTTTCTCCCCAGCAGGTGGTAAGATGATGGTCTGAATCGCTTTCTTCTGTTCCCTGTCACTCTGGCATGATGTGAGCTGTGAGAACTCTTCTCTGAGCTGGGGGTAACGTGGTAAAGTTTATACAAATCAGGTGCAATGTGCCTGAGCAACAGGACTCGCTGCAGTAACATCCCATGTTGATTCAGAGAGCAGAGCCCTCGCTGTGAATTCGAGAAGTACACAGACACTGTTCCCGATTACTGGGAGAGATTCTTTCTTTCCCAGCATTTCTGCACTTTTTTATCTGTCTCAGATGGAATTATTTGGACAAGGTTCCCAAAATAATATGAGTTCCTGTGCATGCAAGATCTCCCTTTTGTTCAGCTTTCCAGAATTTTCATAACTACCACTCCCATGAGCCCCCTCCCCCGCTGCAGAAGCCCGTGTTTGATCGGGAGCTGAAGAGCGCATTCACCTTGCTCTTCCACAACACCGATTGACAATAGAAGATGAGTTCGTCCAGCTGCCAGCGGGGGAAGGGCTGGCGCAGCCTCCTGGGAAACGGGAGGCAGAATGGCAAGGAGCTATTATTAAGACACATTGCTGCCTTCACTCCGAAACAAAAGTAAAAACCTTTTTTAAACAAAGAGACTCACCTGATTTATAGATCACGCTTAAGGTGCGGTTCTGTCTCGTTGGTCTTGGGTATGCTATCGCCTCGGGTGGGTGATGTACGCGCGAGAAGTGACACTTGAGATCTGGAGTTTTGCATCCGGTCCCATTTTTGACTCAGAAAGTATGATTTCGATGAGATCGACGTCAGATCAAGATACTGAATCTTTAAGACAGACACCAGCAGCTTCTTCTATGCCGTTACTAGACTGAGAAATGTATTCTCCAACTTCAAATGATGCTGATCCTGTTAATGTGGATCTTGCCGAGCGCACGTCCTGTGCTGAGTAACCTGAATGCCTTTTTTCTCTCACGCTGTGATCTGCATGTACTTGATTACTATGATCTGCCTTTACCAATTTGCAAAGGTTTTCACTGCACTCAGGTAAATGTGATAATCAATCAAATATAATCCATCAATCGAATGACACAGACATTTCCTTATTGTTTGGATCCAGCACTGCGAAGGTGGGCTGTATGGCCTCACTTTGCACTATTTCGTGATTCTGACTGAAATCACAGTTAAACCAACAGAATGTGGGAAGTTACTCACAGGTTATATTGACACAGCCGGGACACATATGCGCCACAGTGTATCACACAATAATAGTGACAATCTAGTTGAAATCATTCTCTGAGGCACATGCCACACGCCAGATGAAAAACGGAATTTCGCTGGAAACTGCTGTAGTCAGCGCGAACAGAGCGATCCAGCGGGAGCGGACTGGGCTCATGACCCAGAAATTAATGGATTGAATACATCCTCTGCTCGTTGACAATTCCAGGTTTGAGTGTGTGTACTGCCTGGCCAGTGTTCCTCCGTAACAAAGCTCCATTCAACGTATTGCAAGTTCTTTTTCAATTTCCACTTCCTTTCTCTCAATGTATCTGAAATGAATATCGCGTACTGATACACCCGCCAAATTTACACAGGTGAGGAAACACACTTATGAATGTCTGGAAGCTCTTTTCCTGTTCTCTGTCTGTCTTCTCTGATTTGATTCGTAAAATCACTTGCCAGAGCTGGGAATAAACTGGTATAGGTAAGCTATATCAGTTGCAGAGTGCTCTATGAGCATGACACCCTGCATTTATTCCCCACGCTGTTTCACACAGCAGTGTCCTTTCTGTGAAATGAAAAGCCATGAATGACAATTGGATCATCTTGCTGGAGACAGCATTACGATACTGACACAGTTCCGCATTATGAATACGTGCATCACCAATTATGAATAACAACAGAGATATACAGGTGACACAGAGTTGCAGTGGACTCGCTGGGCTGAACGGCTTCTGTCAGCGCGTGAGTGACGCCACGCATTGATGCTGTCCCTCCTCCTGTCTCTGGAACAGAGTGGCTGAGGCTGAGGGTGAAACAATGTCTCATCTTTAACCCTCCTTCTGCGTTAGATTATCTGCAGCCCCACAGCTCAGAACTGTGGGAATGACTCTCAGTAAGTGAGGGTTTTACTCGGATTGTCTTCATCTCGGACAGTTGGGGCTCAGATGCTAACTGCTGCCCGATTGCAGCAAAGAAACAGGTGTCCCTATTAGAAATTTTTTTCTGCAGGATTGCTGTGTGAAGATGGATTCTGAACACCAAACAGGCTGCACAAAAATGCCTTCACATGAATTTACCTTAGGGAAGAGTATCCTGAGTACATTTCTCTATTTGCCACTATCTCAAAATCTTTGTCGCGATCTCAGATAAATTATAAATTAAGTTCCCAATCAAACTTCATCATTTCCAGCACTTGAGGGGCCTGGTTGTGCCGATGAGAGAGAGCTTGAGAGCGTATTCGCGCTTGCCTCCCCTCACACTGCCTGCAGGTGGATGGAAATAGATGAATAATCTGCCGATGGTATCAGCTCAGTCCAAGCGGAAGAGATAAAGAGCACCGTACCGCGAACAAGGAGAGGGAATGAGTAGGTGATATTCTTGAAATCTCTTGCTTTTTCGAAATCCGAGAGCAAAGTGGGATGTAGTTGAATCTGAGTGACTCTCAGCTGGTTTAGTATTGGAAATGCAAGAGTGTCTAGGGGTGTTATCTTCGCTTTGTAGCTTGTATTAATACTGGCATGTGAAAATTCTTACTTCATGTCGCCTTCGAGCCTTGGTTGTTTGATTTCACTTTTGCCCGGTCGCCCAATTAACTGTTACATAAAAAGGCGCAAATTGTGAAGTTGCACCCCTTGAAATAACTTTGTGTTTTGGGGTCAGAAGTGTCATTGCAGTGGGCATGACACAGTACCATATGTGGTGAAAGCGAAACAAATGTTTCAGGATGTTCACACACACAATCCCACTCTGAATAAATCCACCATCTGGATGTTTGCACAGTTTTGAATGTTGACCTTTAGGAAATGGGAACGTGAAATGATTAGAAACAGCGCTGAACAGGTTGATGGGAATGGTGTGGTGTATGAGGAATAGCAACAATAAAGGTCATTTGGAAAGTTGGGACAGTTCTCCTTGGAGAGCAGAAGGCCGAAAGCTGGCTTTATTGAACCTTTCCAAGTCATGGGTGGTTTAGACATATGAGAAAAAGGAAGGGAGAATGCTCCCTACGCCTGAAAGTATCGAGAACGATTCGGTAGAGTTTTAAAGTCATTAGTAAAAGAAGAAAAATGTACATGAGGAAAAACGTTTTCACATAGCGAATGGTTAGGGTCTGTAAACCACTGCCTGACTTGACAAAGACACAGTTTCAATCAAGTTATTTAAAAACTAATTCGATGTTGTTGAAACTAAAAGTTTGCAGAGTTACAGGGAGAAGGCAAGAGAATGATATCAAAACAGAAGCACATTTATCTCTGTGGAGACCCAGCACAGCTAAGGTGGTTTGTGACACATTGTGATTCTGAATGGAATCACAATTCGACCAACAGAATGCAGGGAGTTCGATAACAGTGATATTGGCAAAGCCAGGTCACATCTACACAACAGAATATTACCCAGCAGGTACATGTCACAGGGAGGATGGCGCTGAATGAAAAGCCTGCAGGGTGTCCTGCCATCAGACACAGTGCACTTCACTATTCAGATTATACCAGAGTGAGAGCCACAGGATGCAACTTGCTTAATTGTACGTTTTTGTTTCAGCAGGGGAATTACGAACAATGAGGGCAAGTGGAAATACTGGTGATTTGTTCACATTTGAAGTGTTTACGGGAAGCAGGGAGTTGCGGAAGACACATGGTAAAGCTATTGAGATCCTCCTACAGGAGCAGCAAATACGTTGGACAGCGCAGAGGAAATCTTTGAAGTCTTGAATTCTGGAAGATGGAAAAAGTGAGGACTGCAGATGCTGGAGATCAGAGCTGAAAATGTGTTGCTGGAAAAGCACAGCAGGTCAGGCAGCATCCAAGGAACAGGAGAATCGACGTTTCGGGCATAAGCCCTTCTTCAGGAATGAGGAAGGGCTTATGCCCAAAACGTCGATTCTCCTGTTCTGGTAGATGTGCCGAGCGTGCTTTCACAAGGCCACACTGTTACAAAAGATAATGCGTCCTTGTCTCTTGGCCTTGTGTCGTAGCATGGCACATATTGCCGTTACACTGCAGGAAGTTCCATTTTCCAACCGAGAGGGCAGTCAGCATTTAACAAAGGATATATTGCAAAACCTTTCACATAAATTGTTGCATTCCATCTTAGTGTCTTACTTTGTTTCTTTCCCACTTGACCGATCATTGTGCCTGCACTGAAGGTGTTTTGCTTCTTCTGCGTGGTTTTTACAGTCTGAATGACATGATGAAGCTGCACTGCCCCATCTTCTGATGCAATTTTCCACTTCCATTCAGCTCACCCTAACTTCGCTATCTGATACCTTTCCCCTTGCTTCAGTTTTAAGCGCTCGTCCTAGACCCAACCTGTCATCCTCCAAAATCAATACGAAACTCAACCACACCGTCATCACTGCAAACCAGCGACACCTACATTCTGAGGCCAATCATTACTGCGGTCTCATTTCACATTATCAGCTACCGTGCTTTCTGGTGGCTTCTAGAAATCACTATGCTTATAAATTGCTGTAACATCCGCCAATATGAAATAAAAACAGAAAGATTCAGGAAATTTTATCATCCACAAACAAACGACAATAAGGAATGTAACTGTTGGGACAAACGTTAATGCAAGCAGATTGCAAAATCTTAGTCTGAAAACCTTGCTGCAATTGTTCTGCTTTCAATGAGCACACACATTGAGTTCAGTGCAGAACCGATCCCAACTCGGAGAAGCGAATCATTGGCTTTGAAGATGCGTTCAGAATGTTCACTGGATTCATCCCAGTCATGGGAGGACTGTCCTCCGGGAGCGTATGAGTAAAATCATTCAATGTCAAAAGGGGTTTCCAAACATGAGTGGTGAGAGGAATGTCTCCATTCACAAATCAAACGTTGGGTAGGATTTAATACAGAGACACACGAACAAACTAGATAAGAACACAGAAAGATGATAAACAATCGATATTATAATTAATATTTGGAAAGTTTTTGATTTTAGATCCACGGTGGTATTTGGCGACGGGTATGTCATGTACACAATCAGTCTGCACTGAAAACGACTGCAGCTACAATGTGATGTGATTGAATCTCAGTTACCTTTAGAAAAAGCTGAGACTCACTCAGGTCAGGAGGATTTAGGGACGCTGGCCTTACAAACCTTTTCCCAAATTCCTTGGAAGTACAAAGGAAGTTTTCGTGGGGAGGTTGTTCATGATCTGGTTAGATAATAATGAACGTTGTTTGAATTTATGAATAGGGAAATTGTATTACAAAGCTAAGAGTTCATAGTGTAATTGTAAAATTTAAAGGTCAAACTCAGTGCAAACATTGTTTGTAATCCTTGTGCTCACTCTCCAACAAAAAAAAAAGTAAAGACATTAGAAAGGGCGCAGCCACAATTTCCTGTATAGAAAGGCATGAGGAAACTCAGGGTTGAGGTTTACTGAGGCATAAAAACAGTAGAAATGATACAAACCGGTTTTATGTGGATGATGGACAGAATGAGGGATTTTATTCACATGGTTTTGAAAATGCTGTACCGGAAATATGCAAGTCTGGGAAGTTAACGAAAGACATCTTTCACATAACACAAGGTTTTAAGTGACTAAATCAGCGGTAGTCCCTTTTTCGAGTAAATAAATAAAGAGATTCTCAGATTCAAAACCATTGGTCAATGATCCAGAAAAACTTGGATCAGAGTTTCTTCTGCTCAAGAGCTATTTAAATCCTAAACGAATTTCCAGAAAGAATGATAGAAGCTGAGTCCAGAGTGTTTCATAAGACACATGCACAAGAACACATGTAGGGAATTTACCATTGGGAGAAAGTCAAAATGTGTGTAAAAATTTCGAATTTTTTTGACTTATCAAAAAAGACTTTTCATGAACACGTCCAACTGGATAAGATGGAATATGAAATATTCATGAATTTAAAAGGTATGGCATATTATTCAACGTAAAACATTGTAAAAGGAATTGATCTTCTAGAAGATTGCAAACAAAAGTTATTTCCTCATGAGAAGGAATTAAATTGTCGCTAGGAGACATAATACCTGGTTTAAATATTTGACCACATTTACATCATGTTACGTATATTTCATGCTTTCTGATCTCCCTCCATTAAATTCTCAAAGTTGTCTCTGTCTTTTTTGTCTTTTTTTTTAGCCTTATGTTCTTTCCTACAGCACGCACTTTTAAGCTGAAAGAAGCTCTGACCAAAACTGAATGCAATATTCGAACGGTCCCTTGTGATCAATATAATTCCTTTTTGATTATTACAATAACTTTTGCGAGTTTACAGCAAATTGAGTAACACGAAACGGGCTCAACATGTTTTGTTTTCTCTGAATTTAACGCAGTGCGCGTGAGAAACGCCATCCATTTGTTGAAAAAAATATTTTCGGTTCTCTGCCCACACATGTTGTCACGTTTTAAAAATTTGCAGCATGTTTGTTGGTAATGAGTCATTTTCCAGAAAAGGTCGTTTCTCAATTCAAAAAACTGGTACTTTCCAATCAACTTGGCTTGCTCAACATCGCCTTCCGTCCTGAAACTTCAACACAATGACAAATTGAAGCTACTCTATGTGAGGGTCAAATTTAAAACCTCCACTCAACACAGCCTACTACATTGGCACAGAGATACCATCCACTGATAACCTGCTGCACTGTATCCACGCATTAATGATTACAGCCACATTCCTGGTTGTATCAAAACGGATGGGAAAACGAGAACCTCTGATTCCACGGCTGGTACCTGGAATTATATGATCGCCTTTACCAGTGGTTTCAATGTTCTATGAGGAAATGGATGAGCTGCTCATTACTAAGATGAGTGAATTATTTAATAATATAATTGCAATATTTCCGTCCACTAATCCCTGGACTTTCTTATTTTGATTTTGATATTGTAGAAATCTTTTAATTTTAATTTTGAACAGACTCAATGACGGATCTCCACAGTGCCTGCGGAATCAATTATAAAATTTCATAACACTCTGAGTTCTTCTATCTCAGTCCGCTGTTTGGGAAGTGTTCCCGTTCTGGGAAATTCACTTCCCTGTGTATCCGCTGCTGCTCCCAGCATGCCCTGTGGTACTACACACATTTTCCTTCTGCCATTTGCTCACTGTATTGCTGTGATCGTACAGTGACCTGGTGTCACACGGTCCAGGAAAATAACACAGGCCCAGGTTGAGCAAAACAAACTTTATCTGTAAAGAGTCGCTCCTGTCGTTTTTTGTGTTGTTCAATTCCATTTTCAGTTAGTCTTATTTAAGATTTTGGAATTGTTCGCTCTGTACATAAGTGCGATTGGTCAAAAATATTTGTCCAGAAGAGAGGGAGTGCTAGTTCTGCCAGTGAGCACTATGGACTGTCCTCGAGTCGAGAAAATAATTCTTCAGAGACAGTGTTACGTCGCCACCGTCACGGAACTTTTCATTCTATCTGCTCCAATTCTTGATAGAATTAAATTCAACAGATCTTTTTACTTAGTCATTTCTTTATTTCTGTTCAGATCATGTGAGCAGAATGCCACTTTGGGAATGCGCTTGCTCCATCGAGCAGAGGTGAGGCCATAGTCTAGGAAGTGGATTGTGCTATTTATCATTTCACCAACACAGGGAGAAGTATCCGCTTCTCTGCACAATTTACTCAACTCAGTTAAGCATATCATCAGATGTGTAACGTGAATGTGACGAGTTGTCTGAGAGGTTAAAGTGATTATCTACTGACTCATTGTTCTCTACAGGCGTGGGATCGAATCACACTCTTGTCACTTATGTAATGCAGTCGTTCGTGATTCTGTTTTTGTTTAGGTCACGGCTAAATTGGAGGTCGACTGGTCAGTTTATCACCATCGACGCTGCAGTAAAGTCTCCATTAATTAGTCGAGTCTGTCGCTGAAACGGCATTGAAATGCAGACTGACGTCCAATAATGAAAAGGAACACTGTTTTCCTTTTGAAGGCATGTTACTGTGAGCTTTTATCGAACGAATTAGATCCAGGAAAAACAAATAACGAGAGGTGACAAGCGTATGTTTATCCAATGGATTGTTAATAAGTATTTTGTTAGATGAAATCTGTAGCAGAGTGGGTAGAAGTGATTCATCTTAGTGACAAAAGCACAGACAGGCAGCTGAAAATAATTGAGATAGTTCGAAGAGGAAGGTTTCAGGGACACCGAATACTGGTTTAAAATGCACAGCAGAGAACTTGCTAATGTAGGTACTGTGCATGGGCATGGACACAGTTACACATTGGTCCCTCCCTTTCTCATTGCTCTTGCCAGTGATGAATGTTGAGCATAAGATCCAGACAAAGAGAAGAAGTGGGAAGCAAGCTCCCTCTCTTTATGAACAACTGGAGTAGACATCATGTTAACTGCAGGGACTGACCAAAACTGTGGAACAATAACCGCTGTACAAACACGTGAAATTATTTAAATTTTGTTTAATCTCTTGTCATTAATAGGTATTTAGTTCTAACAACTGTGTGGCCAATAGAAGACAACGCCTCATTTCATGTTGGATAACAACATTATCAAACATTTTTCGAATTGAGATCTATTGTGATCATTTTACACATTTAGCAAGTTCATTTTAATGAATAGAAACCTCATTCCCTCATAGGAAATAAAACTGCTGATTTCCTCAAATACGTCATCCTTGCTAAATAGCAGTTACTCAGCATGAATCATATGATGAAATATTTATTGAAAATCCGCCATTGAGCACTATTATCTTACGTCACATTGAGTGCAATAGGCACATGCTAAACAAGCCTTTGGGAAGAAAGTGTTTCACAAAGTATACTTGGGTGGTGATTAAAAATAAGGTAAGGTTCTCATGTTGCGGATAGTACACCTGTATTTGCATCCAAATTTAATAGTGCAACTACTCTGTGGCCCTCAGGGATGCAATCACTGAGCACACGGGACTTCTATGATCGCATGGAGGCGCATGAGATGCCTGGGTTTCAGCTCAAATAGCACCTTGAGCAGCTTCTATTGACATGGCGCAGCAGGGAGCATTGGGACACCAGACGGTAATCTCCAACCGCACCTGGAGAAGCTTCTATTGACATTGAGCAGGGAACATTGGGACATCAGGCTGGGAGCTCCAAATTCACCTGGAGCAACCTCTATTGACATTGAGCAGCAGGGAGAATTGGGACATCAACCTGGGGTCACCAAACTCACCTGGAGCAGCTTTGATTGACATGGAGCTCGGAACATTGGGACATCAGGCTGGGATCTCCAACTTTACCGAGTGCGCCTCAAACTCATGCAGCTCATGGTTATTTTATGAAATCAAACGAACATACATTCTTACACACACATATATACATTTACAGCTGAAAAGCGTCTCAGAAGATAGATTCAGATAACCATTGATTTATGTCTGGATTCATGGGCTATCCTTATCTGCTGCGAAATTGATATTGTAGCCAGCATTTCCCAGCAGCTGTGAAAGCAGGAGAGGGATTACCCAACCCTTTAACTGTGAACGTGCTTCTATTACTATGCAGGCGCATATGTGAGAATATATGAAAGCATGCAAAAAGGTCGCATGGCGCAGTGGGCTGAACAGATGCATCGAGGTTTTTGAATCTCAGTTATGTGAATTCGAATGCCTGCGCTGCCATTTCAGTGGATCAACTGTAATGCGACAGCATGTTGAAATGTGGGTCAAAATAAAAACTTTAGGATTTGTTTCTCAAAGACTGGACAGTGGTGGGTCCGAATACAGACTCAGGCAAAGGGGTCAGTGCCTGTACTGACATAATAGTGTTCTCTTCCCAAACGAAAAATCGCGGGCTCAAGCAGCTCTATCGCTGGTGTTTCGTTTCAGAAAAGTTGAGTTTTCACAGGAGCCGAAAGCAGGCTGTTATACCATCGCTGTTGTGAAACAAAGTCCTGCGGTGACTCAACTCATCGGTGTTTGGTGATTTGGCGAATGGGAAAATATTTGCGATGTTGTGTGATCCATAGTTTCCATGTTTTGTGTCCTGGATACAGAAGGGAAAGATAATCTAATCGAGATTGTGATTGACGAAATTCACTTTTTATTATGTTCTAATGTTCTTTCTTTCTCTCTGTGCAGCACTAAGGCTCCAGAATGTTTCAACGAGTAGTTTGGACTTGCCCAGCTGTTAAGTCGCTAGACACACGTTCCAGGGGCGAGGGTTAGACTGCCATTTCTGCCGATCAACTTTAACTTGTTAAAATGCTGTGTCGATCACCACTGTGATGATGTTCAAAACAAAAGGAAAGTGGGTTTGCTTCCTGGGGAATTAACTGTGGTGTGGGAACGTGCCGAATTTTATAAAGTACCTGTGCTCTCATGATCGTGTTCGCCTCCTGCGCGGAAAATAGCAAACAGCACAGCTGTTGCTTTATGTCCCAGGCAAGTTGAGTTTTTACTGAAAGTTTTTATTACCTTTTGATTTCTGTTACTATGTTTCTACTGACGTGAACAGAAACTGCATTTCTAATAAGCACCATGGAATTTCACAGAATTTATTGAGTCGCTTCTCGTCGATTCCCACACAGGTTTCCAACTCAGTTGGTATCCATGTGGCTCATGTCCAGGAGTGAGCAACTCAGCAGCAAATTGCACAGTTAAGGTAAAAGGCAAGGAAAGTGGCATCTCGAACTGGCTCTGAGGTCAGAGCATCCTCACAATGTGATCTGTCGTTCTCGGATTGTAATGCTAACTCCGGTTTTAGGGTGGAGAACATTCTTTGGGACTCTTATTCTGAAAAACAGACACAGTGACTGAAACTATGCTGCACGTTATGATGTGGAACACGGCGTGCTCAGCTTTGTGCATTTTCCCTGTAGTCCGGTGTGTTTCGTGTTCCATGTAAACGTGAAAGTTGTCCTGTTTCGAGCAATGGGTGAAATCATTTAGCAAAGCAAGAATCGAAATTGCAGTAATTCAAGCAGCTCATGGTTATTCCACCAAATCATAAGCGAACATATATTCTCACGCACTCAAAGATACATTTGTAGCTGAGAGGCCTCTGAGAAGATACACTCAGCTTACCATTGATGGATTGATGGGCTATCGTTTTCTGTTGCAAAATTAATATTGTCGCCGAAAACATCCCAGCAGCTGTGCGAGTTGGATAGGGATCATGGAACCCTTTTCACTTGACTTTGCATCTGTTGTTATGCTGGAGCACATTTGGAAATGCAGAAAATTAGAACTGCAGCAGCTGGTAATGTGGCCGCGCGGTCTACAGCGCTGAATCTAGGTTCCAGGCTTGAAAGGGATGTGGGCTCGAATCCCACCACTGCCATTTTAGCTTATCAACTCCAACGCTGCAGCTTGTTAAAATACTGTTTTGGCCCCCACTGTATAATGACGTTGAAAACAAAAATGAAATGGGTTTGCTTCCCAAGGAATTAGTTCGCACGTTCGTGGCTGAACTATCCCAGGGAAGTGTGGGATAGTGCCAAATATTTCAAAGTGTCTCTGCTATCATGATCGTGTTCGCCTCCCGCGCGGAAAATCGCAAATAGTTATGCCGTTCCAGGCAAGTTGAGCTTTTACTGGAACCGAATGGAGACTGTTATTTCATCGCTGTTGTGAAACAAAGTCCTACGGTGACTCTACTCGTTGTTATTTGGCTTTCTGGCTCATGGGAAAATCGTTCCAATGAATGTCGATGTAATACGTTATTGAATTTCTCCCATTTCCTTCATTTCCGTTCTGGAGACATCGGAAGGGAAAGGTAATGTAATCGAGACTGTGATTGGTGAAATTCACTTTTTATGGCAAATTCTTATTATGTTCTTTCTTTCTCTCTTTTCAGCATTGTCTGGAAAATGGTGGTGCACTAAGGCTGCAGTATGTTTGAAAGAGTAGTTTGGAATTGCCCTGTTGTTTGTTGTGAGATTATTTTATGACCCATGCCCTCGGACTGTCTCACATTTAGCATTCATGCATCTCTGTGTCTGAAAATGCAAGAGGCATGCCAGTTTTGTTTGTGTTCTGTGTTAAATGCTTTCTGTTTTGCGATTCGCTCAATACATTTCGAGTTAACAGGGTTTCTGAGGTCACTTCCAGCAGCAAATACCCTCAACTGAGGATCTGGGAAAATTTCACGGAGTATGGTCAGTCGGAGCAAAAGTAAGGAAGTCGTTCGTTTCTGCAGTGTTTCACAATACTACCTTTCCCGTGAGCAGTCGAACAGACTAAATGATTGTGCCACAGACTGCGACGGCAAACTCCGCTAAAAAATAATCCTTTAATGCCGGTGTAAGCAACACGACGTTATTGGGGTACATCGCGTGAAACCAGGTACTTTGGGTTATCTCGTCCATGCTCACCACATAGCCAAAATTAAACAAGTCCTGTTCCCTAGCATTTGGCCCCAATCCCTCTGAATGCATCCTATCCAGAAACTCACCCGATTACCTTTGCAATTTTCTGAGTGTAATAGACTCGTCCACTTCCTCTGGTAGATCATTCCAAACACGCACAACCTTCTGTGTGGGAAACGTGCCTCAGGTCCTTTGTCAATTTCAGCCCCCTCACCTTAAACCTATGCTCTCGAGTTTCAACTCACACCAATTTGGGTAAAGCACGTAAATACTCAGTTTACAACCCTTCCATAAGGTCATGTCGCAGCTTTTACGCTGCAGGGAAAGTCTATTCCACCAGCCTATTCCACCTCGCCCTACGGTACAAACATCGACGACATCTTTGTTTATATTTTGTCATCAATTTAACGTGTCTTTTTTTTACATTTTCAAGATGTCAATTACGCTGGACAACAACGAGCTATTGGAAACAGAAAGGTGAAACGTCGAACGGCTTCAACTTTCTGTGCTGGACGCCACTTAGGCGCAGTAGGGCCCGCTGTGGCTTGATTCTGTAGTGTCGTGGTCATCACGTTTACCTAACACGCGAGAAGTCCCCAGTTTGGGACTGCTTTGTTCTTCAACTGCAGTCTTTTACATGGACAAGAACTGAGCTTTCTTGCTTGCTTTCCCATCTGCAAACCTGTCTTCGAATTTGCTTCAACAAATCTGCTATCCTAGTGAAATGTAATGCAATTCCATTTAATTACAGTGCAAAGCGTTGTTAAGTTTTTCTCCAACCTGGTTCAGATCATATGCCATTCTGTTTGAGAGTGTAGTTACCGCCTTCTGATCCTTCCACGAAAAGCAGTACCGCATTTGCATTCCTTGCGCAGGCGGTTCGGTTCAAAGACAGGAAAGAAGCTGATGCTCTGGTGTCACAGCGCACCACGAATTCCTGAACTTGTCTGTCTGTCAAATGTACCCCAAGGTCGTCTCTGAAAGACCTTTGGGCGGCACGGTGGCACAGTGGTTAGCACTGCAGCCTCACAGCGCCAGAGACCCGGGTTCAATTCCCGCCGCAGGCGACTGACTGTGTGGAGTTTGCACATTCTCCCCGTGTCTGCGTGGGTTTCCTCCGGGTGCTCTGGTTTCCTCCCACAGTCACAAAGATGTGCAGGTCAGGTGAATTGGCCATGCTAAATTGCCTGTAGTGTTAGGTAAGGGGTAAATGTAGAGGTATGGGTGGGTTGCGCTTCGGCGGGTCGGTGTGGACTTGTTGGGCCGAAGGGCCTGTTTCCACACTGTAAGTAATCTAATCTAATCTAACCTCATTTGGAAGCTGTCTATCGTTATTCAACGTGCGAGAATTGGCACAAGAGGTCCTGAATCATGTTTTGGAGCAATTCGCACGTTAGTGGCTCATTCCATCAGCAACAGCAATGAAAGAAATTACACTCTCAGAGGAACCATTGGACTTGCGCATTCATAGCGTCGCTAGTATTAAGGTCCGCCCTGACATCTAAGTCTTGTTGGAACTGAAACGGAGGAATCGACAGAGAGGCTACAGAATGACATCGCATTATTTGGTTTTCTTTAAATCACTGACGAGCAGGAAAATGTAAACGGGGAGGACGAGTGGGGAAGTGAGGCAGTGCAGCTCTGGTGAAATTCCTTCTTTGTGATTCACTCAGCAACCAGAGACGTGAAGGTGACTCAGGCGTGAGAGCTCTTCACATGGAGAACAAAAAGCACTCAAGGGCAGTTAGCACCTCTTCTGGAGTGGGGGTGGGGTGAGGTAATTACCTTTTGACTTCTGTTACTATGTTCAGAAACTGCCTTTTAGATTGAGGTGAACAGAAACTGCATTTCTAAAAAGCACCATGGAATTTAGCAAAATTTATTGAGTCGCTTCTCGTCGATTCCCACACAGGTTTCCAACTCAGTTGGTATCCATGTGGCTCATGTCCAGGAGTGAACATCTCAGCAGCAAATTGCACGGTTAAGGTAAAAGGGAAGCAAAGTGGCATCTCGAACTGGCTCCTAGGTAAAAGCATCCTCACAATGTGATCTGTCATTCTCGGATTGTCATGCTACCTCCGGTTATAGGGTGGAGAACATTCTCTGGGACTCTTATTCTGAAAAACAGACACAGTGACTGAAACTATGCTGCACGGGATGATGTGGAACATACGTGCTCAGCTTTGTGCATTTTCCCTGTAGTCCGGAGTGTTTCGTGTTCCGTGTAAACGTGAAAGTTTTCCTGTTTCGAGCAATGGGTGAAATCATTTACCAAAGCAAGAATCGAAATTGCAGTAATGTCAAGCAGTTATTCCACCAAATCATAAGCGAACATATATTCTCACGCACTCAGAGATACACTTGTAGCTGAAAAGAGTCTGAGAAGATAGACTCAGCTTACCATTGATTTTTGTCTGGATTGATGGGATATCAATATCTGCTGCGAAATTGATATTGTAGCCGGGCACATCCCAGCATCTGTGCGAGTCGGAGAGGAATCATGGAAAGCTTTTCATGCGACTTTGCATCTGTTGTTATGCAGGTGCACAATTGAAATGCAAGAAAGTGGGGGGGGGGGGGGGGGGTGGGGCAGGCCCGTAGAGTGGCCGAGCGGTCTAAGTCGCTGCATCCAGATTCCAGGCTCGAAAGGTGCGGGGGTTCGAATCCCACCACTTCCATTTCGGCTTATCAACTCCAACGCTGCAGCTTGTGAAAATGCTGTTTCCGTCCCCACTGTATATTGATGTTGAAAACAAAAGTAAATTGGGTTTGCTTCCCAGGGAATTGGTTCGCACGTTCATGGCTGAACTATCCCAAGGAAGTGTGGGATAGTGCCAAATATTTCAAAGTGTCTCTTCTGTCATGATCGTGTTCACCTCCCGCGCGGAAAATCGCAAACAGTTCTGCCGTTCCAGGCAAGTTGAGCTTTTACTGGAACCGAATGGAGACTGTTATTTCATCGCTGTTGTGAAACAAAGTCCTACGGTGACTCTACTCGTTGTTATTTGGCTTTCTGGCTAATGGGAAAATCGTTCCAATGAATTTCGATGTAATACGTTATTGAATTTCTCCCATTTCCTTCATTTCCGTTCTGGAGACATCGGAAGGGAAAGGTAATCTAATCGAGACTGTGATTGGTGAAATTCACTTTTTATGGCCATTTCTTATTATGTTCTTTCTTTCTCTCTTTTCAGCATTGTCTGGAAAATGGTGGTGCACTAAAGCTGCAGTATGTTTGAAAGAGTAGTTTGGAATTGTCCTGTTGTTTGTTCTGAGATTACTTTATGACACATGCCCTCAGACTGTCTCACATTTAGCATTCATGTTCGCTGTGTCTGAAAATGCATGAGGCATGCCAGTTTTGTTTGTGTTCCGTGTTAAATGCTTTCTGTTTTGCGATTCGCTCAATACATTTCGTGTTAACAGGGTTTCTGAGGTCACTTCCAGCAGCATATATCCTCAACTGAGGATCTGGGAAAATTTCACGGAGTATGGTCAGTCGGAGCAAAAGTAAGGAAGTCGTTCGTTTCTGCAGTGTTTCACAATACTACCTTTCCCGTGAGCAGTCGAACAGACTAAATGATTGTGCCACAGACTGCGACGGCAAACTCCGCTAAAAAATAATCCTTTAAAGCCGGTGTAAGCAACACGACGTTATTGGGGTACATCGCGTGAAACCAGGTACTTTGGGTTATCTCGTCCATGCTCACCCCATAGCCAAAATTAAACAAGCCCCGTTCCCCAGCATTTGGCCCCAATCCCTCGAAACCCATCCTATTCAGAAACTCATCCGATTACCTTTGCAATTTTCTGAATGTAATAGCCTCCTCCACTTCCTCTGGTAGCTCATTCCATATACGCTCAACCTTATGTGTGGGAAATGTGCCTCAGGTCCTTTGTCAATTTCAACCCATTCACCTTAAACCTATGCTCTCGAGTTTTGAACTCACCCCAACTTGGGTAAAACACGTAAATACTCAGTTTACAACCCTTCCATAAGATCATGTCGCAGCCGTTACGCTGCAGGAAAAGTCGTCCCAGCCTATTCCACCTCGCCCTACGGTACAAACATCCTTGTCTGCATTTTGTTATCTATTTCACGTGTCTTCTTTTTTAGGTTTTCCAGATGTCAATTACGCTGGACAACAACGAGCGCTTGGAAACAGAAAGGTGAAACGAAGAATGGCTTCAACTTTCTGTGCTGGACGCCACTGAGCCGCCGCCGCGCTGTTTGTGGCTTGTTTCAGTAGAGTAGTGGTCATCACGTTTGTCTCACACGCGAAAAGTCCCCAGTTCGAAATTGGACCGAAACTGCTTTGCTCTTCAACTGCAGCCTTTCACATGGGCAAGTACGTATCTTTCTTGCTTGCTTTCCCATCTGCAAACCTGACTTCGAATTTGCGTGAACAAATCTGCTGTCATAGTGAAATGTAATGCAATTCCAATTAATGACTGTGCAAAGCATTGTAAAGTTTTTCTCCTAACTGATTCTGATCATATGCCATTCTGTTTGAGAGTGCAGTTAGCGCGTTCTATCCTTCCACGAAAAGAAGGGCCGCATTTGCATTCCTTGCGCAGGCGGCTCGGTTGAAAGACACCGAAGAAGCTGATGCTCTGGTGTCACAGCGAACCACGAATTCACGAACTTTTCTGTCTGTCATATGCAATAGCTGTAGAAGGACAAATAAAACGTGCCTCAAACTTCCCTTTATCATTCATCCCTGGTTTTGAAGTTCTAAACTCTAGATATAGATCCATACGAATGAGGGAATTTCCCTCCTGTTAACTCCCAACAAACTCACATCGCCTGGAACCCTTCCATATGGGCACAACTCAGTTTTACCTGGTGTCACACCACATGATCTATTCGTCTTTTCCACCACGCCATGAAACCCCGCCTTGTCTTTTCAAATGTCATGATCCATCACTACATCGATGGATTCATTTCCATTTTATTCTTTCCAAGTAAACACTGTCCATTCTTCCTGACGACATTTCATTCCAGTCATCGCTATCCATGTCTTTTATTATCTCTTTCTATTCCAGTATTGTTCATGTTGAGAAAGGATGCTGGGTCCAATGCAACAAATTAAAGCCCACTCTAATACTGTATACTGCCATGACCAACGTAGTGAAAATGGAAGCAAATTCTTTCAAAAGTGAATCCGTTAGTTGTCGCATTATGTATCAATCCCTGACTGGGAAGTGACTGTTTTTCCTCACTTTTCTCTCCTTTCTGAACATTTGTTAAAGCAACACAGTAAGGGAACATAGAATGCCTAATGTTCAGAAACTGACTATTCGCTGCAAGAAATGCACACCAATCCTCCAGGGATTAACTCTCACAGAGCAATACTTTACCCTTTTTCTCTTCATTTGCTCCTGAATAAGGCACCTTACTGACAGTCGACCCAGTTGTAGGCAAATCATATCTCTGGCGCAGTGAGGCAGCAGTGATAACCAGTGAGCCACCTTACGGCCCTGTACAATATTGCAAGGCACATGCAGACGCGTTTGAAATGCGATTCCTGTCAAAGATGCTCTACTTTTGTTGTTGCCCTTATTAGGAACAATAAATCCTGATTCCCTGACCAAGAAATGAACCCAAACCACAGCGGTGAAAGCGCTGCATCGTAACCATTAGCCGACCAGGAAGGACGGCATGTGCAGTTGTATCTTCTCTCAGCAGCACAGCTTTTTTTCCAGCGATGAGAAATTTCTATCAAAAAAGAATGTTCGTGAAACCGTTCTTTTACAGCACAGAATAATACATTATGTCAGTGCCAGTCATTAAACATCCATCCATTCTCGTTTCCAGATACCAATACTTGGCCCACAGCCTGACGTCTGAAGTGTTCATTTCAATGAGACTTTCCATGCAAAGTTTTAATCTCAAATGAACCAGCGATAGAGACTGAAGTCAGATAACGTCACGTTTGTTCCTGACCTGCGGGAGAACTGAACCTCATTTTGACCCATAGAGGGAACTATACAGACACATCTTTTGATAGCGACGAAGAACTCAGGAGAGCCCAATTTCCATAAAATGAAGAATTGAACAGTCTGGCCTCTTCTTTGTTCACTATGAGCTTTAAAACCCGTTTCTGTTTACATAGGTAAACTGGCAGGGGTCTGTCCTTCTAAGACTGCCCCAATCGTGAATATTTGGAACCTGCTAAACCTTGATTTCTCAACCTCTGGGGCAGCCTGGCTAGCTATGCTCTTCCAGCCTCCTATCTGTTTAATTTGGATTTCAGGACATTCCTGTTTCTACATAAGGAACGGAAGCACACAGCCGCATCCCTGTACGTTTTCGTCCTGCACTGTTTCACCGTTACTTTACTGCTGCTACTGAGTCACGTTGTTCTTCCTGCCAAACAAAGGCATTCTTCGCATCAGAAGCTTGTCATTCTCATATTCCTCGAAAGAAAAACACGGATGTGGACTTCCAAACTGAAACAGATGAGGCCTGATCTGCGTAAAAAAATGACTCCCAGCTGTTCCTTCAAAAATATTTCCTCACAACATATAGAACGCACTTTCGGATGCTTGCTGCAATAGTTGTAAGAAAATTCAGCAAGACTGCCGTGAGAATGGAGGCTACAACTCCTGGTTTACAAAACCAGGGCTCGAACCACTGAGTTAAGGAAGCACTAACGTCTTGGGACTGACAAAAGATTATGACCTCAAGCAGAACAAATTCTGTCAAATCAGTTTTGTGATACAAGCTTCGTTTTGTGTGACAAAATACGACTTGAAACCCACTTCTTTGATCACTTGTTTGTTATAACACTTTGTCAACTTCCCAATATCTCATAATGTGACAGGGATCAACATTTGTTTAAACTCATACAGAGGAAAAATTTTGAAGTTTCGATTATGAAAAAGGCACGTTGTCGTGTTAATACCAATTAATTGTCCTTAATTTCAGCATGTGTTACAGTTTTTATTCATCACTTGGTGAGTAATTCCTTTCCTGTAGCCCTGTGCGATTTACATAGCGATGGGATTTCATAATTTATGGCTTTGGCAGATGACGTTTAGGCACCAAATGTGAAAGAGTTCAAATCGAACATGCTCTGGAGGTTGGAATTCAAGGGAATGCACTTATCTGAGAGAGCACTTTAAAACATAATCTCAGGTGTCATGTCCGCTGGCTGGGTTGGCATGCTATTGACCAGCTCTGTTTGCTCTTGAGTGGGCTGGACGACATGACAGTGATACATAGAGGGAAGACAGTCAAGAGGTATGTAGAAAATGATGAAACCTTTGAAATTTAGCTGCCCAGTGATGGCTGAGCAACCTTTGTTGTGAGTACACCCACATGCAGAGGAGGTATTGGAAGACATCAGGATTACATTATTGGGTGAATAACCTGCAACTCCTTCCCTTCCACCATGAGGGAGCCCGTGTGTAAAGATAAAGCTGCGAAGGCCGCATTGCACGTTTGGGAAAATGGGCGTTGGTAAAAATGTCATTCAGATAATGCACAATGAAACAGTGAACAGAACGCAAGTGCACCCTTGAACAGAAGCTGAGGGATTAGACCATAGAACATAGAACATTACAGCGCAGTACCGTCCCTTCGGCCCTCGATGTTGCGCTGACCAGTGTCCCAATCTGAAGCCCACCTTACCTACATTATTCCATGTACATCCATATGCTTGTCCAATGACGACTTAAATGTATTTAAAGTTCGGGAATCTACTACCGCTGCAGGCAAAGCGTTCCATGCCCTTACTACTCTCTGAGTAAATAAACTACCTCTGACACCTGTCCTCTATCTATCATTGCTCAATTTAAAGCTATGCCCCCTCGTGCTAGTTCTCGCCATTCTCTCCCTATCCACCCTGCCTCACACTCTGAATATAATATATGTCTCTGTTAAGTCACTTTTCAACCTTCTTCTCTTTATCGAGAAAATTACAAGTCCCGCAGCCTTTCCTCGTAAGACCTTCCCTCCATACCAGGCTACATCCGAGTAAATCTCCTCTGCATCCTTTCCAAAGCTTCCATATCCTTCTTATAATGCGGTGACCAGAACTGTACACAATACTCCAAGTGTGACCGCACTAGAATTTTGTGCATCTGTAGCATAACCTCATGGTTCCAGAACACGATCCCTCTATTAATGAAAGCTAAAACACTGTGTGCCTTCTTAACAACTCTGTCAATCTAGCTGGCAACTTTGAAGGATCTGTGTACCTGGACACCGAGATCTTTCTGCTCATCTACACTACCAGGAATCTTACCATTAATCTAGTAATTTGCATTCCTCTTACTCTGACCAAAGTGAATCACCTCACACTTGTCCGCATTAAATTCCATTTGCCACCTCTCAGCCCAGCTCTGCAGCTTATCTATATCTCGCTGCAACCTTCTACGTAATTCGTCACTATCCACGACTCCACCAACCTCAGTGTCGTCTGCAAACGTACGAACACACCCTTCAATGCCCACATCAACGTCGTTTATAAAACGAACAGCAGTGGACCCAACAGCGATCCTTGCGGCTCAGCACTGTTAAGTGGACTCCAGGAGCAACATTTCCCAACAACGACCACCCTGTGTCTTCTTTCAGCAAGCCAATTACTGACACAAACTGCTTTATCTCCAACAATCCCATTCCTCGGATTTTTTACAATAGCCTACTGTGGGGGACCTTATCGAACGCCTTGCTGAAATCCATATACACAACATCATCTCATCTAGCTGCTTGGTCACCTTCTCAAAGAACTCCATAAGGTTTTTGTGGCACGACGTAATCTTCACAAAACTATGCTGACTATCCCTAATCAAATTATTCTTTTCTAGATGATTATAAATCCTATCTCTTATAACCTTTTCCAACACTTTACCAACAACTGAAGTGAAGCTCACTGGTCTATAATAAACAGGATTGTCTCTACTCCCATTGTTGAACATGGGAACCACATTTGCTATCCTCCAGTCTTCTGGCACTATTCGTGTAGACAATGACGATTTAAAGATCAATGCCAAAGGCTCGGCAATCACCCCAATGGCTTCACAAAGGATCCTAGGATAAATCCAATCCGGCCCAGGGGACATATCTACTTTCACACTCTTCAGGATTTCTAATACCTCCTCCTTGTGAACCTCAATCACACCTCGTCCAGTTGCCTGTATCTAAGTATTCTCCTCGACAACATTGCCGTTTTCTAGACTGAATACTGTTGAAAAGTATTCAGTTGGTGCTTCCCCTATCTCCACTGACCCTGCACACAACTTCCCACTAATGTCCCTGATTGGCCCTAATCTTACTCTCGTCATTCTTTTATTCCTTAAATACATATTGAAAGCCTTCGGTTTAACCCTAATCCTATCGGCCAACAACTTCTCACGTCGCCTCCTGGCTCATCTGAGTTCTCTCTTTAGGTCTTTCCTGCCTACCTTGTAACCATTAAGCACCCTAAATGAGCCTTTGCATCTCATCCTAACAGAAGCCTTCTTCTTCCTCTTGACCAGAGAATCTACTTCCTTCGTAAACCACGGCTCCCGCGCTCTACAACTTTCTCCCTGCCTGACAGATTCATACTTATCATGGACACACAGTAGCATTTCCTTGAATTAGCTCCACATTTCTAATGTGACTACACTGCAGTTTCCTTCTCCAGTTGAAACTTTATTGCTGGAACAGCACAGCAGGTCAGGCAGCATCCAGGGAACAGGAGATTCGACGTTTCGGGCACAGGCCTGAAGGGCCTGTGCCCGAAACGTCGAATCTCCTGTTCGCTGGATGCTGCCTGACCTGCTGTGCTGTTCCAGCAATAAAGTTTCAACTTTGATCTCCAGCATCTGCAGACCTCACTTTCTCCTCCAGTTCCCTTCTCCACCCTATGCTTCCTAAATCATGCCTAACCTCATCATAAATGACGTTCCCCCAGCTGTAACTCTTGCCCAGTGGTATACACCTATCTATATCTATCACAATAGTAAACTCAACAGAACGGTGATCTCTATCACCAAAGTGCTCACCTACTTCCCAGTCTAACACTTGGCCGGGCTCATTACCCATTACCGAATCAAACGTGACCACGCCCCTTGTTGGCCTGTCTACATAATGTGTCAGGAACCCCTCCTGCACAAAGTGGACAAAAACTGACCCATCTATAGTAATCCTACTATAGTGTTTTCTGCCAATATTTGGAAAGGTGTAGTCCCCCATGACAACTACCCTCTCACCCTCACTCCTATCGAAAATCATATTTGCTATCCTACATCTCTGGAACTATTCGGAGGCCTGTCGAAAACTCCAAAAAGCGTGACCTCTCCTTTCCTGTTTCTAACTTCAGCCCATATTGCGTCAGTTGACGAGACCCAAACATCCTTTCTGCAACTGTAATACTGTCCTTGACCAACACAGCCAAACGTCTCCCTCTTTTACCTTCTCCTCTGTTCTTATTGTAATCCTGGAACCTGCAACAACCATTCCTGTCCCTGCTCTGTTCATGTCTACGAAATGGCCACAACATCGAATTCCCAGGTACCAATGCAAGCTGCAAGTTCATCCACCTTATTCTGGATGCTCCTTGCATTGAAGCAGACACACTCCAAACCAAGTTCTTGCTTGCTGGTGCCATCTTGCGCCCCTGAAGCTTGATTCTGGACCTCCCTACTCTCAAAAATTTCTATACATGAACTGCAATTTTGGTTCACATCCCCCTGCTGGATTAGTTGAAACCCACCCCAATAGCCTTAGCGCATTTTCCGCCCCCACCCAAAGATATTGGTACCCCTCTGGTTCAAATGAAGATCATCCTGCTTGTACAGGTCCCACCGACCCCAGAAAAAGCCCCAATTATCCAAGAATCCAAAACCCTCCCTCCTGCACCATCCGTGTAGCCACGTGCTCAACTGTTCTCTCTCTATATCCATTGCTCCACCAGCACCAGAGCAGGGAGGAAATTTGAAAGAACGGATCGAAGTGTATTATGACCGTGTCGTCCAAACGAATGGTTTAGCGTTTGAGCTGCAGAAGGGCAGAGACGTGGAAGAGTTAATGATGTTAATGAGGCGCAAGTCGGCTGACATGGTGATGATGGCGATATGTGGTTAAAAACACATCACGAGTTGAAGGATGTCACCATGGTAATGACGTATCTGTTCAGACTCAAACCAGTGCCATGGAGAAATTTGAATCAGTGGCGAGGTATTTTCTCTTGTCACGTCGTCGATGATGCCTTCCAGCTCATCTCATCCACTTCCCTCAACCCCACTCCCAAAACCCATCCCTCCAAATATGACGAGGACAGAACTTCCTTCTTCAATACTTTAAAATCTAGCAGCCTCTGTAGACATCATGTCATCCTCCGGTATTTCCGTCAGCTGCAAATGAACCCCAACAATTAAGATGTGCTTCCCTCCCCACCCCTATCCATTTTCTATAAAGATCATTCTCTCTTCCACCCCTTACAAAGTGCACGCTTCCACAAAACCACCCTCCCCTCCCAGCACCTTCTCATTCCTACACGGGGTTTGGAAAACATCCACCCACACATCCGTCCTCAACTCTGTCAAAGGCCCAAAAGACACTTGCATGTCCATCAGAGTTTTACCTGCATTTCCACGCATGTCATTTACTGTAACAATTGCTCCCTTTGCTGTCTCCTCGACATTGAAGAAATTGGATGCCTAATTACAGACCGCTTCGGAAAACATCTCCGGGACACCCGCACCAAATAACACCACTGGCCTCTGGCTGAACAGTCAACTCTCCCTCCCACACAGCCAAGTTCATTCAGGTCCAGGGCCTCCGCCGCTCTCATGAACTGTCCTGTCTGTACATCTTCCATCCCACCTATCTGCTCCAGCCTGCGCTGCGACCTTTCATCATTGTCCCCACCTCCATCAATCTATCACACTCTCCGCTACCTTGTCCCACCCCACCCGCTTCCATTTGTTTCTGTACCTCCTCGGTTCACAAGCCTCTTTCCTGATGAAGTCTCGTGTCCAAAATATCGATTCTCCAGCTCATTCGTTGCTGCCTGCCCTGCTGCGCTTTTCCAGCATCACACTTTCGACTCAGTGGCGAGGCAGTGAATTTTGATTTTGGGACTGAAGTCAGAGGACTCAATTTTGCAATGATTGAATTGTAAGAAATGTCTGCTCCAACAGGACTGTATGTCAGACATGTCAGGACAGTGTTTGACCTGGAGGGAACATGGAGGCGATCGTGTTCATATCCACCTGCTGACCTGCTCGTTCCTTGTGGTGGAAGTTGTGTGCATGAAAGATTCTGACAAGATTTTGGTCAAATGCTTAGTGTCGAAAATCCCTTACCTTCAGACCATATCTTCAGACAGATTCTAGAGTCTTTTGAAAGACAGTTTCACACTTTCATTTTGGGATCCCATCAATTTCGCAGGATATTAGAAGGGGAAGATTTAGAAGTCAACCTCTCCACCATAACCTGATGAAGCCACGAATTTTATCCCAAATACAACTTGATCAGATTTCGAACATGAAAGGAAAAAGCTCTGGTAATGGTGTGAGATAAGTCGTTCACTTATTGTGCGTGTGGACCAGGTTTTTACCTGTCATCAGACTTACACACCTCAATTGCAGTCATAGTGAGGAATGACTGTGGAAATGTAGGGATTCATTTCTCTGTCTGAGCTGAATTCCCATGGACGAAATGATACCAGGAACAAGCCATTCACCTGCTCAGATGGTGGGAAGGGATTCACTCTGTCTCTGATCTGCTGCGACACCTGCTCGTTCAAAATGATGAGAAACGATTTCAGTGTATGAACTGTGGAAAATGCTTTAAAACGTCCATCGATTGGAGAACCGAACACGACGCTCATACTAATGAGAAACCTTTTCTCTCTCCGAACTTTGGAAAATGTTATCAAACCTCTATGTGTTTCATCTCTGAGAAATATGTCCACATAAATAAGAGTCCATTAAGATATATAGAGACCTGACGTCTGACCCACGTGCTCACCCGGAATAGAGACCTTTCCAATTCCAAATCTGTGGGACCGTGCTGCAAAGTCCGAGCGACCGGATGGCTCATCACCTTTCTCGCCATATTAACAGGTCTTTCTCAATGCCATGAATGCGGGAAGTGCTGTAGAAGGTGCTGAATACTTGCGTGTGTTCAACGTGTTCACACTGAATAAAGACATTAATCATTATAAACGTTCCTGGGGACAGTTCATCATGAACGTCATTACATTGTGGAGAGACCTATCAAATATGTAGCCTGTGGGATGTGCTCTCCAGTCTCTGTAGAACTGAATTCACATCGATATTTTTGAATTGTGAGAAACGTTTCAAGGAACCAATTCCAGGAATAGGTTTACGCGATCATCTCAACTCTCAGTACACCATCTGGTTTGCATTTGGCCGCAAGCATTTACCTGCTCCATGTGAGCAAAACAGTTAGGTCACTCATCAACCCTGTTGAGAGAATAGAGGATCCCACTGAGGGAAGGAATTCACTCACTCATCAACTCTACTAAGGCAGCGTAGTGTTTACATATCGCAACAGCAATTGAACATTGTTGTTCTTCACATTCAGGCCTGGAATCAAAATTGGAATATTCTAGATAACAATCAAATAAATCAGCTTTGTGTTAAATGCTTTGAGTAGGTAATGAGCAAGTTAGACGGAGTCAAGCCGGTGGAGGTGACCAGCTTGAATTTCCCCAGGCATATGTCAAGGTGCAGTCCGGCAAACTGCTAAAGAAGAGGACATGGATTGAGGCTTGGCTGATTGGCAGAAGGCAGACAGTTAGGTAAAGGGGTCTTCTCCAGGATGGCAGCCCGTGACTAGTGGAGTTCAGCAGGAGTCAGTGTTGGCAACACATCTATTCACATTATGTATGAAGGATCCATTCAAAGGAATTGAGGGTGTTGTTGCTCCATTTGAAGAAGACACAATGATCGGCGTACGGGCAGATCTTATCGTTGAAGCGGGCATGCGGCAGAATGACTTGAACAAACTGACTGCTTTGAAAAAATAGTTGCAGTTGCGGTACTTTGTGGAAAAGTGCGTGGTCATATGTTTGGTGGTAAGAGTAGAGGCACAGACAATTTTATGAAAGCAGAAAGAATTCAAAGTTCAATTTTCTCTTATGTTTCACATGCAGTTTCAGTTGGTGTTTAGGAAGGCAAATACAATGCAGGCGTTCAGTTCAAGCGAATAGGAAAGCACGGGCAGAGGTTTAGACCTCAGTCAATAGGAGACTCTGGGCAGATGCATTTGGAACATTAAGAGTAGGTATTGGTGATGATATGTTTTGAGTGGTGGATCGGAGGTTTATAATGGCTGCCTCAGTGGCGAGTACCCATGTCTTGCGGCCTCAGCGATTTTGGTTCAATATCTACTTTGGATGACTGTGTATTTGGAGTTTGCACATTTTTCCCCAGACGAAAGATGTGCGGCTGACATTCTTTGGTCATGGAAAATGCAGAGTTACAGGAATTGTAGAGGTGTGAGTTTGGGTGTGATTCCCTTCGCAGGATTAGTGGGGGCTTCTTGGTCCGAATGGCCGGGTTCCACATTGTAGGTATTCCGTTAGAACAATGTTGATTGCTGAGATTTACGGCTTGTCATAAGACTTTTTTTTATAAAAAGGGGACAGCTCCCATATAAACACATGGTTTCAAGTGAATCTCTTGAACGATATAAGGAGTGGAGGGGCATTCTTAATGGAGGATATTATAAAGGTCAATCGAGGATATGAGATGTCATCAGAACATAATGCTAAGTATAGTCTAAAGAGAATCTACAAAAATTAAGAACTTGAGACCAAATAGGACTTTAAGATGAAAGAGCTCACCTTTGTTTTGAATCTCAGCAGATGGAGAGACATATAATGTTCACTTCGCGTCAGTTTACACCATGGAGAACTACATAACGGGTACAATTAACTATTGATGTTTTGAAAGTCGTTCACATTGAAAAGGGGAAGGGCTGGAGGACCTGGAAAATATAAAGTTGGATATTTCTCTGGGATCTGATATCCTGTATCCCGGAAACTTGTGGGAAGATAGGGAAAGAAACCTTTGGAACTTTCGTAGAAATATTTTTATTATCTATTATGACGAGTGGGGAGCCGAATGACCAGGGGATGGCTATTGTGCCTTTGTTTAGAAAGGAATTCACGGAGAAGCCTGGGAGCGATAGATGATTGTGTCTGGTTATGGTCGTGGGTAAGTTGTTTGGTGCAATTCTAAATGATAGGATTCATATGAATGTTTAGATACAAGGAATGAATCGGGATAATCAGGATGGTTTTGCACAGAATTGATTGAGTTTTTTGAGGGCGTAACCAAGAAGATCAATGAGGACAAAGTAACAGACTTTGCTCACTTGGACTTTAATAAAATATTTTACACGGTTCCACATGGTTGACTAATTCATAAAGTTAGATCGCATGGAGTTAAATGTACGTTTTCCACTTAGATATAAAATTAGTTTAATAGCAGTATGCTGAGAATGGTGGTGCAGGGTCGTTTTCAGGCTGAAGGATTATTACCAAAGGTGTCCCATTGGCTGAGCGCACATTCATCTTTTTTACATTTAAATAAATTATTTTAAGTGGCAAGATAGAAATAAAGTTGCAAAATTGGTAGTAGAAGGTTTTGAAGCGACTTTTTCGTCAGGTCAGTTTCTCCCTGGCCTCGAGTTTAAAAAGTGTGTGGGAGAGGAGTGGAGAAGGGTCATTCGTCCATCGTGAAGCGCACGATATCAGGCATACATCTATTCTCGTCCCGGTTTGCAGCAGTTTCATTCTCCCTGTGATCTTAAATGACATAACAATGGTGCTGAAGGTTGACCTGGTCACACTGTTGTAACCCCTTTGAGGAGCGTATTCTCATGTTCATATACAGAGGCAGTCACACAGGCACATTTCCCGACAGTGACAGTGTCCTCAGGATTCTCCCCACTCCATGTGCTTTACGTCTGTAAGTTTCTCTAGAGAAAGGCGGCTTTAAGTGGAATACAAGGCACTTCGCAAGAAAATGTGCACCGTTGCGGTGAGCCGCGATATGAAATGGATACTGAGCTGAAATAATCGAACACGCTTCTCATGTGTAACTTTCAATAACACAAAGCCCACCAAAACAAGCCGTCTGGCTCCTGGGGTCTGACAGGATAGCGCCCAGCAGACATTCCTCACAAAAAACAACGGACCCACGGCAAAATGTAAACACTTTCACGTCTCATCTTGTTCTATTTCTGCCTCTGTCACACCTCCACGTTCCCCTGAACGTCCAGTCCGATGTCAATGAGCTGTTTGATATAAACACAGGCACATCGAGAAAGTAATCTTTATCTCAAAAGCAGAGCCAGG